>NC_087266.1:46548231-47148231 GCF_015220805.1 Pogoniulus pusillus
GAGGGTGTGCAGCCTGGAGAAGAGGAGGCTCAGGGGGGACCTCATTGCTGTCTACAACTACCTGAAAGGGCATTGTAGCCAGGTGGGGTTGGTCTCTTCTCCCAGGCAACCAGCAACAGAACAAGGGGACACAGTCTCAAGTTGTGCCGGGGCAGGTCTAGGCTGGATGTTTAGGGGGAAGTTGTTGGCAGGGAGAGTGATTGGCATTGGAATGGGCTGCCCAGGGAGGTGGTGGAGTCACCATCCCTGGAGGTGTTGAAGAAAAGCCTGGCTGAGGCACTTAGTGCCATGGTCTGGTTGAGTGTCTAGGGCTGGGTGCTAGGTTGGAGTGGATGATCTTGGAGGCCTCTTCCAACCTGGTTGATTCTATGATTCTAAAGCTAGCTAGAATATTTTGATGAGAAGAATATGATAGGCTGTGAAAAGGAAACAATGGTGATGTCTGCTGCACTCATAGGCTTGCTGAGATGTATAGCAACAAGAACATAAATAATGATAATGGAGTTGCTCTCTGGCTCTGGCTGCCTGCACTTCTCTCTCTCTAACCTGCTATCTGTGTAACTAATTCTTCTGCTTCCTAACCCTCCTGGCCAATTCTCCAAACTCACCTTGAATGTAAGGCAGAGTATGGGATAAGGTAGAGGGGTGGAAAGGAGGTGGAAGGGTGTTTGGGAGCCCCTCCTGGGGCCTCTGGTTTCTGGGAGGGCTGCTGCGTTTCTGTATTATGTTTTTAACTTGTCTATTTCTGTACATAGCTGCATGTATTGTGAATGCTTGCTGGTATATTCTGCTAAGCTGTAAATATAAATCATAGAATCATAGAATCAAGCAGGTTGGAAGAGACCTCCAAGATCATCCAGGCCAACCTAGCACCCAGCCCTAGCCACTCAACCAGACCATGGCACTAAGTGCTTCAGCCAGGCTTCTCTTGAACACCTCCAGGGATGGTGACTCCACCACCTCCCTGGGCAGCCCATTCCAATGCCAATCACTCTCTCTGCCAACAACTTCCTCCTAACATCCAGCCTAGGCTTCCCCTGGCACAACTTGAGAGCTTCTAATTTCCAGCTCAGCTGGGTCTTGTCTGGGTGATTTCATAAGAGTGGGGGGGCAGGTAACACCCAAACCATCTGTCCTGGAGTCCTGGATACCCCAAAATTCCTCTCCCTCTGTGCTTTGAATGGGAGAGGAAAAGGCATCAAAAACCTGTTCCCCCCAGGGGTGCCTGTGCAGTGCCTGCAGGGGGAGCAAGGGGTCCTTCTGGTGCCAGGGGTGCCTGTGCAGTGCCTGCGGGGGGAGCAAGGGGTCCTTCTGGTGCCAGGGGTGCCTGTGCAGTGCCTGCGGGGGGAGCAAGGGGTCCTTCTGGTGCCAGGGGTGCCTGTGCAGTGCCTGCAGGGGGAGCAAGGGGTCCTTCTGGTGCCAGGGGTGCCTGTGCAGTGCCTGCAGGGGGAGCAAGGGGTCCTTCTGGTGCCAGGGGTGCCTGTGCAGTGCCTGCAGGGGGAGCAAGGGGTCCTTCTGGCGCCAGGGGTGCCTGTGCAGTGCCTGCAGGGGGAGCAAGGGGTCCTTCTGGCGCCAGGGGTGCCTGTGCAGTGCCTGCAGGGGGAGCAAGGGGTCCTTCTGGTGCCAGGTGTGCCCTGTGCAGTGCCTGCAGGGGGAGCAATGGGTCCTTCTGGCACCAGGGGTGCCTGTGCAGTGCCTGCAGGGGGAGCAAGGGGTCCTTCTGGTGCCAGGGGTGCCCTGTGCAGTGCCTGCAGGGGGAGCAAGGGGTCCTTCTGGTGCCAGGGGTGCCTGTGCAGTGCCTGCAGGGGGAGCAAGGGGTCCTTCTGGTGCCAGGGGTGCCCTGTGCAGTGCCTGCAGGGGGAGCAAGGGGTCCTTCTGGCGCCAGGGGTGCCTGTGCAGTGCCTGCAGGGGGAGCAAGGGGTCCTTCTGGCGCCAGGGGTGCCTGTGCAGTGCCTGCAGGGGGAGCAAGGGGTCCTTCTGGCGCCAGGGGTGCCTGTGCAGTGCCTGCAGGGGGAGCAAGGGGTCCTTCTGGTGCCAGGGGTGCCCTGTGCAGTGCCTGCAGGGGGAGCAAGGGGTCCTTCTGGTGCCAGGGGTGCCTGTGCAGTGCCTGCAGGGGGAGCAAGGGGTCCTTCTGGTGCCAGGGGTGCCCTGTGCAGTGCCTGCAGGGGGAGCAAGGGGTCCTTCTGGTGCCAGGGGTGCCTGTGCAGTGCCTGCAGGGGGAGCAAGGGGTCCTTCTGGTGCCAGGGGTGCCCTGTGCAGTGCCTGCAGGGGGAGCAAGGGGTCCTTCTGGTGCCAGGGGTGCCTGTGCAGTGCCTGCAGGGGGAGCAAGGGGTCCTTCTGGCGCCAGGGGTGCCTGTGCAGTGCCTGCAGGGGGAGCAAGGGGTCCTTCTGGCACCAGGGGTGCCTGTGCAGTGCCTGCAGGGGGAGCAAGGGGTCCTTCTGGTGCCAGGGGTGCCCTGTGCAGTGCCTGCAGGGGGAGCAAGGGGTCCTTCTGGTGCCAGGGGTGCCTGTGCAGTGCCTGCAGGGGGAGCAAGGGGTCCTTCTGGTGCCAGGGGTGCCTGTGCAGTGCCTGCAGGGGGAGCAAGGGGTCCTTCTGGTGCCAGGGGTGCCCTGTGCAGTGCCTGCAGGGGGAGCAAGGGGTCCTTCTGGTGCCAGGGGTGCCTGTGCAGTGCCTGCAGGGGGAGCAAGGGGTCCTTCTGGTGCCAGGGGTGCCCTGTGCAGTGCCTGCAGGGGGAGCAAGGGGTCCTTCTGGTGCCAGGGGTGCCTGTGCAGTGCCTGCAGGGGGAGCAAGGGGTCCTTCTGGCGCCAGGGGTGCCTGTGCAGTGCCTGCAGGGGGAGCAAGGGGTCCTTCTGGCACCAGGGGTGCCTGTGCAGTGCCTGCAGGGGGAGCAAGGGGTCCTTCTGGTGCCAGGGGTGCCCTGTGCAGTGCCTGCAGGGGGAGCAAGGGGTCCTTCTGGTGCCAGGGGTGCCTGTGCAGTGCCTGCAGGGGGAGCAAGGGGTCCTTCTGGTGCCAGGGGTGCCCTGTGCAGTGCCTGCAGGGGGAGCAAGGGGTCCTTCTGGTGCCAGGGGTGCCTGTGCAGTGCCTGCAGGGGGAGCAAGGGGTCCTTCCAGCACCAGGGGTGCCTGTGCAGATGCCCACACTGGAACCAGGCTGGGGACTGGCTGTGGTCTTTGCGCCCAGGCAGTGGTAACGCAGCTCTGTGTCTAGCAAAGGTATGGGTATTGGGGTACTTCCTGCCTTGGGGTTCCCGCCTGAGTTCTGCCCCGCCTGGATAGTTCCTGCAGAAGGAGTCCCCTGGCACTCCGAAGGACAAGCCCCTGAAGGGCAGGACTGTGCCTGCTTTGGAGGGCTTCCCGCCACAAGCACTGCCTTGATGCAGCTTGCTAGGCCTTAACCAGCCTCCGATGTCTTCTGAAGGAGAGCAAGAGGACAAGCGTCTGCAGTGCCCTTTCTCTGCCAGCCTGCATGCCTGTGAGTGAACTTTTGGCTCAGCCTGATTCATTATGGGGAATTCTATGCAGCAGCTTAGCCTTTTCTGTTAAAAACCAATGGAGCCCCTGGGTACAGTGACTCTTTGTTCACCACTATGGTTAGCTGGTCATAGTCTGCTTTATTTCCATGATAGAATCATAGAATCAGCCAGGTTGGAAGAGACCTCCAAGCTCATCCTGTCCAACCTAGCACCCAGCCCTAGCCACTCAACTAGACCATGGCACTAAGTGCCTCAGCCAGGCTTTGCTTGAAGACCCCCAGGGACGGTGCCTCCACCACCTCCTTGAGCAGCCCATTCCAATGCCAATCACTCTCTCTGTGAAGAACTTCTTCCTAATATCCAACCTATACCTACCCTGGCACAACTTGAGACTGTGTCCCCTTGTTCTATTGCTGGTTGCCTGGGAGAAGAGGCCAACCCCCACCTGGCTACAATGCCCTTTCAGGTAGTTGTAGACAGTAATAAGATCACCCCTGAGCCTCCTCTTCTCCAGGCTGCACACCCCCAGCTCCCTCAACCTCTCCTCATAGGATTTGTGCTCCAGGCCCCTCACCAGCTTTGTTGCCCTTCTCTGGACATGTTCCAGCACCTCAACATCCTTCTTGAATTGAGGGGCCCAGAACTTATATGCATTCTAGCAAGAGGTGTGCTCCACCAAGGTTGGTTACACATAGAGGGTACAGGGTTACATGTAAGGCATGGATAGGTCAATATACCATAACAATCTGAAGGTCAGCCTCTGGGGCTGGCTAAACTCTGCCCACCTGCAGCTGCCACTCCACCCCCTGCAGCTGCATGTGAGGGGTTGCTACCCAGCACCTGGTATCTAACTCCCAAGATGGATTCAAGGACGCTCTCAGCACAGGTTGCTCATGTTAATCATTTTGTGTCCTCTGCTAGCAAGAATTTCTCCAACACTTTTCCAACTCCTGACTTCCAAAATAGTCAAATTTACCTATGGTATCCTTGTGAGATCTTCTCAAACAAACTGAATCTGCTAATTAAAACTACACTAATTTCTGTATATGGTTTTGGGGGTGGGTTTCAGGAAAATAATTCTACTTCTATATATATATATTCCTGACTTGGCCATATTAATTCCCTGCCTCCACATCACCATCACAATCATAGAATCAAGCAGGTTGGAAGAGACCTCCAAGATCATCCAGTCCATCCTAGCACCCAGCCCTGTCCAATCAACCAGACCATGGCACTAAGTGCCTCATCCAGGCTTTTCTGGAACACCTCCCAGGGATGGCAACTCCACCACCTCCCTGGGCAGCCCATTTATCTTCAAGACTTCTCAAATTCTGATGCTGTATTAATCCAGGCAAACAGGAAAAAATATCTGCATCCATTAAAGGTTTTTTTTTGGGGGGGGTTGTGTTTTTTTTTTTTTTTTGTTTTGTTTATTTGGTTATGTTTTTTTATTTTAATCTGAGGGCCTTGAGAGATATTTGACTTAGAGCCATAGAATCATAGAATCATAGAATCATAGAATCAACCAGGTTGGAAGAGACCTCCAAGATCATGGAGTCCAACCTGTCCCCCAGCCCTAGCCACTCAACTAGACCATGGCACCAAATGCCTCCAGTAAATTATTAGTTCCTATAATAGTGTAAAAGAAATTGATTGTCCAGCTGGCAGAGTAGCAGATGTTTAATTAGCCTGATCTGCAAGTTGGGTGGTTGTCCATGACATTGTCTACTGTTCTGTGAGGCATTGTTCCTACTGAACTCAATGCTACTAATAACATCTGCTGAGTCAGGTTTCATTTCTCAAGGACAGCTTGTTTGGTTTTCTTTTTTTTTTGGCACCGATCTCTCAGGTTGCCTTGGGACAAAATTTCACCTCAGCTCTGGCCAGGGTGAACCTTGAGCTTCAAACATGAGAAGTCACAACTCCTAGGAACATAACTTTTTGGGTTTCATACTTCCTAGTGAAATGCTTTATGTATGCAGATTCCTGCAGCACTTAGGTTTGCAGTTTGGCTGTAGCCTTTTAAGAGTGGACAGAGTCACAGATGTGACAGGCTGTCTCCTGGGGACTTCACTTTCTGCTTTGCTTGGGCACTTTGCTTGAGTAGTCGGTTTTTGTTTGATTTTTATGTCAACAAAGAGTTTTGTTTGCCTTGGAATGGCTTTTCAGGGTTGTGCTGTGTATCACTAACCAATAAGACAGGCAAGAAAAGACTGGATGAGGCACTCGGTGCCATGGTCTAGTTGACAGTGATAGGTTGGACTGGATGATCTTGGAGGTCTCTTCCAACCTGGTTGATTCTAGGATTCTATGGACATAATGTGGAAATGAATTGATTTCTGTGAAGAGAGAAGAATGTGACTAATTATTGCTAAGCCACCTGCCACTACAGTCAGATTGAAACATCTCCACTGTTTGCTGCTATGTTTAGCAGCAAATTGCTAAGTATGAAGGCTTTCTGCCAGCAGTGCAAATGCCCAGCACGAGAGGGTGCCTTCTTCACAGCACAATCCCATGACTTCAGCTATTGTAGACAAATTGTTCTCAAACTAGCAGCCCAGGTGCTGCTAGCAAAGCAGGAGGTGTACAGCTCACCCCATGTGCCTGGCTCCTTGGAAAGAGTTTAGAAGACAGCTTAGAAGTAAGACAGGGAAATGACTGCAGCAGTAAGACAAGGAGCAACACCTACAAACTATAACACAGAATCATAGAATGATAGAATCAACCAGATTGGAAGTGACCTCCAAGATCATCCAGTCCAACCTAGCACCCAGCCCTAGCCAGTCATCTAGACCACAGCACTAAGTGCCTCATCCAGGCTTTTCTTGAACACCTCCAGGGATGGTGACTCCACCACCTCCCTGGGCAGCCCATTCCAATGGCAAATCTCTCTGACAACAACTTCCTCCTAACATCAGGAGAAACTTCTCTACAGTGAGGGTGACAGAGCCCTGGAACAGGCTGCCCAGAGAGGTTGTGGAGTCTCCTTCTCTGGAGACTTCCAACACCTGCCTGGATGCATTTCTGTGCAAAGTACCCTAGGGGATCCTGCTTTGGCAGGGGGGTTGTACTTGGTGATCTCTGGATGTGCCTTCCAACCTCTAAGATTCTGTGATTATGTGGCCATGACCTGCAGGCCCAGCACTGATCTTGTTATAGACATACCTGGAGTGTGAACTTCTGGCAGGAACCTCTTTTTGAATTGTGTTTCACTGTGATGGTTCTTGAGATACTTGACAAATACTGCCACTATTATCCCTTTTTTTTCCCCAAACGTGCAAAGTCAGGCAGGGATACAGTAGCAAGTGGCTTTGAAAATCAAGAGTAATGGCAGAGGATGAAAATTAATCCAGGACATTCACAAAAATTCTCCTAGATGCTCTATTTTCTAATATCTGCCCACATTTCCTTCAGTTCTTCTGGGAAAGAAACTACAGATCTCACCTGAGTAATTTTCAAAGCTAATTTTGTTGTTTACATTACTCCTAAACCTCTGAAACTGACCCAGATGTCTAGTGTGATTACACCAGGTACACTGAATGAGGCACTTAGTGCCATGGTCTAGTTGAGTGGCTAGGGCTGGAGGATAGGTTGGAGTGGATGATCTTGGAGGTCTCTTCCAACCTGGTCGATTCTATGATTGCATTACATACTCTTGGCTGGTTGGTACCAGGATGTTGAGCAATGACTGTGCCTGTAACAAATCTATTCATATTGCCTCAATACTACTTGCATTTTCTAGAGTCTTCATGGTCTTTAGACAAATTGTCCCTTCTTTCTCTGCTCACTAGCAAATTAAGCTTCTAGCTCTTCTCCCAGGATCAGCATGTGTCTGGAATTCCCTTAACACATTGAATAAATCACACTGATTTCCCTAACGTTTTTGAGCATCTGTCTTTTTAATATGATTGCTATTCTGATGCATGGAAAACTTTGCCAGCTCAACATTAGTCTCACAGTTGTTCTTTCTTCATACAGACTGCTTACCTTTCAGTCTGGAGAGAATGCTGTTTGCCTGCTGCTGTAAAATATTTGTCTATGCTCCTTTTCCTCCTCTATCCATTTCCAACTGGACACACAGACAAAGAGACAGGAAGATTTCCACTCGATTGAGTATATAGGACTGCATGAGAAGAGAGTTTAATATCTCATTTTCCAAATAACTTACATCTTGGATTTCCCTGCTTCAAGTCCCTTTGAAGTTCATTTTTAATTGGATTGGACTCGGAAATTAATTATCATGATTCTCAGCAGTTAGAGAGTGCTTTGCCTCCTCTGAGCCTTGCTCAGATGTTAATGAATTAAGGACAGTTTGCATCTAATTTGGACTAGGTGGCTAAACAACTCAGAAAAAGGACCATGTTTCTATACACAGTGTCTCATTTTGTGGTTGTACCTGCTGGGGGATGGCTGAGATTTAAGGGTTTGTGCAGTGAGGATACTTCCTTTGTCAGCATGGAGTCATTAGAATTTGCTCTGAGCAGGTTTTTTTGGTGTGGTGCTGGAAACAGTTGAGCTCTGTGACTGCTCCCTCAACACACAGGCAGCTGCACCCAGTCACTTAGGGAAGCAGCCAAAAGGCATGGACAGCATCTACCAGGGTAGATGGGCATATTAAAGTGCTAAATACATTCAACCATAATCAATGGTTCATTGCTGGTGGGTTAAACAACCTTCTCCCTTGCTGAAGGATTTTATTTGACAGCAAGGTTATAGTGAAACACAGAAATCCAATATCCCTTCTATATAACACAGAAGGAGAAAAAAAATATGTGGACTAAAATTATGACTTAATATCACATTTAGTTTGTCCTTTGCTGGGATTGGTAGGCTGTGTTTCAAAGCTTTATAATTGATATTGCTCATAACACCAGGGAAAAAGAGAAGGAGGGCAGGCTATAAACTAGAAGATTGGAGCTGTAAGACAAGCAGATTGTAAAGTGACAATAGGGAACAAGGTGGCTAAGGGATCACTAGATGGCAGTCAGCTCTCCAGCAAGGATAATTGAGGAAGGGAGATAGAAGCTCGTGGAGACAAGAAAAAACCAGCACAGAGGATAGCAGCTATAATGCCATCAAATTACTGAAGTGATGTCAAATTTGCTTTGTGCCAGTAGTCCCAGAGCAGGCAATGCTCTCTGGAAGGTGGTCTCTGTGCCAATGGATTTACTGATATGTGGACAGAAGCTGGGATTGGTTTGTGTGCACATAAAGCAAGAAAGAGAAAAATAATCCAATAAGAAAGCAAGAGAGAGAGAGAGAGAAAGAGAGAGGTCAAGAGAGAGCGAGAGCAAGAGAGAGAGCGAGGGCAAGAGAGGGCAAGAGAGAGCAAGAGGGCAAAGGAGGGAGAGCAAGGGAGAGAGAGAGAGAGAGATATCAAGAGAAAGAAGGAAGGAAGGAAGGAAGGAAGGAAGGAAGGAAGGAAGGAAGGAAGGAAGGAAGGAAGGAAGGAAGGAAGGAAGGAAGGAAGGAAGGAAGGAAGGAAGGAAGGAAGGAAGGAAGAAGTGCCATATGTTTTATTAACACAGAAAACAGTAGAATATCTGTCTGTCTGCAGACCTTTTTAATGCTGTTTATAATTTCTGCTGCACAGGTCTGTGTTAACTGCAGCAAAGAAGGAGAGGTATCCCCAGTCCTTAAGCCAGGCATCCTCAGTCCATAAGTCAAAACAAGGAAAAGTATTAAGATACCTGAACTCGGGATCATATCCCAGCATTTGCCTTCTATGGTGATGTTAGGACAAGGCAAAGCTTTGTGTATCAAACACTCTCTACAGTTCAGTTAACCTGCTCTTCGTCAGTTCATGTGACTTTCTTTTCCACATTCACGCTCACCCAGAAATGTGGCAAGTGTGGCTTAGTTCTGCATTCAGCTTCCTGCAATAATTTGTGATTTTAAGGGATAGAGGATAACGTGAGTTCCTATACAGCAGCAAACCCCACAGCTTAATGTGCTCCCCCATCAGTAGTGCACATTTGTATTGGACCTACAGCTACGATTTGCAACCTGTGGGATCATAATTTCAGAAGATGGTCGCAATGAGAACTGGGAATGCATCAGTCAGACCTCAATGCCCCACAGTTAGTACTGCTGCATGGAAAAGGCTGAACACAGGAGTCTGTTAACATTAGTCCAGAGATATGTTTTGGTAAAGTTAAGGCAAGTTAAGATCAAACTTGCCTCCCTCAGAGGAATATGAAACACATCTTTTTAGAAAGTGATCTCGTGTTGCTTAGTGACTTTGAGTACTGCCTAGTGATGTGCTTCTTAGGCATTGCTCCAGCTGGCATTACCCAGAGACAGTGATTTACAGGTACAAGGCCTAACACCTGCTAGCACCTTGGAGGAAGAGCACACAGAGAAATCACCTTCCAAAGAACACACTGTACTCAGAGGTATTCTCTTGGAAGTAGGGTAAAACTTCCTGACTTGCAATAGTTGGTGTTGCTTTCTCTTCATTTTCCCACAGATATACTTCTCTTGGCCCTGACAGTTTCCAGCGTGATTTTTATCCTGCTTTCATAACATTAATCCCTTGGTTCTTTTCTGCATTTTACTCTGTGCCTCTCCTATACTTTCTCCTTGCAATACAGCTTGTTGAATTTGAACAAGTCACCACGTCAGCTTTTCAACAAACAATGAAGATGATGCACCTTAAGCCTGTCATGCTGAAATGCATTTTTCAGACTTCACATCTATTGTGCTTTTTTCCTCTGAACTCTGACTCGTTTTTAAAATGTCATTTTCTCCAAAGCAGTGACAAGAAGATCAGAGAAGAGATCCACAACATTTCCCCCAATGTTATAGGAAGGGAAAATGCCACCTGCCTATGCAGGTTGATATGATACAGTCAATCCAACAGAAGCACAGGTTGGAATTTCTCAGGGAACATCATTATTATTACCTGGAGCTGGGATTGGTTAGCCTGGAGAAGAGAAGGCTCAGGGGAGACCTTATTGCTGTCTACAACTACCTGAGGGGTGGTTGTGGCCAGGAGGAGGTTGCTCTCTTCTCTCAGGTGGCCAGCACCAGAACGAGAGGACACAGCCTCAAGCTACACCAGGGGAAATTTAGGCTGGAGGTGAGGAGAAAGTTCTTCACTGAGAGAGTCATTGGACACTGGAATGGGCTGCCCGGGGAGGTGGTGGAGTCGCCGTCCCTGGAGCTGTTCAAGGCAGGACTGGACGTGGCACTTGGTGCCATGGTCTGGCCTTGAGCTCTGTGGTAAAGGGTTGGACTTGATGATCTGTGAGGTCTCTTCCAGCCTTGGTGATACTGTGATACTGTGTGTGATACTGTGTGTGATACTGTGTTTGATACCTACTGTATGGAACTTTTGTGCCTCAATTATGTTACTAGTGCCAGGCAAAATTGTTGCTTTTCACTAAGGCAGGCTCTTTGAGGTCTGAGCTGACCTTTGCAGTTATCAATTTAGAGTTCTGATCTTTGTTTCCCTAGGAAACAAATAAAAGACCTGATTGGACCAGAAGCATCTGGACTAGATGCTGCCCACTGATTTCTTATGCAGCTTCACTGTGCTCCACTGACCCACAATCCACAGCAGAATACCCAGGTCTCATGGTTTTCAAGGGATACAAATTGTTCAATGTTCACCATCCAGCAGTGAACAGCTAAAGCTGAGCTAATCCCAGGAGACTTCATCTATAGCCAATGAAGAGAGATGGGCCTCCCAAAATCGTTTAAAATGACCTACATTAGAAGTTTATTTTAGGATAAGATACATCACCCAAAAGAAATACACCCAAAGGAGACAAGGGTAACTGTGTCAGATCGATGTGTTTTGGGTTTTGAAGAAGATTAATCCTATCTGTGGACTAGTTAGAGTTGGAAAATTAAGATTTTGGAGGAGCAGAAAAATGACATTGAGAGCAAATTGAAGTCATTCCATTATAACATTATTATTTACCATTGAAAGCCTTATCAATATAATCATAACAAAATATGCACAATGATGAAAAGTTCTTCAAGTAACAAGTCAGGAGGACAGTTTGCTGTGTCTTCAATCAGAGTAATATCTATGCCACCTGCAATAACCAGGGAAGAGCTGTGAGGAACCAGACTCATATAGAAAAAGTGTGCCTAGGACTGCTGCTTAGTATCAGTGTCCTCTGCTGAGTTTTACCCTACTGGACTCATGTCACATCAATGAGTGCTTTTATTTCACCTTATTTTTCTTCCATTTGTTTTCTTGGTGGTGTATTATCTCTTATGGCCTTATAGCTTCTGCTCTTGTCTGCACCATTGCTTTTCTTGGCAATATAGCAGAGGCCAATGGGATGAGATCTAACAGGCCAAGTGCAGTGTTCTGCACTTTGGCCACAACAACCCCAAGCAGCAGTGTTACAGGCTAGGGACAGAGTGGCTGGAGAGCAGCCAGGAGGGAAGGGACCTGGGGGTACTGGTAGATAGTAGGCTGAAGATGAGGCAGCAGTGTGCCCAGGTGGCCAAGAGAGCCAATGGCATCCTGGCCTGCATCAGGACCAGTGTGGCCAGCAGGACAAGGGAGGTTATTCTGCCCCTGTGCTCAGCACTGGTCAGGCCACACCTTGAGTGCTGTGTCCAGTTCTGGGCCCCTCAATTCAAGAGAGATGTTGAGGTGCTGGAAGGTGTCCAGAGAAGGGCAACAAAGCTGGTGAGGGGCCTGGAACACAAAGCCTATGAGGAGAGGCTGAGGGAGCTGGGGGTGTTTAGCCTGGAGAAGAGGAGGCTCAGGGGGGACCTCATTGCTGCCTATGGCTACCTGAAGGGAGGTTGTAGCCAGGTGGGGGTTGGTCTCTTCTCCTACACAACCAGCAACAGAACAAGGGGACACAGTCTCAAGTTGTGGCAGGGGAGGTCTCAGCTGGGTGTTAGGAGGAAGTTGTTGGCAGAGAGAGTGATTGGCATTGGAATGGGCTGCCCAGGGAGGTGGTGGAGTCACCATCCCTGGAGGTGTTGAAGCAAAGCCTGGCTGAGGCACTTAGTGCCATGGTCTGGTTGACTGGCTAGGGCTGAGGGATAGGTTGGCCTGGATGATCTTGGAGGTCTCTTCCAACCTGGTTGATTCTGTGGTTCTATGAAAATATCTAAGCAACTCCATCTCCTCCTTCTTCCACCTGTATTTTTGTTATGGAGAGAAGAAATGAGCATAATTCGCACAACTGGACTGGGATTTGTAGATGTCACTGCAATTCACTAAAACTAGAAAGTCTTGCAGCTTGTTCCCTATTATTCTGCCATACACTTGGTACACAGCTTGATGCACCTAATGTACATGACAACATTTAAGTTCTCTCCATAGAGAAAATTCCCCCTGCTTAATTGTCCCAGCTTAGTGGTATGCTTTCCATCCTGTGCTTGTGTATCAGTCTTTTTGTTACCAATATGAATATTGGGTTCATCTCTTCCAGAGTTTCACTTCTTCTTTTGTCCTTTGACTTTTGTTCTCCAGTAAGTTGTACAGAAATTGGTGCAGTTCATAAAGCTTTCTACAGCATTTTAAACCCATATCACAGCACTTATCACAGCAACTGCATTTGTCTGGTTGATGCTATGGGTCAGAAAAACAAGATAGATAAATGCCTTGTGAAAGTTTATAGGCTTTTTGACCAACTTCTTTTCACCATAATCATTTTTACAAGACTCCTTGCAAAGATGGGGCTTGGAATGAAGTTTTATCTCCCAGGGAGGTAGAAGAAAGACTTGCAATATCTCCAAGTCATACATCACACCTCAATCCTGTTCATAGATCTTGCTATTAAGGACTTGACTGGCACTTAATTTTCATTTCTGTCTAGCTGTTCACACTAACTCTTTTCTTTTTCCTTTGCCTTCTTATGACTTTCAGTTCTTTGTTTCCTTTCAGGGGAATCAAAGAAAAGGGAAACGTGGAGCTTTTTCCACTCAGCCCAAGCACCAAAGGCCTTACTTTCCTGGTGGGGTCAGTATGATGTGGATGTTAGGAAGAAGTTGAAGGTGGTGGAATAATGGAACAGGTGGAGGCTCAGTGGGCCTCTGAGCAACCTGAGCTAGTTGGAGATGCCCCTGCTTATTGCAGGAGGAGTGGACAAGATGACCCTTAAAGGTCTCTTTGTGCCGGGGGAGGTATAGGCTGGATCTTAGGAGGAAGTTCTTCACAGAGAGAGTGATTTGCCATTGGAATGGGCTGCCCAGGGAGGTGGTGGAATCACCATCCCTGGAGGTGTTCAGGAAGGGACTGGATGGGGCACTTGGTGCCATGGTCTGGTTGAGTGGCTAGAGCTGGGTGCTAGGTTGGACTGGATGATCTTGGAGGTCTCTTCCAACCTGGTTGGTTCTATGATGATTCTATGACTTCCTCAATAACTTTAATATATTTCTTCCCAATTTCCTTCTCATGTTATTATTAGGTTGTAAGCATATATTTTTTTTTCATATAAGCATTTTATTTAGAGCATGGAACATAAGAACCATCTAATTTCATGATTTCAGGTGGATTTACACCCTAATTATTGCAAGTTAACAAACGAGGTTTGATGTTCTATTGTGGGGGGTTTTAAATCATTTCTTATGCCTCTTATGGTATTGTTTTCTTCCAAGACAAAGATGCTTTGAGACAGGATTCCTTGGCCATACCTTCAGTGCTTCTCTCTCACAGATCTGAGATAGATTTGCTTCTTTTGTCAGCTTACATTAAACGTTCTTCACTCTGCTGTGTACTTGTGTTTTTGCAGAGCCCTACAACAAAGCTGACTAGGCCATTTTCTTCTGCTGGTGATCAAACTAAGAACTGATGCTGAAAGCTAATCCCTGCCAAAACAGAGTGGATCAACAGCTCTTTTTGCTGTTTGTTTTCTTTTTTAATCAAGTGCAGTCGGGAGCATACGGTGCTCCTTGACTTGCTCACTTCCCAGACATATGGATGCCTTCCAGCCAGCCCGATGGCAGAGCGGGCTGGCAACAGACTGAATGCCAGTGCCATAGGCACACTTGAGTGCACAGCCTCCCTTGAGGAGGAGGGAACCCTGTGGGGCATCCAGGCCTATGCTTCCACTGGAAAGCTATCTTGAGGTACTTCTCAAAAGATCACAGAGCTGCATGCAAAATAGCTTTTGGCTTGAATGTGTGGCATATTTGTCACTGTCATCTTTTGAAGAGTCTTGTCCCTGAGCTGAAAGGTTTTGGCAAGCTGTGTGCTTGGTGTTCAACTCTGAGTAATAAACAATTCGCTGTCAGTAAAGATTAAATTATGAATGTAATAATAGTTCTATGCTTAGTATTAAATATTTCTAAGTGGAACCTGTGCACATATGGAATGAAGCCAGATTTGTGACAGCTCTTCACTTTGGACCAGTTTCCTTCATTTTTGTCTTCCTCCTCAGGCTGGATGGGTGGGCAGAGGCCAATGGGATGACATTTAAAAAGGCCAAGTGCACTTTGGCCACAACAACCCCAAGCAGCACTACAGGCTGGGCACAGAGTGGCTGGCTGGACAGCAGCCAGGAGGGAAGGGGGTACTGATAGATGGTAGGCTGAAGATGAGGCAGCAGTGTGCCCAGGTGGCCAAGAGAGCCAATGGCATCCTGACCTGCATCAGGAGCAGTGTGGCCAGTAGGACAAGGGAGGTTATTCTGCCCCTGTACTCAGCACTGCTCAGGCCACACCTTGAGTGCTATGTCCAGTCCTGGGCTCCTCAATTCAAGAGAGATGTTGAGGTGCTGGAAGGTGTCCAGAGAAGGGCAACAAAGCTGGTGAGGGGCCTGGAACACAAAGCCTATGAGGAGAGGCTGAGGGAGCTGGGGGTGTGCAGCCTGGAGAAGAGGAGTCTCAGGGGAGACCTCATTGCTGTCTATGGCTACCTGAAGGGAGGCTGTAGCCAGGTGGGGTTGGTCTCTTCTGCCAGGCAACCAGCAACAGAACAAGGGGACACAGTCTCAAGTTGTGCTGGGGAGGTCTAGGCTGGATGTTAGGAGGAAGTTGTTGTCAGAGAGAGTGATTGGCATTGGAATGGGCTGCCCAGGGAGGTGGTGGAGTCACCATCCCTGGAGGTGTTCAAGAAAAGCCTGGCTGAGGCACTTAGTGCCATGGTCTAGTTGAGTGGCTAGGGCTGGGTGCTAGGTTGGAGTGGATGATCTTGGAGGTCTCTTCCAACCTGGTTGATTTTATGTTCTGTATTTCCACTGTCATCATTATCAGCCTGGGGACAGGCATTTTTGAAAGGTGCATTTTAATTACAGCACAATAAGAATGCAGCCCCTTGTGATATTTATCAGTGGAATACTCAGGAAATTTGTCATGTATTGAAAATAAATCCTGTTTACAGCACACTGCTTTCCCAGCTGTAGAAGGAATTTAGCAGTTCGTATATCATGCATTTACCACCTTTTTAACATTTAAACAGAGCCTGGAATTTATACCCTTTGATGACTCACTGGTCTCTGCTGCTCAGATGTAATCATCATTCAATAAGTAGAAGTCCTGAGCGAACACAACTAATGCTGCAGTGCTGACCAGGGTGATAGAACTGAGAAAAGTGGATTAATAAATTCCACCATGGTCTATTCCTCACAATAGACATAGGCAGTCCAGAACAGGCTGGGTCTGATCATAGAATCATAGAATCAACCAGGTTGGAAGAGACCTCCAAGATCATTCAGTCCAACCTATCACTCAGCCCTATCCAGTCAGCTAGACCATGGCACCGAGTGATCCACACACATACAAGGCCAGGTAAAAGAGAAAGTGAGACTGCTGGATGTTCAGTTATGAAAGTTTATGGCAGACTTTTACCAGCTCTTTAACACCTGAGCCTTTGGTGAATGGTTAGCCATTTGCCTGGAGCCTGGGGAAATGGTTGAACAAAAAATTTGTAGAACCTGTTTGAATAGGCTTCAGCACAGAGGACCACCTGTGACAGGCTTAGCTGCACCCACTGCAGGCTATTAGCACCTAGTATTATAGAATCATAGAATCAACCAAGTTGGAAGAGACCTCCAAGATCATCCAGCCCAACCCAGCACCCAGCCCTGTCCAATCAACTAGACCATGGCACTAAGTGCCTCATCCAGGCTTTGCTTGAACACCTCCAGGGACGGTGACTCCACCACCTCCCTGGGCAGCCCATTCCAATGGCAAAGCACTCTCTCTGTAGTACTGGCCCTTTTCCCTGACCTGTGGAAGAGATGAACACAGACAAATCTTTGGCCTCACAGTCCTGTAGTTAATGTCCTTTTGCAGTTAAACACAGTGAACTGGTTTTGCCCTCACCTGTTTTCTGTAGCTGTAACTGAGATCAGGCTGTGGCTTGGCAGATCACTGACCTTGCTGAGCACCTCCAGCATCTCTTTTACCATGACCATGCTGCTTTGGTGCCTACAGCAGAAGCACATTTGATGTGTTTAAGGGCTGTAAAGGAGGTGCAGTAGCAATAGGTTGAAGCCTGATCCCAGGATTAAGCCTGTTGCCAGCCCCATCTTCTATACAGTGTGCAAACAAGCTGTGCAGCTTCTTCACAATGCTTGAGATTTGGCTGCTCAGGGCTGCTTTGCATCAAGGTATGCAATTCACATGCAGTTTAAAGGACCCAGTTTCACTGAGGCTATGCTGATTTACCCCTCTTAGGATCTGCCCTTACATATTTATAGGAAATGCTGTCAGATTCAAGGTATTCTAGAGGTCTGTGTGGTCTATATTGCCTTTAGGATGAAATAGGGTATTGAGTGACATAAACCTCAGTACTGGTACTTGGTATTTATGGATGTTGTCATCCCCTTCAAATGGATGCCTGACAAACAGCAGCTACCTGAAGCAAGGTGGCTCAGGATTGAAAAGGCTTTTCAGAACCAATAAACTCATAGTGCATTATCTTCTCAAGGCCTGATCTTTCCTAGGGTCCTAGTTGGGATGCAAATGGAAGTACATCAATGGCAGAGGCACCTCTGCAGGCCGTAGAAAGGGAAGAAACAGAAAGATGCCAGTTAGCCCTAGCCAGAACGCCCTCCTGGCAATCTCACTCCAGAGCTATTGAGTGGTGCCTCTCTAGCAGAAGCATGGTACCCCGAGCCATTCCTCTCAATGCATTTTGTCACCAGTGTATTCTCTTTCTACCCCTCAAGCTGTGTGGACTTGGTGGAAGGCAGTTCCAGGCAGATGCCATCTTCCCGGGATCATAAAAGCTTTTAAGCTGGCTGGCTGTTCATATAATTTATTCATAACCATTTCACTTCAGCTATGGGCTCTTCTGTTCTCTTCCACCCCACAGTAACTGTGCTCCTTCTACTCCATCTTCCTCTTCACCTTGCTTATTTCCTTTGTTTAGTTAATCCTCTCTACTGAACTCCCAAATAATCAAACACTTTCACAAATGTATCTGAGAATTTATTTGTCATTTGCCAGTCATCACTGTTTATACTGTTAAATTTCTTTCACCCCTGCTCTCAGCCTTGCCTGTTTAAACAAAGCCTTTTTAGGTCAGGGACTCTCAGTGAACAGCAAAGCACAGGTCTGTTTGCTCACACAATGGGCTTCTAATCTGAGCTGACCCTTCTACAATCCTTGAGCTTAGACTGCCACAAATACCAACATATCATTTCAGCTAATAGATACCAACGAGTCCCACAGCCTGCATTTTAAAGAGTGAGCCCTATATTTGCCTGAAAGAAAGATCTGAGCTAAATGGCAGACTGAAGTCTGGAGTACTCTAACCCTGTGGAAAGCCCTTGTGTTTATTTCTGAAAGCATGTTTTTGTCCAAAGCTCCAGGACTACACATACAGTTGCAACTATGGGAACAGGCTGCAAATAAATCACTTTTCTTGGTGCTTCACCTCACCCCAAAATCAAAAACTTAGGCTGTGGTGATCATTTTTGTTCTCTCTGTAGACATTGAAGACAGGCAGACATCCTCAGAAGCTGATTCATCTTAGATGTCAAAGATCCCCTACCAAATATCTCCACAGATCTGGTCAGAAAAAAAGAGATCCTTGCCTCAGTACAGGTGCTCCTTTCAGCACAGAACAAAATGCTCCTGCAGGGCAAATTTGTGTTTGCTTCTCATTTCCACATGCAAACTACAAATTTAATATGTGGTCTATTGCACTACCTTCATGTTTGTATTTCACTTACCTTCTCTGTTTGTTCTTAAAACCACTAAAGACATGAGCCATTACCTATGTTGGATTGAAAATAGAAAGCAGTAAGAAAGATAACCTCAATGTATCACAGATCTTGTAAACTGCTAACACAGGAGCTGATTTTCAGTACTCATTCATGAGCCTACATATCCACCTCCAAGTCATAAAAGCTATCCATTTTGTGACCCCTCCCAAAGGCTAACCTGCAGGAGACCCAAGTGCTGACTATCCCACTGGAAGGCAAAAAGAGCTGCAACTTGCAAGGCAATGATTAGATTGAATCTGTCTATTAAATTATTTTATCTTTATGGTTGGGTTTCTTTCCTATCAGCTTAACCTACTCCAATTCTAATATTTCCCAGTGAGTTCTGCTGGAGACATCTGCCAAGGTACAGAGAGCATGGAATGAATTTTCCCAGATTAAGGAGAGAAAGCAGAATGAATGACAGCTTCATACAGCTTCTTTTTCTTTTAAGGAGAGCTAAGAGAGATATTATTTTAAGAGTAAAATAATTGGTACTTTGAGTTCTCTTTGAGCTTTCTACAGCTACCTAAAGGGAGGTTGGAATGAGGAGGGGGACAGCCTCTACTCCTTGATGACAAATGATAGAGCTGGAGGAAATTGTTACAATGTGCATCAGAGGTGATTTAGGCTGGGTATTAGGAAATACTTCTTCATTGAAAAGGTTATCCAGCATTGGAATGGTCTGCCCAGGGCACTGGTGGAGTCACCATACTTGGGGGTGCTCAAGTGGTATGTGGACCACGTGCATAGGGACATGCTCAATATCTTTATTGACAATCTGGACCGGGGCATTGAGTAAGTTTGCAGATGACACCAAGCTAGGAGGAGGGGCCAATCTGTTGGAGGGTAGGAGAGCCCTGCAGAGGGACCTTGACAGGCTGGATGGGTGGGCAGAGGCCAATGGGATGAGATTTAACAAGGTCAAGTGCAGGGTTCTGCACTTTGGCCACAACAACTCCAAGCAGCACTACAGGCTGGGCACAGAGTGGCTGGGGAGCAGCCAGAAAGAAAGGGACCTGAGGGTACTGGTGGACAGTAAGCTGAAGATGAGGCAGCAGTGTGCCCAGGTGGCCAAGAGAGCCAATGGTATCCTGGCCTGCATCAGGAGCAGTGTGGCCAGTAGGTCAAGGGAGGTTATTCTGCCCCTGTACTCAGCACTGGGCAGGCCACACCTTGAGTGCTGTGTCCAGTTCTGGGCTCCTCAATTCAAGAGAGATGTTGAGGTGCTGGAAGGTGTCCAGAGAAGGGCAACGAAGCTGGTGAGGGGCCTGGAACACAAAGCCTATGAGGAGAGGCTGAGGGAGCTGGGGGTGTTTAGCCTGGAGAAGAGGAGGCTCAGGGGGGACCTCATTGCTGTCTACAACTACCTGAAGGGAGGTTGTAGCCAGGTGGGGTTGGTCTCTTCTGCCAGGCAACCAGCAACAGAACAAGGGGGCACAGTCTCAAGTTGTGCTGGGGGAAGTCTAGGCTGGATGTTAGGAGGAAGTTGTTGTCAGAGAGAGTGATTGGCATTGGAATGGGCTGCCCAGGGAGGTGGTGGAGTCACCATCCCTGGAGGTGTTCAAGGAAAGCCTGGATGAGGCACTTAGTGCCATGGTCTAGTTGAGTGGCTAGGGCTGGGTGCTAGGTTGGAGTGGATGATCTTGGAGGTCTCTTCCAACCTGCTTGATTCTATGATTCTATGATTTTCCTTGGTGGAGTGTAAAGGGTTAACTCTCCTGGGGGGTTGGTCTTGACCTTTTTTCCAGTTCCTCCTGACTCCTCCCCAGAGGTGGGTCTCAACCTTACTCCAGGTGTAGTGGTTAGCCCTCTCCTACATCCTGTCTATCCCCCTATAAAAACAGAGGAACTGCCTCTTGCCCTGCTTGCCAGCACTGCTGTTTTGTTCCTGCTGCTCTCCATTTCACTACATGCCATCCTTCCACGAGGTGGACAAACCCATTGCCATCAATCTGGGGGTATGTGTGTATTCTTTACATCTTGTTTTTTCCTTCCCTGTACCTCTTTGTAACTCTCCTACCTCAAATACCTTTTATTCATTGTTAAAGTTTTCTCTTTTAACTTCCAAATCAAAGTAAGACTTTTTATTTAGGAGTGTTTTACCTTTTTTTCCTCTACATCTTAGCCCTTTCTTTCAAAAAAGGGGAGGAGAGGGGAAGGCATCCTATAATTGTGTTGGTTCTGTTAGATGTGTTGTGAGTCTGTGGGAAATTTAAACTGGAACCAAGACATGGGGTAAATGTGGGAATTAGCTACTAAAAGTTATCTGTTGTGAGGATCAGATATTACCAAATTGAGACCCCCTGCTTCTCCAGCTACCACCAGACATGTTTTATGGCTTGTGAAAACAAAGCTGCTGAGAGCTAAGAGGAGCATAGGATTTGCTGGCAATGGAGTATGTCTCCTAGTAAAGGCCTGGGGTCATTCTGGGGGCTACTCCTACTACATGCCTACATCCAGGGAAACACCCTGCTTCAGGCAGAGATCAAAGGATCTAAGACAATGAGCAAAGAAACTCTGCCACCTCCACAGGTTAGCTCAATAACAAACACTGTGCCAAAGAGGAGGCAAAAGTGCAAGGTCATCACTTCTAGTAATGAAATAAATTCATGGTTATTTTTGGGAAGCAGACAGATAGCTGCTCTGGGCTACTCAATTCAAGAGAGATGTTGAGGTGCTGGAACATGTCCAGAGAAGGGTGACAAAGCTGGTGTGGAGTCTGGAGAACAGACCTGTGAGGAGAGCCTGAGGGAGCTGGGGGTGTTTAGCCTGGAGGAGGCTCAGGGGGGACCTCATTGCTGTCTACAACTACCTGAAGGAAGGTTGTAGTCATGTGGGGGTTGGTCTCTTCTCCCAGACAACCAGCAACAGAACAAGGGGACACAGTCTCAAGTTGTGGCAGGGAAAGTCTAGGCTGGATGTTAGGAGGAAGTTGTTGGCAGAGAGAGTGATTGGCATTGGAATGGGCTGCCCAGGGAGGTGGTGGAGTCACCGTCCCTGGAGGTGTTGAAGCAAAGCCTGGCTGAGGCACTTAGTGCCATGGTCTGGTTGAGTGGCTAGGGCTGGGTGCTAGGTTGGACTGGATGATGTTGGAGGTCTCTTCCAACCTGGTTGAGTCTATGAATATTGTACTAAATGGCAATGGTAGGGGTTTCCTTATCCAAGTGGGCTTCAGGGACTTCATGGATTAGGAGGCAAGAGAAACTGGTAGCAAGGGCTGTGGTTGGCACTAGCTGAATGTGAGTTTCTGGAGAGAGGTCTTGACAGCAGGAAAATCTGGGCTTGCTGCCTTTAATTAAAGAGCTAGATGCAAAGATCAAACAGTTAGGAACATGGAATGTGGGCTGCAAGTCAACTAAAAACTTAATTCCTGTTGGAAAAGAAAGAAACCCTACCATTTTTTTAAGATGAGAGTAAACTGGAGAGAGTTCAGATGTAATCCCTTGAATGGTTTTAAATTTGAAAGCATTTAATGAGACTGATGAAGCTCAGGTGGATTTGTTCTCATCTTCAAACTTGCATTTCTACCCAGCCCCACTCACAGAAAATGCTCCCCCTCTGCTAATGCTGTTTGCTGGCACCAAAGTGACTTCTTTAAGGCCAGAACAAGAGAAGATGTTTATTTACAAGACAGTTCCAGGTTGCTCCTCCATAGACTAGGGAGAAGAGTAAGCAGTTCAGACCTCAGATGCACTGAAACTGACACTCAGGGTCCTGAAGAGCTATCCAGATGTGACAAAGAGCAAGCAGAAAGCTGGAGGAGAACCACCATGAGCAAAGGTCAAAAGTTGGCTGCTGCTAACTGAAGTAGATTGGAGAGAAAGGGTTGACTCCAAGATGTAGACAGAAAGAAAGAATGAATTTGAGATATTGATTTGAATAGTTGCTTTATATTGAAGGTGTGGAATTAGTCTAAACAAGTGATAATGTGGTGGGTTTTTTTGTACAGAAGAGTTGGAAGCAATTGAAATTCATTGAGGCACAAAAAATTAGCTTGTGTCTGCAGGAGGAAACAACTCCTTCTTTGGAAAATGCAGGTTCATTACATAAGATTAAAAAGGCTGTAGACAGATTAGGACACCACTGCAGGACAGGTGAGGTTCACAGGCACATTTGGAGGTCGTCTAGTTCAATTTGCCTGCTCAGAGCAGGGTCACCTATAGTGGGTTGCTCAGGACTGTCCTGAATATCTCCAAGGATGAGGACTCGGCAGCCTCTCTGGGCAGCCTGTGACACTGCCTGATCACCCTCATTATTAACAAATAAAAAGGGGGTTGTGTGTTTAGACAGATTTTTATGTATTTTAATCTGTGCCTGTTGCCTCTTGTCTGGTTATAGGACACCAAAAAGAGCCTGGTTGCATTTCCTTTACTCCCTCTCTTCTAATATTTACCCACATGGATAAGATCTGAGTCCTATATTCTCCAGTTTAAGCAGTCCCTTCTCTCTGCCAGTCCCTTCATCATCATCTTGGCCATCTGCTGGACTCACTCCAGGAAGTCCATGTCTTTGTTGTACTGAGGAATCCAGCACTGGATGCAGTAATCCAACAGCTGACTAGTGGGGGAGGACCACTTTCATTGAACTATTGCCAATGTGCTTCCTAATGCATCCCCACACCAAAATGGAAAAGGATGGGGCAAAGTAGGGGACATGGGGAGGAGTCAGGAATACACATCTGCCTCTCAGAAAGGAGACAGAAATGATTGCAAAAGACAAAAGTTAAGTTCAAACAGCATTTTGTCCATTTATTCTTCAATAAGGTGTATATATAGAGCAGAGAAAGAGTCTGTTGAAGGAATTAAGAATGCTAAAGAAAAATCCATGGATTACAGGAATCTGATTCAATTCAGCTGGTGAAGTAGAGGGATTTAACAAATAAGGGGCATGAGTGACAGGAAAGGAGGAGGAATGCTTAACAGAGGGAGCAAAAGAGGTTTCTGCCAGTAAGTCCATACTCCAGGAGCAGGACTACAGAAAGTAAGTATCTGGAAGAACAAAGAAGTGATTGTGCTACGTTAGGGAGCCCTTAGCACTATGATGGCTCGCAGAGTCATGGCATGGGCCACATCAGGAGCATCCAGTTCTTGGGCTAGATAAAACCATGTTCCTTCTCACTTCAGATGGCTTTCTGTTATTTTGCACAAAGCAGAAGAGCCATCACAGCCTGGGTACTGAGAACTACCCTAAGGAGCTCAGTAGTTAAGACAGTCTTTGAGACAGAGATTTGTATCTCTCAAGGCAAGAGGCATGAACTGAACATGGATGAATACCATACCATAAAATGTAAGCTATGGATTAGCTTGCTTTCTGGTAGCTAATAATATTCTGCCTGAGGGTCTGGGGAGTGGGGCACATACCAAAACATAAAACACACTTGCACTGAATCCTATAACATCTAAGGCTTCCTGTAAATCTGAGATACTTTTAAGGATGAATGCTGAACCAGGACTGCAAATTGAATGAAGCTGTCCAAATATGCACACTGGAGAAAAAAAATTGAGCCCCAAGAGCAGAAAAATGTAATTTACCAAGCAAGTAGTTAAGAAAAATCAGTAACTGAGACGTGAAACTTGCCAAGTCTGAGCTAGGAGTCAAGTAGATATTTCTAAAAGCAGGGATAGTTAAACCATTGGAACAACTTTTAGGTACCTAACAGGGAATCAGCCTTCAAAGTCTTTAAATGAACACTGCATTTCTTCATAGCAAGTTAGTTTCTGAATTAGGCAGAGTATAAAATCTAAACATAGGAACCTTGCTGTCATGTTATATTGGAACTTGGAGTAGCTCACCATAAGGGTTTAGTCAGTTTATTAAAATCACACAGTATCACCAAGGTTGGAAGAGACCTCACAGATCATCAAGTCCAACCCTTTACCACAGAGCTCAAGGCCAGACCATGGCACCAAGTGCCACGTCCAGTCCTGCCTTGAACAGCTCCAGGGACGGTGACTCCACCACCTCCCCGCGCAGCCCATTCCAGTGTCCAATGACTCTCTCAGGGAAGAACTTTCTCCTCACCTCCAGCCTAAATCTCCCCTGGCGCAGCCTGAGGCTGTGTCCTCTTGTTCTGGTGCTGGCCACCTGAGAGAAGAGAGCAACCTCCTCCTGGCCACAACCTCCCCTCAGGTAGTTGTAGACAGCAATGAGGTCTCCCCTGAGCCTCCTCTTCTCCAGGCTAACCAATCCCAGCTCCCTCAGCCTCTCCTCGTAGGGCTGTGCTCAAGGCTTCTCCCCAGCCTCGTTGCCCTTCTCTGGACACGCTCAAGCATCTCAATGTCCCTCCTAAACTGGGGGGCCCAGAACTGAACACAGTACTCAAGGTGTGGTCTAACCAGTGCAGAGTACAGGGGCAGAATGACCTCCCTGCTCCTGCTGACCACACCATTCCTGATGCAGGCCAGGATGCCACTGGCTCTCTTGGCCACCTGGGCACACTGCTGGCTCATGTTCAGGCGGGTATCAATCAGCACCCCCAGATCCCTCTCTGTCTGGCTGCTCTCCAGCCACTCTGACCCCAGCCTGTAGCTCTGCATGGGGTTGTTGTGGCATGGGGTTGTTTGTCTCAGCAATGAAAAATTAAGAGGTTTTCCTCTTGTAATTTCTAGCTCCATACCAATCCTTTTGAGAAGGTTTGCTTCTGAAAACACAAGGAGATCACTACAGAAACATAGAATGGTAGGGTTTGGAAGGGAGCTTTGAAGGTCACCTAATCCAACGCCCCTGCTAATGAGACAACAATATTCAAAACACTGAACTTTCATTTCCTGTGACATAGTCATCAAATCTGGCTTTATGTTAGTGTATAGGAGATCATTAATTCTGTTGGTGTAACTTACACTTAGAGGAATCTATCTGTATTTTAAAACATTCATCAAAGGTTTACCCCAACAAGTAGACAGCAAGCACAACCCTCTATCAGACTCCTGACAGACATCAAGCCATATTCTCCCACTATCACTGGTTCTTTTCCCTTTAAAAAGGTGTTGTAGCATCCCTTTGCTTTCAAGCTTCAAGTTTTGGTAGGGTATCAATGTGGGGAGGTGGTAATTCTGAGACACTGGAAGCTTTCCAACAGGATAAGAACAGTATTTTCCAGACATCCTGCTAACATCAATTTGTGGATGAGTGTAACTTCTTATCTCCATTGAAGGCCGTGGTTCTCAAAGATGCTTCCTGGGCCACTGTTCACATAGATCTGTTTGTTCAGAAAGATAGGAGAGGAAAAAAATCAGATCCTTTACCATTACAGGGAGATGGAATATTTAATGTCTGAAAGAGTTTGTAGAGAGCATTTCAAATAAGAGATTGAAATGCTGGATAAGGGGAAGCACTTTGAAGATTGTGGTCAAGTTTCATCTTTGAAGACAGTCAAAAGAAAGTAGACAAGCTTAATGGAAGAGGTTACTCAAGGTGACTTGCCATCACTGTTCCTGAATGTGAAAATAGTAGGTTAATAAAAGTTCTTCTTTTTCTTTGGGTATAGAAGCACAGCAACAGGATCACGCTGAATTTTGACTTGTCATTGACCATAGGGATTTGTGCCCCCACAGAGTCTTTCAGTAGGGTGTAGGGGCGTTGTACATCAAGTGCAGACAGGATGCAGGCTTACTATGTCAAAAAGGCCACCTACAAGTCTTAGTTTGATTAGACTACAATACAGAGGCCTGATTAAAGCAAAGACATTTTCCTTAAAATATATGTATAGAATCGTAGAATCAAGCAGGTTGGAAGAGACCTCCAAGATCATCCAGTCCAACCTAGCACCCAGCCCTAGACACTCAACTAGACCATGGCACTAAGTGCCTCATCCAGTCTCTTCCTGAACACCTCCAGGGATGGTGACTCCACCACCTCCCTGGGCAGCCCATTCCAATGCCAATCACTCTCTCTGCCAACAACTTCCTCCTAACATCCAGCCTAGACTTCCCCCAGCACAACTTGAGACTGTGTCCCCTTGTTCTCTTGCTGGTTGCCTGGCAGAAGAGGCCAACCCCCACATGGCTACAACCTCCCTTCAGGTAGTTGTAGACAGCAATGAGGTCCCCCCTGAGCCTCCTCTTCTCCAGGCTAAACAACCCCAGCTCCCTCAGCCTCTCCAATGTACACACATTCCACTCTACAGACATTTAGCCCCAGCCCTGTTTTCTATCAAAAAAAATGGGTGAAGGAGTTCTTGGATGCAGATGTTAACTTAATATCCAAAGCAGCAGTCCAATAGCATAATTAAGTACCACTTGCAATGCAGTGCCATTGCACAGGTTCCCAAGGAATCTCCCCAGTCTCAGAGACTTAGTCATGCTCTGTGGTTTAGCCTATTTTTAAGTTCTCCAACATTTCCTATTAACATCAGCTAGTTAGCAGTGTAAGAGATTTGAGTAGCTCTTTGAGGCAAAGAGAGTCAAGGGCAACTGCAGAGAGTTCCAGAGGGGGAAATAAACAGCAAAATCCATGGTTCAAAAGAAAACTTCAGGCAATTGGCTATGAAGTTCCCATATTGCAAGGGTGATGGGGGAAATAAATGGCATGCCTGCACGCTGAAAAAGAGAGCTGAGGAGACCTTTAACTCTACCTAAGATGTACTTTTAGATGCCACAGACACATTCTATTGTCTGTGTGGTTTATCTAACACATTGTAGATGCTCCTTTTCCATCAGAAATATCTTGGTCATGTCTGACTTCTGGAAAGCATTAAAACATTGTTGTCTGTGAAAACAGAGATAATATACTAAATTCCATGAGACTAGAAGAAAAGCAAGCAAATAAAGCTACTCTTAGCAGTAGTTTTGTTTCCTACTTCTGTAATAGAAGTTTCCAAGCTAAACCAGGCAAAGTGAAAAATGAGTATTTCATAGCACAAAAGAGGTGGGCGAGATAGAATAAATTTCAGTCTTATTTCAAGTTTTATTCCTTTTAAGTGGTGTATTTTTTCCCTAAGAACGTATTTTAAAGGCTCTGTCTACCACACACACATTTCTTCTTGAGCATTTGCTGTTGAACACAACAGCAAAACAATTCCACAACATCTGCACCACAACAAAACAAACCAGCAAGGCTCCTTGTTCTCATCACAAAAGAAAGCCCTCTTCCTGTTTCTCTAGTTCAAGTCACTGAGATGGTTTTGGCTGGCTACACAGCAGCAAGTAAACACAGATATTACTGCAGCCTCTAATATCATCTTTTTCTGAGATATCAAAGCCTGGGATAATTACATTCTGCAAGAGGCAAAACAATTTATGGGAAAAAAATGACATGTTCTCTTATTAAAAATTAAAGAGGGCTTTCATGAGCAGCTGCTTCAAATATGTGTGAATAATGACAGCTAGAAACCAGTCTCTGCAGATTGCTCAGGAAGTGGGTGCGAGACTGAAGTCATGGTAAGAAGGAAAATCACAATGATAAAAGAGAATCATAAAATCAGCCAGGTTGGAAGAGACCTCCAAGATCATCCAGGCCAACCTAGCACCCAGCCCTAGCCACTCAACCAGACCATGGCACTAAGTGCCTCAGCCAGGCTTTGCTTGAACACCTCCAGGGATGGTGACTCCACCACCTCCCTGGGCAGCCCATTCCAATGCCAATCACTCTCTCTGCCAACAACTTCCTCCTAACATCCAGCCTAGACTTCCCTGGCACAACTTGAGACTGTGTCCCCTTGTTCTGTCGCTGATTGTCTGGGAGAAGAGACCAACCCCCACCTGGCTACAGTGTCCCTTCAGAGGGCTTGCTTGGAGCTTTTACTGGGTCATATGGCCTAGGTCAGATGAAAATAAATATTTCTCCAGTACCTTTTAACAAGAGGGAGAAAACAGAATGAAAAGTTATCTTCTGCAGCAAAACCAATGTGATGGTTTGGGTGTTACCCACACCCCCCCTCACACACTTAAGAAAATCACCCAGACTAGACTCAGTCATAGAATCATAGAACCAACCAGGTTGGAAGAGACCTTGAGCACAGCCCTACTAGGAGAGGCTGAGGGAGCTGGGATTGGTTAGCCTGGAGAAGAGGAGGCTCAGGGGAGACCTTATTGCTGTCTACAACGACCTGAGGGGAGGTTGTGGCCAGGAGGAGGTTGCTCTCTTCTCTCAGGTGGCCAGCACCAGAATGAGAGGACACAGCCTCAGGCTGCGCCAGGGGAAATTTAGGCTGGAGGTGAGGAGAAAGTTCTTCCCTGAGAGAGTCATTGGACACTGGAATGGGCTGCCCGGGGAGGTGGTGGAGTCGCTGTCCCTGGAGCTGTTCAGGGCAGGATTGGATGTGGCACTTGGTGCCATGGTCTGGCCTTGAGCTCTGTGGTAAAGGGTTGGACTTGATGATCTATGAGGTCTCTTCCAACCCTGATAATACTGTGATACTGTGAATACAATGCATTGGACTCCTTCGGCTAAAAGTACTGTGGGCTCTGAGAGATGGACATTTCCTCCCCTCTGGGGAACTGCTTTTATCTACTTGTCATTTCTGTAGTGAATTCCAGTTAATTTTTCATAACTATTTTACTCCTCATAAAACTGAAAGATGAGTCATGGGAGGCCAATGATATTTTTTTTAGATACAGCCTTCAGAATACAACCTTAACTGCAAAAATAACTGCTGGTGCAGAAAGTGAGGGAGAATGTTGCAGGAGAATATCTGCATTTATGGAAGAAGGGTTGAATGAGGCATTTAGCACCATGGTCTAGATGACTGGCTAGGGCTGGGTGCTAGATTGGACTGGGTGATCTTGGAGGTCTCTTCCAGCCTGGTTGATTCTATGAGAGAGGCTTTTTAAAGTCTGGGTTTTGAGTTTTTTAATTCCTCTTTATAAGCTCCCAGTTCACACATACAAAATTACGTCAAAGCCATCTCCCAAGGCAAAAATAACCCCTGGCATTGCTTCAAAACCCTCCAAGCCTGGAAGAAAAGTCTCTGTGCAAATCTTTGTATTGAAACTGAGGATTAGGGTAGGGAAGTCCCTTTTAGAAAGGGACACAGGTGCAGTGAGCTTTATGAAAGTCATCTTAAAACAGAGGGCTTGGTTTGTCTGATAAATCAGGTGTTTAACTCAGAGCATACATTGATACCAATAGCTTCCCTTTGTGCTCATGGGAAATCGGAGAAGAATACAGCTAACAAAGTAATTCTCCTTCACTTGACACCTCCTCCTCCATTTCCAAACATGTTCCTCAGTTGACAACAGAGAATTTGGGCTGTACTTAACTTTTAGCACATCAAGGCACTCCCAGCAGATGCCTTCCGTGCCATCAGCACTTCCTCTGACTTTACACCTTCTGCAGTTCTTTACAAAAGAATGTGTGTCCCCTGAGCCTCCTCTTCTCCAGGCTAAACACCCCCAGCTCCCTCAGCCTCTCCTCATAGGCTTTGTGTTCCAGGCCCCTCACCAGATTTGTTGCCCTTCTCTGGACACCTTCCAGCACCTCAACATCTCTCTTGAATTGAGGAGCCCAGAACTGGACACAGCACTCAAGGTGTAGCCTGAGCAGTGCTGAGTACAGGGGCAGAATAACCTCCCTTGTCCTACTGGCCACACTGCTCCTGATGCAGGCCAGCATGCCATTGGCTCTCTTGGCCACCTGGGCACACTGCTGCCTTATATTTAATACAAGGAATCACATATTTAATACAAGGAATTATGGTTATGTCTTGGTGTGGGACTTTATTGATTACCTTCTATCTTGAAACTCCACTTAAAATAGCAAGCAAACCCATTTGCAGGATCCCAGTTCCAGCAATAAACATTTCTTCAGCTTGAACTCCATAGAAACAGCAGGATAGATCAGCTCAGGAAATAAACATATCTTGTTTTTGCTGGGGAAAAAAAATCAGTCCAGAGGTGTTCTAAATATCCTCAGATGCCTCAATCCTTGCTTGACCTCACATAATTTGAAACAGTGGTAAATGTCTTCTATCCCTCCTCAGACTCCCACTATTTTATTTTAGGATAGAACTTTCAAAGGAAAGAATTAGAGAGCTCAAATTCAAGTCAGGCAGAACAGATCTACATTTGCTCTTTGAGTGCCTTGTCAGAGGCACGTCATTAAACTCACCTACAGCATGCTTGTACCTACTCATCTGAGCTTCCTGTATCTATGTTGGTACTTCTGAATGAGTAGTGGTTTTTTGTTTTCTGCCATCCTTCTTCCAGGAAAAATAAGTACATTGCTTTCCATTAAAAAACAACCCTAAAACCCAAACTCAAGCAACTAGTTTTGGGAAAACCACTTAGTAATCATTCCAACTCATACTGTACATGCACTAAACAGGTTAAGTCTAAATCAGCAAACCACATTCTTCATTAGAATGAACATGACCGTTGTGGGTTGTGCTCCAGAGCCTTTGGAAATAAATAATCTCTTTTCAGTAGTCCCATGCTAAATAAAAGCTTATTCTTTGGGCTAGGAAAACAGCATTTTCAGTGCAATTTTGTCCATCCATAAAAGTCTGCATTAAGGACTGATTGTGTATGGGAAAATGAGCCATGCTCCCTGGAGGTTTTGGGGCTTTTGAGCTGTGGTTCTTTGCTGTGCAACAGTAAATGTCAAGGAATGCTCCCTCTCAAACTGGTAGTAAATAGCATAAATTAAGTGCTGTTTGGGAGTCCACAGTAACATTCCCATGGTTCAGGCTCCAGGAACTAAATCACAGACTATGACTGTTAGTGCTGGTTTGAGGCTAATTGGAGTATTTTAATGGGAGAAATTAGATCACTGGTTATGTCCAGAGAAGGGCAACAAAGCTGGTGAGGGGCCTGGAACATAAACCCTATGAGGAGAGAATGAGGGAGCTGGGGGTGTGCAGCCTGCAGAAGAGGAGGCTCAGGGGGAGACCTCATTGCTGTCTACAACTACCTGAAGGGAGGTTGTAGCCAGGTGGGGTTGGTCTCTTCTGCCAAGCAACCAGCAACAGAACAAGGGGACACAGTCTCAAGTTGTGCCAACGGAGGTACAGGCTGGATGTTAGGAGGAAGTTGTTGGCAGAGAGTGATTGGCATTGGAATGGGCTGCCCAGGGAGGTGGTGGAGTCACCATCCCTGGAGGTGTTCAAGGAAAGCCTGGCTGAGGCACTTAGTGCCATGGTCTGGTTGAGTGGCTAGGGCTGGGTGCTAGGTTGGACTGGATGATCTTGGAGGTCTCTTCCAACCTGGCTGATTCTATGAAAAGAAAATGATGATGTCTCTATCATTCATTGGTTTGCTGAAAGGGATAAAAAGTCACAACATAAACAATGTTCTCTCAGTTTGTCCTGGGATGTTGCCCTGTTTGTTTCTCTGGTCTGTGTTGTTTAATCTTATCACTTCCTTTCAACCCAGATCTGCTTTGGTATCTCACCTCTAATCTTGGCAACTAACGCAATCTTTGCTGGCTGCTGCTTTGTGTCCATCTGAGGTAGAAGGGGGAGGGAAAAGAGAAGATTGGTAACTTTGATCCCTTCTGGGCAGTTTTCCTTTGTCCAGGAGGGAGTTTGGCTTTCTGTATTATTTCTAACTTGTATGTACCTGTAAACATTTGTATATATGCTTGTAAATTTTGCCATGCTATAACTATAGCTTCATCTTGCTCCCAAACCATCTGAGTTAGTCTGGGAAATTTCAAATACTGTGGGGCGGAAAGTTGCTAATCCACCACACTGTGTAAAAGACTTTTATCCATAGATCATGTTTCCTCAAACCAGATTTTAGATCATGTTTCCTCAAACCAGATTTTAGATCATGTTTCCTCAAACCAGATTTTAACCAGCATCCATCAAGCTCCCATTCTGTCTATAGGAAAGGAAGAGAATGGTGTTTTCTGTCACACTTCACCTGTGCATTCAGGGTGTAGTTCCTTCACACAACTAACACCTAGCATTATGCATCCTCTGAAAGAGCAAAGTCAGCATCTGAGACAGCATTTCTCATTCTTATGGGTGGCAAACTGTATAATACTACATGAAAGGGGGAGGTGTAATAGGTCATTCTGCCTTCCAGATTCTGGGTTTACAATAGCTCAGAATTTTCACAGTATCACCAAGGTTGGAAGAGACCTCACAGATCATCAAGTCCAACCCTTTACCACAGAGCTCAAGGCTAGACCATGGCACCAAGTGCCACGTCCAATCCTGCCTTGAACAGCTCCAGGGACAGCGACTCCACCACCTCCCCGGGCAGCCCATTCCAGTAGCCAATCACTTTCTCAGTGAAGAACTTTCTCCTCACCTCTCTTTTGGTAAGAGAACTAGCATCTCATTAAAAAGAGCAGACATATAAACTTCATATGTTCACCATATGAGCTGCCTTTGTTAATAGAATAGACAAAAGGGTCCTTGACAGCTCTTCATTTCCATGTTAAGAAATAAAAGCTCTGGTTCAGGCTTGCTGTGCTTTAGCACTTGGCCTCTGCAAATTGCTCCATGCTTGAACATGAGCAAATCTCAGGAAGGAGTGAATGATGCAACTTTTAAAGTTCTGATCTTGTAAAAATAGGGGGGGGGGGGGGGGAAAGTAGTGTTTTAATATTGGAATGTAAGTGATGAGCTGTGCTATTACAGTGAACAGATTCTGTCTCAGTCATAGGTCCCTGCTGAGTAAGGATTGAATCTCACTGATTCACTGATTAAACTTTGATGTTACTCTTTTACCCTCTATCCTAAAAGGTTTATGCTTATGTTAGAGGCAAGGCAGTGCAAAGGACATCAAAACTTTCTTGATGGCTTACAACAAGTCTCGATGTTCTCTCAAGGGTGCAGTAGCTCGCAGTCAGAAGTGGAAATTCATTAATTTGTCTTCCCATTAAAAAAAGGAAACCACACAACCACCCAGAGAGTGCTGTGGCATTTATAAGCAAAAAGAGAGAAAAGACTACTTTCATGAAGATCCCTCTCGAAACAACAGTTAATGAATATTCCTAATAAGACACAAGATGTCTGGAGGGCAGATGGATTAATGAAAACAGGTTTCCTCTCAATTAGGGGACAACTGGGCAATGCAGATGCTCTCCCTTCCTCACACTCACACAATAAATTCACCTTCTTCCCCTCTTCTCTCTGTCCCCTGTGATACCCATATCCCCTTTTTCACTCCTTTAACCCCCAGGAAAACAGAGTGGAGCTGCAGCTACTCTGGAGCTGTACCCATGCTGATCAGTCAGAGGGCTGCAGCTAAATAATTCAGAGAGTGCCCAGGTTCTTTCCACACTACCTCAGAGTTGGGGTCCCTTCTCTACTGGGCATTGCTTTGCATGAAACTCCCAGAAATGCAATTAACTTTGGGACTTACACTCCCTTTCAAATCTGGCTAAGATGGGCCAGTAGGTTGAAAACCTTATTATGTGCAGACAGACAGCACAACCATCCCAATTTCATTTCCTTAGGAAACCCAGCTAATAGAAATAATAGTGAAAAAAATCCAGTAGGCATAGCTACCACACAGCTTAGCTTCTGTTCAGTGTGGATCTGTTCTGACTGTGAAAAAAAGTTCAACAGGAAAAGCAGTGGGGAAAAGAACAAATATTTCTTCTTTGGTGTCGCTGTGCAGACAGAGCAGGCTCAAAAATTGCCTGCGTGTCTTAGCTTTGGGAACCCTTAAATGTCTTTTAGTCTATAGCCTGACCTTCTTTAGCTCACTGGTAATGTACCACAGGCTGCTGCAGACTACATGACTTGTAAGCCCCACCAGGAGTTGTTCTTTTTTGCTTAAAATCCCAAGGGAAGGTAGAAGAATTGTGGTATAATCAAAGACACTGAGGTTGCAGCCTCCAGCCTCTCTTTTATGAGGCATTTTCTTTCTTGGTTTTACTACCAATACTCATTTGTAATTCTTTTCCATGATGACCTATTCTTTCACAGTTTATTCTTTCCCTGGTTTGTTTAGTCTTCTAATCTCCCATCATTGCAAAAGGGAAAATGAATAATCTAGCATTACCTAAGAGAAGGCAAACTCCTTGGGAGCCATTCAGTAAACATCACAGTAGGAAATGTATCATTTCTATGCATAAGGTTTTGCTGTATTTGTGTTGAGTCATTCTTTGATTAGATATACTTTTTAAAAGCATAGATTGGCTGCATACAAAGCTGTGTGTCACAGAGTTGCCTGCTGTTAAAACTGCCTGGGCTGTGTGCATTCATTTAGCAGTGCCAACGCCTGCCTTGTGCAAAAGGATGTATGGCATCTGGCTAAAGGCAAATTCCTGCTCCTCCTGCAGACATGGGCCACGTTTCCAGTGGCCATGCACTCTGAGGGAGATGCTCAAGCTACAATATTGAGGATCTCAGCTGTGTTATAGATTTCATTTTGAGTTTATCAGGGTACTGGTAGAGAGCAGGCTGAAGATGAGCCAGCAGTGTGCCCAGGTGGCCAAGAGAGCCAATGGCATCCTGGCCTGCATCAGGAGCAGTGTGGCCAGTAGGACAAGGGAGGTTATTCTGCCCCTGTGCTCAGCACTGGTCAGGCCACACCTTGAGTGCTGTGTCCAATTCTGGGCTCCTCAATTCAAGAGAGATGTTGAGGTGCTGGAAGGTGTCCAGAGAAGGGCAACAAAGCTGGTGAGGGGCCTGGAGCACAAAGCCTATGAGGAGAGGCTGAGGGAGCTGGGGGTGTTTAGCCTGGAGAAGAGGAGGCTCAGGGGGGACCTCATTGCTGTCTACAACTACCTGAAGGGAGGTTGTAGCCAGGTGGGGGGTGGCCTCTTCTCCCAGGCAACCAGCAACAGAACAAGGGGACACAGTCTCAAGTCATGCTGGGATAAGTCTAGGCTGGATGTGAGGAGGAAGTTGTTGGCAGAGAGAGTGATTGGCATTGGAATGGGCTGCCCAGGGAGGTGGTGGAGTCACCATCCCTGGAGGTGTTGAAGCAAAGCCTGGCTGAGGCACTTAGTGCCATGGTCTAGTTGACTGGCTAGGGCTGGGTACTAGGTTGGACTGGATGATCTTGGAGGTCTCTTCCAACCTGCTTGATTCTATGGGCTGTGCAATTTTGGCCTGTTTAGGCCTAAGTGTGCCTAGTGGCTTGGCCCAGGTCCCCTTAAGAAAGCCAAAGAGGAGGACCAGGGAGGTCCAGGAAGTGGACCCTGGAAATTACAATTTTTGTTATTCAACCTCATAATCTCACTACCACTTTAAGTGGGTATCAAAGCCAGAGAGTTCTCTTTTCTCTCCAGTCCTTTGTCTCTCCAGATGGGTAGAAACCTGCCTGTGGCCTCCAAGACCTGCTTGGACCTAACAGGAGGCAATGTTGGGGGGGAGGAAATGACCACTGGGGTCTGGTGGTTTGGCTTCATTTTGAGGGGGTTGAGCTGGCAAGTTCTGCCTGCTTGGTCTCAGCAAGACCAAGGAAACTACTATGCACAAAGGCGACCTCAGTCCAAGGTTGCTGAGCCCTCTGCCATAGTCCAGGGCTTGCCCAAAGCTTGTCATTATTAAGACACTCTTTTTCCACTTCCAGTACACAGAAAACTCCATCAGCAAGAGCATCTGCTTCTTAATGAGTCTTTGACTTCCTAGATGCTCGAACTCAAGGCTTCCTGGAATTCATCTGTCAATGTATACATCCTCTCTAGACAGCCTAATCCAGTTCCAGGGTTCCTTTGGTTTATCAACTGAACATCTTTCTCTACACTGGCATGTTCACTAAATTCTCTTCATCTGTCTGCTGCTCACTCACTAGGGTCCTCTCAGAAACAGAATTTCAGCCTAATGGAAATTTCCATGATGGGAACAGTATATAATTTTTAATGTATATGTTTTTCCTTTCACACCACAAAGCATTTAGAGTGCATAGTGCAATTCTAAGTTAAAGAGAAACACCTTAATGTCTTCTTATGACAGCTGACAAAATTAATGGACATTTAATAAGCTACAACCAATATACATCTTCTTCAAAAAAATCCTTACAAATACTCTTTTGGGTGCAGTTGAGTTGTCTTTGTCACCATTTTATATGGGAGGAAAAAAAAGAACAGCTGTACTCTTCATGGTATTTTTCCCCTCCAATTTTAGTATCACATTAAAATGTTTACAGCATTTCCATTTAAACACTTTAAAAAGAAAGTGCATTATGATTAAGGAAGTACTTTGGATGTGGTTCTTTGCAGTTAAGTACCTTGCACTGAGTTCTGCTGCAAGAACAACTGTTCCTCTTTCTTCCTATTTGAACAGCTTATATATAAGACAGGATTCCTTATTAAAAGTGATTGTAGGCAGTCAGTCAGGACTATGAGCTCTGTTAGGCAGGCTAAACATGCACAGGCACATAAAAGCCTCTAAGGAAAAAGCCAACTTTTAAGCAAACTCATGGATTTCATTTTCTGTACCCAAAAACTTACCCACGTGCAATTACTGAGGCAGTCGTAGAATCAACCAGGATGGAAGAGACCTCCAAGATCATCCAGTCCAACCTAGCACCCAGCCCTAGCCACTCAACTAGACCATGGCACTAAGTGCCTCATCCAGGCTTCTCTTCAACACCTCCAGGGATGGTGCCTCCACCACCTCCCTGGGCAGCCAATCACTCTCTCTGCCAACAACTTCCTCCTCACATCCAGCCTAGACTCCCCTGGCACAACCTGAGACTATGTCCCCTTGTTCTATTGCTGGTTGCCTGGCAGAAGAGGCTACCCCACACCTGGCTACAACCTCCCTTCAGGTAGTTGTAGACAGCAATGAGGTCCCCCCTGAGCCTCCTCTTCTCCAGGCTGCACACCCCCAGCTCCCTCAGCCTCTCCTCACAGGGTTTGTGTTCCAGGCCTTTTGCCAGCTGTGTCCAGAACATCCAGGTTGGTAGATACTACCAGGCTGTGCTTTGTTCTGGAGTCGGTCCAGAAAAGCATTATTCACCCTTAAAACACACCAAAAAATAACAATTGAAGGTAACTGAGGGGTTCACAACGTTTTGAGATTTAACATTTGAGTGGCTTCCTTTATTCACAGTTCAATAACCATCTTCCTGTGTTTTCCAAGCTTGTGCTGCATCCCCATGGGCTGCCATGAGATAGGGTTTTTAATTTTCAATTCACTGGGTGCATCCTTATCTGATTAGTCTGTTGTGAATAAAAGGTGTACCTTGGCTGCTGTGAAAAAACACATCCAGATTTTCAGTAGAAAGATGATCTGCATACCATGGCACACCACCAATTCACCTTAGGTAGCCTTTCAGTACAGAAGGAGTGTTTCTAGAAGTACCAATTTCCTAAGGTCAGCCAAAAAACCCTACTTAAGCTTGTTATTAAATACAGGCAACTTGTGTGGCTGACAACTTCCCCTACCAGCCAGCCCTGCAACCAACTACAGCTGCCATAAGATAAGGTGGGCTTTATTTTAAATTGACTAGGTGCATCCTTATTTGAGTAGTCTGTGGTGAATAAAAGGTGTACCTTGGCTGCTGTGAAAAAGACATCCAGATTCTCAGTGGAATGATGATCTGCATACCATGACACACCAACTGACCTTTAGGTAGCCTTTCAGTACAGGAGTGTTTCTAGAAGTACCAATTTCCTAAGGTCAGCCAAAAAACCCTACTTAAGCTTGCTACTAAATACAGGCAACTTGTGTGGCTGACAACTTCCCCTACCAGCCAGCCCTGCAACCAACTACAGCTGCCATAAGATAGGGTGGACCTTATTTTCAATTCACTAGGTGCATCCTTATCTGAGTAGTCTGTGGTGAATAAAAGGTGTACCTTGGCTGCTGTGAAAAACACATCCAGATTCTCAGTGGAAAGATGATCTGCATACCATGACACACCAACTGACCTTTAGGTAGCCTTTCAGCTTTCATTACAGGAGTGTTTCTAGAAGTACTAATTTCCTAAGGTCAGCCAAAAAACCCTACTTAAGCTTGTTACTAAATACAGGCAACTTGTGTGGCTGACAACTTCCCCTACCAGCCAGTCCTGCAACCAACTACAGCTGCCATAAGATAGGGTGGGCTTTATTTTCAATTCACTAGGTGCATCCTTAGCCTCTGAGTAGTCTGTTGTGAATAAAAGGTGTATCTTGGCTGCTGTGAAAAAGACATCCAGATTCTCAGTGGAAAGATGATCTGCATACCATGACACACCACCAATTCACCTTAGGTAGCTTTTCAGCATGGAAGGAGTGTTTCTAGAAGTTCTAATTTCCTAATGTCAACCCAAAACCCCTACTTCAGCTTGTTACTAATACAGACAATGTGTGGCTGACAACTTCTGCCTACCATCCAGCCCTGCAGCCAACAGGAGCATTGTCTTGTACAGCTCAGTCAATCCTGAAAGCAGCACAAGTGCAAATACATTTCTCCTCAATTAGTGTTAAACATTTTCAGATCTTCTGAAAACTGTTTCTTTTTTCCCCTCCTGTTAATCCTAAGGACTGACACACATGCTTAGGTGTGGTTACTGTTTTGATGCTTTGCAATGCTGTTGGTAAGAACTATGTGAAATATTTGATGTCAAAGATGCTGGATTATTTCTGTCTAGGGACATGAGATGGACTGAATCAAAAATCCGTCATTAATTTCTATGGGTAATTATCTCAATATCTTTTCTAGAGGAAAAAAAATGGAAATAGTATGCAGAGTGGTTGCCTACAGTAGTATTTCTGTTAATGTTTCTCTAATGAGCTTTAAAAAAGGCAACAAATAGTGGTTCTATTTCTGAGCCTGAGCATTAGTTCTTTTTACCATCAGAAAACAAAACTGAGCACAAAGCTCTGCTTCAACATAATGGGAAGTTAGTTACCTGACAGAAGTGCAAGAGCAATGGATAGGGCTGGGTGCTAGGTTGGACTGGATGATCTTGGAGGTCTCTTCCAACTTGGTTGATTCTATGTGTGGTTGTCTGCCTCTTGGTTCCCTGCAGTGCACCCAAACATTCAAGATGCACATTTTTCTGCAAAGAGAATTTGGCTGGCAGGGTGAAGGGGAAAGGGTAGGAACAGACCCATCTTTCATATTTTTCCATAGCAACTGAGTAGCAGTAGGAATAGGAACTACAATAAAATGATGCCACTAGATAAAAGCTTCAATAACTAAACAGAACCACAAAAGCACTTTTAGTTTGTTTTGTTTTGTTTTTTAAATCAATGTAAGTGAAACATTAAATAAACCCCATGCAATAAATGTATGAAGAAAATCAATAGCTGCAAATATGTTATGTATCAATATTTGTCTAACCCTAAAAGAAGAAATAGGATTAAGAAATAATAAAGCCAACCTTAATTTTCACTGTTTTAAATAACTATTCAACCTGAAAATTGAAACTCAGTATCTGACTTTCCAATATGCTGAGTCCTCTCTTGGAGTAATGTTCTGAAACATATTGTGTGTATACAGTGTGGTGTTCAAAGTGTACTGAAAATTTCTATATCAAGCAATACATACTAAAACCTGTTCTGGAAAGAGGAACTGACAATACCTATACATTTTACAGCTACACTGTGCTGGGAGGTACATGCAAGGCAGAATTCACAATGACTTCAATAAATATTAGTTTGAAGTAGAAATGAGCCAACATAGATCTGAGGGACAATTACTGGAGGCTTTCAAATACGTATTATTTACAGTGGGTTTGCAAATACTGCATTACTCTGTGCAATAGGCAACTCTGCAAGCAAGGAGCACTTGGAACCAAGCAATAGCAGCCTTAGAAGCAGACAATTCACATAGAGAGTGATTTGCCTTTGGAATGGGCTGCCCAGGGAGGTGGTGGAGTCACCATCTCTGGAGGTCTTCAAGAGAAGACTGGATGAGGTACTTAGTGCCATGGTCTGGTTGAGTGGCTAGGGCTGGGTGCTAGGTTGGACTGGATGATCTTGGAGGTCTCTTCCAACCTGGCTGATTCTATGGTCTAGATGACTGCATAGGGCTGGGTGTTAGGTTGGACTGGATGATCTTGGAGGTCGCTTCCAACCTGGTTGGTTCTATGATCAATACCTTCTTAGTCATCTGTGGAAATGGGTGAAGAAACTAAAGCTCTACATGAGTCTCTTAAGCCAGATGCACAAAGTAGGGGCACAGGAAAAAGTAGGATCACAGAAAGGAAATTGGTTTCCTTAGACTAAGAAATTGGGTGCCCTGGTCAAAAAATGCTCTGCACAGTTGTTCAGATGGAGAGGCACCAGCAGCTAGTCATCCAGATGCAAATAGCCTTGAATACTGAAGATAATTGTCTTGTCCCTGTCCAAATCTTACAGCTTGGCTCATCTCTCTAACAATATTTGAAAACACTCTCTGAGTCACTTTTGCTAAGGAGAGGCTTTGTGCGTAGGCTACAAGTAATCAATGTATTTAATTGGTTTCACAGCATGCAAAAATGATACAATATGCAAACTGTTAATGTCTAATTACCTTCCTCTGTTGTTCTTGCTTCATTTCCTCTAATCTTCTGTTTTCATCCTCTTGAAGAGCTTGCTTATAAGTATGGCTTCTCATCTATTGTTCAACAGAGAATATAAACATATTGAGCTGCATGTAGGGGGGCAATATCCCAAACTTTACTCCCAAATCATTCCATAGATAATTAACAAAACAGAAATGGATGAATAATTCCAGTTACTTAAAAAAGAGATTACTCTCAAACCTAAAATTTAAACAAGAAGTATTCTAGAGCCTCTCAGACAATTGGTTTGGCTGAATGTCCACCTACACAACCAGTCAGCTGCAACCCGTGCTGTTCTGTGTCCTGGTGATAAGCATGGAGATACCTTTGGCAGTCACAAACACAGTCAGGATATATGAGAGTGAGATGGGGTTTTCTGGGAGGTAATACAAGTACTGAAAACATTAACAAGATAACAAAGCAGAACAGAGGTGAAGCCAGGATTATTTGTGGAAAGGCAGTACCTAAAGGAGGCACACAAGAAAGCTGGAGAGGGATTTTTTATACAGGCATGTAGTGATTGAATAAGGAGTAATGACTTTAAACAGAAAGAAGGTTTAGACTTTGATTATATGTTAGGAAGAAGTCCTGTGAGGCTGCTTAGGCACTGGAACAGGTTGCTCAGACAGATTCCCATCCCTGGAAATGTTTAAGGTTGGATGAGGCTTTGAGCAACAGGGTTTAGTGGAAGATGTACCTGCCTGTGGCACAGGGGCTACAACTACATGTTCCTTAGGGGCCCTTCCAATATAAACCATTCTATGATTTGTAGAGGTAGTGAAACAGAAGTTAAGAGGTATTTGTGGGGCAGCCAAGAGAACTGAAAATCTGAACTAAAAATAATGGCTAATGCATCTAACTGTGTCATTTAAGTTTTCATTACAATAACTAGCCCTGGTCTTTCATAAGTCCCAGCTGTTAGCAAAGAGCCAGCCTACCATTGGAATCCTCTAGGATCCTTTGGATCTTAAATAAAGGAGCTTACACTGTAGTCTTTAAGTAGGGACATAGTGCAGCACACTAAAGAAATGAGCCAGCATAATTTAAGACAAGAAGCATGCAGGTTTGACTTTGGCAAGGAATTTGTTGTAGGTCTACACAATGTTCTTGAAACTTGATGTATGTGTGCAGAATGACACCATTAAAACAACAGGCACATAATTTGCTCAAAAGGCTGAAGAGAGAAAGTGATTATTAATAGCTCAATTTTGAGCTGGGAGGAGTTGTTACATGTGTCCAGGGAGACTCATTCTAGTCCCAATACTATTCATTACTCTCCGTAATGGCTTGGAGAATTGTGTGGAGTGGATGTTAATCAAGTTGGAAGACAATAAAAATCTACACAGGCTTGGTAACCCTTTGAAAGACAGGATTAAAATTAATTATGAGCTTGATTAAATAAGCAGGCAAAAAGTCACCAGTGACAGTCACTCCAAAGAAGTTACATTTGTTGGTGCACATCAAGTAGTATTTGACACTGATGTTTGAATGAGGTGTACTAAATTAATGCCATTACTAAGTAAATGACCTGCAGAAAATAAACTGATCAACATTGCATTATCCCAAACATTTTTTTTGGAGCATGAAGTTTCAATTTAAAAGTCATATACATATATATGTGTGTGTGTGTGTGTGTATGTGTGTGTCCTTTTCTCATGCATGTCAGGCACTCCCTAAGCTTATCACACTCCACTATTTCAAATACATTGTTCTTCAATCTTTTAATTACTTCAGACAAAGGACAGGTCCAAGATAACATCAAAATTAGACTGCAAGTTTTCTCTCTGGTTTAGTGCTTTGGTACTATGCCAAGCTTATTTAGATAACAAGTCATTGGTTATGTGCTTGACATTCCTGACACAGAGCACTGAGGCTGTGCCTGTAGACCATATGCCTATAGACTATATCTCATCAAGAAAGATGTTGAGGTGATGGAAGGTGTCCAGAGAAGGGCAACGAAGCTGGTGAAGGGCCTGGCACACAAAGCCTATGAGGAGAGGCTGAGGGAGCTGGGGGTGTGCAGTCTGGAGAAGTGGAGGCTCAGAGGGGACCTCATTGCTGTCTACAACTACCTGGAGGGAGGCTGTAGCCAGGTGGAGGTTGGTCTCTTCTGCCAGACAACCAGCAATAGAACAAGAGGACACAGTCTCAAGGTGTGCTGGGGTAGGTCCAGGCTGGATGTGAGGAGGAAGTTGTCAGAGAGAGTGATTGGCATTGGAATGGGCTGCCCAGGGAGGTGGTGGAGTCACTGTCCCTGGAGGTGTTCAAGAGGAGACTGGATGAGGCACTTAGTGCCATGGTCTGGTTGAGTGGCTAGGGCTGGGTGCTAGGTTGGACTGGATGATCTTGGAGGTCTCTTCCAACCTGCTTGATTCTATGATTCACCCAGGCTAGCTGGGAAGGCATTTTGTTGAGTGCATTGCTGCATTGTAAGCAAGTGATTGATTCACAAAGCTATAGAAATGCTGTCACGCAGGAGACATCTATAATATCAAATAGTGTTAAGGAAGAGTACAGATAAACTACATATCTGCTCTCTTTGGATATCAGTGAAGCCAGAGATGAACAATGGTGTATAATTTTGTGTAACTTACTAACAAACCCCTGAAAAACTGTAATAAGAATTCTAGGTACAGATGGCACAGGCAGGTAAAGTAGGAAGCGAAAGCTAAAAGTAGGACCTTCACACTGAATTCAGTGTTCAGACACCAACTCATTTTTTGTGGGTGCAAAGACAACACATTAAAATGCTGAAATCCAAGTCTGTCTAGGGTCATGGTGTCACTTGGGTTCACAGTTCAGGGTTCACATCATACAAACTGATGCAGAGCTCAGTGTTCCCTTCCAAAGAACAAACTCCCTACAGTGTCAGATGCTTCATGAAGGAGGCAGAAGTGGTTTCAAGACATGTGATGGTTTGGGTGTTCCCCGCCTCTGGAAACAGGAATGAAGCTTATATTTACAGCTAGCACAATATACAAGCAGATATTTACAGTAGATACAGTTATAGACAGAAATAGACAAGGGAAAAGGTAATACAGAAACACAGCAGCCCTCCCAGAAACCTGAGTCCCCAGGAGGGACTCTCAACCACCCCTTCACCTTCCCCCTACCCCTCTCAACCTTACCCCAGTCCCACAGAAGAACGGAGGTTCAGCCAGGGGGTTAGAAAGCAAAGTGGATTAGTCCAAAATGAAGAGTGAGGTTAGAGAGATGCAGCTCAGCCAGCAGCCCCAGTGTGAGTGGTTATCTTTGTTTTTATTTCTTGTTCCCATACATCTCAGCAAGCCTATGAGTGAAGTAGACATCACCACTGTTTTTCTTTCACAGCCTGTACTCTAGTCCTTCTCACCAAAACATTCCAGCCTGCTTCAGACTAGCACAAGACATCTTTTTGTAAAAGACTTCTGTAAAAATGCTTATCCTTTTACAAAGACTTTTTACAAGGGCTTGTGATAATATGAGGGGGAATGGATTGAAGCTGGGAGAGGGGAGATTTATGTTGGAGATTAGGAAGACATTCTTTACAGTGAGGGTGGTGACACACTGGAACAGGTTGCCCAGGGAGGATTGTGGATGCCCCCTCCCTGGAGGTATTCAAGGCCAGGTTGGAGAGGGCCTTGTGCAACCCAGTCTTGAGAAAGGTGTTCCTGCCCATAGCAGAGGAGTCAAACTAGATGATCTCTGAGGTCCCTTCCAGCCCAAACCATCCTATGAACCTGTGAACCATGTGAATCTTTCTTGCCTTCCTGCAGTCCTTAATTTTGCTTGTCCAGCCAGGACTACAAAACAGTCCAAAACTCACTTTTTTTGCAACTGACCTTCTGCCCAGAAATGCTGGGCAGAAAGTGGCTCCTCCAGACCATATATATATATATATATGCCCTCATAGAATCAACCAGGTTGGAAGAGACCTCCAAGATCATCCAGTCCAACCTAGCACCCAGCCCATGCCCATCAACTAGACCATGGTACCAAGTGCCTCATCCAGGCTTTTCCTGAACACCTCCAGGGACAGTGACTCCACCACCTCCCTGGGCACCTCCCTTGGCCATATGATGACTTCTGGGGAGTTTCCAGACACAGCAGATATTCTGAGGAATCAAAGGGGAAAGGAACCTAGTTTCAGTACCATCTTCCCTTTTCATTCATGAAAAAACAGGAAGAGAGAGTAGAGACAAAACAGAATTGCAGCAATGTCTGCTGTACAGGCTCTTGTACATTTCCAAGGCTTCTGAGGAAATATGGGGGTAAAACTTTCCCTCCCTTTACTCACTTGTTGTTGTTCAAGGGTGTATACAGCTGAGGACTGCCTATATAAGACAATCCCATGTTTCTGCTAAGGTCTGTAATGACCATTTCTGTTCACTTGGCTGCCTGCTGTCTTCTGGCAATTACAAACCTCCCTAAAGGAGAAAAAACTTTTATCTCAGGGTTAACACTTTCCACTGCAAAATTTTACATCAGTAGGAAGGCTTGGTTTAGGCACAGAGAGACTAATCATATGTGAAAAAGCCTTTTTGAGGCAATTAGAATAATGAAACTTGAGCAATACTTTATCTATTTCCTAATTACATTGATACTTAACAGGCTCGTTCAAACTGAGACAAAGTCCCCAAGCAGTCTATGAAAGCATTTCTGGGATGCAGTGAGAAATAAGCTTATCTTCTGGCCAGATTTTCAATGCAGTAAAGCATCCACTGGCATGAACTGGTGGAGATTTCATAAAAGCTTGCTACCAACAGATGGGTATAGAGCACGTTTAAGATTCTGATCTGACCTTAGAATATAAATCTACATTTCATTTATCAGAGAGATCTGAGAGGCATAAAGGCAGCCCCCTACTCTGCAGGATAGTCTGCAAGAGACAATGCAGGCAATCTCGTTAAGAAAGACTCCTTGGTACTCAGTTATGTTTAGGCAATTAAGCTCAGTTAGAGTACTCTAATATTACACTATTGACAGCACCTGGAAAGATGACAGAAAGTATAGCACATGCCATGGTTTTGCTTACCCATGCTGTAGACTCTTGGCCATGATTAGCAATCTGACAGGAATCACTCTTTGGCAAACCCAAGTCCAATCTGTTCAATAATTCATTGGTTTTGCTGCGAAGAAATCCAATCCAAATAGAATTGTTAGTGCTTCCATAAACATAAATACAGCTTTTTATTCCACCCTTGGAACGTAGCCTAGACTTTTTATCATATGACTGCTGAAAAAAAACATCACAGGTGGAACAAAAGGTTATGCAGAAAGACAGAATGAAATGAGATGGAGGATAGAGAACCTATATTGTGGCTATTTGCTGGGAGACATTTTTAAGCAAACAATTGCTGCTATTTACATAGTTGAGCTTTGTAGTTCATAGAATCAACCAGGTTGGAAGAGAATGGTCAGACCACACCTTGAGTACTGTGTCCAGTTCTGGGCCCCTCAATTCAAGAAAGATGTTGAGGTGCTGGAACATGTCCAGAGAAGGGCAACAAAGCTGGTGAGGGGCCTGGAGCACAAATCCTATGAGGAGAGGTTGAGGGAGCTGGGGGTGTGCAGCCTGGAGAAGAGGAGGCTCAGGGGTGATCTTATTACTGTCTACAACTACCTGAAGGGGCATTGTAGCCAGGTGGGGGGTGGCCTCTTCTCCCAGGCAACCAGCAATAGAACAAGGGGACACAGTCTCAAGTTGTGCCAGGGGAGGTATAGGCTGGATGTTAGGAGGAAGTTCTTCACAGAGAGAGTGATTGGCATTGGAATGGGCTGCCCAGGGAGGTGGTGGGGGCACTGTCCTTGGGGGTCTTCAAGAAAAGACTGGATGAGGCACTTAGTGCCATGGTCTAGTTGATTGGTTAGGGCTGGGTGCTAGGTTGGACTGGATGATCTTGGAGGTCTCTTCCAACCTGGTTGATTCTATTCTATCATCCAGTCCAACCTAACACCCAGCCCTAGCCACTCAACTAGACCATGGCACTAAGTGCCTCAGCCAGGCTTTGCTTCAACACCTCCAGGGATGGTGACTCCACCACCTCCCTGGGCAGCCCATTCCAATGCCAATCACTCTCTCTGACAACAACTTCCTCCTAACATCCAACCTAGACCTCCTTCATCACAACTTGAGACTGTGTCCCCTTGTTCTATTGCTGGTTGCCTGGGAGAAGAGACCAACCCCACCTGGCTACAACCTCCCTTCAGGTAGCTGCAGACAGCAATGTGGTCCCCCCCAAGCCTCTTCTTCTCCAGGCTACTCGATGTGCTTTTCCTTCCTTATTTTAAAGCTTCTAAGAAACAGACTTGTATACCACTGGCCTCCATCAGAACACAAGTGCTTCACTGAACTGTTGCAAGTTCTTCCACTGGATCTATGAATCTCAGAGAAGCAATTTCAATGATTATTTAGCCAAGGCAGCTTTACAATGGATTACTTAAGCAGAAAGACTTTGAAGTATTTTGTAGCACTGGAAAAAAAACCCAAACAACCCCAAACCAACCAACCAAAAAAACTCCAGGATGTTTATTTTTAGGTGAAACAGACTCACACTACATTGCCTTTTGTTATTTTGTCAAGGGCAATTTTGTTTTTCCACTCACATCCATTATAAATCAGGATTTTTAAAGTACCCTTGCTTTGCTCCCAGTTTCCATGAGTACAGCTGAACAAATCATCACAAGGAACAACATAAATGTATGTAAAGAACAGGAGCTTTCAGTATTGGGATCAAGAAACAGTTCTCTAACCTGTGGTGCCAGGCATATCTATTCAAGTCTCTGCTCACTCAAAGGAACAGTTAGAGGAAAGAAGCAATTTTAATTCTTCTATAGCTTTTGAAAGCATGAAAATATTTAAGTGAAAGCAGAAAAGTTCTTCAAGAGGCATTCAATCCAAAGAGCTAGCAAGACAACCACCTAGCTCTGTAGGGGAGAAGAGGCTACTACCAAAGACAGCTACTTAACCTTGGAGAAAAAGCCTTGGCTGCTGAAGAGTGATGATGACTAACTGCTGGGACAGACTACAAAGTGTGTTTTCATCTTTCACTCCATGACCTGAAATTGTGAGTAGATTCATTTTCTGAGAATGCCCTGCTACTCTGTGGTTATATTCAGGGGAAGAGGGGGAAAAGAACAAGAACCCACTCTACACAATACAAAAACTACTTCTGGTACAGAATACTTGCTCAAGCTGTAGCAAGCCATGCTTTCAGAGCCTCAGCATCCCCAGCTCATCCCATCACCTGAGCAGTTAATATGGACCTCAAACAGCACAAAATACAGGAAGAACCACATAAATAAGATTCCCTGATCTCCAAAGAGCTTGTATATCATGGTTAAATAAATCAATAGTCTTCTTACCCAAATCATAGAATCAACCAGGTTGGAAGAGACCTCCAAGATCATCCAGTCCAACCTAGCACCCAGCCCTAGCCACTCAACTAGACCATGGCACTAAGTGCCTCATCCAGGCTTCTCTTGAATACCTCCAGGGACAGTGACTCCACCACCTCCCTGGGCAGCCCATTCCAATGCCAATCACTCTCTCTCACAACAACTTCCTCCTAACATCCAGCCTAGACTTCCCCTGGCACAACTTGAGATTGTGTCCCCTTGTTCTGTTGCTGGTTGTCTGGGAGAAGAGACCAACCCCACCTGGCTACAGCCTCCCTTCAGGTAGTTGTAGACAGCAGTGAGGTCCCTCCTGAGCCTCCTCTTCTGCAGGCTGCACACCCCCAGCTCCCTCAGCCTCTCCTCATAGGCTTTGTGTTCCAGGCCCCTCACCAGCTTTGTTGCCCTTCTCTGGACACCTTCCAGCACCTCAACATCTCTCTTGAATTGAGGAGCCCAGAACTGATTAAGCACACACATTAACTAATGTTAAGCACACACACACTGTTTCCATGAAAGAGAAATGATCAAGTGGTGAGACCATGCAGAGTAATTTTAGGAACTTGAAGTTTTAAACTGCAGGTTTTGTGTTTCTCTACCTGTGCTAAAATTGCTAAATTAACATTTTATTTCTACACTAGGAAGACAAAGAACTCCTGCAGAAAGTCTGAAATCTATGTGAGAAGGATGGAGCTCTGCAAAGAAATATAAGGCAACTGCAGGCTGTGTCCTAATTCCTTCTGGATGACAAAATAATGGCACGAGGTGAGTGAAAGTTCTCATTGTTTGATTGAAACAGGGTGGAGGGTTAAGACATTTCCCAGGTCAGCACACTGTCAGATGAAAATCTAGCTCATTTTAGGTTTCAGAAAAGACAGCTACAAGTGTGGGCTGCCCGGGGAGGTGGTGTAGTCGCCGTCCCTGGGGCAGTTCAAGGCAGGATTGGACGTGGCACTTGGTGCCATGGTCTGACCTTGAGCTCTGTGGTAAAGGGTTGGACTTGATGATCTGTGAGGTCTCTTCCAACCCTGATGATACTGGGATACTGTAAATGAAGTTGCTCAGCAAGACTGTGCACTGCTGTTGAACACACACCTTACCACACCAAATTCAGTCATAATAAGGTGTTCCTACAACGAGACAGGGACTCAGGTTTCCAAACTGAACTAAAGGCAAACTCAGTGAAGTCAGTCCTACACGTTAATTCATTGTGTATCATCTCTATGGAAACCCAGTAATGCATTTGGAGCTGCCAGGCTGTCAAAATATTGTCTGAATGGTGTTTTTCATAACACTAAACCTATAGTCACAACAATGCAAAGCATAGCATAAGCCATGCTGCAGGGAAAGGGGGAAGTCAGGGAGATGACAGTTCAATTAACGTTTCAGAGAGAAAAGCATTAACTACAGAAGGAAATCAACATATCAAAGTGTCCATAGGTATTCCACATTCAGAGAGTTGGAGCTAAAACTTCAAGGACTAATCAAAGAAGCTGCTAAAATGCATTCCTATAATTAATATTAAGGAAAGAAGAGCATGAGGTGAAGAAATTAATTTGGGTACAGAAGCATTCTGATGCCCTCCAATAAATAATCTAAGCAAAAGGGTATTAAAAATGTAATCAAATGAAGAAGAAAGCATCCTCCTAACAGGCTGCTAACCTGAGCATTAACTACCCCTAAGCTTCAGCCTGAAAGGAAGAGAGCTGTTCAGAAGATGCAGTTAAGCTGGAGAAATCTTATGAGGGTGTTTTGTCTTTTGTGGCAGCCCTGATTCCCATTCCACCACTGGGAACAAGCCTTTTGCTCCACTAATTAAGATAGGCTACTACCTTACTGGTATGTTTAAAAGCTCAGGAAAATACTCTTAGCATGGGAGTTAAGCCATGTATTTTGTGGCAACAGCTCCTGGAACAGATTTGACCTCTTCCAAACAGCATTTTTCCAAATAAATACTGGTTTCTGTCCAGGAATAAATATCAACCACAAGTAACTCCTAACTGGGACTTCTGAGAAAATGGGATGTGAAAAAACTTGCTGGCAATGGAAATCAGGCAGTCTTAGGCCTTAAAAGTGACATTGATTGTCAGTGTCTTATTTACTAGTATACATGCAGCAGTGGGAGAGTGAAGCACAATACTGGATTTGGAGGCTGGAAAACTCTTAAGAGCAAGGGGAAATCCTGTCTCTACTAGCAGGATCATTGAGTAAAGTGCTAGGAGGTGGTGCATAACTGTGGAGATCAGTCCATGCTGCAGATGCTTTCTGGGGCTCCTCAGGTACCTGGTTTTACATTGACAATTAAGCTTCAGGCATAGCATATACTTGAAGCTCAACATGTAAAATGCACAACGTAAATTTGCCATGTGCTCTACTGAGAACAGTGTCATTTAGGGATTGGGAGTTGGCGCTCTGCATTCGGAAGCTACTTGCAGGTCAGAGAATTCACAAGTGTTTCTTTTTGTTTGGGACCACCCACATTCCCACTAGGGTGAGATAAGGGAATGGATATGAGGAGAGGCTGAGGGAGCTGGGATTGGTTAGCCTGGAGAAGAGGAAGCTCAGGGCAGACCTCATTGCTGTCTACAACTACCTGAATGGACATTGTAGCCAGGTGGGGGGTGGCCTTTTCTCCCAGGCAACCAGCAATAGAACAAGGGGACACAGTCTCAAGTTGTGCCAGGGGAAGTCTAGGCTGGATGTTAGGAGGAAGTTCTTCACAGAGAGAGTGATTGGCATTGGAATGGGCTGCTCAGGGAGGTGGTGGAGTCACCATCCCTGGAGGTGTTCAAGCAAAGCCTGGCTGAGGCACTTAGTGCCATGGTCTAGTTGAGTGGCTAGGGCTGGGTGCTAGGTTGGACTGGATGATCTTGGAGGTCTCTTCCAACCTGGTTGATTCTATGATTCTATTCTATGATCTAAAGATAATGTGTTATCTTTGGCTAGTAGGCATTCTTGTCTACAAGTCCCTAACAAACAGGTCCAGCCCACCATCTCTCCTTCCTTGCCTATCCCTTCTGAAGAGTTTCTAGCCATGCACTGCAGTACTCCAGCTCTGTGAATCACCCCACCATGTTCCCATGATGGCAGCTCTATCATAGTTGCCACATACCAAGCTTAATGCTGTACTGAGAGTAATATGCAAGCATACTATGGACAGATCTAAAGATAATGTGCTTTGGCTAGTAGGCATTCTTGTCTACAAGCTTTTAAGAATGTCTTCCTCTTGTTAGGGGATAAGAACAAAAAAAAATGTGGCAGGAGTTCATTTTAGGTCTAAGGCTTCAAGAAAGTACAAAAACAGGTTAAAAAAGGTAACTTTCTCAGCAGAATTATTTTCATCACTTCCCACCCACACCCAAAACTAATCTTTCCTGTCAAACCCACTTGCCTTTTTTTTTGTTTTCCTGACTGGATGAAATAATAGAGCCAGGCTATTTTTTTTTTTTCCCACCCACCAACCCATTCAATATTCTTGGAAGTTATTTTAGACATCAGGTTTCATTTATCATCTAAAGTAATAAGCATAAATCTGGTTTTAAGGAAAATGCAGTTTTGTGTAAGCCTATTGCATAGCTCTGCCATTCTGTGCGCTCCATCTGCATGTGCAATCTGCTTCTATATTTTCAGCCAGCTTGCATGGGCAGATTAATGCATACAATTAGAAAGCAAGCTCACAGGCGTTCAATAAACTGCCTTCATTATTACACTCAAGAGAGTCCCTTTGGATGTCTATAAAAGCCTAGTTTTCTGCCTGTTAGTTAAATAATTGACAACGCTTAAAATAATCAGGAGCAAATGAAGAAAGCTTAAGACCATTGTGTTGAAAAGCAAACAAAAGATTCTCCAGGCTGCAAGCCCCTTTTTGTGCAAGCCCTCTTTTCATTCCCTCTAGCAACCTGTATTAAAAGTCTGGTCAGGTTTCCATTTGCACTTCTGTGGGGAAAATTTGTTACCAGCTTGCTGTTTGAAGCACACATCATAGGGGACTGGAAACTGGCAAGGACACCAGTATTTAGCCTGTGAAAATAGATAAATAAATAAAGGCTCTGGTTTGGTTCAGCTTTAATTTCCTCACGTTGTATGACTTTTGAGAAAACTGGTTTGGCAGGAGAGTGTAATATGGGCTTGGTTTGGTGAACTTCCTGCATTGTGTTTGGAACATGTGCTTCTCTGGCAAATGCTCTTCCAAGCTCTGAGCAGAATACAGTGAGTGCAGACATGGACCCAACTGCAGCACAAATCCTATGAGGAGAGCTTGAGGGAGCTGGGCCTGTTTAACCTGGAGAAGAGGAGGCTCAGGGGTGATCTTATTACTGTCTACAACTACCTGAAGGGGCATTGTAGGCAGGTGGGGGGTGGCCTCTTCTGCCAGGCAACCAGCAACAGAACAAGGGGACACAGTCTCAAGTTGTGCCAGGGTAGGTATAGGCTGGATGTTAGGAAGAAGTTCTTCACAGAGAGAGTGATTGGCATTGGAATGGGCTGCCCAGGGAGGTGGTGGAGTCACCATCCCTGGAGGTGTTGAAGAAGAGCCTGGCTGAGGCACTTAGTGCCGTGGTCTAGTTGATTGGATAGGGCTGGGTGCTAGGTTGGCCTGGATAATCTTGGAGGTCTCTTCCAACCTGTCTGATTCTATGATTCTCATGTTAATGACATGAGAAGCTTAAGAGCATTTCCTTATCAAATAGAAGTGGCACTTCATAAGGGAAAGGCACTGATTGGGCTGTACCCCATGGAGACTGATACAGCTTGAGGTGGTGATCAATTTTAAAAGGTTTCCCAGTTAATGAGACTGCTCATAGGTATTGATCTGCTCAGGAAAACTGTGGTGTTGCAGCTACAGATGCTTACAGAGAACAGACAAACAAGGGGAGCTTATCTTTTGAAATGGCTCTACAGGCCACGACTTTGCACAGGTCATTGCTTCATATGCAGCACATGACCTTCCTTCCTCTCTCTCACAGCAAGCAGGGAAGGAGATCAAAATACTCCAGCAGAGACAGCAAGGAAAGGGGCACAACCTCATATTTTTTCTCTTTGCCTCTAGACATAAGGTCTTAGATGGTAGAAGTAATGAGTCATTCTATTTTGCATGCTAGGGAAAACTACATCATTAAATACCAAGCACTGTCATGGGAACCTGTCTCTAAGAACCAGCAGTACTTTACAAGATCCAAGATGTTGCATTCTTCCTGAATATTGGACTTCAGAATGCCAAAGTATCTTAGCAATGCAACCTTGACAGCATCCAGTGGTGAAGACTTCTTTTCCTCGGCCCCTCTTCAGAGTAGGGAAGGCACTAGCATCACTTTGTACTGTAGCATGGGATGTTTATTGCCTAGCTGAAATTACATTCACTGTAGGTACCTTTTCAGCTTACTTTCCCTAGGTAGGGTACCTAGAGGGCCCTCAGGGTGTATGTTCAGCACAGTACATACAAATAATCTTCTGATAACTGAACATAATCTTGAGCAATGGGGCTTGAAAGTCTGTCTTTACCTTCAGCTGCATCCATCCATTTAGTTTCCTGAGATGATACCAGCTAAATGCCCACAAGGCTTTCCTAGACTGGTGGACAGAATAGCTGCCAGACAATCTCCTCCTCAGTGCCTAGATAGACTGAGCTACTACATCACCTAGGGACCAACTGACTGCCCATATGAAGGATTTGGGCCAGCTTTTGACAGAACAAGCTTACTTTTAATGGGGAAAGCACTAATCAGCAGAATTCATTTCACTCTAAGCCAAAAAGGTACAGAAAGGGAAGGTAAGGGAAAGAAAAATATATGCCTCTGTTCATAACTGAATAAGCCTTAAGAGGAAAAAAAATCATATTAAATGAGAACATAAGAACCTTGAAAATCCCCTCAGGTAAAAAGCAAGTCACATAACTGAGGACCCTGCACTGGAAAGATCTGATGAGGTTGTTGTTAAGTTAGGCTCAAAGAGCATGAAGAGGTCTAGTCTGTCATAAACAGGGTCTTCAGAAATCCTGAGGAATTAAGGTATGTGAAACTCACATTGGGGCAAACAGCAGGCAAAATACCAGCATACAGAGACAGAAGCACTGGCCAAGTGTATTTAAGGATAAGGTTGTACCCAAGGCAAAAAAAAAAAGACCAGAAAGGCTGAAACTAGTGAGAAAGTACTATAACATCTATACATTAGAGAACAGAATGTGGGCAAATGATGAAGAAAGTGGAGCTACTAGCATGGGACAAAAGTGCCTCCTTTAAAGGTCACAGAGGAGGGAAGAACAATCAATCATGCTAAGATGCAGGTGAGTAATTTCAGGAGCTAAAGATAAAAAAGGTAAAGGTGTCTAAAGAGTATTGTGTGTTAATTATGTGATAGAATTGGCTTGGGTAAGTCAGAGTAAAGTGAACTTGCAAGCTAGAAACTTCACTGCCAATGGAATTCATTATGTCAGGAGTTAAGTCATATCTAAATCTGATGTTAAGGAAGCATTCCTGGAAGATAGGTCTTCACTGTAGATCTCTACACTTAAGCTGTAGAGCTATGCTAAGTAAGTCCCTGTTATTTCCATGGGGGTTAGATTTCTTTGGTAGCCACTAAAATAAATTAGATCCTGTTGCAATAATTAGTCCTGGCCTGAATGATCACATGTGGATTCAGTTAGAGAGAGAAAGTTGTCCTATAATCACAGTTTTCATTTCAAAGTGTTTGTTTTGAGAAACTAGGCTAAACCTACTGAATCAAGTTTCTCACAGAACAAAGTATGGAGGAAGCTTGGAATATTTCACAGAATCAGAGAGTAGTTGAGGTTGGAAAGGACATCTGGAGGTCAGCTTGCCCATCCTCCCACTCAGGCAGGGCTATCTAGAGCCACATGTCCAGAACTTTTTAATACCTCCAAAGACAGAGACTCCTCAAGCTCCCTGGGCAACCTGTGCCCATGATCAGTCACTCCCACAAGGAAAAAAGTGTTTTCTGATGTTCTGAAGGTACCTCCTGTGCTACAGTTTGTCTGCATTGCATCTTGTGCTGGAGTTAAAAGTTTCAAGTCAAAAAGTGAAAAAAGAGTAAGCTGAACCCTCTCTTAGCCCCAAACCAGACAAAGGCAAACCACCTGAGGGGTGGTGGTTGTACCCAGGAGGAGGTTGCTCTCTTCTCTCAGGTGGCCAGCACCAGAATGAGACACAGCCTCAAGCTGCACCAGGGGAAATTTAGGCTGGAGGTGAGGAGAAAGTTCTTCACTGAGAGAGTCATTGGACACTGGAATGGGCTGCCCGGGGAGGTGGTGGAGTCGCCGTCCCTGGAGCTGTTCACGGCAGGATTGGACGTGGCACTTGGTGCCATGGTCTGGCCTTGAGCTCTGTGGTAAAGGGTTGGACTTGATGATCTGTGAGGTCTCTTCCAACCTTGGTGATACTGTGATACTGTATAAAAAGTAAACAAAAAAACAAAAGAGGAGAAGAATAAAAAGAAAAGGAAAAGCAGATGAGGAATTTCTGGTAATAAGTTTCAAATTTTACTTCCTAATATTGATCTTCAAAGACCATCTCTCTTCTTTGCATTTCTTCTTGTCTCTTTTTAGCTTCAAGTCTCTCTGCCTACAGCATTAACACCAGCAAAACATACTGAGATTCCCAGTAAGCCATAGACAAATGATTACTTGAATTGAAGTATGTCAATATTCTGGGGTTTGGGTTTTTTTTAAACTATCAGCAGTTGGGTAGAAAAGTGACCCAATTTCAAATTTAAAAGTATTCAGACATGACTAAACAGCCTCTGGTCAAGAGACTCATCTGAGAAAGACAAAGCCACACTGTACTCTTGGTAGATTCATGTATTCATGTAGAGGGTCTCATGAGCTTTCCCAATTCCCATTCCACAGCACCACTGGGGCCACCTCTTGAGGGATAAGTGATGCAGTACTGGTCCTTTTAAGATGGTAGAGGACATGAACCACTGCATCAAAGCAGATGCTAGTCCTGTAGCACTGAAAGCATGCTGACATGCATAGATGTAGCTCTGCACATAGTCCTGTGGCCTTCAGGAGCATTAGGTACTGGTTAGATAAATACAAGCTAAGAGAGATGAAAGTGGGAGACACTTGTACTTAACCAGTGTTATTCTGCCCCCTGCAAGAGGCAGCCAATACACACAAACCTCTGAAAACTGGGCACCACACAGGAGATTAAGCTCTTAAATGTCAAATTGCACTTAATTTCCTGTGGAGGGGTCATGTAAGCTGCCCTCCCACCCCTAAATTCAAGTAAAATAAAGCAGAATCTAGAGAACTCACTGCAACAGTAATATAAGCTCAAGCTAAATTCCAGTTCAGAAGAGGCCAGTTGATTTTTTTTTGACACACAGGCTGTAGGTAAGTCCAATGGAGAGAGCAGTCAAAAAGCAGTTCAGTGTGTTTAAAGCACAAATCATAGCTGCCAAACTGGGATGGCATTTTGAGCATAGGCTCCCTTATTGCATTTGGTGGGGGGGATGCTCCCAGACACCCCACTTGAGGATTGCAATGACTAGCACGTTGAGCAAACTGCAACCTCAAATTGTCACTCTGCTTGTCACCCCCAAAATGATAACAACAGTCATCTAAATGAAGTGTCCTGGACATTTGAGGCAATACTTGACAGAGATGAAGAGTGAGCTGTAGATGGGAATGGCCTGTTTGGTCAAAGCCCCAAATCAGGGAGAGAACAGTGTACCTGCATGGAGGTATTATGCAGTGTGCATATGGGGGGAAAGTGTGGTTAAGGATAGAGCTGCAACCACTGCCCTCACAGTTTTCTTCCTGCTCTGCAATCAATAAGACCTCAGAAAAATTACAGTTCTACTGGCAGTTACTCAATTACTTGGCCTTCAGTTCTTTCAGGGTAGGTGTTTTTTAATTGGATGAAGAATGACTGTCTGGGAAGAATTTGCAAAACAAGTGCAAATTCCTTCTAGGCATGTATTGGATTAAGAAGGGGAAAAAAAAGTCCTGTCAGATATCTGCAGGTAGGGAAAGAGCCACTCTGCTGTGAAATGATGTAAACTGTTGGAAGGCAAAATACTTTGGAGTAGTCATTTAGAAAAAAGTGAAAGGGAAATAAACAAAAGGAGGAAGACAGATCTCTGAATAAGATCAGAGAATCACAGAATCAACCAGGTTGGAAGAGACCTCCAAGATCATCCAGTCCAACCTAGCACCCAGCCCTAGCCACTCAACTAGACCATGGCACTAAGTGCCTCAGCCAGTCTCCTCTGGAACACCTCCAGGGATGTTGACTCCACCACCTCCCTGGGCAGCCCATTCCAATGCCAATCACTCTCTCTGCCAACAACTTCCTCCTAACATCCAGCCTAGACTTCCCCCAGCACAACTTGAGACTGTGTCCCCTTGTTCTGTTGCTGGTCATCTGGGAGAAGAGACCAACCCCACCTGGCTACAACCTCACTTCAGATAGCCATAGACAGCAATGAGGTCCCCCCTGAGCCTCCTCTTCTCCAGACTGAACATCACCTCCATCTGCCACTAAATAAAAAAGAAACAATCACCTTACAGCTGCTCTACCACCAGAATGGCACCTGACTAAAACTCCAGCATAATGAAATCATTTTCTTGTGGCTTGCATGGCTATTTTCTACTCTGGAACTTTATCCTGGGAGCCCTGCTTAGGACATGTACAAATGACAGGCAGTGGGACTGGGAAAACCTCTATACTAATGACATTGCCAAAGTACTCCACACTCCACATTTGGCACGGTCTTCAAAGATAAAGCCAAGAGTGAAGCAGCTGTGATATTGAAGGTAAACATGTTGAAAAGCATTAACAGAAGGTCTGTAAAGTGGCTGGTTTTAACAAATGCCTGAAAAAGGCCAGTTGTGCTGATTAACACAATGCAATTAAAAGAGCACATGATTTGATAAAGCAATGAAATTACACCTTGTATCTAAAGGTGGCAAGACTGTTATGATGTAACTTAAAAGCAAAATGAAGTTGCATGCTGTACAATTGCAGTCAACCTTTTTACTTCAGTTGTTTTGGATCTCTCACTATTTGGTCAAGGTTTAGAAGACACAAGGAAAGGCTAAAGGCAAAGTAACAAGGAGCAGAGATTGAATGACAAGAAACAATATCTAGTTGTGATGGTTTGGGGGTTACCTGCCCACCCCTACGCTTTGGAAATTACCCAGACTAGACTCAGCTGGCTCTGGAAATTGAATGAAGCTTATTGTTTACAGCTAGCACAATATACAAGCAGATATTTACAGTAGATACAGTTATAGACAGAAATAGACAAGGGAAAAGGTAATACAGAAACACAACAGCCCTCCCAGAAACCTGAGTCCCCAGGAGGGGCTCCAAACCACCCCTTCACCTTGCCCCTACCCCTCTCAACCTTACTCCAGCCAGGGGGTTAGGAAGCAAAGTGGATTAATCAGAGAAACAGAGGGTGAGGTTAGAAGAGAGATGCAGCTCCAAGCTCTCCAGCAGCAGAAGTGGTTATCTATGGTTTTATTTCTTGTTCCTATACATCTCAGCAAGCCTATGAGGGAAGTAGACATCACCACTGTTTTCCTTTCACAGCCTGTAATCTAGTTCCTCTCACCAAAACATTCTAGCTAGCTTCAAACTAGCACACCAACTTAGTGTGCTATGCAGAAAGCTTAAAAAACCCAAGAAGCCAAATCTCAGCCACTTGTTTATTTTCCTGGGAACTTTGACAGTCCTATGACAAACTCTATAAGGAGAGGCTGAGGGAGCTGGGGGTGTGCAGCCTGGAGAAGAGGAGGCTCAGGGGGGACCTCATTGCTGTCTACAACTACCTGAAGTGAGGCTGTAGCCAGGTTGGGGGTGGCCTCTTCTGCCAGGCAACCAGCAACAGAATGAGGGGACACAGTCTCAAGTTGTGCCAGGGGAGGTCTAGGCTGGATGTTAGGAGGAAGTTGTTGGCAGAGAGAGTGATTGGCATTGGAATGGGCTGCCCAGGGAGGTGGTGGAGGCACCATCCCTGGAGGTGTTCAAGCAAAGCCTGGCTGAGGCACTTAGTGCCATGGTCTGGTTGAGTGGCTAGGGCTGGGTGCTAGGTTGGACTGGCTGATCTTGGAGGTCTCTTCCAACCTGCTTGATTCCATGAAATGATACAGACTTACCTATTATTTTCTCTTCTATAACCAATGCTATTTTATTTACTTTCTCTCAACGTTTACAATTTTGAATGAAGGTTAACTCTAAACCCACCACAACTTCCAAAAATGATTCCCTCTCTTGTGGTAACCAAAGGCCAAATGCTGGTCTAGTTTGATACAATTCCTTTTCTGTCATTCTTAGCTCTGAAGAGCTTTTTAGAATCATAGAATCAACCAGGTTGGAAGAGACCTCCAAGATCATCCAGTCCAACCTAGCACTCAGCCCTATCCAGTCAACTAGACCATGGCACTAAGTGCCTCATCCAGTCTTTTCTTGAAGACCCTCAGGGACAGTGCCTCCACCACCTCCCTGGGCAGCCCATTCCAATGGGAAATCACTCTGTGAAGAACTTCTTCCTAACATCCAGCCTATACCTACCCTGGTACAACTTGAGCCTGTGTCCCCTTGTTCTATTGCTGGTTGCCTGGGAGAAGAGGCCACCCCCACCTGGCTACAATGTCCCTTCAGGTAGTTTTATCTGCAGGCAGGATGAGATAGCTAAACTGACACCTTTTAGTGGCTTTCCAGCATGTTTTTCTTAAACACAAGCTTAGGAAAGGAGTTGCTTTTTTAATATACAGATGTCTTCCAAGTGCCAATTTCCATCAGCTCCATCCCTGTTATGGAAGACAATTTAAATAGGCAAACTCAAATTAAGAGTTCTCTTTCGTGGTCCTCTGTTTTGTTTGTTTGTATGCATTTATTTATTCAAAATAGAATCATAGAATCAACCAGGTTGGAAGAGACCTCCAAGATCATCCAGTGCAACTAGAAAGTATGTTTGGCATGTATTCTTCCCATGCTATTGCATTCTCCCTTAGAAGATGCCAGTACTTACAGTTTTACTGTCTGCAACATCTATAAAGATTTTATAATCTGTGGAAGTGAAGGTAAGGAAATTAAAGAGCATGGAAACAAAACTGATACACCAATATATTTTCTGGATGTAGCCATAAATTATAGCAGTTTTGTAACATTTTTCTTGTCCACTGCCCCTAGGCAAACAACATATATTTAATAGGTCAGTAAAATAGAATTAATTCCCTTTCAACCATTCCTATCACCACTGCTTCTGGAGCTACGCAAGAGGTGGTGGTAACTGTTAATGACTTTTTCACATGGTAATAGTTATTGCCCTTGTGAGCTGTTGGGTGTGTGGGCTTATCCTCAAAAAGTATCACAGTACCACCAAGGTTGGAAGAGACCTCACAGACCATCAAGTCCAACCCTTTACCACAGAGCTCAAGGCTAGACCATGGCACCAAGTGCCACGTCCAATCCTGCCTTGAACAGCTCCAGGGACGGCGACTCCACCACCTCCCCGGGCAGCCCATTCCAGTGTCCAATGACTCTCTCAGGGAAGAACTTTCTCCTCACCTCCAGCCTAAATTTCCCCTGGCGTAGTAATGCTAACCACTGAAAGACTGGCAACTGATTAACCCTTGCCTAGAAGCAATGAAGGCTATTTTTGTTTATGCATGCCCTTGTATGCCATCCAATAGGGATTTTTTAATTACTGTTATTAGCTCTCAGCATTCAGCTTCTGTACAGATCATTTTTATTGTTGTGCAGATAAAACATGCAATCTGAAATCTTCCCTTCTCTCATTACCGCTGGGTACACTGCCACAGGCCGAATACCATGGCTATAAGGATAAGAGATCATAGAATCAAGCAGGTTGGAAGAGACCTCCAAGATCAGCCACTCCAACCTAGCACCCAGCCCTAGCCACTCAACTAGACCATGGCACTAAGTGCCTCAGCCAGGCTTTGCTTGAACACCTCCAGGGACAGTGACTCCACCACCTCCCTGGGCAGCCCATTCCAATGCCAATCACTCTCTCTGCCAACAACTTCCTCCTAACATCCAGCCTAGACTTACCCTGACACAACTTCAGACTGATGAGGCAACGCTTAATGTAAGCAAGTCCCAATTTATTGCACCCCAAGCATGGGCTTATATAGCCTTCAGAAGGCTACACAACAGCGTTACAAATCATGTTAGACTCTAATTGGTTCCATACATTAGCTACATACTACGTTAGGATTACACACTAATTGCTAGGATACCCTAGTTATGTATTTCTTATCTTCTAATGAGACACAATAACTTTTCTTAACAAAGCTACATTATCTTAGTCCTTCAAAGGATATATCAACTTAATCCTAACAAGACAGCTATAGCATCTAGGTAAGAAAACAGGCACCAAGTTGTACCAAGCTCTGCAGGCCACAAATCAATTAGGAGACCTCCTGTTTTACATAGACCACATTCCTCTCAGAGGCACTTTGACCCTACACTTTCACCCAGCTCAGTGGCCTGCTTTCAAACCCATGGCTTGTGCTTCAGTGTACCCAATTCAGACTTTTCCATAGAATCACTATACCCAACATTATTATACCCAACAGTACACCACCTCTATTCTCCCTCTACTTTTTCATTTGTATTCTATTTTATATTCTCAAGCCAGTGCCACTTGGGTTCCACCCAGGATACATGAATGAACTATGCCAAAGGACAAGATGCTTTGCAAAAAGAAGTAGAAAAACCAAGGTAAAACAAAGCCAAAGATTTCAAAGTGAGCTATCACTGGTGTCAGTACATTCCAATTACTAGATTGAAAAATGATCTTATATATTATCAACACACCTGGGTGTGCAAGCCCCAAAGGCTCTGCAGGGACTTCTGAATTTTGGGATGTGCTCTGCACAGTGCAGATAGACTACACTGACCTTTCTGTGATCTGGATACCTTTTGCACCATAACAGGCTGCATTTTCTTGTATCCTTCCCATGTGTGCAGCAGGCAGTTATGGATTTCTACAAGGTGCCATATGCCACAATCTGATTTTATAGAGAAAGCTCATGCCAAATTGAACTATAACCTGTACACACAACATTAATCCTGACCCTGTTCTCCCTTTCTGCTAACTTTTCAGGGTGGATGAAACTGAAAGGCTTCTGAGGAGTCAAAGGAATGCTGAAGCACCAAACAAAAGCAGGTCAGTTGCAAAAAGAAGGAGAACTGAACGTCCAAAATCCTTGATGCAATCTGAGCTTATCAGTTTAATCTGCCTATTCCAAGTAGTTCAGCCAAATCACATATTAAGACATGAACTGTGTTAAATGGCTCCAAGTCTGCAGTAACCATGTTTACCTTTTCTCTCTGAATTCTTTCCTTTTCAAGATTTCAGCTTCTTCAGCTGCCTTTTTTGCTTTTATGTATTCTTCTGTCTTGTGCTGGATGATAGCCAGGAGGAAAGGGACCTGGGGGTGCTGGTGGATAGTAGGCTGAAGATGAGGCAGCAGTGTGCCCAGGTGGCCAAGAGAGCCAATGGCATCCTGGCCTGCATCAGGAGCAGTGTGGCCAGTAGGACAAGGGAGGTTATTCTGCCCCTGGACTCAGCACTGCTCAGGCCACACCTTGAGTGCTGTGTCCAGTTGTGGGCTCCTCAATTCAAGAAAGATGTTGAGGTGCTGGAAGGTGTCCAGAGAAGGGCAACAAAGCTGGTGAGGGGCCTGGAACACAAAGCCTATGAGGAGAGGCTGAGGGAGCTGGGGGTGTTTAGCCTGGAGAAGAGAAGGCTCAGGGGGGACCTCATTGCTATCTACAACTACCTGATGGGAGGCTGTAGCCAGGTGAGGTTGGTCTTCTCTCCCAGACAACCAGAAATAGAACAAAGGGACACAGTTTCAAGTTGTGCTGGGGTAGGTCTAGGCTGGATGTTAGGAGGAAGTTGTTGGCAGAGAGAGTGATTGGCATTGGAATGGGCTGCCCAGGGAGGTGGTGGAGTCACCATCCCTGGAGGTGTTCAAGCAAAGCCTGGCTGAGGCACTTAGTGCCATGGTCTGGTTGAGTGGCTAGGGCTGGGTGCTAGGTTGGACTGGATGATCTTGGAGGTCTTTTCCAACCTGGTTGATTCTATGACACAGACATAGAAAATTATTGACATAAGTATGCATAGAAAGGACACAAGAGGTAACTGAACCTGACTGCTGTACTGAACATCTTTCTTATCTAAAGTGTGTTTCAAGAAAGTTTCCAGAATGAGGCACTGAATAAAACAGGCTCTGCACCAGCTACTCCAATATTGGCTTTATGAAAACTGAGAAATCTAGGACTGATAAATGGGCATCCATGCAAGGAATTACACAGCTGATTGGTAACTTACAAGCATTTAAACCTTTTATAACAGGAATAACATTTCTACCTAAGCACTTGATGGGGTGGTAGATTGATCAATCAGTCGAAGTGTAGGCAGTGTACTGGAAAATACAGCAAGGCATATAAGTGGCATTACAGCTGCACTGGTTATCATTTTAGGTATGGGTTGCCACATATTTATAGAGAGGTTTCTGTTTTCTTCGCTGCAGAACATTTGTTTCTCCTTTTCTGCTGCTTCTTTCAGGTTTCATCACTTTCTCTTGTCAAGCAGTTTTGAGCTTGTTTTATAACATAGAATCAAGCAGGTTGGAAGAGACCTCCAAGATCATCCAGTCCAACCTAGCACCCAGCCTGAGCCAAACACCTCATGAAAAGCTCTTTTTTTTTTTCACTCTCTTAAAATAAGCAGCAAAAAATAATTCTTCCTGACCTTTTGTTGGTATTTACATTGCAAGAGCATCATTTGCTGATTTTGCCTTGCTTAAGCCTCTGATTCCTTTCCACCTTAAAAAGAAAAAAAGAAGGCAGAGAAATTGCATTTTGCATGAGCATTTTAAGTTCAAATGTCAGTCATTTCAGCAATGTAACACATTGGATGCCTACATATACAGGATATTTTTCATAATCACAGTACCTGTCTGACATCACAGAGGACAGGAGACCTTTTTGATCATTTTATCTATCCATCACAAGCACTAGCTTGTTATTTACACAGCATCCACTGCATCATACACTCCACCAGCAAATATGTCCTACAGGATGTGATCATTTCACTGAGAACTGTTTCACAGAATCATAGACTCATAGAATCAACCAGGTTGGAAGAGACCTCCAAGATCATCCAGGCCAACCTAGCACCCAGACCTAGACACTCAACTAGACCATGGCACTAAGTGCCTCAGCCAGGCTTTGCTTGAACACCTCCAGGGATGGTGACTTCACCATCTCCCTAGGCAGCCCATTCCAATGCCAATCACTCTCTCTGCCAACAACTTCCTCCTAACATCCAGCCTGGACTTTCCCCAGCACAACTTGAGACTGTGTCCCCTTGTTCTGTTGCTGGTTGCCTGGCAGAAGAGACCAACCTGGCTACAGCCTCCCTTCAGGAAGATGCAGTCAGCAATGAGGTCCCCCCTGAGCCTCCTCTTCTCCAGGCTAAACAATGACTGGGAACCAGGCTGCAGAGCAAAACAAAGCTGTTGTGTCATATATCACCTGTATTACGGTGACCACGAAACCAAACCTGTGTTGAAGTCAGTTCAATTCCTCCATCTCTCTGCTGGTATCTATTTTTATATGCAGTTACCCCAAACCTATCTTGTGCAACATGGCAAAAAATGAACTTAATTCCCAGGTCAAGGCAAACAATATCCTGCACTATGTACCCTAAATTCTCCTATGACAGCCAAGGGAAGAAAGGGCAGCTCTAGATTCACAAAACCAATGAAAGTATCATTATAATAATTCACTTTGTCAGAATGAATTCTGTCCCATTTGTGTTAGTGTGAGATCCTCAAGGTCATCCCAGTTCTGCTGTGTAGTATCCCCGTCATGTTCTCTATAGATGATGCTTTCAAGTTTTGTCTTGTCAGCAAGTCTCATTATCTCTTTAACATCTTCATAGATGATCTGGATGAGGGCATGGAGTCAGCCATCAGCAAGTTTGCAGATGACACCAAGCTGGGGGCAGATGTGGCTGGGTTGGAGGGCAGAAGGGCTCTGCAGCAGGACCTTGACCACCTGGACAGTTGGGCAGAGTCCAAGGGGATGGTGTTCAGTAGCTCCAAGTGCTGGTGCTGCACTTTGGCCACAACAACCCCATGCAGAGATACAGGCTGGGGTCAGAGTGGCTGGAGAGCAGCCAGACAGAGAGGGATCTGGGGGTACTGATTGATACCCACCTGAACATGAGCCAGCAGTGTGCCCAGGTGGCCAAGAGAGCCAGTGGCATCCTGGCCTGCATCAGGAATGGTGTGGTCAGCAGGAGCAGGGAGGTCATTCTGCCCCTGTACTCTGCACTGGTTAGACCACACCTTGAGTGCTGTGTTCAGTTCTGGGCCCCCCAGTTTAGGAGGGACATTGAGATGCTTGAGCATGTCCAGAGAAGGGCAACGAGGCTGGGGAGAGGCCTTGAGCACAGCCCTACGAGGAGAGGCTGAGGGAGCTGGGATTGGTTAGCCTGGAGAAGAGGATGCTGAGGGGAGATCTTATTGCTGTCTACAGCTACCTGAAAGGACGTTGTGGAGAGGTTGGTGCTGATCTCTTTTCACAGTGAATAGTGATAGAACAAGAGGGAATGGCCTCAAGCTGCAACTGGGTAGGTTTAGACTGGACACTAGGACATTTTTTTTCACAGGTGGTTGTGTCACCAACCCTGGATGTGTTTAAAAGCTGTTTGGACGTGGTGCTTGGGGATACGGTTTAGGATGCAGCTTGCAGAGTAGGGTTATTGTTTGGACTTGGTGATCCTGAGGGTCTTTTCCAACCTGAATGTATCTGTGTGATTCTGTATCAGTTCAGGGGGGCTTAAGTTCCTGCAGCTTTTCCTCCTGATTTTCATTTATCTGTCTCTGTTGCTACCTTTACAAAACTGGTAATGCAGAGCCTCGTGCACATTCATCCTGCAAATGCCTGAAGCTGCAGGGATCACTTTTGCCTCTTCAAGAGCTGGCAGTCAGAAAAGCCTCTAACAGAGAGAAGATTTCTTCTGGGCATCCGAGGGTCTCTGACACATGCCATCCACCTTCATGCTAAGCTAGGTGAGTGCCCCCTCAGACATTTTCCACAGACAACATCACCAGGAGGAGAGATAATCCACCTCTTTTCTCCAAAGGTTAGTGAAGATTTTGTGCTCTGATCTTGGCAGCTTTCTTGAGTGAAAAATCTGTGCTGTTTTGTTCCAGAAACATCTTTGCTGCCATGGCCATCAGCACGCATAGAACACATACAGTAGGCTTATGTCAGCCCTTATTGACACCAAATCACTTTAATGAGTAGCATGTGAGAAGGAAAAAGTGCCCAATGTCTTACCCAGTCTCTGTGGAACCAATTTAACTGGCCCTGGCTTGTGTTTTTTCTTCCACTGCTCCAGGTCATCTAGCTCTTTCTTAGCAACTGAGCAGGCAAAAGAAGAAACAAACATGGAAGTTAGAGCCAAACTAAAAAGCAGGCAGTATTGCTAATTGTATGTGACCCTGAAGACCCATCCAGGAGCAGACAAATTTTATCTTAAGGGTTGCAGACACCTCCCGGAAGGTTATGCAGTCCCTACAATGATCAAGTAACAACACAAACATTTTGCTTGACTTGAGGCTCTATAGTGAGGCCCCAACCCCCAAAACCAAAACACAAACCAGCTAAGGAACTGCTAATGGACTGTTTTTTAACCCCTGGGAACCTGCAGGTTAATGCCACAGTATGTACTTATGCAGGTAAAGCAGCAGTAGTTAAGATGTTATTGCTACATGGAGGGAAATGCTTGTGGTGTAACAGTCCTCAGCAGCAAAACAAGGAATAAGTAATTTTCCCTCTCAACCACATGCTCCCTAAATAAAAACCAGAGGGAACGCATGATTCAGCTTCAAATCAAGGTCCTTCAACACATGACTCCACACATGAGGTAGGTGGCAATTTCCTAGTGTAGTAGTTAGTGGAAGTTCAGTCAACAGAGCAAGGGGCACCAGTCATATGCTCTAGGATGGATGACTGATTAAATAGCTGCCTCAAATTGACTGACAGAGGAAACATCCCAACAATTCCTTTCAATACCAAGGTCCACAAAACCTATGGAAAGAGGACCTGTGAAGAGGCAGAACTACTTGACATGCTTCAGACCTTGGATGCTGGTGGCACTAAGTGAAAACAGATCTTTTTTTAGAGGAATAGCACCTTTGCTATTAGGATCAGAATCTGTGCTAAGATGATCTGCTTTTATTTCTTCTACCAGAATATTAGTTCAGTGCCATTCTGTGCTAGTTTGAAGCAAGCTAGAATGTTTTGGTAACAGAACTAGATAACGGGCAGTGAAATGAAAAACAATTGTGTCTACTTCTCTCACAGTCACGCTGAGAACTCTGGGAAGAAGAAGAAAACATTCTCCATTTTGTTTCTCACTCTTGCTTTTGCCTTAGACCTGGTCACATCTCATTAACCCTGCTCCTACTAACCCTGCTCCCTAACCTCTTGGCTGCACCTCTTTTCTTCCTGAGAACTGGGGTAAGGTTGAGAGGGGCCGGGGGGAGGTGTTGGGGTGGTTTGAGAGCCCCTCCTGGGGACTTAGGTTTCTGGGAGGGGAGTTGTGCTTTTGTATTGTTTATCCTTTGTATATTTCTGTATATAATTGTATATAACTGTATATATTGTAAATAGCTGCTTGTAAATTCTGCTAGCTGTAAATAAATTGCTTCATCTATATTCCCAGGGTCCGTCTGAGTTAGCTGGGGCAAATACAAAAGTGTGGGGGGGTGGGGTAACCCCCAAACCATCACATTTTTTAATTGGCTTTCCCAACGTGGGGCTAGATATTTCAGTGAGTGGAAATTAGCTCTGGGAATTAAGATGAAGCTAATCAAGCAGCTATTGTACTTGGTGGGGATTGCTGTGTGGCCTGTTTTCTGGTTTTTTGTGTACAACTGGATCAAAGATCAAATTGGTTATTTCTTGCTTCATGTAGTTTTTAAGAAGGCTAAAGTTAAGCTTTCAGATATGTTCTGGAGCTGGGGTGATTTTATTCTTGGTTATGCTGGTTTTAATATCTCTGAGAATATTACCAAGGATATTACAGGAGCTCTGGTCAATAATGTGACAATCAATGGAAATTCTGCTTTAAATATGGCTCTAATGAGAGTTATTCAGCCTAAGACAGGAATTCCAACTGTTTGCATAGGTACATGCTCTTGTAAGACTGTTTTTCTTCTCACAGTTTTTAATATTTGCCTCATGATTTTAATATTCATATTAATTTTGGCATTATTGGTGAAAAATTCAAAATCAGCTTCTGTAAGAGCTAGGAAAAATTCTGTGTCTCAGAAGCAGTCTCTTTCACAGCAAAACAAGGGAACACAGTCATCGGCTTCCCCCTTGCCAGCCTCTCCACCCTCCTCTATAGGTTCTGGGAACACAGCCAGTGTTCCCACCACTAACATAAACACTGATAACAAAAACAACAACAATCCACAGAGTTCGGTAGGAGCCTCAGGAGCACAGGCAGGTACCCAAAATCAGAATGTTCCTAGCAACAATCAAAACACCTCAGGGTTGGCAGGCATCCCAGGAGGACAGGCAAACAATCCCACTAATAATAATACTACTAGTGCTAGTAATGCTAGCCCAGTCAGTCCAAATCCTAATAACACCAGCTCAGCCAATTCAAACCCCAAGCCAGCAGACCAGAACCAAAATCCTCCTGTTAAAAGCAAGGCAGATTTGAACTCACAAGCTCCAGTTCAGACCCCTAAGGATACAAATGCTCCAAGTCAGACCTCCAATAATTCAAATGCTCCAGGTCAGACCCCTAAGGATTCAAACCCTCCAAGTCAGACTCCTAAAGATTCAAATCCTCCAGCAGACACATCCAAGTCTGTTGCTGCTCAGGCCCTTCTAGCACCTGCTAAGGCAAAAGCTAAAACAAAGAGTGGTTCGCAGGAGGATGTAAGACAGGGGACCTCTGGTGATCAGCAAGAAGAGGAGGAAGAGAGCAGTTAGTCTGCGAGACCTTGTAGATGTGCTGAGACAACAATACTCAAGTGACAGGAGCACTGGGAGGTTAGCTGCCAGGAGAGAGGATGGTTCCCATGAGTTTAGGAATGCTATGAGGAAGGTTCTGTTAGGCTCGGCACCACCAGAACAACAGGAAGAGGAGGAGGAAGATGACATCCAAGGCTCAAAGGATCCACTCAGAGAGGTCAGGGAAGTTAGGAAGGAATACACAAGGGAATCAGGTGAGCCAATCTTAAGCTGGTTAGTGAGATGCCGTGGCATTGGTGCTAATGCTCTGCAGGTAGGAGACAAGTCTGCCAAGCAGCTGGGACCACTCACTAAGGAGAGTGGAGTGGACAAACACCTAGCAAGTCCTCTTGGTAGGGTTAGCTTGTGGACACGCCTTCTGTTGGCTGTGGCTATGAGATATCCTTCCCGAGATGATTTGCCATGGGCTGCCAAGAAGTGGAACACCATTGAGCAGGGAATTAAGCTTCTGAAGGAGTTTGCTGTGAAGGAAGTGCTTTATGGAGATCATGGCACTCATGAGCCTGACGATATTCCTTTGGGAACAGGTCTCATGAAGAAGCTGATTAAGCTTGCTCCTTCATCCTATGCTAACATCTTGGCCAGTAAGTTTCTAGCAAGGAGTGATAATGGAAGATCTTTCACTGTTGGTGAATTCACTGATCAGCTCAGGCAGATTGAGGACAGTTTGTCACATTCTGGTATAATCTGTGCCATAAAAACTATGACTACAGAGATTAAAGATACTATGAAAGAACTGAAGGAGGATCTCAAAAATCTGGTAAAGGATACCATTCCTGCATCATCTGAATGGGTGCATGTTTCTGCCATCAGGAACAGACGCCCACCTCCTGCAAGGCAATTCCAGCCCAGGAGGAGACAAATTCCACCCAGACAGCAGCAATCACGTGCGTCACTGTGGATACTTCTGCGTGACACATACGGGGAGAACATGAACAAATGGGATGGTAAACCTACTTCAGCTCTTTCAAAGAGGGTCAGGGATCTGCAGAGTGGCAGAAACAGAGGCAGCAATGCCAGGAAAGTAGCTGTCACTTCTTCAGCTCCCGAGAGCAGCTGCAATTGTTCCAACAGTTGCAGTTCCTCTCACAATAACACCAATCATTGTGTACACCCCATATGCCATGTTCAGCATTAGGGGTGCCCTGCCTCCAGCCAGGAGGAGGAAAGGGATAGTGGAGAGAACCGAATCTATTGGAATGTATTCATTAGGTGGCCTGGCAGTTCAAGAGTTCGGAAATACAGGGCTTTAGTTGACACAGGTGCTCAGTGTACTTTATTGCCATCTAATTGCAAAGGGACAGAGTCCATTTCTATCTTTGGAATCACTGGTGGATCTCAAGAGTTAACTAAGATACAAGCTGAGATCAGTTTAACTGGTAAAGAGTGGAAGACACATACTATTGTAACTGGTCCTGATGCGCCTTGCATTTTGGGAATTGACTTTTTGAGACAAGGTTGTTTCAAAGATCCTAAGGGTCATAAATGGGCTTTTGGAATAGCATCTGTAGAGATTGAGGATGATAAATTGAAATTGTCTGTTAGACCTGAACTTTCTGATGAATCTGCAGTTGTGGGACATCATGACATAGAGGACCTGGAAGTGCCAATTGCAACTCAAACTGTTCATCATAGGCAGTACAGAACTAACCGTGACTCTTTGTTGCCCATTCATCAGCTGATTCGTCAACTGGAGAGTCAGGCTGTCATCGAGAAAGCTCATTCACCTTTCAACAGTCCCATCTGGCCTGTGCGCAAACCTACGGGCGACTGGAGACTGACAGTTGACTTTCGTGCCCTCAACGAGGTGACGCCACCCATGAGTGCAGCTGTGCCGGACATGCTGGAACTCCAGTACGAGCTGGAATCGAAGGAGGCTAAATGGTATGCAACAATAGACATTGCTAATGCTTTCTTCTCTATTCCCATAGCAAAGGAGTGCAGGCCTCAGTTTGCATTCACCTGGAGAGGAATCCAGTACCAGTTCAATCGTTTGCCTCAGGGGTGGAAACACAGCTCAACCATCTGTCACTCAGTCATCCACAATGCACTGGAGAAAGGTAAAGCTCCAGAGCACATCCAGTACATCGACGACATCATTGTGTGGGGCCAAACTGCTGAGGAAGTCTTCAAGAAAGGTAACAAAATCATTGACATTCTGTTGCAAGCAGGTTTTGCCATTAAGAGAGACAAGGTCAAAGGACCTGCCAAAGAAATTCAGTTTCTGGGAGTGCGGTGGCAGGATGGTCGCCGTTACATTCCTCAGGATGTGATTAACAAAGTCTCTACCATGGCAGTTCCCACCAGTAAGAAGGACACACTTTCTTTTCTTGGTGTGGTGGGATTTTGGAGACTACACATTCCTGGTTTCAGTCAGATTGTCAAACCTCTGCATGATGTGACTCGTAAGAGAAACAATTTCGAGTGGGGACCTGAACAACAAGCAGCCTTTGATCAAATTAAACGAGAAGTAGTCCATGCAGTGGGCCTGGGACCTGTGAGATCTGGTCCGGACATCAAAAACATTCTGTACACGGCTGCCAGTGACAATGGTCCAACTTGGAGTCTTTGGCAGAGAGCTCCAAATGAGACACGTGGTCGTCCACTTGGTTTCTGGGGACGTTGTTACAGAGGTTCAGAGATAAATTACACTGCAACTGAGAAAGAGATTCTAGCAGCCTATGAGGGAGTGAAAGCAGCTTCTGAAGTGATTGGAACTGAGTCACAATTGCTTTTAGCTCCTAGACTGCCAGTTCTTAACTGGATGTTCAAGGGCAAAGGTTCATCACCACATCATGCCACAGATGCAACCTGGTCTAAATGGATGGCTTTGATAACCCAACGAGCGCGAATGGGTAATCTTGACCGACCTGGTCTGGTGGAGGTGATCACCAACTGGCCGGAAGGCACAGACTGTTCCAAACCTCCAGAGGAGAAAATAACTCGTGCTGAGGAAGCTCCTCCCTATGGTGATCTCTCTGATGAGGAAAAGAACTATGCTTTGTTCACAGACGGTTCCTGTCGTCTTGTTGGGAACAAGCGAAGATGGAAGTCAGCAGTCTGGAGTCCAACCAGGAGAGTTACCGAAACGAAAGATGGCGAAGGAGAATCCAGTCAGTTCGCTGAGGTAAAAGCTGTTCAACTTGCTCTTGATGTGGCTGAACGTGAGAATTGGCCTATCCTTTACCTCTACACCGACTCGTGGATGGTAGCCAATGCTCTATGGGGTTGGCTGAAGGACTGGAAGAAGAATGGTTGGCAGAGGAAAGGAAAGCCTATTTGGTGTGCTGATCTATGGCAGGACATTGATGCACGGCTGGAGAAAACTCCAGTGAAGGTGCGGCACGTAGACGCACACATGCCTAAGAGCAGAGCCAATGAGGAACATCACCACAATCAGAAGGCAGATCAAGCTGCTAAGATTGCTCAAGCTGATACCAACTCTGAACTTGACATTGACCTTGATTGGAAACATCGAGGTGAGTTGTTTTTAGCTCGGTGGGCCCATGACTCATCTGGACATCAAGGCAGAGATGGAACATACCGATGGGCTCGTGATAGGTCAATTGACTTGTCCATGGACGCTATCACCCAAGTCATCTATGACTGTGACATTTGTGCTGCTATTAAGCAGGCTAAGCGAGTCAAGCCCTTATGGTATGGTGAGAGATGGTCAAAGTACAAGTATGGTGAAGCCTGGCAGATTGACTACATCACTTTACCTCGATCTCGTTCTGGCAAGCAGTATGTGCTAACGATGGTAGAAGCCAGCACTGGATGGTTGGAAACCTATCCAGTTCCACATGCTACTGCACGTAACACCATTGTTGGTTTGGAGAGACAGATCTTGTGGAGACATGGAACTCCAGAGAGAATCGAGTCAGACAATGGTACTCATTTCAAGAACAATCTTGTGAAAAACTGGGCCAAAGAGCATGGTATTGAATGGATTTATCACATACCCTACTATGCACCAGCTTCAGGGAAGATTGAGCGCTACAATGGTTTGCTGAAAACCACCCTAAAAGCCATGGGGGGTGGAACTCTGAAAAACTGGGACAAACATTTAGCACAAGCTACCTGGTTGGTAAATAGTAGAGGTTCAGTAAACAGAGCAGGACCTGCACAATCAGATTTGGTCCAAACAGTAGACGGTGATAAAGTTCCTGTTGTACGTGAAAAGAATCTGTTAGGGAAAACTGTTTGGGTATTTTCTCCTTCGGGTGAAGGGAAACCTGTCCGAGGGGTGGTTTCTGCTGAAGGTCCTGGTCATACATACTGGGTAATGCAGGAGAATGGTGAAATCCAGTGTATTCCACAGAGAAATTTAACTTTAGCTGAGAGAGTTTAAATTCAAGTTGTTAAGAGTTTTCTGTTCTAGGTAACATCGGCGCCCAACACTGAGAGAATCTACGATAGAATCTACAGTACGTGAGCACGAACCCAACATCACCTGGGAGTCCCTGTTCTGAGCTTTTGAATCACCTACATCTGATTGAAGTGTGAACTGAACTTGTATATATTGTTTTAGTGTAAATATTAGTTTAGATTAGATTGGATAATTCTCAGCGATACTCTGAGCGAAGTAGACAAGGGGTGGATTGTGCTAGTTTGAAGCAAGCTAGAATGTTTTGGTAACAGAACTAGATAACGGGCAGTGAAATGAAAAACAATTGTGTCTACTTCTCTCACAGTCACGCTGAGAACTCTGGGAAGAAGAAGAAAACATTCTCCATTTTGTTTCTCACTCTTGCTTTTGCCTTAGACCTGGTCACATCTCATTAACCCTGCTCCTACTAACCCTGCTCCCTAACCTCTTGGCTGCACCTCTTTTCTTCCTGAGAACTGGGGTAAGGTTGAGAGGGGCCGGGGGGAGGTGTTGGGGTGGTTTGAGAGCCCCTCCTGGGGACTTAGGTTTCTGGGAGGGGAGTTGTGCTTTTGTATTGTTTATCCTTTGTATATTTCTGTATATAATTGTATATAACTGTATATATTGTAAATAGCTGCTTGTAAATTCTGCTAGCTGTAAATAAATTGCTTCATCTATATTCCCAGGGTCCGTCTGAGTTAGCTGGGGCAAATACAAAAGTGTGGGGGGGTGGGGTAACCCCCAAACCATCACACATTCTCTTTCTTAGACTCATAGAATCAACCAGGTTGGAAGAGACCTCCAAGATCATCCAGTCCAAACCAGCACCCAGCCCTAGCCACTCAACTAGACCATGGCACTAAGTGCCTCAGCCAGTCTCCTCTTGAACACCTCCAGGGATGGTGACTCCACCACCTCCCTGGGCAGCCCATTCCAATGCCAATTACTCTCTCTGACAACAACTTCCTCCTAACATCCAGCCTAGACCTCCCCTGGCACAACTTGAGACTGTGTCCCCTTGTTCTGTTGCTGGTTGCCTGGCAGAAGAGACCAACCCCCACCTGGCTACAGCCTCCCTTCAGGTAGTTGTAGACAGCAATGAGGTCCCCCCTGAGCCTCCTCTTCTCCAGGCTAAACACCCCCAGCTCCCTCAGCCTCTCCTCATAGGCTTTGTGTTCCATGAAGTGCACAAAACTCTAAACTTACTCAAGTAGAAAGATTGTATTACTATATTGACAATTCAACTTACTTTGCTGCAACTTGTTTCATCTGGAGTTATCAAGACATATGGCCCAACACTAAAATGAAAGAAAACATTTTTTTTTCCTTTTTTCTACAGAAAACCAGAACTAGAAGAAAAGTTCCTTCATCAGCAAGGTGAGTTTTATGCTGCTACAGTAAATTACCTCATATCACAGTATTATTAGGATTGGAAGAGACCTCACAGATCATCAAGTCCAACCCTTTACCACAGAGCTCAAGGCTAGACCATGGCACCAAGACTGGCATTCTGGAACTCTTGGTAAATACTCTAGAAATAATTGTTATGTTTGGAATCAGCTGAAAAACACCAAGGATAGCATCTTCAGAAACTTTTAGATTTGACTCGTCTTGTGCATGTCTCAGTCTAGACTGCTGACCTGAAATCTCAAACCAAACCAGTTCCTTGAATGGAAATCTTCTATGTGGTAGACAACTACCACTTAGTGCCATGGTCTAGTTGAGTGGCTAGGGCTGGGTGCTAGGTTGGACTGGATGATCTTGGAGGTCTCTTCCAACCTGCTTGATTCTATGATTCTACCACAGCTTTCTCAAGCACAGAGTATGACCACTGCCTACTAGTAAGAGTGATGGCTGTCTCCACCCCATACCTCAAGGGCACCAAGCTCCTTGTGGATTTTAGCAGTCTGGCTAAGAGTTGTTGTGATGGACTATGCAAAATTCATAACCTGACTTAATTTTGAGATCCAGGCAAAGGTTGTTAATAACTATGAAAAGTGTTTATAAGCACTAAAACGTAACAGAAAACTTATTCACAAGGTTCAAAACACATGGTTTGGAAATTTATACATGCAGGGAAGAGGCATAACTATAGCACTTATTTTCTTAAAGTGGTAAAACCAAACATTATACTGGAAGAGAAGATTCTGGCAGTTAATTATACTGCTTATCCACTAGAGGACACAAGAAGCTCCTTTCTGCTTATGGCAGAAGGCAATTGGTGAATCAGAAGAGGCTTTAAGTATTTACTCACAAAATACAAGACAGTGCCCAAAGCATATGGAGGGGCTGCTGTCAGCGATCTCAACGCCGTTAGAGGCTTTGGAGTTTCCCAGGCTCTTTTCTCAGGAAGCTGGGAGTCTATAGCATAGCCTCTGACCTGCTTCCTCTTGATTTCTGACTCAGCAGAAGCCTTGCAGAGGAGCAGGCAGGATGCAATGTGGTGTGCAGTCTTGGCACAAAGTCAGGCTGGCTGTGCAGGCTGGTTGCGTGCAGGCATTTAGAGTCTGTTCCTGCTAAACTCAGGGCAGTGCAGTTCCCAGGCAGTTTCAGGATGCAATGAGGCAGCAGCAGCACTCTGTGCTACCTGCTCATCCCTTTTTATCGATACCAGCCTGAGACTAATGGGCCTTTGGACATAGATTAGCCAATCAGAAAGGCATTTTACCAAGCTTGACCAGATTAGGTGAGGCCAGGGCTTTTGTTCTCCTTTCCTGCACTTGTTTCCCCCAGCACAGAGGGAGGGGGAGCAGGGGAACATAACTGGGCAAGCCAGAGTCCTTAGCCTCAGTGGCTCCAGGTTCTTTGTCCTCTCTCCTGCGGTTTCTTCTCCCCACAGCAGAAGGGGGAAGAGCAGAAAAACATGCCTGGGCAAGCCAGGGCACGGGTGAGCCCATTTTTGGCCTATCAGCCCTACCACAACATTTGTCCAATGAACATGAAAAATCATGCTGTTTGTAATAGACCTAGGTCACTGGCTCTCATCCTGAGCCTCAGTTTTCTTGTCAGCCTTATGCATCAGACATGAGGAATTCCTTGGGCACATATATCTTGCTGTCTTGCCTAAGGTGCAACTCACTGAATCAGGACAAAGGCTCTGTTTTGCTAGACTTAATTCAAAATGCAGTTGCTGTCTCAAGGAACAATCAATTTAATGTGACAGCAAAGAAGCAGGACAGGGTTCAGGGTGTATAGGAGATGCAAGGTGATCAAAAGAGTGATGAAAACATGTCAGTTCCACTGGCAGAAAAACAAAGTGCTTTATCTCCACACTGTATTTTGTCAGTACCAGTTTACACTGCTCCCACTCAGTAGAAGCAGAGTCATGGGGGTGCAGGTTCACTGGAAATGCACTACAAGCAAGTTGGCTCCATGTATCAATGTAAGCTCACACCTCTCTGCAGTGTTTGGCAGGGGTTTATCTGCACTCACAGGGACAAACACTTCATAGAATCAAGCAGGTTGGAAGAGACCTCCAAGATCATCCAGTCCAACCTAGCACCCAGCCCTAGCCACTCAACCAGACCATGGCACTAAGTGCCTCAGCCAGGCTTTGCTTGAACACCTCCAGGGACGGTGCCACCACCACCTCCCTGGGCAGCCCATTCCAATGCCAATCACTGTCTCTGCCAACAACTTCCTCCTAACATCCAGCCTAGACTTCCCCCAGCACAACTTGAGACTGTGTCCCCTTGTTCTGTTGCTGGTTGCCTGGGAGAAGAGCCCAACCCCACCTGGCTACAGCCTCCCTTCATCTGATTTTGTTGTAGGGAAGATCTAAGGAGAAGAGAGAAAACAAATAATAAAAGGTGAAGTCTGAGCCTCTCAAAAGGAGAAAGTGTTACAGAGGGCAGATAGTGGACAAGCTAGGACACAGAGAGCACACTTGGCTGTGAAAAAGGAACAAGAGAATGAGGCCTGGGACTAAGGCTAAAAATGGGAAATTAAAGTCATGCAAAGAGATCAAAGTGCAAAAAGCTGCCTGCTGCAGTATCACTGTAATTCAAGGTTTCAGAAGGCAGATATTTATATCCAATTACCTCTTTCTCTTTGAAGACTTATTCTAGGAGGATGTGGATTAATTTATGAGATTAAACTAGTAAAGATAGAGCTGTGAACTTTACTGGTGCCATTTAACATGATCTTTTCTGCTCCCAGCAGCATACTCTGCTGCCTATTAGACTGCTTTTCACCTCTCCATTGAATTCCAGACCCTCAGAGGCAGGAAATGAGGGCAGAAATGCTTCTCCAGCATTTGTGGCACAACTCCAGCAGTGACTTAAAAGATGTTTTGATAACTCATCTTGTTTATGGCATGCAATTCCCCATCACTGATTTCTTTTTTTTTTTTTTTTTTTTTTTTTGGTCAGATTTTTCTTTCTTTGACTCAGTAGAGTAACATTTAAAATTTATCCCAAACTGCCTTTGACAAGTTGCTGTACAGTTAATCAGTTTCAAGATTTTTGTAGTAGTCTTTCTTGGCTGCTTCAGATATTAATACCATATATCTCTCAAGCTCATACATGGAAATCATTAAGTACCTTTTACACTCCCTTCCCTTTGTCATTGGAAAAAAACCTGTCTGGAATTGTGAGCTGCACAGATACATATTTTCTCCCTCAAAAATTATCAGGGCACCTCAGACATCCCACTGCTTCACAGCACTAGAGGACAGAAAGTTTTTTATGTCACCTGATCTATTTGATTATCATAAAATCAACCAGGTTAGAAGAGACCTCCAAGATCATCCAGGCCAACCTAGCACCCAGCCCTAGCCACTTAACTAGACCATGGCACTAAGTGCCTCAGCCAGGCTTTTCTTGAACACCTCCAGGGATGGTGACTCCACCACCTCCCTGGGCAGCCCATTCCAATGCCAATCACTCTCTCTGACAGCAACTTCCTCCTAACATCCAGCCTAGACCTCCCCTGGCACAGCTTGAGACTGTGTCCCCCCCTTGAGACTGGTTGCCTGGCAGAAGAGACCAACTCCCACCTGGCTACAGCCTCCCTTCAGGTAGTTGTAGACAGCAATGAGGTCCCCCCTGAGCCTCCTCTTCTCCAGGCTGCACACCCCCAGCTCCCTCAGCCTGTCCTTATAGGGTTTGTGTTCCAGGCCCCTCACCAGCTTTGTTGCCCTTCTCTGGACACCTTCCAGCACTTCAACATCTCTCTTGAATTGAGTGGCTCAGAACTGGACACAGGACTCAAGGTGTGGCCTGCCCAGTGTTGAGTACAGGGGCAGAATAACCTCCCTCATCCTACTTTCTACAGACAGACATAGAAACATTTCAGTCAGGAGAAACATGCAATACACAGAAAAGCTGCAGAGGCAGTCTGCAGTTTGAGTGATGGATGACACAGAGCCCATCATGTCTGCAATCTCAAATTCTGAATCCTGCATGCAATTCTATTCCTCCAACTAGCAGCACTCAAGGACATTTTTCAAAGCTTTCAGAGCACAGACCATAGAAACCTTTGTTCTACTTTCTCTCGGGTTTGTGTAAAACAGTTTCTTTCTTAAACTGAAAAAAAAAAAGCCCACATGAGAACTGTCATTCACCAATAGTGTTTTTGGCAGAGCTCTGCCCTTCAGTTTTTCTTCGAGCCTGCTACAGTCATCTACCACTGGGGAGCTTTCCAAATGAAGTGTGAAATAGTTTAAAGAGTTACAAAAGTAATGGCTGTTATAAACTCTTTCCAGTTCCACTGTGTTTTATCCTGCAGGTGTATGGGTACATGAATGTCACAGAGCTGAAAAGCTGAATATTTTGCTCTGCTGGGCAATGTGCTCTGTGCAACAGACAGAAACCAAGGAGAGTGTAGTTGGAGAGCAGCATAAATGACTAAAACCTGGGTAGAAGGTCTGGGCAGATTAAGTCTGGAGACAAGACTCAAAGGGAAATAGGAGATGGAATATGGCATTAAATAATATGTTAAGGCTGGATTTTAAAGAGCAAAACAATCAAACTGCCAAAGACAGCTGTGAAACTTCTTTCAAAGACATGCTAAGCTGATCTTTGTATTCAGTTAGCAGGAATTATTTGAAGAGCAGTCAAGTCCATGCCACCACAAAGTATTGTTTTCATCGAGGCTTCTATGCTAGATGGAGCTGCCATATGCTGCTGAGCACCACTGAAGCCGCCAAACCAGAGGGCTGTAAGATGCCAAATCCCAGTGAGCAGACAACTGTCCTGTAGATCTCCCTGTTTCACAGTGCACACATAGCCAGATGCTAATGATAACTGACAGCCCCAGTTCTAGACCTCAGTTGAGCAATATGCTCTGTGCCCTGGCAGTGCCATGAGCAGAGCTCTGGGAGAGTATATGAACCTTGTGTGCAGGCTTGGGGCTCTGGCTTTCTGTCTTCATCAGTGGCAGCATCTTACCAGTTTGCAGCTCAGAGGCAAAAGTGAATTAGAGGGGTTTAACCTTATACACTGCCTGGTTCATCTTAGCTGTATGGGTGCTCTTAACATGGAAGTCAGAAAATAAACTGCATTAGCAGAAAATATTTATCATTGAAAGTCTAAGTTCATGGATTTTGCCCTGTGTTTGCCCCAGGCTAAGAATGCATTTAATTACCACAGTTCAGCTGATGTCTGGAAGCTTGTTAAGCCAGGGTAACTCACTTCTGTATCTTGTCCCTCTGCCTAGCTAAAGCTTTCATTAAAACAACCAACATTTTTTGTATAGTGAGGCCTCAGGATAAAACGAAGAGTTAAATCCTGCATAAGTGAACTTAGAAGGCAATAGAGCAAGAAGGAAAACAGCAGCAGAGACCCAGGAGAAAGTATGAGTCAGAACCTGTAGTTCTGTTGGAACCCAAATCTCAATTCTCTGGTAACCACAGGCTTGTAGAGAAACTTCTGAAGTTAAAAATTCTTCCAAAGAGTAAAAATAAAAGTTGGAACTGAATTTCCAAGAAGGCAGGGCTCAGAATCAGCAGCTTGGTTTGGACTCGACATGCAATGATGCAGCAGAAAAAATGACAGGTGTTTCAGCCAGCACCCCAATTTGGACTATTTCCACCACCTTCTAAAGCTCCAAGGAAATTGTCACAGTGACAGGTCAAATTCAGAGGGTCAAAGGGTCTCAGCCCAAATTCAGTTTGCAGCACTGCTTTCTCTCTTGCCTGAAAGCACCGACAAGCCATTAGCCAGCATACGCTGCTGGGCAGACTATACTAAGACAGAACAGTTTGCTGTGACAGTGTGGTAGACTAACATCAGACCCAGTGAATTCTACAGAGTCAGATACAGGCGTGTTTTATTCTGTCCCCAGCTCCCAAAGCAGCTCAGATAGCTCAGCACAGTGCCAGGTATGCAGCAAGCACGCCAGAGCCAGCTGGAGCACCTGGTAATCACTAGCCACGAGGAGCACAGAGCATGCATAGGTGAGCAGGCTTGGCACTGGGCTTGGCAACACCACTGCTGAAACAAGCTGCCCCTTGCAGAGGCGACCATGTGTTGTGAGTCAGGCCTGCCAGCATGCCTGGAGAGCTGAGCAGGTCAGATGCTGCATCACATGAAGATTAAGACTTAAGCTAGTGGCATGTTTATCTCCATTTCCCCCACTTTCTTTGCCACAATATATTTCCTCCTCCTCTGCACTGCAGCATTTGTTGTCCTTTTGTTGTCCTTTTGTTGTCCCTGTCCAAACACAGTACCCTGCCATATGTTCCCTATTCATCATCTCACCACAGCTCCAAGGGAACATGTTGGGGCATTTAAGAAAGCCTTCTAATACAGGAATTAAGATTTCTCCGTTGTAAGCATGATGAGAAACACAGCAACTCCCACAGTCTGGAGTAACAGAAATCTCACTGCACAGTTTTCCTCTTAAATAGATCCTGCCACCAAATACTTGGCTGCAGGGAGACAAGACTGACTACTGACCACAGAAAAGCTGGGAATCTCTGAACCACCCCACTGGGCTGTAAAGATTCATACATCTGCCTGAAAGGCAGAGAATGTGGGAGATTGCTCCTGTGCAGAAAATGCAGAGCTCAACTCGAAACAGACTGTCAATCCTTCAAATTACCCCTCCCACCAGTGGCAGAGCAGTGGGCAAAAAACCCCATTCTGCTAAGCATCCCTTCCAGTTTTGCAGACTAATTTGGCCTTTTTTGAAAAGAAATTTCACATTGTGAAAGAAAATGACATTTTAAGAAGAATGTCTCAGTAGACTCTAGAAGTGAGAGACTCTGAGGTCTTACAACACTAGTACTCAGCACTGGTCAGGCCACACCTTGAGTCCTGTGTCCAGTTCTGGCTCCCTCAATTCAAGAGAGATGTTGAGGTGCTGGAAGGTATCCAGAGAAGGGCAACAAAGCTGGTGAGGGGCCTGGAACACAAACCCTATAAGGACAGGCTGAGGGAGCTGGGGGTGTGCAGCCTGGAGAAGAGGAGGCTCAGGAGGGACCTCATTGCTGTCTACAACTACCTGAAGGGAGGCTGTAGCCAGGTGGGATTGGTCTCTTCTGCCAGGCAACCAGTCTCAAGGGGGGGACACAGTCTCAAGTTTTGCCAGGGGAGGTACAGACTGGATGTTAGGAGGAAGTTGTTGGCAGAGAGAGTGATTGGCATTGGAATGGGCTGCCCAGGGAGGTGGTGGAGTCACCGTCCCTGGAGGTGTTGAAGCAAAGCCTGGCTGAGGCACTTAGTGCCATGGTCTAGTTGAGTGGCTAGGGCTGGGTGCTAGGTTGGACTGGATGATCTTGGAGGTCTCTTCCAACCTGGTTAATTCTATGATTCTATACTTTATATCTATAATTAACATGCCCATGGGCAAGACTACACCAACAACAAAGCTTGCTGTGGCATGTGGTAAACTAACATCAGACCAAACAAGTTTTATGAAGTCAGATACAGCTGAGTTTATTCTGTCCTCACCTCCCAAAGCACCTCAGTAGCTCAGTTACCTCAGCACAGCTGCAAGGATGCAACAAGCCAGAGCTTTTTTTTTTTTAAATATCATTTAATTGGGAAAGGAAGGAAAGAAAATCCTGATAGATTTGGCTCCACCAAAGAACACAGTTTTGCCAGTCAAGCACTTTAGTAACTCTGCTCTCCTTTCACATGCAATTGTGAAGGATTGTTACCAGCTGTGTGACAATAAACCTTCAGATTTTACTACTTTGAATTGAGGTTTTATTAATGGGTTTTACCAGAATCAATATTATTCTTGTCAAATAGGCCAAAGACAGACTGCTGACTTGGGGCAGCACTTTCTTTTTTCAGGCACTCTAATTTCCCCACTTTCCTGCCCGCTTTTCTTCTCTACAGACTTTTGTTTCTGAATAGACATGAACAGGAGCAATTTGGGAATTCACTTTCTACAAGTTAATTTCATGGCACTTAGCAGATAAAGTGAAGTAACTTAAATGCGAGCCTATAACTATAAGTTGTGCCAGGAGAAGTTTAGGATGGATGTTAGGAGGAAGTTGTTGGCAGAGAGAGTGATTGGCATTGGAATGGGCTGCCCAGGGAGGTGGTGGAGGCACAGTCCCTGGAGGTGTTCAAGAAAAACCTGGCTGAGGCACTTGGTGCCATGGTCTAGTTGAGTGTCTAGGGCTGGGTGCTAGGTTGGACTGGATGATCTTGGAGGTCTCTTCCAACCTGGTTGATTCTATGATTCAATAAGCAGTTTTGAGCACTTGTCTTCATGGTGTTATTTTTCTTCATGGTCTGAAACCACATCCTATATATAACTGGAGGGGAATGTGCAACATTTTATTGCAGTTCTGCATTTGAACAAATACTTTTCCTAGTTAGGACCATTTTATTTCTGCTTCTCATCCTCAGCCTAGCATCACAGGGCTTCTCCAAAGCAAGAAAAAAGATCTGTCCTCCAATACTAGGTGCCCACCTTGTACTCTTTAATAGCCAAGTTTGAAGATCTTCCAACCTGGTTGATTCTATGATCAACTCATGGAGAAGACTACAATATGGCACATCCCCCACATATTTTATGTGTCTAGTTTACATCAAAGGACACCTGATCTCAGATGCTGGTTTTTTTCCCACTCACAACTGCTCTGAAGCACAGCCCAAGACTGAGAGTTTGCGTGAAAACAACTCACACAGAAGTTTCAAAAGAGGCTTCAACTCCTGCTCTGCTGGCAGCAAAACGATACCCTGGCTGTTTCCCCCCCAAAAAAAAACCCAGCAAGCAACACACAAGTTGGAATAGATCCAGTCCTTGGCACAGAGGCATCCTACTTGGCTCCCTCATGTTCCTTCTGCTACACATATTCCAGAAAGCATTCTAGGTTAATGCAAGTCTGTGCATCTTTTGTTCTACTGACACCCAATGATTTTAGCTCTCCAACTGTTCTATTCAACCCTTGATTATCCCAGAGCCTGAAAATCTGCTCTATTCTGAGGGTGTCCTGATGTTTTAATTTGAAATAGCAAGTTCAAAAGCATTGGTGGCTAAAAGGCTGAGTTAGCTTTATAACTGTTTTCACCTGAGATCTTTCTTGAAATGTCAATTGAGATAATAGAGCAAAGATAATAATGGATTAAATATTTATCTTTTGTTTCAAGGATAAAGATCTCCCCTTGTCAACTTCAGCACTTTAGATACTACCTACCACTTCAGGGTCAGGGAAGAAAGTCAGAGTTTAAGCAGCTTCATGCCATTCAAGCTGACTGCTAGCTTCTCCCTCCTGAAGGGATGGAAGCAAATCCCAGACTTGTTCAATTCAACAGCCCAGGCATTTCTTGGGGCTGAATGCCTAAAAGGGTAAGAGTTGCTGCTGCAGCTCAGCTGCACTGACTGTTTTTCATAGTAAAATTCAAAGGAGCTCCTATTTTTGATAGTCATTTAACAGTGTCTTTGCCATTTGAGCCTTTCCCTCATCCCTCCTCCTTACTAACTGCATACTAATGGACACTTCAATATGTACATTCCAGGTATAGGAAATTACTCACTGTTACAGAATCATAGAATCAACCAGTTTGGAAGAGACCTCCAAGATCATCCAGTCCAACCTAGCACCCAGCCCTAGCCACTCAACTAGACCATGGCACTAAGTGCCTCAGCCAGTCTCCTCTTGAACACCTCCAGGGACGGTGCCTCCACCACCTCCCTGGGCAGCCCATTCCAATGCCAATCACTCTCTCTGACAACAACTTCCTCCTAACATCCAGCCTAGACTTCCCCCAGCACAACTTGAGACTGTGTCCCCTTGTTCTGTTGCTGGTTGTCTGGGAGAAGAGACCAACCCCCACCTGGCTACAGCCTCCCTTCAGGTAGTTGTAGACAGCAATGAGGTCCCCCCTGAGCCTCCTCTTCTCCAGGCTGCACACCCCCAGCTCCCTCAGCCTCTCCTCATAGGCTTTGCATTCCAGGCCTCTAACTATCTTGACTGCCCTTCTCTGGACACATTCCAGTGCCTGGACCCATCAAGTATCAGCTGCTTATTCTATCTGGTGCTTTGTGTTGATATTTGCTCTACATTCCAAGCTGTGTCTGAAGCTGTGGTGCACTAGCCCTTACTAGCAAGAAGGCACCCACACAGCCCATGGCTCCCTCCCTCCATCCCAGTGAGGCAGGGAAGAGAACAGAAAAAGGAGTAAGAAAATTCATCTGTCAAAAAAACCCCAAAAAACAAAACAACAACCCACTTTTAATTTTTCTTGTCTGTAAAGCTCTACTGCCTCCAGCTATTAACAACTGCTTTTATTATTGTTATTATTAGTTTGTGGGAGATAGAGAGATAGAAAATGATATTTCTTTTGTTGTGAGAAAATCCTTCAGTGGACACACAAGATGCTAAGAATCACCACATTCCATCTCTCATCTGTGTTTTTAATGAAATTACAATACTAAACCAAAATAACTTCTGTAGAGGAAATTTAAATCTATCCAACTCAGCAGTGCCATAAATAAGAGATATTAGAGATCCTTTCTCACTATAAAGGATACTCCAGGATACTCAGAACCACAGTAAACCACCTCATCTTTTCTTTGGGACTCTCAGGTGGCATAAAACTCTCTTAAACTGGACAACAATTCATGTTCAGCTTGACTTTTAAAATACTTCACCTGAAATATGCTTATATAAGGGCAACAAAGCTGGTGAGGAGCCTGGAACACAAAGCCTATGAGGAGAGGCTGAAGGAGCTGGGGGTGTGCAGCCTGGAGAAGAGGAGGCTCAGGGGGGACCTCATTGCTGTCTACAACTACCTGAAGCCAGGTGGGGGTTGGTCTCTTCTGCCAGACAACCAGCAACAGAACAAGGGGACACAGTCTCAAGTTGTGCTGGGGGAGGTCTAGGCTGGGTATTAGGAGGAAGCTGTTGGCAGAGAGAGTGATTGGCATTGGAATGGGCTGCCCAGGGAGGTGGTGGAGGCACCGTCCCTGGAGGTGTTCAAGCAAAGCCTGGCTGAGGCACTTAGTGCCATGGTCTGGTTGAGTGGCTAGGGCTGGGTGCTAGGTTGGACTGGATGATCTTGGAGGTCTCTTCCAACCTGGTTGATTCTATGATTCTATGCTTATGGCAAGCAAAGTATCAGAGGTCAGTATACACCAAAGCCACAACTGAGTACTGTAGTATCACTTTTACTTCCATGCACTTTGCTCTGTTGTGAGGACCTGTTCTGCAGATTTAAGAGAACTAATTGCTATAGTTCAGACAAATCCCTCTGCTCTCTGGAGAAGCAGTTCCAGAATGAGGGTAAAATGCCAGCATTTGGCCAAGATTTATTTTTGTTTAGACTTAGGACTGCAATTTGTCAGGCTTAGAGGAATAATGCCATTAGCTGTGTGTTTCAGTGCTGGGTAGTCTATTTAGGAGATGTAAAATGCTGCACACACTTCCTACTCTATTGCAAAAACTGAAATTGCCAGTACTTGTCAAACACTATCATCTTCCACTCTCTGAAAGAAAACTGACCCTTGCTTTCTCTGCAGAATCCTTCAGCAGTAGAGCAGGTCCACTTCTCCTTTATGCAATACTACTTCAGTAAAAGAAAGTGGGGATTGAAAATATAATTGACCTGATGTCCAGAACTTCTTATATCCAGATCCTGAAATAGTGTCTGAAAAACATTCTTGTGCCTGGAGAATGCTGTGCATATCTATATCGTTCTATATATGAAACTAAATAATGAAGCAGAGCTATTTTAAGGTTCTAACGTTACAAAACCAATCAAGACTACAAATTAATGTTTTATACTATTAAAGATGCCTGCAACAAATCTATTGGGAAAGGCCACATTGGCTGGTAAACTATGGAAATGCTATCAGAGACAAAGAACTCTTTTATAGCTATTAGACCACACCTTGAGTACTGTGTTCAGTTCTGAGCCCCCCAGTTTAGGAGGGACATTGAGATGCTTGAGCGTGTCCAGAGAAGGGCGACAAGGCTGGGGAGAGGCCTTGAGCACAGCCCTACGAGGAGAGGCTGAGGGAGCTGGGATTGGTTAGCCTGGAGAAGAGGAGGCTCAGGGCAGACCTTATTGCTGTCTACAACTACCTGAGGGGAGGTTGTGGCCAGGAGGAGGTTGCTCTCTTCTCTCAGGTGGCCAGCACCAGAACAAGAGGACACAGCCTCAAGCTACACCAGGGGAAATTTAGGCTGGAGGTGAGGAGAAAGTTCTTCACTGAGAGAGTCATTGGACACTGGAATGGGCTGCCCGGGGAGGTGGTGGAGTCGCCGTCCCTGGAGCTGTTCAAGGCAGGATTGGACGTGGCACTTGGTGCCATGGTCTGGCCTTGAGCTCTGTGGTAAAGGGTTGGACTTGATGATCTGTGAGGTCTCTTCCAACCTTGATGATACTGGGATACTGTGATACTATTGCCCCAGCACTGTGACCAGAAGGAAAAAGGTCCTTGAGAAGCCTGACAGTATTAAAACAATACTTGTACAATTCCTATATATATATATATATATATAGAACAGTTTTAAGTAGAGATTTACTTGCACATAAATCATTTTAATACTCTTATTCACCAAAGATACCTGAGCCTTTTGCTGTCTGTGTTATCTTCTTCAAGGAATAATTGTGCTCTTGTAATTCCTGAAGGCCATGATTAGTTCCATCCTAGGATTTTGTATAATGTACTGCCCTGTGGTACCTAGACAACCAAAAGTGTCAATCAGAAAATAATTATAGTATCTAGAAAGAGCTTCTTCACTGCTTAATGTTTCAGGATATGTTGTTAAATGAGAGTAGGAGTCCACAGCTCAGGTGCCATGGTCTAGTTGAGTGGCTAGGCTGGGTGCTAGGTTGGACTGGATGATCTTGGAGGTCTCTTCCAACCTGGTTGATTCTATGGTTCTATGTCTCTTTTTGCTTTTATAGTGTATTGTGGTAATTAGAGAAACACAGACAGATGTTTTTAGGAGCAGTGAACTCTTCCAACCTCTAATCCTGGTGCAGTGACTGGGAAGGTTTATTCTTTACTCATTTTGCAAGCACATGACAATTCAGCAAAGCTCAAGTACTGGCTCTGCTGGTTTTATATGATATGCTTTATGATTTCCTTGATAACTCTCAATTATACTCTCTGACTCACTTCAGAAACTTTAACCATCAGCCTGGAAGGTCAGTCCCTGCCATTCTAATGTCACTGATCAGGTGCTGCAGTTAGAGCTGCTTTTGACATTCTCAGTGGTAAAAAAATGAATACAAAAGTCCCCCTTCCCTGTTATCAATTTCACAAGCTTTAATCTGATATCTCTTTCTTCATGCCAGAGAAAGAGTCTTGCCAGCACTGATCCTGACTGCGACATGGAACACTGCAGCACAGACTGTTTAGGAAAGTCATTTACAGGAAAAGTATGCAGACAATTACCTTAAATGGCATAACAAATATGGACCAAATTGCTACACATTAATAGTGACAATATGCTGGAACACACCAGTGTTTAGAGTAATGGACAGATTGTCTCTACCAGCACCATCCTGTGCATAGTGTGGCACACAGCTGTGCCACGCTGAGAACAGCGTCAGGAAAGCACCATAACCAAAGGCCCAGATGCTTTCATTCCTTCCCTCCTTGCTTTCAAGACAAACAATCTACAGTCTTTCACTCCTTGCAAAAGATTCATTTTCCCTTGTGTTGGTTATCTGGTTTGCTCTGTGTAACCTGTATGCCACCTGAGTCTTACTGCCCAGAAAGTAGTAGTAATAACATAGCTGGTGACAGGAGGAAGATATTCAGCCCACTCTTTTCCATCTCAGAACTTGCCTAAACATATTTATTGGGACCATGGTATGGCAGAGACATTTTAAAGAACAAATTTTGCTACCCTGACAATGACATGTTTCCTGAGTGCTGTGAAAATTAGCTCCCATGCAAAGTGTGTTCAAGGGGTTGACAGATCCTAATCTTGATTTGGTACTTAAAAATGAGGAAGAACTTGGCTGCAGATACCATGAGACAGTAGAAATACAGCAAAAGAGCAGAACTGCAGCCCTGGACATAAGGAGAGCAGATTTTGACCTGTTCAAGGCTCTCAGGGGTCAGCTTGGAAGAATCTCATGCAATACAATACTGAAGAGGAGCCCAGGAGAGTTGTTTGGTTTTCAAGGTTCTCTACCTAAAAGCTTAACAGTAGTCCACCCTGACAGAGTCACAGAACTTTAGAGGTTGGAAGAGATCTCTAGAGATCATCAAGCCCAACTGCCCTGCCAAAGCAGGATCACCTTGGGCAGTTTGCACAGGAATGCATCCAAGAGAGTTTTGAAAGTCTCCAGAGAAGAAGACTCCCCAACCTCTCTGGGCAGCCTGTTCCAGTGCTCTGTCACCCTCACTGTAAAGAAGTTTCTCTGCACGCTGAACTATGCTCCAGTTTGTAGCTGCTGCAAGAAGTCAAGAGTGGCAGGGGCCGGACTATAGCTTGGTTCCAGCCCAGTAGTGCCGGGGGCTGAACTATAGTTTGGTTTCAGCTCAGTAGTGTCGGGGCAGGACTATAGTTTGGTTCCAGCCCAGTAGTGTCGGGGGCTGGACTATAGTTTGGTTTCAGCTCAGTAGTGTCGAGGCAGGACTATAGTTTGGTTTCAGCTCAGTAGTGTCGGGGGCTGGACTATAGTTTGGTTCCAGCCCAGCAGTGGCAGGGGCTGGACTATAGTTTGGTTCCAGCCCAGTAGTGTCAGGGGCTGGACTATAGTTTGGTTTCAGCTCAGTAGTGTCAGGGCAGGACTATAGTTTGGTTTCAGCCCAGCAGTGGCAGGGGCTGGACTATAGTTTGGTTTCAGCTCAGTAGTGTCGGGGCAGGACTATAGTTTGGTTCCAGCCCAGCAGTGGCAGGGGCTGGACTATAGTTTGGTTTCAGCTCAGTAGTGTCAGGGCAGGACTATAGTTTGGTTTCAGCTCAGTAGTGTCGGGGCAGGACTATAGTTTGGTTCCAGCTCAGTAGTGTCGGGGCTGGACTATAGTTTGGTTTCAGCTCAGTAGTGTCGGGGCTGGACTATAGTTTGGTTTCAGCTCAGTAGTGTCGGGGCTGGACTATAGTTTGGTTCCAGCTCAGTAGTGTCGGGGCAGGACTATAGTTTGGTTTCAGCTCAGTAGTGTCGGGGCAGGACTATAGTTTGGTTCCAGCTCAGTAGTGTCGGGGCAGGACTATAGTTTGGCTTCAGCTCAGTAGTGTTGGGGCTGGACTATAGTTTGGTTTCAGCTCAGTAGTGTCGGGGCAGGACTATAGTTTGGTTTCAGCTCAGTAGTGTTGGGGCTGGACTATAGTTTGGTTCCAGCCCAGCAGTGGCAGGGGCCGGACTATAGTTTGGTTTCAGCTCAGTAGTGTCGGGGCAGGACTATAGTTTGGTTTCAGCTCAGTAGTGTCGGGGCAGGACTATAGTTTGGTTCCAGCTCAGTAGTGTCGGGGCAGGACTATAGTTTGGTTCCAGCTCAGTAGTGTCGGGGCAGGACTATAGTTTGGTTCCAGCTCAGTAGTGTTGGGGCTGGACTATAGTTTGGTTTCAGCTCAGTAGTGTCAGGGCTGGACTATAGTTTGGTTCCAGCTCAGTAGTGTCAGGGGCTGGACTATAGTTTGGTTCCAGCCCAGTAGTGTCGGGGCAGGACTATAGTTTGGTTCCAGCTCAGTAGTGTCGGGGCAGGACTATAGTTTGGTTCCAGCTCAGTAGTGTCGGGGCTGGACTATAGTTTGGTTCCAGCTCAGTAGTGTCGGGGCAGGACTATAGTTTGGCTTCAGCTCAGTAGTGTTGGGGCTGGACTATAGTTTGGTTTCAGCTCAGTAGTGTCGGGGCAGGACTATAGTTTGGTTTCAGCTCAGTAGTGTTGGGGCTGGACTATAGTTTGGTTCCAGCCCAGCAGTGGCAGGGGCTGGACTATAGTTTGGTTTCAGCTCAGTAGTGTCAGGGCAGGACTATAGTTTGGTTCCAGCTCAGTAGTGTCGGGGCAGGACTATAGTTTGGTTCCAGCTCAGTAGTGTCGGGGCAGGACTATAGTTTGGTTTCAGCTCAGTAGTGTCGGGGCAGGACTATAGTTTGGTTCCAGCTCAGTAGTGTTGGGGCTGGACTATAGTTTGGTTTCAGCTCAGTAGTGTCGGGGCAGGACTATAGTTTGGTTCCAGCTCAGTAGTGTCGGGGCAGGACTATAGTTTGGTTTCAGCTCAGTAGTGTCGGGGCAGGACTATAGTTTGGTTCCAGCTCAGTAGTGTCGGGGCAGGACTATAGTTTGGTTCCAGCTCAGTAGTGTCGGGGCAGGACTATAGTTTGGTTTCAGCTCAGTAGTGTTGGGGCTGGACTATAGTTTGGTTCCAGCTCAGTAGTGTCGGGGCAGGACTATAGTTTGGTTCCAGCTCAGTAGTGTCGGAGGCTGGACTATAGTTTGGTTCCAGCTCAGTAGTGTTGGGGCTGGACTATAGTTTGGTTTCAGCTCAGTAGTGTCAGGGGCTGGACTATAGTTTGGTTCCAGCTCAGTAGTGTTGGGGCTGGACTATAGTTTGGTTTCAGCTCAGTAGTGTCGGAGGCTGGACTATAGTTTGGTTCCAGCTCAGTAGTGTTGGGGCTGGACTATAGTTTGGTTCCAGCCCAGTAGTGTCAGGGGCTGGACTATAGTTTGGTTCCAGCCCAGTAGTGTCAGGGGCTGCACTATAGTTTGGTTTTACAGGATTGTTGAGTACCAATAGGATATACAAAACCACACATGCTTAAATTTACACCTCGGAAGAACTGTTTGGAACAGGAGGTAAGAGGAACTATTTTTGTTGAGTCACACCACTCAGCAATCTGCAGGTAATTCAACTTGACTGCCAGTGGAGGAAAAAGGAACACAGCATTCAGTGGGAAGAAGAGCTATCACACTGCCATACTGAGACTGAGCATTTTATTTTGTGGTGCAGGACTAATGGTGATGGACATCTGTCTATAAGTCATCTTTTCTGGAGCCTATCAGCACTTTAATGAAATCAAACACACTGAAACTGCTCACAGGTACCAAGGTGCAAAAATATAAACACTAAATCCTGTGTTTAATGCTTTTATTTATTTTTCCCCTCCAGATGAATTTCTCTCTTCCACCTTTAAAAATCCTGCATTTTATCCGTAGCCATGAACGATTTCAGAGCCCTTGCTCTTCCCAGATGTTTTCTCCTTCTTCTTTCCCTGTTTTTAATGCATAAACTCTCTCATGTGCCCATCTCTCTCCCCTACCCTAGACACTTGGAATTCGGACGAACTCACACCGCCACAAACGCTCCTGCCGCAGGCGGCGCCGAGAGCCTCGCACGAAGCAGGCGGCGCCGAGAGCCTCGCACGAAGCGGGCTGCACACGAAGCAGGTGGCGAGGCCGGGCAGACGCTGCTACGTCACACGCCCCGCCCCTCTCCCGGGAGATCGGCGCGGGGAGGAGCTCCGGAGTCCGTCCTGTCTACAAGTTTGTCCCTCTGGCCGCTCCGTAGCGCGTCCCCTCCCTCCCGCCTTCCGTCATGGAGGGAGCCGCTAGTTCCTCGGAAGGTTTGCGCTATGCCGAGTACACCAGGATCCCTGCGGGCGCCGGCAACGGCCAAGCCGAGCTGGACCGAGGGCTGGTGAGCACGCCGGGCAGGGGGAGGCAGCCTATCTGGGAGAGAGAAGGGTAGCAGCCAGCTCTGCCCCTTCTCTTCTTGTCCTTTTCTTCCTCCTCCTCTCTAGGCCCCTCCGCTTGTCGCTGCCTGCAGAGCCGAGGCAGGGGTCGTCACTCCTCCCCTCAGCCTAGCGGCGCTGAAAGGGGGTCCCCTGAGGACTCGAGTGGCGTTTGGCCCTGCCAGCCGTGAGGCCGACCCCTACCCTGCTTCTAAGTCCCGGGGCTTTCACACCCCCTCAGGATAACGCATGTGGCAGCTGGGCAGGGGGCTGGGGGCTGGGGCTACCAAGGACAGACATTGGGCAAAACATTCTCGCGGAAAGAGTGGTCGTACATTGGAATGGGCTGCCCGGGGAGGTGGCTGAGTCACCAACCCTGGAGGTGTGCAAAGGTCCTCTGGATGTAGTGCTTGGGGATATGGTTTAGGGGTGAACCTTCTCGACTGCTGACGAAGGATATTTCTGTTACTGTGAATTTTTCTACCAGGCGTTCTGAAAGGGCTGGGGTTTGGTTTTGTTTCTTTTGCATAATGTGGTGATGTGCACATGAGAGATTTACAAAGCCAATTGCTCAATTCGACTCTGCCCTAACCTAAATCACTTGGCAGCCAGTTTAGGAGGGACATTGAGGTGCTTGAGCGTGTCCAGAGAAGGGCGACGAGGCTGGGGAGAGGCCTTGAGCACAGCCCTACGAGGAGAGGCTGAGGGAGCTGGGATTGGTTAGCCTGGAGAAGAGGAGGCTCAGGGGAGACCTTATTGCTGTCTATAACTACCTGAAGGGGTGGTTGTGGCCAGGAGGAGGTTGCTCTCTTCTCTCAGGTGGCCAGCACCAGAACGAGAGGACACAGCCTCAAGCTGTGCCAGGGGAAATTTAGGCTGGAGGTGAGGAGAAAGTTCTTCCCTGAGAGAGTCATTGGACACTGGAATGGGCTGCCCGGGGAGGTGGTGGAGTCGCCGTCCCTGGAGCTGTTCAAGGCAGGATTGGACGTGGCACTTGGTGCCATGGTCTGGCCTTGAGCTCTGTGGTAAAGGGTTGGACTCGATGATCTGTGAGGTCTCTTCCTACCTTGGTGATACTGTGATACATTTGGTACCAGATGAGCCTCCAGAACGAGTTGTTAATGTGAATACTTGAGCGTGTTTTGTGTCCTGGGTACATTTTTGCCACTTGCCTGTAGTTAGTTGCATATCAGTGACTCAGATTGAATCTTTTCCGTTCTTATTCCCCATTTTTTTCTAATTTTACTCCCAATTTCTTAATCTTTCTCTGAAGTATTTTTTAGAAACGTTACTCCAGGTATTTTGTTGTTATGGTAGCTTCAAGAATACATTTATAGCCTTGTTTAGGTTGAAATTCAAGTGAATTCCATGGTGCTAGAGGTTTTCCTGGTTCATGTTGTTCAAGGTGGGCCTTGTTTACACACGAGGAAAGTAACTGGCACAGATCATTGCCAATTACATGTTCTGGTAGAAGTCTTTTTGTTTGCAGGATAGTCCAACCCGTGGATCTGCCAGGGGAACTGTGTTTTCTATTCCTTGCCTTTGCCTCAGTGGATCAGGCTGTTGAGTTTGCACAGCTAGTAGCCTGTTACTGATGCATCAGATACATCTGAGTGCTCAAAGCTGCTACAGCTGCCTTTTGGCTCAGAGGGGGAAAGAGAAGGGGGCAACTTGGTATCTAGAACCTAAAAGACTGGACTTTTTGCTTCTCAGCTATTCCAACATGACACTGGACCTCCACTGACATACCAGGATAGTTTGTCCATCCAGGGGATCACTTAAAGTACCTATGAATTAAAAACCTATTCTGCAGTAGCTGTGCTGATTGATTTTCTTCCCCTGAACCTGTCTCAACAGATAAGGCCAGATGTGGTGCTAAGGGAAGTGGTTTAGCCCCAGACTTGGTAGTTAGATAATGGTTGGACTTTAACTATCTTAAAGGTCTTCTCCAACCATTGATCTTAAAGGTCTTCTCCAACCATTGCCGTGCTGCATGGGCAGCGGAATACACGGGAGCACCTCAGCCCCCATTTAAAGCACGCTGTTGCTCCAGTGTGCACAGGAATGAGCAAACAAGGGCTACAGTTTTGTCCTCCTGCCTTAAAGAGACAATACCAGCAGTATCTTCCAACCTGGTTGATTCTGTTCTATTTTCATAGAATCAACCAGGTTGGAAGAGCCCTCCAAGATCATCCAGTCCAACCTAGCACCCAGCCCCAGCCAGGCAACTAGACCATGGCACTAAGTGCCTCATCCAGGCTTTTCTTTTTTCTCATGGTGCGTGAGTTTTATTGCCATAGGTATCAACATTAATGGTTTTGTACTGCTCTGTTTCAGAAGACTACTTCTCACCTGATATTTTATCATATGGGTGAGGCTGGATGGGTCTGGAGCAGAGGCAAAATGCTTCCAACGTTTCCTAGTCTGTACCTTGCTCTAAAAGGGAGGGTGCTGGAGTTTTGTTCTGTGCTTTCTTTCTGGTCACTTTAGTACATGGGACAGTAAGTTCTCTTTGGAAAGAGATTGAGAATTGGGGAAAAATACATTAATTGCTATTTGAAGCAGTTCATGGTGAAGTTTTCACATTTTAGAAATGGCTTTAAAGATGTATTTGCCTTAAGCCATTGTGTGCACGATCTTGTCTCTACAATATTTCTCTTTTTTAAAGTACAGTTTTAAAAATCATAATCTTTTTATCCACTGTTATTGCAACCTAGGTATTTTTTTTTTCCCCCAGAAGGGTGTGTCTCTATATATTTAGCATGCACTCTCCCCATGGAATGTTAGTAGGGAAACTCATAGTGCATTTTGTGTGAGTTCTTTGGGTCTTTTTTCCTACTTGGGGTTAATATGTCTTGCTTTGTTGCTGCAAGTTATTTTGTCACTGAGGTAGGTCTTTAGAAGAGTAGAATCTGGATTGCTGCCATTTTCTATTGAAATCTTTTCTTTAGAAAGGCCTTTAGGTGGAGGATGCAGTGTTTGTCAGACATGTACATTGTAAACTGACTGTTGGCATGCAGTTGGTGATAGAACCTGTTTCAAAGTTTAAATGGTGTTAAATTGTTAGCAGAAGAACGTTTCATAGAATAGAATCATAGAGTCAACCAGATTGAAAGAGACCTCCAAGATCATCCAGGCCAACCTAGCACCCAGCCCTAGCCAGTCAACTAAGTGCCTCATCCAGGCTTTTCTTGAACACCTCCAGGGAAGGTGCCTCCACCACCTCCCTGGGCAGCCTATTCCAATGGCAAATCACTCTCTCTGTGAAGAACTGATAGTTAGCAGAAGAAAGAACAGTGTCCCTGTTTATGGCATTCCTGGCTAAGGAATTCAGAAAGAGGTCAAGCTTCATATGACCTAATTCTGAAGTTCTGCCAGAGAGAAATGGCATGGGAACTGTAATGCTGTGCATCTGCTCCTCTTATGTCCTACAGCATTAACAACATCTTCTTACCACAGTGGAAGGAAAGAGTAGTAGAAGCAAAGTCTAACAGTAGCATCCATCTCTCAGGGCAAAAAGAGCTGTGTTCAGTATCCTACACTGAATCTTGTTTCTGAGCTGTCCAGGATGTTAGCTGAAGTCACTTGATCACTGTCACTTTTGTTCTTGTGGGTGTTTTACAAAAGCATTTGGAGTTTGGAGTGACAGAAGAGCAGCAGTAGAAGCATAAAAAGCCTGTAGCGATACAAGCAAGAGGCTGTTGTTAATACATACTCAAAAAGATTGATTTGAATACCTTATGGTAATATTTTTATGAGTAAATCTGTGGTTCTGGTGCTATTTGTGACACATGAAGAAGTATCAGAAACTTTAGGTGTAGCTTTAAATACAAGCCCCAGAAAGTTGCTGTAAAATAAATGGCACAGATCACCATGAGAATTGGGTGAGTATGGAGAACGGCATCTAGCTGAAATTGCTTCTAATTCACTGTTTGAAAGCAAATTAAATTTCATAGGAAGGTAGGACTGGAAGGAGAACATTAGATTATGAAATCAAATCTGTTGCAGATAGCTTTAATACAATCCCACTTCAAAATGTATCCGGCTCCATGTAGAGTTAATTAGGTGGTTTACTCTGAAACAGACTTCCAATAAGATGTAGCTACTCTTGTGTGGAATGGAAGCCTTATTCTAGCTTCTATACCAAGAATAATTTCATTCACGTTGAAAAAAACACAAATCTTTAATGGAAGAAGTAGCTTCAGCAATATTTTTTAGACTTGGTTAATATACTTATATATCCTGCTTCTTGGTGGTGTACAGCACTTAAAACACCTCACAGCCAACCTTCTTAAAATTAAGCTTCTAATTCAGCAGTATGCACTTGTGTACTTATTGGAATGTAAGTACATCCTGTTTTGTTTATCCATGATTAAACGTGAGCTAATTGCAAGCCGCTCTGTGACTGAAAGCCAGTTGTGAGGTGAGCAGAGTACCTTTTGTTTGACTGAGAAGAGTGTTTTCACTGATTGTTGTAGAAGAACCAAAATATGTAACATCCAAATCCTATGCAAGCAGGGAGATTTTTACATCCACAAAGGTAGTTCCTGTAGCCTGATGTAATAGTGTTGTGCTGAGATTTAAAAACTATGCATTTGAAGTTCTCCTTTCATTTGTAAGTTAAACTTCTACTTCATAGAATCATAGAATCAACCAGGTTGGAAGAGACCTCCAAGATCACCCAGCCCTATCCAGTCAACTAGACCATGGCACTAAGTGCCTCAGCCAGGCTTTTCTTGAACACCTCCAGGGAGGGTGACTCCACCACCTCCCTGGGCAGCCCATTCCAATGCCAATCACTCTCTCTGACAACAACTTCCTCCTAACATCCAGCCTAGACCTCCCCTGCCACAACTTGAGACTGTGTCCCCTTGAGAAACTGTAGTGCTAAAAAAATCACAGGTCTTCCTATTTTTTAATATGGTTTTTAGCTAAGCACTGTGAATTAGGAATTTACAAAAAGAATCTCTCATTCTTCCCTGTTCCTTCTGCAAACTATTAAGGCTACTGGAAAAATAGATATGAAAGGATTAGGGCACAGATCTCTGTATGCTAACAGTATATGTTATATACCTCTGGGTATATACTTCTGTACATACTGTATGTTCAATAATATGCTTTATCCTCTTTTGTTTGCCAAACATTTTGTTAATTTGAGTCTAGGAGTTGCCTTTCTGTTTGTGTTTTCTTATGCATTTCTGAAAAGAATTTTTTTTTCAGATTTAGTAAAACTTTTATTCATTTTCTGTATCTAAGAGGATTTGTTTCTGAAACTACATAGTAAAATTAAAATACTGAGATCAGCAGAATACCATAGGTTTGATGACTGACCTTTGGGAGCTGATTCACTGACTAAAGAAAGGGACAGATGTTACTTTTTAATCTTTTATTTCTTTATTTTTCCCTCTTGGATCTTAAATGAATGTCTTCCTTTAAAACCTACATATGAGGAACTTGTTAATGGCTTTTTTTGGTGGGATAGGAGGAAGCAAGGTCAATTCTATCATAATCTAAAGCAATTTTTAATTTTTTTTAATAGCCTTTATGAGTCTGAAAGAAAATCGATTTTCTAGCAATGGGAGCCAAAAAGGGATGTGGTGGTAGCTGTATTAACAAGCCTTAAATGAACTGATCCCTTCCATAGTGATAGTGAGTTGCTTTTGCTTAACATTGGCATGAAAGGAGTACACTTAATTAAAGCTTTGCACTTAAACTCTACATTTCAAAGCACCAGAATATTGTGACTTACTCTTCTAAATAATCAAATTAGTTAAGTGAGCATGGAAAAGGAAACTGAGTCAATCTGGACTTAAATGACTCATGGGTTAGAACTTGAAGCCACTACATTTTGTGAGAAAGACCACCTCAGTAAAAGACAAACCATCCATCTTTCTTGTGTTATATACCTGAAATAAAAGCTGAATTTGCATCAGTTAAGCTATATCCACCCCATAATAAACATTTAAGGTGCTTTGTTACAAGTTAACACTTTGCTACTATGTGATGTCTGTTGCTCATAATGCAAGTAAACTGCGTTTCTATAAACCACTGTTTGGCAAAGCAAGGGGCAAATTTAGTTAGAGATTAGAGGGGCTAGGTGCAGCTGGACTTGCCTCTTGACGGGGATGCCAATTAGGATGGGTTGGACACACTGACAGCCACTTTGCTGTAGGCTGTTTCCTTCAGGAGGAGCAGTCAGATGAGTGAATGGTAACACAGTTTCCCGTGATTGTGTCCCCCACACCAGCCCAATTTCCTGTAGGTGCAGTTGCACATCAGCAGTCAGATGAATCAATAACAGAGTCTGTTTACACTTGCAACATGCATACAGATCCCTTACGATTGCTGCTGCAGAGATCACTCTGCAACTCAAAGAAAATACAATTGTAATGACACATGTGAGTACCCAGACAAAGTATGCTCAGCAGCTCTGAGGTCCCAGCTGCCCTCCCTTCTGGGAAGGACAAGGACAGAACCTGCCAGTGTCTTCTTAGAGCTTTGTTGTTTAATTCTATTCCAAAAAAGGTTAATATTTAAACCTCCATTTTCTATTGTGTAAAGTGTGGGACTGTAGATAAGTCACTAAGTGGACTTTCCAGTTGCATGCACATTTCTTGATAGGCCTTCCAGACGTGATGTAAAAATCAACTTCTGCCACTAAAAGCTGGTTGTGGCCCTGAATAGTTAACTGTTGCAATAAGCAAGACAAAAGGAATGCCAGGGCAACACCTGGGCCCAACCACCATTCCTTTTTGATCTCATCACAAACATGGACAGCTGGGCCTTTACCCAGTCACAGTGTCTATTTTAGACCTGAGTGCTTATTAGCAATTATCACAGTATCACAGTATCATCAGGGTTGGAAGAGACCTCGCAGATCATCAAGTCCAACCCTTTACCACAGAGCTCAAGGCTAGACCATGGCACCAAGTGCCACTTTGCTTTTTCCTTTGCTATTGAGTATTTGTGCTTTGAACAACCATATTTCTCAGCTGTTCTGGTGCTTGTACATTAATTCATATTGTGGGCAGTCTTTTGTGCCTCTCTGCCTTGATCTTCCCATCACTTTGACCTAGTTTTCTAGCTCATTTTTATATGCCTGTTGATACTGCATTCTGTTCCTATTCTAGAGCTGCTGCTGTGTTGCTTTTGTACCTGCTGTTTTCCTGGCAGCTCTACCTTTCACCAACTGCTAGTGCTTCCCACTGAGATCCAAATAATGCATCCCAGTGGACATGACTTGCTTTATCAAAGGTCCTCAGAGATCCCAGTTTGCATTTCCAGACTACTGTGCAAAAATACAGGCTGTTTCTGCACTGAACTGACAAGAGTCCAGGTAGTATTTATTAGGCTGGTCTCTGTTCTTGGCCTTAACCTGTGATGAGGTGTCTGCTGTTAAAGCCTTACCAGTGGCAGCATACTTTGTTGCAGACTGCTGACTTAAACCACCCCTATTTTGATGGCAAAGCAAGTGTACTTAATTTGAACAAGCACAAGCTAGTATTCTTTTTTTGTCAGTGTGATCTATTTAACACATTGTTGAACTTTTAATTGACTGTAACCACTTAGTAAAAGATTCTCACTGTCACTGCACAACTCAAGGAAAGTCTGTATTGAATATAAATCCATGGTCACAAACCACACAACAGAAAAGCACAGAATTTCTGTGGGGTTATGTCACTGTCAGGAATGTGGCTGTTTATGGTTAGTGTCTAAACAGGAATAACAAGAATTTTTTATAAGGTTTGAATGTTGAGAGCCTGGGAAAACCAATTTGGGAGAAGAAATGAAAAGAGTTTTATTTTAGTGAGGAGATGAACTGCATTGCGTTGCTGTTTTATGTCTTCTACCATTTGGGATAACGTACTTACATTTTTTCATGGTTTAAAGATGAGGGGAAATCTTGTGGAACTGAAAGGAACAACAGACATAAAACTGCTACATTATTTTTACATTCAGAAATGAATGCTAATAGCAAGGCTGAAATGAAAGAGTTAGGTTACTGAAATGGGATAGACGGGGAGATTTTTAAGGCCAGAGCTTCCCCCAGTCTTTGGAGCTCCATTTTCAGTACTAGAAACCTCTAGGCCATTGTAGTATTTTATTATGCAGATAGCTGGAATAGCCCCATCTAGGTAGATGGGAGGTTGGTACTTAGTTGAAATCCATAGGATCCAGAAGATAGATACAGAGGAATACAGATTCTAGATGAGCTCAGAGCTGGCTACTACTCTACTACAGACAGCAGTCATGGACACTTGCCTTTAGAGCTGAAGCTGCAGGAGGCATTGGTCTTGATGGCAGTGTCTTCACCTCGTGCATCTGCTTGTTTGCTGGGCAAGTTGTCAGCAACTGGTAGCAGCTGGCTACTGATACTACAGGCAGCAGTCATGGACACTTGTCTTTAGAGCTGAAGCTGCAGGAGGCATTGGTCTTGATGGCAGTGTCTTTGTCTTATGCATCTGCTTGTTTGCTGGGCAAGTTGTCAGCCTGTGTTTTAGTCTGAATTAAGCCAGCTCTAGAAGGCCTTACAACCTGTATTTCTCAACTCTTCTCCTACTCCATCTCTTTTTCTCTCTAGAAAATATATTTGGTAAAATCAAACCCAGAGAATTTTAGCCCCAGAGATCTTAGCAATGGCAGCTTGTCTCCAAATCCAGTTCTTAACGTGATGTAAATCCCAAATTTCAGTGTGTGTGCTTTGTCAGGCTTTTTGGTAGAAAACACATAAACCAGTTATTGAATAAATGCAGTAGTCACATATAGAAGAGTCAGTCTGGTGATAAAAGCATTTTCACTGTTGTTGTGTTTTGAATTCAATTTACACAGGCCTAATCTGATTTCTCTTGTTTCCTGAGGGAGAGAGTGCCACAGATGACTTCATTTTGTTTGTTTCAGCAATTACATATAGTTTTTTTTCAGAAGTGGAGAAATGCCCCCAACATTTTGAATGCTCATTAATTAGCCTTGTTGAATTCTGTAAACATGTGGGAGGTCAGTCTCTTCCTCAGGGTTTACCAGATGTCTTTCAGCACAGAGATGCTTCTTACTGTCCTTCTTGAGGCATCTGAATTTCTTCAAGCACTGGGTAGGAAAATATGTATACATAATCTGAGGGGTTTGAGTTAGTAAAAGGTAGGATGTTCAAGTCTTTTTCTGAGTGTGGTTCCAAAAGCCCAGTTAGGACTTAAAGCAAATTTTAGATGATAATGAACACTGTCTAAACTCTGTCACAAGCCTGCCTATTTACAGACATCTATAGTATAAGATCCAGAGATTGACACAAAGTAACAAAGAGAGATTATTGCACTTCCTCCTGTCTTTGTTGGGCCTTCCATGAGTCAAAGCATGAAAGTTGCAAGCCACTAATGTACATTTGTGGCCATAGCATTTAAGTTACTATCCCAATACCATTTTCAAGCATTATTATGAGATTCCTAGTGAAGGACTTTGCAAACTTTTTTTCACCTCTTTATGTTTTTTTAACAAACTGATATTTCTCTTGTGTTTGTTGTAGTGGTTTGGGTGTTCCCTGCCCCCCCACACTTTGGAAATCACTCAGACTAGAGTCAGCCAGATTGGAAATATGAATGAAGCTTATTAGTTACAGCTTAGCACAATATACAAGCAGATATTTACAGTAGATACAGTTATAGACAGAAATAGACAGGTAAAAGGTAACACAGAAACACAACAGCCCTCCCAGAAACCTGAGTCCCCAGGAGGGGCTCTCAACCACCCCTTCACCTTCCCCCTACCCCTCTCAACCTTACCCCAGTGCCAAGGAAGAATGGAGGTTCAGCCAGGGGGTTAGGAAGCAAAGTGGATTAGATAAGAAATGGAGGGTGAGGTTGGAGAGTAAGATGCATCTCAGCCAGCAGCCCAAGTAAGAGTGGTTATCTGTTTTTATTTCTTGTTCCTATACATCTCAGCAAGCCTATGAGCGAAGTAGACATCAACCTTATTTTCCTTCCACAGCCTGTAATCTAGTTCTCACCAAAACATTCTAGCTAGCTTCAAACTAGCACATTTGTGTTGAACTGATTTTCCCTGAAGTACTCCTGAATAGATGTCTGCCTGTGTTTTTTTGTCCTTGCATATTATGAGCTGTTTTGTCAGTGTTTATTTGCTGATTTGATAATGGGTGGTTCCAAGTTAAACCTCATGCATTGGCATGGACTAATAGAACTATAAAATCTAATATAGCCTGTGGAATAAAGAACTTGTATGGTTTTTGTAAATCATGGATGAAATGTCCACAGTTGATATCAGAAATCACTATAAAAGATACATATATTTTAACTGAGAATTCACATGCTATTCTGACTCCTGTTTCTCTGCTTTAGGCCAAAACTATGATAGCAGTTGGCCTTGGTGTGGCAACTGTTGCATTTGCAGGTAAGTTAAATTGCTGTCTGAGTGTGAAACTAGCACTTGTTACCTGCTGTTTCCAAAGGGGCTAATGAATTTTTTATGAGCATAAATAGTGATAAGGTTCCTTGACAGTGCTATAGAGAATTGTATCCAGTTTCTGCCTCTTCAGAATCCTTGACATATTCCCCAAAATTGTTTTTGAGCAGCCACTGCTGGAAAAACTAATTTTGTGAGCAGCAGCTAAAGTGTTCCACCTGCTTTTTGTTTGCAAAATACAGTGTGAAAAATCTTGCTTTATTTAATAGCATATTGCAAGGCAGAGCTTCTTCAGTGCAGAAGAGTGCAACAGGATCTTGTGAGGATGATTCATGACAAATTCAAATACAGAAAAACAAAAGCTTTTAATGGCTACAGTGATTTGTCACTCTAAACTGTTCCTGTAGTTTGTTGTTTGTTACCTGAACTCTGCATCTGGGCTGTATATTCTGAAAAATAGGCTCTAGTCTGAACACAGAACATGGGTTTAACGTGATTTATACTCTGGGTTACTCAGGCAAACTAACTGTCATCTCTTCTGGTTTTGAAATGCACAAACCAAATGCCATTATTTTCAGCCTATAAAAGCAACCAAGGTCAGCTACATGCAAATGCTTGCTCCAAGAATAAATGCAAAAGATGAACAAGTTGTGCCAACATCTGCTGTCTGATGGGTATGGTTCTGTTGGGTTTTTTTGAACTGGGGAAAGGAAAGAGTATTTTTTGGTGATGTATGCCTATTAAACAGTTTCATTCTAGAAGCAGAAGAGGAATGCTCTTAGAATTTCTTTTGTTGGTTGAACTTATGGATAGGTAGTGACAAAGTGGTGACAGAAAACGTTAGAAACTGTGATGTATTAGTACATCACAGTGGTTTTCAGCAGAGATGCAAACAGTGGTTTTAGCTTCTGCATTAACACAGGCACAAACTTGGATGACTAAAATCACCTAATTAATATATACAATGACTTCATTTTAAGAATGAAAGCATGATGCTATTTGAATGAATGAGAGCCACATCTTATTATTTCATTTCCTTTTTTGTGTTAGTAAATCACATTGCTAATGAATAGTTATTTGAAACAGTAGTTAGGGAGAGGGGACTTAGAGAGAAAATCTTCCTGCAACATAGCACAGATCTATGAACTTGAGAATTAAGACCTACTGTGTACTTCTGAGAACAGAGTCTGAGTTCCCTCTAGACTTTCCTAGTTCTAGAATCTAGACATTCACTGCTGGTAGGGATTTGAATGGTTCTGAATCCCAGAAGATCTTCTTTTTGTAAGGAAATAAAAAATGCAGTGCTTACAAACCATGTGATTAAGCATACAACATCACAGCATGAAACACGTAGTACATAGAGTTCTGGTTTTGGAGACAACCTTTGAACAGTATTTAATAAATCTTGTATATCCAAAGCTTCATACTGCCCTTTTTCTTGAACTTCACCAGGCAGAGATCTCCATTTGTCATTTTGAAATGCATTTAAATGTATTTATTTTGTAAACAAATACAATGGATCTTTGTAGTCCATGACTACATTTTTAGATGAACTACACTAAACTTCCTGCCCTCCTCCAATAGTGCAAAGACTGAAAAATGTACACCATATCAGGTTTACTGTGGGGCTTTGGCTAAACAGGATCAAATCCAGCTGTTGAGGAAACATTTTGAAAAGCAATAATGTGTAATGGTGTTGTAGAACAAATAAATGACACAAAAAGATTAGCAAGAGAGAGTTTTGATTTTATTTTCAGCTTTTGTTTTTCCTCTGTAAGCTGATGAACAGAAATGTGAGACTTTTTTTCCCCCTTTTTGAATCAGCACTGGCTATAATTCAATTTGACTTCAATCTTTTCCAGGTCGTTATGCTTTCCATCTTTGGAAACCATTGGGGCAGGCAGTTACAGAGACAGCAAAGAAGATTTCAACTTCTGTAAGTTTAGAGGTTACCTTATGCTAAGTGTATGATTTTATATCTCACGTATTTAGAAAGAGACATTTTATGTTAAATATGTTCAGTGCCATTTAGATGATTTTTTGCCAGGGTAGGGATGCTTCTTAATGTATATGTTATGGCTGTTATCTGGTATGGTTTAAATCCTTTTAAATGAAGCTTTATCAAAAGATGATTGTGAGCCTGAAAAACAGTTCTGATTTCTGAGGTGATGTTCTGTGTTTTAGGACTCTTTGCTAATAAGAGTGTGATAAATTGTTGAGGTGCAGTGTGAGAAAATGGCTAATACTTAGAGGTTGCAAAGTGATGATATGCAGTTTCATTTCAATAAGTTGAAATGGAAGAATGTAATAATTTTTCTTTCTGGTACCAGGTTAAAAATCAAGAAGACAAATTGATAAACTTCTGGGAAAGGTTTCCACAGAGATAGGAAAACTTGTTTTCTTGTTCACATGTGAATTGACTTTTTTTTTTTCTTAGCCACTTAATGTTGAACTTTTGAGTTGTTTTTTGGGGTTTTGGTTTTTTCTTTACATAATTAAGACAAGGTAAAAAACTCAAGAAATAGTGTTTCAAGAGGAGCATATACAAGATTTATTTAAGAGCTTTTTGCATTAGTGGCTGTACTATCCACTGGTAAACAAATATGTTCCAATTCTGTTTGAGTTAAATAATTCCCAGTGAGGTAGATGTTTGCTTATTGCAGAGTGTTCTTTCAGAGTTCATAGTGCATGAACACTTACCTACAGTGAAAGGAATACCATTGCCCTTTTGGTGTTGATGGGTCAGGATGTTGAGAGAGTAGTTGTTGTAGCTTATTATTTCCTGAAAAATGATTATATTAATAGTTTTCAAAAGTGATCATTAGGATTCTACCTATTAATGTGAGGCTTGTTGCAGTACAGAGCCATCTGTGGTATACAGACAGATGTTACTGTCCAAATTAATTTGCCATCTGTACTTTGTGTTGTGCTGAAGATACAAGTTTGATGGGTGCAAGTGTCCTGGGGTGGGAAAGACTCGAATCTGCTGTCCTCTTGGGGCTGGTCCACACTTCTTCTATCAGCCATAAACTGTGCTCATAGATCAGGCTTTGCTCTCCATCCCTCTATTGGCATTGCTGTTATGAGGCCAACACCATTTTAAAAAAAAAGTCTCTTTCTTCTCCTTTTCAAAGTAATTTTTAAGAGATTCCCAAGCTGCCTTTTGAAACAGACTGGGGGGCTTCAAGTGCTGAGAATTAAGTTGCTTTCACATGAGAGGGATTTACAACCCCAAGCAGTGCTACAGGCTGGGAACAGAGTGGCTGGAGAGCAGCCAGGAGGAGAGGGACCTGGGGGTACTGATAGATAGCAGGCTGAAGATGAGCCAGCAGTGTGCCCAGGTAGCCAGGAGAGCTAATGGCATCCTGGCCTGGATCAGGAACAGTGTGGCCAGTAGGACAAGGGAGGTTATTCTGCCCCTGGACTCAGCACTGGTCAGGCCACACCTTGAGTGCTGTGTCCAGTTCTGGGCTCCTCAATTCAAGAGAGATGTTGAGGTGCTGGAAGGTGTCCAGAGAAGGGCAACAAAGCTGGTGAGGGGCCTGGAACACAAAGCCTACGAGGAGAGGCTGAGGGAGCTGGGGGTGTTTAGCCTGGAGAAGAGGAGGCTCAGGGGGGACCTCATTGCTGTCTGCAACTACCTGAAGGGAGGTTGTAGCCAGGTAGGGGTTGGTCTCTTCTCCCAGGCAACCAGCAACAGAACAAGGGGACACAGTCTCAAGTTGTGCCAGGGGAGGTCTAGGCTGGATGTTAGGAGGAAGTTGTTGGCAGAGAGAGTGATTGGCATTGGAATGGGCTGCCCAGGGAGGTGGTGGAGTTGCTGTGCTTGGAGGTGTTCAAGGAAAGCCTGGCTGAGGCACTTAGTGCCATGGTCTAGTTGAGTGGCTAGGGCTGGGTGCTAGGTTGGGCTGGATGACCTTGGAGGTCTCTTCCAACCTGGTTGATTCTATGATTCTACGCTAACTTGCAAGCTTGCTGGAAGTAGCTAGCAATAAGGACGTGTGGCTTCAGTCTTCACCCTCCCTCTCTAGCAGTTTTATTGCAGCATTTCTCCTTCTATCCATTTGTAGATGAAGGCTAGAGAATCTAAATTCAGACTTGTTCACATAGAGAGCAGGCAGTGACTCTTTTTAACACATTGAAATATGACATGCTACTGCACAGCGAGGTGTCTGTTCCTAGGAAAGTGTATGCTTCAGTATTGGTATACTGGCTGAGCCAAGCTCCTTACAGGCCTGTTCCATTTCTGCCACAGTGACTTTGAGTCCTGCAGAACTCATAAGCAGCCATTAACAGCAGTCCAAGTTTCTGTGTTCTCACTGTTCCTAGTCTCTGGAGCTTTCTCCTGCTTCACATCCTGCTTTGCAGCCCAGAATTAGAATCATAGAATCATAGAATGGTTTGGATTGGAAGGGACCTCAAAGATCATCCAGTTCCAACCCCCTGTCATAGGTAGGGACACCTCCCACTAGAACAGGTCACTCAAGGCCTCATCCAAACTGGCCTTGAACAATTCCAGGGAGGGAGCATCCACAGCCTCCCTGGGCAACCTGTTCCAGTGTCTCACTGCCTTCACTGTAAAGAGCCCTTTCCTAACATCTAGTTTGAATCTCCCCTCTGCCAATTTAAACCCAATACCCCTCATCCTGTCATCACAAGACCTTGTAAATAGTCCCCCTCCAGCCTTCCTGTAGCCCCCCTTCAGATACTGGAAGACCACTATAAGGTCTCCTCTAAGCCTTCTCTTCTCCAGGCTGAGGAGCCCCAGCTCATAGCCTGTCCTTGTAGCAGAAGTGTTCCAGCCCTCCGTGGCCCTCCTCTGGACTTGCTGCAACAGTTCGATGTCTTTCTTGTTTTGGGGGCTCCAGAACTGCACACAGTACTCCAGGTGGTGTCTGATGAGAGCAGAGTAAAGGGGGAGAATCACCTCCCTTGCCCTACTGGCCACACTGCTCTTGATGCAGCCCAGAACACAGTTGACTGTCTGGGCCGCACATACACACTGCCAGCTCATGTTGAGCTTTTCATCAACCCAGACCCTCAGGTCCTTTTCCTCAGGGCTGCTCTCAGCCATTCACCACCCAGCCTGTATCTGTGCTTGGAATTGCACAGACCCCGGTGCAGGACCTTACACTTGGCCTTGTTGAATGTCATGAGGCTGGCCTGGGCCCACCTCTCCAGCCTGTCCAGTTCCCTCTGGATGGCATCTCTGCCTTCTAGCAAGTTGACTCTGCCACACAGCTTGGTGTCATCTGCAGACTTGCTGAGGCTGCACTCAATTCCTCTGTCCATATTGCTGACAAAGATGTTAAGCAGCATTGGTCCCAGCACTGACCCCTGAGGGATGCTACTTGTCTCCAGGTGGACATTGTGCTGCTGATCACCACTGTCTGTGTGCAGTAATCCAGCCAATTCCTTATCCAGCAAGTGGTTCACCCACCAAATCTGTGTTTTTCCAGTTTGGTGACCAGGATGTTATGTGGGACAGAGTCATATGCCTTACTCAGGTTCAGGTAGATGATGTCTGTTGTCCTTCCGATGTCCACTGTATGTTGATTTCAAATAGACTATCTTTCCCCTGCTATCGTGTTTCTGAACTTGAAAGTACAAGTTATTAGTGTAAGATGAGATCTGCTGAATACAGTAAAAACTATTTTCCTATTGGCATTTAGCCAATGTGTGTTTGTCACATGTATATTTGTGAGGGTAGTGATAATGTTTTTCTTCCACAGTCATAGTTTAAGATCCTTGTATAATTCTTAGCCAGGGTTATTTGTTCTTCAATACTCCATAGATACTACTTTGTTAGATTGTACTTTTTCCAAGTTGCTTCTCTTCTCCCTTTAATAATTAGAATCATAGAATCAACCAGGTTGGAAGAGACCTCCAAGATCATCCAGTCCAACCTAGCACCCAGCACTAGCCACTCAACCAGACCATGGCACTAAGTGCCTCAGCCAGTCTCTTCTTGAACACCTCCAGGGATGGTGCCTCCACCCTGGGCAGCCCATTCCAATGCCAATCACTCTCTCTGACAACAACTTCCTCCTAACATCCAGCCTAGACTTCCCCCAGCACAACTTGAGACTGTGTCCCCTTGTTCTGTTGCTGGTTGACTGGGAGAAGAGACCAACCCCCACCTGGCTACAGCCTCCCTTCAGGTAGTTGTAGACAGCAATGAGGTCCCCACTGAGCCTCCTCTTCTCCAGGCTAAACATCCCCCAGCTCCCTCAGCCTCTCCTCGTAGGGTTTGTGTTCCAGGCCCCTCACCAGCTTTGTTGCCCTTCTCTGGACAGGTTCCAGCACCTCAACATCTCTCTTGAATTGAGGAGCCCAGAACTGAACACAGCACTCAAGGTGTGGCCTGACCAGTGCTGAGTACAGGGGCAGAATAACCTCCCTTGCCTACTGGCCACACTGCTCCTGATGCAGGCCAGGAAGCCATTGGCTCTCCTGGCCACCTGGGGACACTGCTTTCCTTCTGGCTGCTTTCCAAACACTCTGTCCCCAGCTTGTAGTGCTGCTTGGGGTTGTTGTGGCCAAAGTGCAGAACCCTGCACTTGGCCTTTTTAAATCTCATCCCATTGGCCTCTGCCCACCCATCCAGCCTGTCCAGGTCCCTCTGCAGGGCTCTCCTACCTTCCAACAGCTCCACACCTGTTCCTAGATTGGCATCATCTGCAAACTTACTGATGCTGGACTCAATCCCCTCATCCAGATCATCAATAAAGATATTGAAGGGGACTGGGCCCAGCACTGATCCTTGGGGAACACAACTAGTGCCAGCTGCCAACTGGATGTCGTAACAGGAAATAACAATAGAGAAAACCTTAGGTACAGAAATCATACATAAGTGCTTATTGTCCAAGCTGGTTATTTTAGTGGTGATTTTGTTTAGATAATTGGAGCTGTTGAGTATAAATTGTGGATTAGCACTTCTGACATGTTTCTTTACAGCATGTTGCCTTCTAAACTATCCTGACAAAGGAAATCAAGCAGTCAATACTTCTGCTTATGCTTTACTGGAAAACAGCTCATGATGTTTAATGTCTAGGCATAGCATTACTTTCCTGGTTTCCCACGGTGTTTGGAGGCACCTAACTTGGTTTCTGTAATTTTCAGTAGTCACTCCAGCTTTCTGGAGTCAAATTCTTTTCTTCATCATCTCCATTTTTCAGAGGCTGAAGCAACTGTCTTTAAAGGCTAGTTAGTTCCCTCTGTAAGCTCCTGCTCTTCCTCCCCCAACTTGCACATCTCCTGTTCTCCCTCTCATTTGCAATACAAATCCAGATGCTGTTTATCCTTTCTTCCTGCTCGCTAATAAATGACTTGGGTGAGGTCAAATTGAGCAATTATAAAGTAATCATTTTATGATAGAAAATTTAAATGTTGCTTTAATTTGGTCCTGCAGTTTTCTACCTTATCTTTTTTTTCCAGTGAACAAAGATAGAGAAGGAAACCTTGCCATTTCACCTCTGTGACAAGTCATAATGCTGTTCTCAGAGAAACAATGATTTCTTCTAGTTGGAGCCTAGCTTTGTTAGTGATGTTACAAATGCCAGGGATGCTTCCTTGTTTAGAATCATAGAATCAACCAGGTTGGAAGTGACCTTCAAGATCATCCAGTCCAACCTAGCACCCAGCCCTAGCCAGTCAACTAGATTCTCATCAAGTGCCTCATCCAGGCTTTTCTTGAACACCCCTAGGGATGGTGACTCCACCATCTCCCTGGGCAGCCCATTCCAATGCCAATCACTCTCTCTGCCAACAACTTCCTCCTAACATCCAGCCTAGACTTACCCTGGCACAACTTGAGACTGTGTCCCCTTGTTCTGTTGCTGGTTGTCTGGGAGAAGAGACCAACTCCACCTGGCTGCAACCTCCCTTCAGGTAGTTGCAGACAGCAATGAGGTTACCCCTGAGCCTCCTCTTCTCCAGGCTAAACAACCCCAGCTCCCTCAGTTTGTGTTCCAGGTCCCTCACCAGTTTTGTCGCCCTTCTCTTGACACCTTCCAGCACCTCAACATCTCTCTTGAATTGAGGAGCCCAGAACTGGACACAGCACTCAAGGTGTGGCCTGAGCAGTGCTGAGTACAGGGGCAGAATAACCTCCCTTGTCCTACTGGCCACACTGTTCCTGATGCAGGTCAAGATGCCATTGGCTCTCTTGGCCACCTGGGCACACTGCTGCCTCATCTTCAGCCTACTCTCTACCAGTGCCCCCACGTCCCTTTTCTGCCTGGCTGCTCTCCAGCTGCTCTATCCCCAGCCTGTAGTGCTGCTTGGGGTTGTTGTGGCCAAAGTGCAGAACCCTGCACTTGGCCTTTTTAAATCTCATCCCATTGGCCTCTGCCCACCCATCCAGCCTGTCCAGGTCCCTCTGCAGGGCTCTCCTACCTTCCAACAGCTCCACACCTGCTCCTAGCTTGGTGTCATCTGCAAACTTACTGATGCTGGACTCAATCCCCTCATCCAGATCATCAATAAAGATATTGAAGAGGACTGGGCCCAGCACTAACCCCTGGGGAACAGCACTAGTGACAGCTGCCATGCTGTTTCATTGGGGATTTTTTGATGGTATTTTTGATATGGTGGTTTTTAGTTGGGGTTTTTTTCCCCTTCTTCCAGCATTTATTACCTGTTCAATGGAAGGCTGTCATTGTGGTGGAACAACACACAGCCTTGTCAGAAAAATTCACTACTTTACATAATATGATGGATGGTCTCAGTTATGGAGTTTTGACTCTCTTACCTGGCATGGAAACAATGATTATGCTTTCCTTGCTCTATGCCTCAAAAAAGTATCTTGGAATATGCCATGATGGGAATGAATTGGATTCCCTTAGCTGACTGCCTTTTGTGAAAACTTGCAGTAGTGAATAAATATTTGGAGAGCAAGTCCAGCTGTTTTCTGTTCTTCCACCTGATCTATTGATAGAATGTGTTTAGTGATGTGGGTAAGGAATTTCCCCCCCTCACTGTTGAAATTTACCAGACTAGCTCAAATGGCTTGGAAGTAAGATCATATATACAATTATATACCAGTTGGGAATAATACATAAATCCAAACTGCCTCCTGGACAAAGGAAACTGCCCTGAAGTGCTCAAAACTACCCTTCTCTCCCTCCCTTTCTATCTCCCAGACAGACAAACAAAAGAAGCAACAAAGTTTGTGTTGTTTTCTGTTAGCCAGGATTAATGGAAAGATACAGTGGAGTTAATAGGAAGTGATTTTGGTCCAGCAACACAGACCAGACTGAGAAAGAGTATTTACATTTCAGTTTTTTATTTCTCTTAGCAAACCAGTGAATGATATTACTTTCTTTTCACATCCAATGATCTAACTTCTCTCATTAAAATATTCCAACTTGCCTCAAACCAGTGCAATAAAGCAGGATTTCCTTATGTAAGATGCTAAACAGTATCAAATTGCAAGGGAATGAAGTAAATTAAATGGTAGCCCCCTACTCAAATTCTTCAGAGAAATGGAGAGCTGACTTGAGTGTTTATTTCAGTACAGAGTTTTTAATGCAATAGCCTGGCTTAATAAATAATCATGGTTTCAGTACTCTCCCAGTGGGAGAGCTCACATGGCTGGAGTTCTACAGGCTTTTTAGGAGAGGCAAGAGAGAAGAGTTGCCCAATATGTAAGAGTGTATCAAGAATAAAAGGCGCTCTTCCTAGGAATGGATGATGAACTATCTGGGAATTTGTGGGTTGGGATTAGCAGACAGGCCAAGGCAGGTAGTGCTGTGGTAGGTGTTTGCTATAGACTGCCTGATCAGGAAGAAGCAGCAGAAGACTTCTACATACAACTGGAATAATGCTCACCATTGCAGATATTGGTTCTCACATGATGCTTCAGCTATGCCAATATCTATTGGAGGGGCAGCACAGCAGGGCACAAACAATTAAGTGTCTAGAACTGCCTGGTCATTGAGGAGCTCTCATAGCAGAAAAATATCTGCATGTTATTTCATTTCATTGCAGCCATTACTTGGAATTTAAAGCTAGGGGGGGAAATTGCTTTAATTCGAATAGCATACCAAAGTGCTTTCATTAGGGAACTAGAAGTTTGCCAGGATGTTTCCTGAAATGAAGACTCAGTATTTCTTCCCCATACTGAAACCAATGGGGAAAATAACTTTTATGTCCAATTTCCTTTTGCTTTTAGTTCTGTTTGGGTTTCCCATTGGAATGGGCTGCCCGGGGGGTGGTGGTGGAGGCACCGTCCCTGGAGCTGTTCAAGAAGAGACTGGATGAGGCACTTAGTGCCATGGTCTAGATGACTGGTTAGGGCTGGGTGCTAGGTTGGACTGGATGAGCTTGGAGGTCTCTTCCAACCTGGTTGATTCTATGATTAAGATTGTAATTTAAGAGTTGATTATTCTTGCCACATGCTTCAATTCATAGAAGAAAATGTTCTTTCTCGATGACCAATTCAACAGAGTGTTTTTTTGCTTGCGTTCCAAAGGACACATAACAGTAGTATTAATTTTTTCATATCTCTTGGAAGTGAATTGAATCAAGGCTTTCCAAAGGTTAGAACACTGTATTTCTGAATTTAAGCCTGTAGCCATCCCTCACTATTCTCTTCTTTCAAATAGTATTTTGGATTAAATCTACAGAGAAGAGAGACAAACCACATTAGAGATAATTGAAATAGTGCTGTTCTCTACATGAATAGTGAACCAGTGTCCTCTGCTATTAGAGTTATATGCCAGACTTTGGAAGGGCAGATAAGAATTAACCTTTTCAGAAATCCATCTGCACCTAAGCTGCTTTGGGAGAAGTTCTGGAAAGTCTTTCAGAGCACATTGAACAGTGCTTTTTTTCTCCTGGCTGTAGTAATTGTCAGAATCATTGCAAATATCTCTGCAGTTCTGACTCCTCAAGGGTGTTATCTGGTAGCCATTAAATCATTAGCATCATTTCCTCTCAAAGGACTGAAGAAAGCCTGTGTGTTCCTTTAGTCTTAGATACTCTAACCTAAAATGTCAGTGTACACTATTGGATACCTGTTCTCTTTTACCCTGTAGCAGGTTCCTGAGCAGAGTTTTGTTATGTCCCTTGAGGTCTTCAAGAAAAGCCTGGATGAGGCACTCGGTGCCATGGTCTAGTTGAGTGGCTAGGGCAGGGTGCTAGGTTGGAGTGGATGATCTTGGAGGTCTCTTCCAACCTGGTTGATTCTATGATTCTATTATTGTTTCAGCTTTGATGCCTGTAGTGTTAGCCATTGTTGCATGTATGGTTTGAGGTAGAAAGAAGATAAAATTAATTTCAGATTGTTACAGCACACTACAAAAAAAAACTTTCTGGTGGCTGCTTGCAACTTCATGGTAGCAAGAGGTGAAGTAATTCTGAATCATGCCTTAGGGCGAGTGTTGCTCCTAAGCTTAATTAAAGGCTTTGCTTAGATGTCACAGAGCATTCAAATGCTTTACTGCTTTTGGAATTATGTAAGAGTTTGCATAAACATAAGGCAAAATTCACGTTGAATGTGAATGGATATATTTAGCAAGAAAAGTGTTTTATTGAGTGCCAGACGTATTTTTCCTTGGGGATAAAAGTAACACTTAAAAATAATCTCATCTTTCAGGCCAGACTTCCCTTTGATAGTGACAAAGCATATTTTTCCCCAGTTGATAGGTTTTGCATTGAGGAAAAAACTTGCATCTTGTCGAGTGATATCTTTGCTCCACTTCCCAAAGGCAGGCTGTTTTGGAGCTCTATCTGTTGTTACCTCTGGGACTTACACAGCATAGAGTATTACTTGTGTAGCAATGGGCTAGTCCTCAACTCTTATAGAAGTATTTGCATTGAGGAGATCACTGCTAACCACCAGTGGGGGTTCAGGAGCTCTGATTTGATTTTTAATTTAAAAAAAAAAGAAGATTATTTGCTTGAGAAATAGATTTATTTTCAACCCATTCACTGTGACAACTAATTGTTCAGATGATTTACAGTAAATCATTCCATCACCACCTCTTTAGTGTTGTTCTTCTACTCATATAATTTCCTTTCTTAAAACAGTGACTAAAGTGTTATGTGCCAGTGAGCTTAAGATCCTGTATCTGATCACCATCATTGGTGCCTTAGGGAAAGATAAGAAAGCAAGAGTTGGTTAGGATTTCTCCATATACTCCGCTGTTTTTCAGTGTTCTGTAGCTCAGAGATGTCCAAGAGCAGACACTGTGACCTTGTGTGACACCTTTTTGGTTGGTTTTGTTAATCTCTGTTTAATTTTCAGAGTATGCATTTGATATATACATTTTTTTGAAGTAAGATTTCTATATGTGAAAAAAAAAACCCCACCATGTAGATCTTCATCAGTGTAATATATTTATCTCTTCCTATCCTATTATTGTTGGCTTTACCTCCTTCCTTCATAGAAATATCTGGACTTTAGAGTGACTGTTCATAATTCCTGGGATGATGAAATATTGTGACTTCTGTCATTTTCTGTTGTGATGGTACCAAACATGTTCTGAACACAATTCCCTCTTTCCCTCTCCTGCCCTCTCTAGTACAGACATTATACCACTCAGCTAGTATGTACTTTGAATCTGGACTTCTTTTGCCTGAAGGCAGGATTTTAATGGTTGTAGCTATTAATATCTCCTATTAGCAGTGGAAGATTGTAAAAACACAGATAGTTATTTTTAACCTGGATTTTGTATGTGTTAATGCTCAGAAGAAGTTGTTTCATATTAGCTGGTTTGTAGTCATTTCATGCCTTCAAAATAAATTATAGATGAATGTAAAGTTCTGGACAAGTCCCAGCAAGAGAACAAGGGGACACAGTCTCAGGTTGTGCCAAGGGAATATAGGCTGGATATTAGGAGGAATTTGTTGCCAGAGAGAGTGATTGGCATTGGAATGGGCTGCCCAGGAAGGTGGTGGAGGCACCATCCCTGGAGGTGTTCAAGAGAAGCCTGGCTGAGGCACTCAGTGCCATGGTCTGGTTGAGTGGCTAGGGCTGGGTGCTAGGTTGGCCTGGATGATCTTGGAGGTCTCTTCCAACCTGGTTGATTCTATGAAATACAGTTTAGGTCCTGGCACCTTGTACATGAAACTGATTATTGCTTGTTTTCCCTTTCTTCTTTTTAGAGTCTTTCATCATATTATAAAGGAGGATTTGAGCAGAAAATGAGTAGGCGAGAAGCTGGTCTTATTTTAGGTGTAAGGTAAGTGTGCTGCATTGATAATGTTTTTGTTTGGTGTGTATTGAATGAAGAAAATGCATGTTGGGAGAATATGAAATACTCTTGCCAAGATCATAACTTTTAAAAAGACTTCTAGTGGCTTGTGAACCATTCTAGTATCCCGCTTAAGCTAAAAAGCAACCAATAAAATGGTAATAAAACGTGTGACTTGTGTTTGGCTTGAAGGGATGGTAGCATTGCAATGGTGGATTGGTAGTCTAGAAATAATCAGTATAGTGCATACTGTGCTGAGTAGTGCAATCACATGGTGTGGTCTTCAAAAAACAAACCAGAAAGCCCTTGAGAAAAATAATACTGCAGATTATACTAACATACAGTGAAAACAAATCCATTTTGCTTGGGTTTTTTTTCCATAGGTATGTTATATTATTATTATTATTATTATTATTATTATTATTTTTTACCCCACTCTGATTTATTTGGGTTTTAAAAGTTGTGCCATGTTCCAAACATGCAATACTTAGAGAGACCTGTCATTTAGTGCCATGGTCTAGTTGACTGGCTAGGGCTGGGTGCTAGGTTGGACTGGATGATCTCGGAGGTCTCTTCCAACCTGGTTGATTCTATGATTTAGAGTAAATATGGCAGATGATTTCCAGGCTGAGTATTCAATAAGATTTTTTTTTTTGCATATTTAAAAATGGCCAGTGGTAGCACACACCTTCATGTAAAGCAAACAGTGACTGATGATTTTCCATATGAGAGAAAGAGACCTGACTTCAGATAATAGATTTCTTATTTATGGTTTAGAGCAGTTTTGCATTTTAAGGTTAAATAAAAAGGAAAAAATAGATAAAGGAGATGATTTAAATTCTCCTCAGAAGAAGTTATTTCAGGTGGTAAAAAGTGGGACTTAAAGTCCTGTTCAGTGTGCTGTTTGTATGCAGCTTTAGCATTCATTTAAAGAACCTGTAAAAGGAAACATTAAGTTTATTTGAAATACTGCATACATGCTCATTGCCTAAGAGATTTATAGCAGTGCTCTTTAGAAATGTTTCCTTTGGCCTTTGAGTTTGATAGTGTATTAGCCTTTTCACTTTATAAGGGCAAACTCAGTCATATTCCAGAGTAGCACATGGCAGCTCATTAAAGCATGTTCACAGTGGTGATGCCCAGCCTGAATCACTGCTCCTGTATGCATCTGAAGTTTCATTACATCTGAAATAGGTCTCCTTTAGTTATTAATTGTAATAGTGTGTGAGCCTGCACTGGAAACATTGACACTGCTTGTGTTTGACTAGACTTGCAAATATCAAGAGTTAATCAGATTGGATGAAAGTTAAAGAACTGACCCTTTCATTGTGTAAAAAGCACAGCTAACATCTTCATAGGAAACATTGCCATTGTTTAAACAGGTTTTTTCCTTGTTTTAATGCATGACAGAAAATGCCAGGGTGTGCACAAATGCACAAACCAGATTGGTCTAGGCCTGACCTTATTACTGTAACACTTGTCCTCTATGTCATCACTTCCAAGTCCATATTAAATTTTGAGGCAAAGGCTTTTTTCATTATTTCAAGTGCTGAATATTGATGAGCAGTATAAATAATAAATACAAGCCATGAGAAAAGTGAGCATTTAATGGTGACCTATAACATATTCCAAGTGTTATTCTCTAATAACCATCTTGTGCAATCACAGGGGTTTTGGTAGAATCATAGAATCAACCAGGTTGGAAGAGACCTCCAAGATCATCCAGGCCAACCTAGCACCCAGCCCTAGCCACTGAACTAGACCAGGGCACTAAGTCCCTCATACAGGCTTTTCTTGAACACCTCCAGGGATGGTGACTCCACCACCTCCCTGGGCAGCCCATTCCAATGCCAATTACTCTCTCTGCCAACAACTTCCTCCTAACATCCAGCCTAGACTTCCCCCAGCACAACTTGAGACTGTGTCCCCTTGTTCTGTTGCTGGTTGCCTGGCAGAAGAGACCAACCCCACCTGGCTACAACCTCCCTTCAGGTAGTTGCAGACAGCAATGAGGTCCCCCCTGAGCCTCCTCTTCTCCAGCCTAAACACCCCCAGCGCCCTCAGCCTCTCCTCGTAGGGTTTGTGTTCCAGGCCCTTCACCAGCTTCATTGCCCTAGTCTGGACATGCTCCAACACCTCAACATCTCTCTTGAATCAAGGGGCCCAGAACTGGACACAGCACTCAAGGTGTGGCCTGAGCAGTGCTGAGTCCAGGGGCAGAATAACCTCCCTTGTCCTACAGGCCACACTGTTCCTGATGCAGGCCAGGATGCCATTAGCTCCCATCGAAGTATTGAGCTATTTTTGCAACATGCCATCATCTCCCTGTGACAGAACAAGAATTAGAGTTTGTTTACCTCAGGAACTTTGCATTCAAACTGTATCTCCAAAAAATAATTAATTGAACAGTCACTGGTTAGGAAGTCACCTGAAGTGGAAAAAACTGATTCATTTCTGCATGTTGAACTGCTAACAAACCCCTAAACCATTCCACCTGTCCATTTGCATGGGGTAGCCTCACTCTGTCGGCAGACCACATCCATAAGCGGTTATTTGTCTGGTAAGGTACATATTTAATTTAGGCCAAGTACATATTTTATGTCTCTGTCACTGAAGGAAACAGCATTATGTAGCACTTGTAAATCAGCATGTCTGTGAGCAGCTTTGTGAGAAATAACAAATACACAGAGGTTTGGGTTTTTTTTGAGGCCCCAGCAGAAACAATTACCTATAGCAGCTATAAAAATATTTACACTAGAACAAAACATGCTGATACTAAATATTTGTTGGTTTTTTCACTGCTTGTGTACCTGTTTTTCTAGGAAGGGGGGAGAAAGTGGTTTATGCATTTAATAATAAGAACAACCAGCTTCTCTTTTTCTCTTTTTTTCTCTTTCTGTTTTTTTTTTCTCTCTTTCTGGTTTTTTCTTTTCTCTCTTTCTGGTTTTTTTTTTTCTCTCTCTCTCTGGTTTTTTTTCTCTCTCTTTCTTTCTGGTTTTTTTTCTCTCTCTTTCTGGTTTTTTTTCTCTCTCTTTCTGGTTTTTTTTCTCTCTCTTTCTGGTTTTTTTTCTCTCTCTTTCTGGTTTTTTTTTCTCTCTCTCTTTCTGGTTTTTTTTCTCTCTCTTTCTTTCTGGTTTTTTTTCTCTCTCTTTCTGGTTTTTTTTCTCTCTCTTTCTGGTTTTTTTTCTCTCTCTTTCTGGTTTTTTTTCTCTCTCTTTCTGGTTTTTTTCTCTCTCTCTTTCTGGTTTTTTTTCCTCTCTCTCTTTCTGGTTTTTTTTCCTCTCTCTCTTTCTGGTTTTTTTTCTCTCTCTTTCTTTCTGGTTTTTTTTCTCTCTCTTTCTGTTTTTTTTTCTCTCTCTTTCTGGTTTTTTTTCTCTCTCTTTCTGGTTTTTTTTTCTCTCTCTTTCTGGTTTTTTTTTCTCTCTCTTTCTGGTTTTTTTTTCTCTCTCTTTCTGGTTTTTTTTTCTCTCTCTTTCTGGTTTTTTTTTCTCTATCTTTCTGGTTTTTTTTTCTCTCTCTTTCTGGTTTTTTTTTCTCTCTCTTTCTGGTTTTTTTTTCTCTCTCTTTCTGGTTTTTTTTTCTCTCTCTTTCTGGTTTTTTTTTCTCTCTCTTTCTGGTTTTTTTTTCTCTCTCTTTCTGGTTTTTTTTTCTCTCTCTTTCTGGTTTTTTTTTCTCTCTCTTTCTGGTTTTTTTTTCTCTCTCTTTCTGGTTTTTTTTTCTCTCTCTTTCTGGTTTTTTTTTCTCTCTCTTTCTGGTTTTTTTTTCTCTCTCTTTCTGGTTTTTTTTTCTCTCTCTTTCTGGTTTTTTTTTCTCTCTCTTTCTGGTTTTTTTTTCTCTCTCTTTCTGGTTTTTTTTTTCTCTCTCTTTCTGGTTTTTTTTTCTCTCTCTTTCTGGTTTTTTTTTCTCTCTCTTTCTGGTTTTTTTTTCTCTCTCTTTCTGGTTTTTTTTTCTCTCTCTTTCTGGTTTTTTTTTCTCTCTCTTTCTGGTTTTTTTTTCTCTCTCTTTCTGGTTTTTTTTTTCTCTCTCTTTCTGGTTTTTTTTTCTCTCTCTTTCTGGTTTTTTTTTCTCTCTCTTTCTGGTTTTTTTTTCTCTCTCTTTCTGGTTTTTTTTTCTCTCTCTTTCTGGTTTTTTTTTCTCTCTCTTTCTGGTTTTTTTTTCTCTCTCTTTCTGGTTTGGTTTTTTCTCTCTCTTTCTGGTTTGGTTTTTTCTCTCTCTTTCTGGTTTGGTTTTTTCTCTCTCTTTCTGGTTTGGTTTTTTCTCTCTCTTTCTGGTTTGGTTTTTTCTCTCTCTTTCTGGTTTGGTTTTTTCTCTCTCTCTCTCTCTGGTTTTTTCTCTCTCTCTCTCTCTGGTTTTTTCTCTCTCTCTCTCTCTCTCTGGTTTTTTCTCTCTCTCTCTCTCTCTCTGGTTTTTTCTCTCTCTCTCTCTCTCTCTGGTTTTTTCTCTCTCTCTCTCTCTCTCTGGTTTTTTCTCTCTCTCTCTCTCTCTGGTTTTTTCTCTCTCTCTCTCTCTCTCTGGTTTTTTCTCTCTCTCTCTCTCTCTCTGGTTTTTTCTCTCTCTCTCTCTCTCTCTGGTTTTTTCTCTCTCTCTCTCTCTCTGGTTTTTTCTTTTTCCTTTTCTTTCTTTTTCTTCTCTTTTTCTCATTTTTTCCTTTTTCTTTTTAGTTTTTTTCCTTTTCTTAATTTTTTTTCTTTTGTTGGTTTTTTCTTTCCTTTTCTCCCCCCCCCCCCCCCCCCCCCCCCAGTAATTGTTTATTTTAAACGAGTGGATGTATTGCATTAAAAAAACCAACCCTACCTGCAGTGTAAGTGTCAAATGCACAGGCTTTTTGAAACCCCATGTCATTCTCAGTGCGTCTCACATGGCTTTGTTATTGTTTCCTCGGAGGTGCAGTTTTATGTTTTGTCCACAAGATGGTGAAAACCTCAAATGTTAATTATTTTTCAAGCCAGTACAATCTTAATTTATAGCCTGAGTGCCGTGGCATGGATGGTAACCACTTGCATTTGTTTTTGCAGTCCATCTGCTGGCAAGGCCCAAATCAGAACAGCCCATAGAAGAATCATGATTTTGAATCATCCCGATAAAGGTAAACAGTTCTTTAAAGCTGGAAAGGAAGAGGCTTAAATGAGATGCTTGCAGTTTACTGGTTGTATAAATAACCACAATGACTGTCACTGTGGATTGTTTATTTATAGACTTGAGCTTCTGTGTGTCTTCTTTCAGATAAACTCAGCTTTATGAACCATAGTTTTATGCCTCTTTCTTTAATGTTATTTTCTCTACTCGCGCTGCTTCAGTTAAAACTGTGAGCTTAGGGAGCAGTCTTTCACACTTCAAAAAAATCACGTTAAGAAAAATAAGAAGGCAAAAAAAAAACCCTAGCTGTAACATTTTTATAGAATCATAGAATTAGCCAGGTTGGAAGAGACCTCCAAGATCATCCACTCCAACCTAGCACCCAGCCCTAGCCACTCAACTAGACCATGGCACTAAGTGCCTCAGCCAGGCTTTTCTTCAACACCTCCAGGGATGGTGACTCCACCACCTCCCTGGGCAGCCCATTACAATGCCAATCACTCTCTCTGCCAACAACTTCCTCCTAACATCCAGCCTAGACTTCCCCCAGCACAACTTGAGACTGTGTCCCCTTGTTCTGTTGCTGGTTGCCTGGGAGAAGAGGCCAACTCCCACCTGGCTACAGTGTCCCTTCAGGTAGTTGTAGACAGCAGTGAGGTCCTCCCTGAGCCTCCTCTTCTCCAGGCTGCACACCCCCAGCTCCCTCAGCCTCTCCTCATAGGCTTTGTGTTCCAGGCCTTTCACCATCTGTGTCACCCTTCTCTGGACACCTTCCAGGACTGATTTTAAGAAATCTAAGACAAAACTATCACAAGGAGGAGGAAGCCCTGATCTTCCTTCAGCCATGTGCTCTCACATTTCTTGTATGGACAGCAGTGATTGTCACCAGTGGATGAATGGAAAGATGAACTAACTTTACTGTTGTGAACTGAGATGGGCTGGTCACATGTAGGGGAAGTGTTCTGCAGTCACTAAGTCCATCATTGATGAATTTCAGACTTTCTGGAATTCACTTGGCAAGAAAAAAAGCAAGATTGTGCACTGTTGCTTTGCTGGCCAGGTTTTTAATGTAAATTTATCTTACAGAAAAAGCTATTATTATAACTTCAACTACATTACAGCTGGTTGAGAAAGAAAGCCCATATGTTCAGTGCTGTTTCTACTTTGAAATAACAGATGGTGAAGAGTTGCACTGTATTTCAGAAGTCAAAAGGGGAAATGGGAAGGGGTTCTACATCTTAGTGACAGAATTACAGGGCTCTCTGCCAGCACCCCATTTTAAGGAAAAAAAAAAAGATATAACTGGGCACCAGGCATGGTAAGTGTTCAGCTGATGCTTTTGTTTGCTTTCTTCAGCTCTCAGTTTAATTCCAAATTTGTCCCATTTGATTTCGTACGTATTTTACACTTCTCATACAATGTACAAACTGCACTGACGTGGAAAAGAAATTCTCTTCTTCATTTCTAGTGTATAGTGATGGTCAAAGGCTTCTAAACCACTGGAGTACCTACTGGGTCAGAATCTTGTTGTAATTAACTTCTCAGATTATTGTAACAGGACTTAGACATGAACCAGAACCATGAATCTCTGTGTGGATGTTGAGCAGACCTAAAGAGTCAGCTCCCTTTACAAAGATCATATGTTTTAACAACCCACTCTTACAGCTGTAATGCACCAGCAGTTGGGCACAGTGTAGGTTTGGATGAATGTAGTAAGCCCTCCTGTGTGCTATTAAGATGGAGCATTTTCTCAGTAGGAACACCAGTTGAAGGGATTTGTGCCTCTGTGCTGCCCCTGCAACTCTTCTGGCATGGCTATATACGAAGGCTTGTATAATGTCTTAGCTGCAGTGAGGGCTTGGAGTAACCTTAAACATTTGGCATCACTGAGAGTCTTGTTTGCTTTTACATCTACCTATCTACCTGCCTACCTTCCTACCTCTCTCTCTGTCTATATATATATATGTACATATATATCTTGCTTTCTTCTGGCTGTGAGTGGTACAGATGTGCTTTCAAAAACCATTCAACATTAGAATGTTCTTTTAAAATCTTATTTTTTTCAGCTGTAGCTGATAGAAAAAAAAGGGCAATAACTGCAGATTTTAGAAGTTACAGATGTTAGCTGACATCCAAAACACTGCAGAGTGTTTAGAAACAAATGAAAACCACACAGAGGTGTGTATTATAATGTCCCCAGTGAGCCCTGTTAAGATGGTGTGTTATTAATCTTTACACTTCAGTTTAAAGAGGTTTGATATTGATATATTGTAGGTTAATTTATCAATCACTAATTTTATGAAAGGGTGTTTGCTCACAGAAAAAGAAGAGAGAAACTTTTTGGACTTGCCATAGAATCATAGAAACAACCAGGTTGGAAGAGACCTCCAAGATCATCCAGTCCAACCTATCCCTCTGCCCTAGCCAGTCAACTAGACCATGGCACTAAGTGCCTCATCCAGGCTTTTCTTGAAGATAATTATAAACAAACACTAAGGCAATCATTAAATGGAATTTTCTCTCATTGGAGGGCTACAAGATTAATATGACACTTAAGGATGTAAATGTAGTGAAAACACTTCCAGCAGATTTGAACTCTCAAGATCCTGCACTTGCAAACATGCAGAAAATCAATGCACATTCAGCAGTTACTTGGGATGTGTCATTTGTTGCAGATTTTAGGCTTTGCTGTTTGTTTGATTCTCTTCTTTACTCTTTGAAAGAAGTGATGCTTCATGTAGTAAATCTTCCAGCAGGCAGTTCTCTTTCTTTCCCCTGCCTTGCCTCATTTTCCCAATTGGGTCTTACCTGTTCAGGCTGCATTCAAACAAAATGAAAACATGCTTGAGAGAACTCCCATTGCTTTTTCCAGTTGTTTCATCACTTCATGGAATTACTTTCCATAGATTATTCATAGAGTGTCTCAGGTTGAAAAGGACCTTAGCGATCATCTACTCCAACCTTCCCACCCTGGGCAGGGACGTCTCTCATCTAGACTCAGCTCCTCAAGGTCTCATCCAGCCTGGCCTTGAACACCCCCAGGAAGGAGGCATCCACAACCTCCCTAGGCAACCTGTTACACCTTGGTTCTCCAGAACTTCTTCCTAAAATCCAGTCTAAACTTGATGTCCCTCAGCTTGAAAGCATTTCCTCGTGTCCTGTAACTAGACATCCTTGTGAAAAGTCCCTTTTCAGCCTTCCTGTAGGACCCTTTCAGGTATTAGAAGGCAGCTGTAAGATCCCTCTGGAGTGCATCTGTGCTCCTACCCATGACTTGGATTCCTACAGGAATGTCCTAAAGAAGTCTTTAAGGATATCACAGTATCACCAAGGTTGGAAGAGACCTCATAGATCATCAAGTCCAACCCTTTACCACAGAGCTCAAGGCTAGACCATGGCACCAAGTGCCACGTCCAATCCTGCCTTGAGCAGCTCCAGGGATGGCAACTCCACCACCTCCCCAGGCAGCCCATTCCAGTAGCCAATGACTCTCTCAGTGAAGAACTTTCTCCTCTTGCCTTTATTGTTTTTACTTTACAATTGCTGGCAACTAGTTCTGCATGTGTCTTCTATCATGATCTTTGCTGATGAACAGAATGAATGAAAGAATATGATCGAACAGGAGAAGGCTGTTCAGTGCACAGTATTGCTGGAATCGTATTCTGATGTGAAAAATGCAGGTGTGTATTGTAGTAAATGGTTAAGTTAGTGATTCAGGCCTTGTAAAGCTGTTTTTGGTGACTGTAGGCAGATGGTTGGCACTCAAGGGGAGAGTTAAAAGAACAAAACAACAAACCCACCAAAAGATGTCTCAACTGTAATCGGATTGCTAGATGGAGCGTAAAGCAATGCCAGTGTTCAGGACTAGAAGTTAGAAGGCATGCCATGTTTAAATAGCTTTAATGTGGTATTTTCTGGCTGCTAATTCCAGCACCTAGCACAGGAGAGGCTTTTGGGGTGTGAGTCTTTGTCTAATTATGTATAAAATGTTGCCTGAAGGTTTTGGGGGTGAGTGGAAATAATAGCTATTGGCTTTGGATGAATGTTCAAGACAGCTGACCTGGCATAGATTTGTGACAGCATTGCACTGCAAGTCGAGTTTGCACCAAGGTAAAGTGATTTCAGGTTTCAGCCTTCCCCCTGACACATTATTTTCCAGTGGCTTTTGGTTTTGATTACATTTCTTACATTTCCTCATAGAATCAACCAGGTTGGAAGAAACCTCCAAGATCATCCAGTCCAACCTAGCACCCAGCCCTATCCAGTCATCTAAACCATGGCACTAAATTAGTTTACTTCATATCAATGTCATTGTTTAAGTTGTTGTATGAAATATCTCTATTTAGGAAGTAGGAGCTAATAAAATTGACTAATGAAGTGATGCTGTGAGTGAAGTTATTTGGTGCTTAATACTTGTGTGTAAATGGTATTCTTTCCCCCTTTTTCTTCTCAGGTGGATCACCTTACTTGGCAACAAAAATAAATGAAGCAAAAGACTTGTTGGAATCCAGTGCCAAAAGCTGAAATCCAAAGCCTAGGACCATAGGAGATTCAGCAGACATATTGTGCAACAGCTTTCTTATCTACTTGCTCTACACAGTTTCTTAACCCTGCGTTGGGTGTTTGTATTTATTGTCCTAATCAAACATTTAAGGTTATTTAAAAGCAAGCTGAAGTATTTTATGGTTGTGTACAGTTATACTCCTGCAAAGAGCAGAGAGGAGGTGATCCTTATGACTCCCTTCCAGCTTGAGCTATTCTGTGTCTCAATTTTAGTGTCTTTTTACTGAATTGTGATCTATTACAAGCTTTGAAAATGTTCTCTTGCTGTCTGTGGGTTTTCCTTCAGAAGTAGTTGTGGTTTTCATTAATTTCTTTGAGCTTTTCTTTTTTTAAACTTAAAAAACAGTCTTAAAAATGTTTATTAAATGTATGTCTTTTCCTTCACTGCCAAAGACTTGACCATTGACAGAAAGTCTATGACACAGTATACTGAGTCACAGGAAGTATGTCAGATCCCATACAGCATGTTTTCAGCCTCTCCTTATGTGAAATAGTAGGATTCATTCCTCAGTGCAGAACAAAATGAGTAACAGAACTACTGACTGCAGTTTCCTTTAGCTTTATCTGTGGGGGGCTTGGAGATAGGAAGGAAGAGTCTTTGGTTTAGTTCTTTTGGACATTAAAAAGCTTCTGAAACTGTCAATTATATGAACATGCTTTTCCATTGAGTCACAGGGTGGCCAATGCTGTAGCAGCTGGGGTGGTGCAGGGTTTTTTGTGGCAGTGGGAATGGAGAAGGTAGGTCTTTGTGGCATGGAGTTCAGATGGATTTTATAGGATGTAGTTGTCTAGGCCAGTCCAGCCTGATGCAGGACTTCTGTGGCAGGGAACAAATAGGACTGTCCTGCTGATGCCAGTCATTTTGCTTATGGCTCTGAGTGGACTTTCTGTGTTAGTTCTCCAGTAATTCTCACATCTCTGTGTTAGGGTCCCTTTCCTGAAGTACAGCCACCTCCTTACGGAACACCCTGGCAACCTAGTGCTGGCTTCAAGGAATACTGAAGCCATGCTTGTCTAACTTTAAGAAGAACACGTTTTAAATAGCATCTGGGAGTAGATGCTATCTGGGACACTTGACTGCTGCAAATTCCTACTAGTAAGTTGGCTGCAGATGAATTAACTCTCCTAAAAGGATGATGATAATGAGATGAGGCATCCTAGTGGATGAATTGCAAGACTGAAAAACGTGACTAGTGTCCTTTTAAAGACATATCATTTGAAGTGCAACAAACAACTTGCTGAAGTGCTACAAATGTAAAATTCAGATACCACATTTCCTAGGTTATTTAAGCCAGAGGAAAGTGGCTAAGAATAGTTAAACATTTAAAGCATCCAAGCTCATATTATCCACCAGAATGTGTATTTATCAGTTCACACAGTGATGAACAGTTGAGCTGATAAGGATTTTTTTCTTGAAAGGAAGAAAGTCTTATGAGTTGTGGGTACTTTATCCACTTCCTCACACTTTGTCACAATTCTCTTGCTTTCTTTCGTGAAAGAGATGTGGAAGAATGTTGACCCTGAAAGAAAATGTTAACCTTAGGTATTCTTTACAATTAGAGTGGCAAGGCAAGTGACACATCTTGACTGGATAAAGTGAATAAAGGCTTCAGGGAAAAGCCTGTCTGGGCTTAGGAGTACACCTAAGACTCTGATACAAGACACTTTAAAGGTATTGGACTTTATTCCTATGCCTTAATTTCTTTTTTTCTTAAAGGAGTAGCCATCAATTAATACTCATTTAAGGTTAGTTTTTCCTTTCACTGCTGTATCAATATGTATTAGCCAAAAAAAAGCTCATGAAGGTTTTTATTGTGAGAGAAGTGAGGGTGGTGGGGTTGTTCCTCATTTGCTGGAGCCTGTGAGTGATCTGAGTCACTGTTCAAGTTGAAAAGTGATGTGTGTGTATGGTAGATGTCAAAAGCATTCCCTCTAATGATTTTGAACTGACTAGCTGTTGTTTTCATGTGGTTGCTTTGTTTTTTTCCCTGAGTAATGCAAGGCATAAAGAGCTATTCTCAAGGAGCAGTTGAAACAAGTGCATTAAAGATGTCTCCTCCTGTTCTTAGACACTAACTTTGTTGGAAGCAGAGATTTTACTTTCAAAAGATTGTGCTATTAATCGTTTTCCTCCTCATCTAATATTTTTGGACAAAACACTTTCTGCCCTGGCTTTTGGTTATAAGACAGATTGTCCTTGATAAAAACAAATAAACCCAAATTCTAGTTCTGCTTTCTCCCTTTCAAAGCAGACTAGTGGCCTATTTAACCAATGTGACAAACAAAAACCAAATTAAGTGGCCAGTTGTATCTCCAGAAGATGTTGTGAAATGAGTGAAGCTCATGAGTTGTGCAAGCACCACTGTTGCAAGTCCAGTGTTGTAGCATCACACATACAGTATGCATCTGTGGAAGCAACTGATTTTTCTTGTCTGTTTACTGGCAAAGCTTGCTTTACCTACTAAATCTGTGGAAAGATGAAGACAGGACAGAACCACAGAATGATAGGAGTGAGAAGGCACCTCTGGAGATCATCTAGTCCAACCCCCCTGCTAGAGCAAGTTCCCTCTGGAGCAGGCTGCACAGGATGGCATCAGGTAGGTTTTGAATTACTCTGGAGGTAGAGACCTCCACCACCTTTCTGAGCAACATGTTGCAGTGCTCTGCCACCATCAGAGTAAAGAAGTTCCTCCACGTGTGTAGATGGAACTTCCTGTGTTCAAGTTAGGGCTCATTGTCTTTGGTCCTGTCACTGGGCATTGCAGAAAGCAGAGTGGCCTCATCCTCCTGACCCACTCAGTGAAAAGAAAGATGCAGTTGAGCAAATCATGTGAATATTGCTTTATTTGTTGTTGCTGATACTCAGTGCTTCATAGAATTGCATCATAGAATCAACCAGGTTGGAAGAGACCTCCAAGCTTATCCAGTCCAACCTAGCACCCAGCCCTATCCAGTCAACCAGACCATGGCACCAAGTGCCTCATCCAGTCTTTTCTTGAACACCTCAAGGGACAGTGCCTCCACCACCTCCCTGGGCAGCCCATTCCTTGCTGCAGGCTAAGAAATGTCTTTGGGCACTGCATTGCAGAGCAGGACTTGATTTGATGGACTAAGAACAAGAGAAGAAGGACCACTTTTTTTAATCATATACCCTGTTAATTTTAACCTTATCAATAGCCTCTTGAGGCTACTTTCTTCTTGGATACAGAGGGTTTTTTTGTGTAAGAAATCTGCATAAAGGTTGATTTATTCTGGTGCATTTTGACAATGGTAGCATCTTCTAATTAACTTTGTTAAGGTTTTTCAAGAGTTCAGCCCTGGCACACAGAATAATTATTGTACAGCTTCGTGTGACATTAAAACACCCCTACTGTGCTATTACAGTTTCCTTATTTCTATAAGGACTGAAACAAGGAGAGGTTAATTAGGGATGTTTTTTCTTTTTAATACAGCAGATACTGCATCTAATAACCTCTAGTTTTAAATAGAGGCAAGATTCTTCTAGCATGGTTCCTCTGCAAAATGGTTGTATGCATTTTATAAAGCCTGATTCCGGGTGTAGTCGTTTCTCTTGACTGTTGGAACTGATGTGAACAGCTTGGTTGCTCCTTCAGTCTGTCAGGTAAGTGAACAGCAAACATCATAAACGTTGCATAGACTACAATTGAACTAGCATTAAGTAATGAAAGAAACCTAAACATCTTTTTAAGTGACTAACTCAATGGGTAAGAAGTTGTGCTAGTTTGAAGCAAGCTAGAATGTTCTGGTAACAGAACTAGATAACGGGCAGTGAAATGAAAACAATTGATGTCAACTTCTCTCACAGTCTCGCTGAGAGCTCTGGGAAGAAGAAGAAAACATTCTCCATTTTGTTTCTCACTCTTGCTTTTGCCTTAGACCTGGTCACATCTCATTAACCCTGCTCCTACTAACCTTGCTCCCTAACCTCTTGGCTGCACCTCTCTTCTTCCTGAGAACTGGGGTAAGGTTAAGAGGGCCGGGGGGAGGTGTTGGGGTGGTTTGAGAGCCCCTCCTGGGGACTCAGGTTTCTGGGAGGGGAGTTGTGCTTTTATATTGTTTATCCTTTGTATATTTCTGTATATAATTGTATATAACTGTATATATTGTAAATAGCTGCTTGTAAATTCTGCTAGCTGTAAATAAATTGCTTCATCTATATTCCCAGGGTCCGTCTGAGTTAGCTGGGGCAAATTCAAAAGTGTGGGAGGGGCGGGGTAACCCCCAAACCATCACAGAAGTCTTCTAGACGGTTTGAACAAGGAGGCAGTGGTTAAGGGGTTGTACTCTACACAAATGCTGGTTTCTCCTGGGTCCTCTCCCACTTAGCAGTTGTGTTAGTGGCCTGGAGGAGGGGATGGAGCCCTTTCTTAAGTGCACAGATGATGCCAAATGGCATGAACCAGTCAGTATGGTGGAAGACAACATTCAGGGGAGTACCCAGCAATGCTTTTGTGATGGTTTGGGTGTTCCCTGCCCCCCCACACTTTAAAAGTCACCCAGAGTAGACTCAGCCAGCTCTGGAAATTGAATGAAGCTTATATTTACAGCTAGCACAGCATACAAGCAGATATTTACAGTAGATACAGTTCTAGACAGACATAGACAAGGTAAAAGGTAATGCAGAAACACAACATCCCTCCCAGAAACCTGAGTCCCCAGGAGGGGCTCCCAACTGCCCCTTCACCTTCCCCCTACCCCTCTCAACCTTACCCCAGTACCAAGGAAGAATGGAGGTTCGGCCAGGAGGTTAGGAAGCAAAGTGGATTAGTCAGAGAAACAAGGTGAGGTTAGAGAGTAAGCTGCAGCTCAGAGCTTGCCAGCAGCTGAAGAGAAGAGTGGTTATCTATGTTCTGCTTTTTGTTTTTATACATCTCAGCAAGCCTATGAGGGAAGTAGACATCACCATTGTTTGCCTTCCACAGCCTGTAATCTAGTTCTCCTCACCAAAACATCCTAGCTAGCTTCAAACTAGCACACCTTTCCATAGGCAGTTTTCTTTGCCTGACTTTTTGTGAAGTCTGAAGTACAGCTGAATGTAGAAGCATCATTAAAATAGTCAGGAATGTTTGGAGAGCTGCACAAGGCAAAATACTGCTCTGTGGTGGAGTCCTGGAGCAAATTCTGCAGAGGATTCTGCATCCAGCCTTGATTTCACTGGTTGGGGTAGGCCTTTGTTCTTAATACCAGGTGGTGGGAAAGCACCTAGTCTCTCACTGGACCAAGAAAAAAGACACTCTGCCTTGTAAAAGTGCCAGTGACCTAAGCAGAGTGAAACAGCTCCTCAAACTGTGAGCACCTAGTTAGCAGGTTCAGCAGCCGGGCAGCCTGCAATTGTTTGTTGCTTCCCTTGCTGGGCCAGTGGGAATTACTGCTGTGGGGAACAAATTGATCAGCTAAGGTAGGCTTAGAGATCTGAGTGCTGAGGTTACTGACAGCAGTTCAGGTATCTTGCATTAAGTGAAGGGCTACAAGATCCCTGGTCTGATTTTCTTTACTCACATGTGGTGAAGGAGGAGTGGGATTCCCCTCTGAGAAAAACAATCCCTTGCAACTTCCTATTTGTTCTATTTCTCCTGTCCTTAACTATATTACTTAACCACCAGCTCACACCACTCCCTGCAGCACACAGTTACCATTTCAACAGGGGCCTTAAATACCTGTGAGAGAGGCTGGAAGCCAGGTGCTGTGCCACAAAGCAACATCTGCAACTTGCTTACATGCTTGGTTGGCATCTCCGTGTGCTGATATCACACAATTAAATATTTTAGTCTCTGGTGAGTCAGCTTCAGGCATTTCCACAACTCCTTTATAACAAATACATCCCTGCAGATGTTCCCAGGGCTTCTGCCTTCCCTTGAAGCCATCATCTCAGTAACAGTAAAAACGCAGTCCATCTTTTCTCAGTGCAGCCACTCTACTACCTCCAGTCTTCCATAATTCATAAGCTTGCAGGAGGTGCACCAACATGATTTTAGCTACCTCCAAGTTTTTTTGGACAGAAAGACAATAAAAATGATTTCACAGTAACTAAAGCAAGTCAGTTCATTGGGGAAAACACTTAAATATAACTTATTAGCTATTCAAGAGGAAGGTTTCACTAAAGGTACGATGCACTTAGGTGTTAAAAGTGCAGCTCAGCTCCTGAAAAATGACTACGTAAATAAGCACTTGTCACATCTTATTTCTGTGGACTTCATTTTTTTTTTCTCCTTCTAGATCTATTTTCTGCTCTTAACTACTGCTGGCATGATTTTAACCGTGGAGTAGCTGGATCCTAGTCCTAGTGAATTGCTGGTGAGTTGCACTTGTGTGTTGCCAATGATGAGGCAGGAAGGCACAGATCAGTGTCACGCATGGCACAATCTGACCTCAGAAACTTTGAGTTTGGTGTCTGAGATCAGATCAGGCTGTGATCCAGTTTTGTAAGTCTAGGGGGAAAAAGAGTACTGAGACACATTCACAAAATGTCTTAACTTGAATTTCTGCTGGACTTCACAGCATAGATGTTGGCATGTCCAGTGCTGTGTCCAGAATCACTTTGGCTCCAACAGCATTCATAGCTCATCTAATCTCCTCGTTTCTTGATGTGTGCTGGGCCTACAGGCAGCTGGCACTTAACAGATTTAATTCTACCACTGTGCAGAGGCAAACCACAGTTTTGGGAAACCAGAACAAAAATACAGCTGCAGTGCTTTTCAAAACTGAGGTAAAGGAGCAGGGACTTCCAGAGCACAAATCTGACTGCAGACTTCGGAATGCAAGTTACTCAAATGCTTGGGTCTTTGTTTTGGATCTGGCTGTTAGCAGCATGATACTTGTATACACAGGATACTTGATAGCACCATCACAAAAGCAATAAACAGCCTTATAAAGGCATAGATCTAAGGTGACTCCTCCAAGTGGAGTCTTACTTTAAGCCCAATTTCAATGTCATGTATCATAATTGCATCTAATATTAGAGACCGACTTAATGCAACACAATGTCAATGACAATATAAAGGCAATCATGAACAGAGAAAATAACTTTAAAGTGTTTGGGGGGTGGAAGGAAGGATTGTGCTATAATGAAGGCTTCTGTAGACTGTAAACCCTTTTCAGTAACACTCAGAGGGATTCTTTTTTTCTCCCCTGAACATTTTATCTCTGTTTCCATTTTGAAACTGGAATCTGCCCGGAACCTCTAAGTGTGATTGATTTTAGGTTGCTTTTTTCTCCCTTAAACTCGTGGATCTATCTACTGCTAAGCACTGAAGCTGCATGTGTAAAGCTGGTTAGCAAGCTGATTAGATTACCAGCTGCTGAGAATTAAATAGGAAAGGGTTTTCTTCTTCCCCTCAGCAACAGCCTCCCACCCCAAAGGGATATAACTTAAAAGTTGTGAAGCTAAACTCTATTTGGCTCTTTCAAAGTCTGAAGGCAGAATGAAAATGTCTTTCCCTGAAAGACTAGAAGCCTCTTGTGAGATCTTCTGTGGGCACAAAGGTGTAGCTTATACCAGCTCAATAGCATGTAGTTACTGAAGGGCCCCCTGGCTTGCACATGCTTTAAAGCTTATGTTGGGGCTGTAATTTCAGTGAATCATGTAACTACATAGTCTTTGGCACTGGCATTGATGTGAATGTGCTGTAGGTGAGCTGTCTTTGGCAGTGGCACATGCTACATCTGTTCATGCCAGTGACAAACTAGCATCTACCATGTGCTTCAGGTCTGGCTGGTCTATAACCATAGAATGGGTTAGGTTGGAAGACTGGATGAGACATTTAGTGCCATGGTCTAGATGACTGGATAGGGCTGGGTTATGGGTTGGACTGGATGAGCTTGGAGGTCTCTTCCAACCAGGTTGATTCTATGATTCTAAGAAGCTCTTAAAACAAAGGTTAGTGTGGGAGAAATGGAGTAGTAATGAAAAAAAGAGGTATTATTTTTTATGAGCACCTCACTGCTCATGTTTTGAAGAGAGTTCAGTGTCAGTGGAGGCTGACACAGATATTGTTTCAGAAGTTTATTCTCAAGACCAGGAGTGTGGTCTTTGAAATTCAAACATGGAGGTACATGTTCACAGAATAGTTTAGGTTGGAAGTGACCTCAAAGATCATCTAGTTCCAACACCCTGCCATAGGCAGGGACACCTCCCTCTAGAGCAGATCACTCAAGGTCTCATCCAACCTAGCCTTGAACACCTCCAGGGAGGGAGCATCCACAACCTCCCTGGGCAACATGTGCCAGTGTCTCACCACCCTCACTGTACAGAACTTCTCTTAACATCTAGTTTAAACCCCCCCCCTTCTGCCAGTTTAAACCTGTTATTCCTTGTCCTGTCATTACAAGACCTTTTAAATAGTCCCTCCCCAGCCTTCCTGTAGGCTCCCTTCACACACTGGAAGGCTACTACAAGGTCTTCCCAAAGCCTTCTCTTCTCCAAGCTGAAAAGCCCAAACTCTCATAGCCTGTCCCCGTAGCAGTGGTGCTCCAGCCCTCTGATCATCTCTGTGGCCCTCCTTTGGACTCGCTGCAACAGTTTGATGTCCTTCTTGTGTTGAAGGCTCCATAATCTCTCCCCTCCCTCAAGTGCCCCACTAGAGCAGTGAATGCCTGCTTATTCTTAGATGAAATACTGGAGTGACAAAACTAGAGACAGCACCTTAGAAAAGCCATGTAACCAAAGCAAACAAAGAACATCCGTAGTGGTTAATGTGGTAGCAGAAGTGAGAACAGCTGAAGGGTTAGCATCTGAATCACAGAAGCTTGCCTGGGTGTATTCATTTAATGACTTAGAATCATAGAATCAACCAGGTTGGAAGAGACCTCCAAGATCATCCAGTCCAACCTAGCACCCAGCCCTAGCCAGTCAACCAAACCATGGCACTAAATGCCTCAGCCAGGCTTTCCTTCAACACCTCCAGGGACAGTGACTCCACCACCTCCCTGGGCAGCCCATTCCAATGCCAATCACTCTCTCTGCCAACAACTTCCTCCTAACATCCAGCCTATGCCCTGAAAAACACAAAAGAAAACCAAAACAAAACCCCCCAACCCACAACAAAACAAACTCAAAAACCTCAGCAGTCCAGACAGCATCAGTTGTACCCCATTCTCACTGGTCTGTAGTGAAAGACAGGTTGCTGGAGCTGAAGCTTTGAAAAGCTTGAAAGGTGATCCTACTGGAGTCTACCAACGCCTGAATTGTCAGGTTAACTCTTACAGTAGATAGGAATTCTCTTTTTATTTCAGTGGGCTGCAATTCTAATGATGCTTTGAATGTCTGCAGTGATAACTATTCCTAATTAGTCCTTCCACTTCTGGGAGGAAGGAAGGAAGGAATCCATAATATGAAACGAATTCTAATGAGGGATGTAACTCTCCTCCTAAGAAAAAGTGCTCCAAGAGCTGTAAAGACTTGCCCCATTGGGACCTGGCTGACACTTCAGCTTAACACTCAAGAGTTTAAGTGACCCTACAGAATATAAATTAGCCTATACTATTTCAGCATTAGCTGCCAGTGCTTGGGAAGTTTGACCTGCTTATTCAGATTGACATGAAGCTTAGCTGCAAAAGTACCCAGGTTTTGTTGGGTTGAGAGTGGAGGTGGGGAGGGCACATGATTTGTTTCTATATTGTTAAATTCTTAGTTCAAAAGCTTCTTAGTTCAAAAGGATACAGAAAAAACATAGCACTGAGGTGTCCCTTAATGCCTGGTGAGCTCGTGGGTTTGGGTGTCCCTGGGTAGGGGTGCTAAATTCATAAGCAAATGGTTGTACCAGCCCCAAAAATGAGTCTGCTGATAGAATGGCTTTGGTATTGGTAAAAATATACAAACATTGCCTTTTAAAACCCAGTTTTAAAGTTGAAAACACAATTACTTGAAAGCTGTTAATGAACCTAGTGGCTAACCCATGTGATTCCAGACCAAAGAGGGGGAAAAAAGCCATGGTTAAGCCAGCACTTACAAAAGGGAGAAGGAGGGAGGCAATACCATTAGTTTAGCACAAAGCATGAATATAAATCCCTTCAAATTTATGAAAGACTCCAATATATGGAAGGGAAAATGATTTCACAAAAGAAAAGTTACCCTTTCAATTAACTCATCTGTGCCTGGAAAAGCCATCCTCTGATTCTCTGGACTGTACCAGTCCAGCAGAGGTTGCTGATGATCCTGATTTCAAGTGTCTATTTTTGCTGTAGGCAGTAAAGGTAAACTGAAGAGTGCAGGTTTTTTTCCATCAACCTTTGTGCCAGCTTTTGAATCTCTGCTTGCACTTGTGGAAACAAAAAGCATTGAGCAGGCCTAAATGCTCTTCATCTTGGGTACCTGGTAGCCTGGTAGAAGGAGGGCTGCCTTGCTTTTGTTGCTTTATGAAATACTCTGCTTTTAGTTTGCCTGCAACCAGCAAATTGCTAATGCCTCTGCCTGGCAGGATTGCTTGATCTTCATTGCTGCAGTTATGCTACCAATGCCCAGGGCTGAAGAGAAATTCTAACAGCATGAAAGACAGGCTGAATATGACTAGGAGGTAGATTTGGGGGTGGATCATGATTTTTTTTCCTTAGGACTTTGTTTCAGTTTCTTTCATGTCACATTATTTCTAGGCTTGTGAGAGAGGCAAAAATAAGTGTGTGTTTGTTCCTTCTTTTTTCTTCTTCTTCTCCTTTTTAGTGTAGAGAGAAATTCTCTTCTTCCTACAAAAGGGATTGATGTGATGGACCACATCTCCAATAGAAATAACCTCTTCAGTTTTCTTCATCAGCCTGCTGGGCAAGTTTGTGTAGGTCCAGTAAACTTCTGCTTTCAGTTAAGCAGTGTGGGAAAGAGCTGCACATATCTGGCAATCCCCATCAAGCACTCCAAGGTACAGAAGATGAAAATCATGAAAAGGTATTCAATAATCAAAGTCATGGCATCTCTCATATATCACAGCATTTGATTGTGAGTTATGAGAGCTAGCAACCATCGCTCCTGTCTATATGGAAAGTGTGTGTGAGCAAGAAAGCACTTAAACCAAGAAATACAGTACCAAAGTAATCTCTGCTATAATGTCCTCCAATTCACTGGAGTTATAGTAGGGCTTAATTTGCTTTGTAATGTTCAAAGACCAGATGAAAAAATGAATTAAAGCTTTCTGCCAGAAAGCTGAAGAGAAGAGGTGAATGAATACTACTAAACATAAATTTTAACCCTCCCCAAACCCTCTTCTTGGTTGCTCAAGGGCTTACAGAGACATTTTTCATCTGTTTTTCCTCTCTGTGCAGTAGCTTTGGCTAGTGAAAGTCAACACTGCTCAGGCCACACCTTGAGTGCTGTGTCAGGTTCTGAGCCACTCAATTCAAGAGATGTTGAGATGCTGGAATGTGTCCAGAGAAGGGCAACAAAGCTGGTGAGGGGCCTGGAACACAAAGCCTATGAGGAGAGGCTGAGGGAGCTGGGGGTGTTTAGCCTGGAGAAGAGGAGGCTCAGGGGGGACCTCATTGCTGTCTACAACTACCTGAAGGGAGGCTGTATCCAGGTGGGGTTGGTCTCTTTTCACCAAGTGAAAAGAGAAGACTAAGGTATTGTTAGGAATAACATCACTTCTGGTGTAGCTTAAAATGAGCAATCAAGTAAAATGAGTGTGGAGGTTGATCTCTTCTCCCAGGCAACCAGCAACAGAACAAGGGGACACAGTCTCAAGTTGTGCTGGGGGAAGTCTATGCTGGATGTGAGGAGGAAGTTGTTGGCAGAGAGAGTGATTGGCATTGGAATGGGCTGCCCAGGGAGGTGGTGGAGGCACCATCCCTGGAGGTGTTGAAGCAAAGCCTGGCTGAGGCACTTAGTGCCATGGTCTAGTTGAGTGGCTAGGGCTGGGTGCTAGGTTAGACTGGATGATCTTGGATGTCTCTTCCAACCTGGTTGATTCTATGATTATGAGTGCAAACACTCTGGGAAAAAAAAAAAAAAAGCAAAACCTTTATGACCAGGTACAAGAGTTAAGAGGAAAGATTTTTTTTTGTTCCTAAAGTGAACATTTTCATGAACTGTGCACATGTATATGTCCACTGAGACAGTAGCAGCAGCAGAACTACTGTGATTGAATTCAGCTCAAACATTCTGCAGTAACTACTTGTGCAACTGTGAAGTAGAAAGAAATATTAGTTAAGTAAGGAGAAGAAAGGAAATTGCAGAGAGCAGAAATAGAAACTAATTTGTACACTTGAATTATTCACTGTGAATTACCCACATAGACTTGGCTCACTGTAATGGATTAAGATGGAGAATTGATATGCTGTTATAAAATGTGTGCTCCCATTTGAACCCTGTGCCAATCAAAATGGAAGCACTTTGAGATTTCCTAAATATGGCACTTACAAATTCTGTGGCCAGTTGCCTGATGGGGAGCCTTGGTGATTAAGGTGTTTATGAGTGTCTGGTTATAAGATAGAGGTCAGAGGGTGGTGATCAATGGTGCCACGTCCAGCTGGAGAGCTGTGACTAGTGGAGTCCCCCAGGGATCAGTGCTGGGGCCAGTGCTGTTCAGCATCTTCATCAATAGCACTGATGAGGGCACAGAGTGTCTGCTCAGCAAGTTTGCTGATGACACCAAGCTAGGAGGCTTGGCTGAGACAGCTGAAGGCTGTGTGGCCATCCAGAGAGACCTGGGCAGACTGAGAGCTGGGCACAGAGGAACCAAATGAGGTCCAACAAGGATAAGTGCAGAGTCCTGCACCTGGGGAGGAATAATAAACTGCACCAGTGCGGGTTGGGAGGAGATCTGCTCAAGAGCAGCCCTGTGGAGAGGGATCTGGGAGTGCTGGTGGATAACAAGTTATCTACAGGACAGCAATGTGCCCTTGTGGCCAAGAAGGTCAATGGGATCCTGGTGTATATTAGGAAGAGTGTGTCCTGCAGATCAAGGGAGATTCTCCTCCTCCTCTGTTCTGCCCTGGTGAGACCTCATCTTGAATACTGTTATCAGTTTTGGGCTCCCCAGTTTAAGAGGGACAGGGATCTGCTGGAGAAGGTCCATCAGAGGGCTACGAGGATGATGAGGGGACTGAAGGGCATGGCTTGTGAGGAGAGGCTGAGGGACCTGGGGCTTTTTAGTCTGCAGAAGAGAAGACTTAGAGGGGATTTGATAAATGTCTATAAATATATGAGGGCTGCCAGGAGGAGGGGGACAGGCTCTGCTCACTGCTCCCCGGCATAGGACAAGGAGCAATGGATATAACTTGCAGCAAAAGAGGTTCCGCCTCAACACAAGGGGGAACTTCTTTACTGTGATGGTCCCAGAGCACTGGCACAGGCTGCCCTGAGAGGTTGTGGGGTCTCCTTCTCTGGAGCCTTTCAAGGCCTGTCTGGATGTGTTCCTGTGTTGGACTCGATGATCTCCTTGGGTCCCTTCCAACCCCTGTGGTCCTGTGATCCAGCACAATAAATCTATTCAGCCGAACAGCTGCAACACCTATAAAGGCAAGAAACCTTAGTTTTTTTGGCTTGATGGTGAGATAAAGCAACCTTATGTGTTGTCTTATCTCCTACAGATTCCTTGTGCATGACCATTAAAGAACAAGTTGGAATTGTCTCAATGTTGTCTTTCTGGGATTGGGTTTTCCCAATCTTCTGAATAACTTACAATTAAGAGAGTGGCTTCTCTAAATACTTTTAACCTTTAAGGTGAAATAACAATCTTCAACGTGAATGTTTATAGCTTCTAAGCAGGTTTTCAATGCAGCTGGCCACTTTTATGTCTTGAAAAACTAGTCATGATACAAACAGTTGATTATGGTTTACAATGGCAATAAACCTCTCGGTGTTGGTTGCTACCAAAATGAACTGCCATTCTGTTAAATGTTAAATAACAAGCCATAAACTGCTGGAAACAACCAATTTCTTCTGTATTACTGCCTGAATAAATTTTAGTAGGAAGAGCAGATCATGAAGTGCATAGAATCAATCAGGGTTGGAAGGGAGCACAAGGATCATCTAGTTCCAACGCCTCTGCCATGGGCAGGGACACCCTGCCCTACCTCAGCCTGGCCAGAGCCTCATCCAGCCTGGCCTTAAGCACCTCCAGGGATGGAGCCTCAACCACCTCCCTGGGTAACCCATTCCAGGCTCTCACCATTCATGATGAAGATCTTCCTCCTCACATCCAGTCTGAATCTCCCCACCTTCACCTTTGCTCCATTCCCCCCAGTCCTGTCACTCCCTGGTAGCCTAAAAAGCCCCTCCCCAGTTTTTTTGGAGGCTCCCTTCAGATACTGAAAGGCCACAATAAGGTCACCTGGGAGCCTCCTCTTCTCCAGACTGCACAGCCCCAACTCTCTCAGTCTGTCCTCACAGCAGAGCTGCTGCAGCCCTCTGAGCATCCCAGCGGCCCTTCTCTGGACACGCTCCAGCATCTCCACATCCTTCTTCTCATAGAGGCAAAGGGGCAAAGTTGCAAGCAGCAAATCAGGCCTAATGAAATTTTTCTATATTTTAAGAAGCTGAAGGACTCCAAGATATGATGCAAACGGTGACATACATTAAACAACAGCAAATTAAATTGCATGATAGGGGTTTTTTGGCTTTAAATTTGTTTTTATCTTTCCCATTGTTTCCTCAGGCACTGAAGAACCCAATCAATATTGGCACATTGAATTCATCAATAAGGCAGAGAGGAGCCTGGTTAGATACAAAACCTCTACAGGAGATTCTTCACAGCAAAGGACAGGTTAGTAGCCACATTGGAATAATTGCTGCTGCTAATCTTGAGAGCAAAAATCTCTTCAAGCATTCATGGCACAGGCGCCACCTTCCCAACAGTGAGTGACAGAAGACATCTTCACCATAGCAACGAGTGTTATCTCCCAAGAATAACATTAACCTCCCTCCTTACTAGTTTTAAATCCTTGAGTATAAGCAGCAGTTGCAAGGCATGTGTGCCTTAATTGTGTACTTTCATTACTTAATACTTACTGAGCATGTACTAGCCAAAGGAAAACCAAAAAAGGTATTGGCAGAAGAGGAAGCAATTAAAGGGTTGCAAATACAATCATTAATAATCCTGGCCTGGAAACATGGTCAAAGAGAGGTCTCATGCTTGTGGAAATCAGACTGCTCCACTGAGAAGCCTGGCAAAGAGTGTTCTGCAAGAGCAACATTTTTCCCTTTATTGTGACTTTCCCTTTACAGTAGGACAAGGGAGGTTATTCTGCCCCTGTACTCAGCACTGCTCAGGCCACACCTTGAGTGCTGTGTCTAGTTTGGGCCCCTCAATTCAAAAGAGATGTTGAGGTGCTGGAAGGTGTCCAGAGAAGGGCAACGAAGCTGGTGAGGGGCCTGAAACACAAAGCCTATGAGGAGAGGCTGAGGGAGCTGGGGGTGTTTAGCCTGGAGAAGAGGAGGCTCAGGGGGGACCTCATTGCTGTCTACAACTACCTGAAGGGAGGCTGTAGCCAAGTGGGGGTTGGTCTCTTCTGCCAGGCAACCAGCAACAGAACAAGGGGACACAGTCTCAAGTTGTGCCGGGGGAGGTCTAGGTTGGATGTCAGGAGGAAGTTGTTGTCAGAGAGAGTGATTGGCATTGGAATGGGCTGCCCTGGGAGGTGGTGGAGTCACCATCCCTGGAGGTGTTCAAAAGGAGATTGGATGAGACACTTAGTGCCATGGTCTAGATGACTGGCTAGGGCTGGGTGCTAGGTTGGACTGGATGACCTTGGAGTTCTCTTCCAACCTGGTTAATTCTAGGATTCCCTTTGATTCTCAGGATGATTCTGAATGTTAGAGAGTGGTGGAAAAAGAGAACAAATGATAAAGGGTGAGTCATTTCCAATCCTCTCCCTTTTTCACCTGCCTCCCTAACCACCCCTTTTTCTCAGGCAAGGCTGAAATCCAGGAAACTTGAACCAAACATGTTAGCTAGCTTAAACTGCTGCATTATGCATTTTTTTTTCAGACTGTCACCAAAGATTCTGTGAGTAAAGCAGATGAAATTCACCTCCTAACAGCCCTGTAGGATATGGTGATATCCTGGGACTGCCATATAAATGCCATTAAGAGACATTTCATTTTGGCCTCTGGAGGCTCTACACTTACCTGTTTTGACTTAAACTCTTTCTTCCATCTCTACAAGAAAGGAACATGACATAGGAGTTGCACAAAATGAGCTCAGATCAGGGAAGAGAGATTGTAAATCGAGACTTGCTAGAGCTAAATCATGTTCCCTCTCCTGATCTCTTATCTGATAGCTTCTATCCAAAAGGGTATTGAGGAAGTTAATTGCAGCTGCTAAGATGAATCTTTAGGAAATATCATCCTCCAGAGCCTTCTCTCCCTTGCTCCCCAAACCCTATGCTGCTGTTTTTTTCAAGGCTTCATGTACAGTGTAGTTCTCTTGTGAATTTTAACCTCCTTATCCTTTCCTACAGAACTGTTCAGATGAGGACGAAAATTGTAGCTTTTCATTTGCAAGATTTAGGAATCTGGAGAAGCAGAGCACGAGGGGGAAAGGAGGTGGCTGTCTGAATTCAAACACTCTGTGTACTTGGCAAAATAAAGGCAAAGGTAAGATAGCTAAAACGTTCAGAGATTGCAGTGCTATAGACAGCCTGGGATTAGAAACAGGCTGAAATTCCTGTTGTAAACTTAAATCACCTTGAGTAGCATGGCTACTAGGTACCCTGTCTTGCAAAGGTAGCTGAGCTGTTGAGACAGCTCTAGGCATATAAAGAAGAGGTATTTATTGATAGAGTCTGTGGGAGACCTAGTTACGCTCAGGATATATGTATCATAAAACTCTTGGTGGCAAAATATTGCAATTTACCCTTTGACAGGAAGCTTTTTGATGTTCTCAGGTCATCAAACTAACAAGGGAGCCTGTTGCTACATAATTGAAAGATCACAGGCATCAGCTGGCAGGCCAATGTTTGAGGAAAGACAAAAATGTGATCAGTAGCTGTTGGGAAAGATCAGGTTGTGTCATACTTGGAAGGAAACTCCTCTCCTACCAGTAAGACAGATGGATAGGAAGGACAGCTGGGTGATAGGTTGGACTGGATGATCTTGGAGGTCTCTTCCAACCTGGTTGGTTGATTCTATGATTCTATGACATTATAGTCCATGCAATGCTTTGACAAGCTCATAAGGGTGCTGCTGGTTTAAATGTGAGCAAATCACTGAACCTACAACATAAACATGCTGAACAATACTGAGAAAACCCAAGCTTGGCTCCTAGAATCCTTCACTTCTGCTCTCATCTGCAACAGGCACAAGGCAGTGGATTTCCAGCACTTAAGGTCTCCAGCACAGGGGACTCTGTGTCCAGGTGCAACTGGAGTCACCCACACTCTTCAGCTTCACAGACCAGCACCATCAGAGCAGTGGAAAGATGAACAGGTAGCCTGGTCTAACCTTTCCTTTCCCCCCACAAATGGCCTTGCATCTAATGTGGTGTTACTCCTTTTGCAAGTGATTTGAGACCATCTCTCTTTTACCCTGTAAAGGGGGAGAAAATCCTCCAGAAAATCTTGCTAAAGGGCTCTAAGTTCCTGGCCAAACTCTGAGTAAACATTAGGTGTTTTATGATGCCAAGAGTCTTCACTGGTAGATGTTCCCTGAGGAAGCCTAGTGAATTGAGTGCTGCACAAATCATTTTGGCAGGTGTGAGCGTCTTTCAGAACACAAAGTGGGAAGTGTCCCCTTTTGTGTTTAGCTCAAAGAGATGCAGGCTCAGTATTCACATGTCTTTAAAAAGTCCAATAAATTATGTCCTATGTCAAGGAAGGAGATGGGAAGTTTGGAGTTTTATTCTCTGCTCCAAAGACTATTGGCTTAAAACACATCAACGACCCCTGAAGCAAGAATAAGAAACTCCTCTTCCTCCCTCTGAGGAAAGACATATCTGTCATTTGAGTTTGTGATCTGGACAACACTATGTGTAGTAGTTGAGATCTGAATCCTAAATTATAAACAAGGAACAGGAACTTTCTGGACACTTTTTAATAGAAAATAAAGAGAATAGAGGGTTGGCTATAGAAGAAAAATAATAGATAAGTCTATATAATTTCATTTGGTTGCTGGACTGGTATAGAATCTGTTGCACAAAGCACTCTGCTGCTTCTTGCCTCCTCTTCTTGTCCCTGTGCTGGCTGATCTTGCATGGCTACACTAGCCTTGGCTGACTAGATAACACTGGGGGCCTGATTTTCTCTCTGGGGAAGAGAAGAAGGTAGCAGTTGAGCCAGCAGTGTGCACTTGCAGCCCAGAGAGCCAACCAGAGCCTGGGCTGCAGCAGGAGAAGTGTGGCCAGCAGATCGAGGGAGGTGATTCTTCCCCTCTGCTCTGGTGAGACCCCACCTGGAGTACTGTGTCCAGTTCTGGAGCCCCCATTACAAGAAGGATGTAGACCTGCTGGAGTGTGTCCAGAGAAGGGCCACTGGGATGCTCAGAGGGCTGGAGCACCTCTCCTATGAGGACAGACTGAAAGAGTTGGGACAATCCCAGCACCTAGCAACATTCACTGGAGTAGTTGATGTGCATGCAATGAGATGGGCTAAAATACATCCCATAGGAAGCAAGAGGCCCCATCTGCTTTGACACCTACAGCTTCTAACATTTTGCACACTTAAAATCAAATAAATTACCATGTCATTGACAGCTTCAGCAGTGGTGTTAAAGGTGAGTGGTGCAGCACCTAGATTTGTGTGTTATCTGCTTCAAGATCCAAGTGATTTTATGTTTAATACATCAGAGAAATGGATAAGGATCTGGATACTGAGCCAGCAGGTACATAAAAATCTTAATTGCTCAGGAATAGCTTATGGTTATGGACATTTGGGGAGGGAGAGACATGCTATGCTATGTGGCCCAGAGAGAAGGCAGAAAAAATAGTCCAAAGTACCACTGGATCCTGTGATCTAGTTTTTCCTTTCTTCATCTTGACACTGTACACAGTTAGAGGCAGCAGTTGCTCAGGCACGCATCAGAACTGAAGTAAGGCACAAGTACTCTCTGTTCAAACCCACCACACCCACAGAGAGCTGTGTTTGTTGCCTGCATGGGGAAGCATGCCTGTTGCATCCACTGGCCCCAGACAGAGATCTGCAGAGGTCATTGTTTTTTTCCTAGGTGCCACTGTAATTTGTATTTTTACCTGCAGTATCCATTTTTTAACTGTAGCTGTATCTGGCAGAGCTACAGATGAGGCATTAAACAGAATATTATTTTCACAGAACTGCTGGCATCCAAGGTGCTTTAAGGCAAGAGCATGGAATTGTTTATAAGCCAAGCAAGATGGTTAGTCCACAGAACCAGCAACAGGTAGGGAGGGTGTGTGGGAAGGGAAGCAGAGGAACAGGTGTGAAATGTAAGTGGTGTGAAGAAGGAGAGGAAAAAAAAAGTCTTCTGAAGATACTGTTTCTAAAGAAGGAAGAAGATTTCCTCACCTTTCTTAACAAAGATTTTTTTCCTTTTGCTGTTTTTTTTTTTTTTTAGCTGAGTGTGGCAGACCAGAGATTTATCATGAAAACTCTCAAAAGACATAAGCTTTCATGAGATAGACATAGAATCATAGAATCAGCCAGGCTGGAAGAGACCTCCAAGATAATCCAGGCCAACCTAGCACCCAGCCCTAGCCACTCAACTAGACCATGGCACTAAGTGCCTCATCCAGTCTCTTCTTGAACACCTCCAGGGATGGTGACTCCACCACCTCCCTGGGGAGCCCATTCCAATGCCAATCACTCTCTCTGCCAACAACTTCCTCCTAACATCCATCCTAGACTTCCCCCAGCACAACTTGAGACTGTGTCCCCTTGTTCTGTTGCTGGTTGCCTGGGAGAAGAGGCCAACCCCCACCTGGCTACAACCTCCCTTCAGGTAGTTGTAGACAGCAATGAGGTTACCCCTGAGCCTTCTCTTCTCCAGCCTAAACAACCCCAGCTCCCTCAGCCTCTCCTCATAGGCTTTGTGTTCCAGGCCCCTTACCAGCCTTGTTGCCCTTCTCTGGACACCTTCCAGCACCTCAACATCTCTCTTGAATTGAGGGGCCCAGAACTGGACACAGCACTCAAGGTGTGGCCTGAGCAGTGCTGAGTACAGGGGCAGAATAACTTCCCTCGTCCTACTGGGCAGGGCTCCTGCCTACCGTGTCTATCCCACAAATACACAGCAGGCAGTGTAGCACCAGGCAGTGGGGTTTCAGTGAGGTCCTTGCAGACATAGAGCTTTGCTTTGGAAACCAATCTTTCTGTCTCTTTGCATTTTTCATCCATGTGCTCTGTTTTTAGCTGTTCTCATTATCTATATGAATGCTCCATTCCAGTGCTTCGTTGGATTTCAGTGTTGCTATGGAAGAGGTCTGACTTGTCTTGTGGCACACAGGACAGGAGAAGCAGATGTATTCTCAGGATGATTCTCAAATGATCTTCATTTTGTAAGACTGTCAAAAGCCACAGTAATGGCCTTGCTATAGAAAGGGAGTTTTGAATGGCAGTTTGTTTTATGACTCTTAATTTATTTCTCTTTCACTTTTTGGTCTCATGACGAACTCCTTCCCTCTCCCCCTCACGCTGTGCAGTGTTGTTCTGCAACAGCTTTCCTTGCATTTCACTCCATGTGGCCCCATATTTTTTATTGCTCTGAAATGCTTTAGCATATAGGCAGTGAGGAAAAATCTGTGTAACAAGCACAGCTAGAGCAGTGACCATTTCTGCATGGAAATATTTTGTATGGTCCTCTGCAAAGGATAGGCTTCTAAAGGGAAAGCATTCAGTGGGGAAAAAATGCATTGCTGTATGTCACATGAACACTGAAGGTTAGATTCCTACACAAAAGATAGTAAACCACAATAAACTACGTACCTGCTAGCAGTGTACATGAGAAGCTACAGCTCGGCTGCTGTGAGGATTGAGACTTGGTAGGAAAGGGACAGGGAGGAGCTGAAGAGAAAGAGAGGAACCTGCAGAACCTTCCAGGCAAATGGCATCCTGCCTTTTTTGTTCACACACTTGGACAGTGTTTGACACAGGTATTCCTGCAAACCCTGAACCCAGGTGTCCTGGCTTGCATTATAACAGAGCTCATTCTCTTCAGTGCTTTTACTTTTCAGCTAAGTCTCTTCTAAGTGACTGCACTTGCTGAAATCAACGGCGTGTTTTCAACAGTGTCTGCTGCTGGTGCTGACGATGCTGAAAGTTTCTACTTAGTACCAAGGACTGAAGTGTTGACTGAGGTCGCTGCTAAATCTTGTGCACCCTGTTGGGGGTGCAGAAAGTAAAAGGCTGCACTTATGGGGTGGATTGGACAGGACAGGTGACCATAAACTGACCAACCAGGGATTCCATCCAGTCTGTATATGTCATATTCAGTATAAAGCTGAGGGATCATGAGAGTCAAGCTCTCCTCTCCAATGGCAAACATCTGAGGAGGACCCTGTTCTCCTTTTGATCCCAATCTGTTTGTGTCTGAATCCATTTCCAGAATCCAACTCCTGAAATCAGTTCCCATCTGCCCCTGAGTCCAGTCTGTGATTTCCCCAGTGCCTGCCCACAGCATCAGCGGTGATGGTGATCTAATTTGATATTTGGTTTGTAATGTGTTTGATTTTATTGTTTTTATTATTGAAGCTAGTTTAGTCTTATTTTCCAGTCCCTAAGACTCTCTGCTTTATTATTTTTCTCTTTCCCTTTGGAAAGAGAGAGGAGAACACCAGTGGCTAGTCTAGTGGCCAGCCTAGCCCTAACCCTTGGCACCATGCTTAAATGAAGCAACAAGCCTTGATGAAGATGTTCCTGCTTGGCCCTTTCCCAGGCTTGGTTTCAAAAAAGTGGACACGTCTGATACTGACTAAAGGTGGAGTGATCCTTCTGCATTCCCTCCACCCATTGCATGGCCTCACTGGTGCCACCATGGCTATCCTAGGGTGGAGAGTGAGACCTGTCTCCTACCTTCCCTCTTGCTGTGACAAGATACACGCCTTTCTCTGCTCCATACCTGCTCAAATAGAACTTTCCTCAAGAAAAGAAGGCAGAGTGGGCAGTGGAAGTAGCTGTGGACTGCCTTTTAAACACTCCTAAGCTCATAGCCAGCACATGTCCATGTCTCTCCCATCCAATGATGGGAAGGGAGGTCAAAAGAGCTCAGTTGGAAACAACTGCCAAGGGTAGCAAATGCTTACAAATTAATATGCCTTTGAGAAGGAGACAGGCAGTGCAATTTTCATGAGAAAGGCTGCTTTCATTTTTGGCCTTAATCATGCAAGGTGCTGAGTGCTTTCAGTCCTCATTCATGTTGATGGGAACTGACTGTCCTCAGGCTACCTGGTAAGCATTGTTGCTAGGTCAGTTTTCATTCCCCTCTCCCCTGCACGTCTGTCACTTCATTTCCTAAAGGTTGTCTTATTTGATGTCATCTGTAGAACAGGGAATCAGTGAGGTTTTCTTTCAGAGTCTTCCCACTTCTCCCCAGAAAATCCCCTTTGCTATAAATCTCTATGGGAAAATACACTTTGCTACAAACCTCTGTGAGTATGAAGGGAAAGACCTAGTTGGATATTTGTGTGTGCTAGTTTGAAGCAGGCTAGAATGTTTTAGTGAGAAGGACTAGATCATAGGCTGTGAAATCAAAACAAGACTGATGTCTACTTCACTCATAGGCTTGCTGAGATGTATAACAATACAACTCAAAACATAGATAAGACACTCGGCACACCACTGTCACTGGGGCTGCTGGCTGAGCTGCATCTCTCTAACCTCACCCTCCATTTGGGACTAATCCACTTTGCAGGTGTTCAGGAACAGCCTGGATGAGGCACTTAGTGCCATGGTCTAGATGACTGGATAGGGCTGGGTGCTAGGTTGGACTGAATGATCTTGGAGGTCTCTTCCAACCTGCTTGATTCTATGATTCTATGCTTCCTAACTCCCTGGCCAAACCTCCATTCTTCCTTGGGACTGGGGTAAGGTTGAGAGGGGTAGGGGGAAGGCGAATCATAGAATCAAGCAGGTTGGAAGAGACCTCCAAGATCATTCAGTCCAACCTAGCACCCAGCCCTAGCCACTCAACTAGACCATGGCACCGAGTGGTTGGGAGCCCCTCCTGGGGACTCAGGTTTCTGGGAGGGCTGTTGTGTTTCTGTGTTACCTTTTACTTTGTCTATGTCTGTCTATAACTGTCTATACTGTAAATATCTGCTTGTATACTGTGCCAGCTGTAAATAAAAGCTTCATTCAATTTCCAGGGCTGGCTGAGTCTAGCCTGGGTGATTTCTAAAGTGTGGGGGAAGGCAGGGAACACCCAAGCCATCACACTGTGCCACCCTGCCCTGGTAGGACATAAATCCAGCCAGGTGGGTGTAACCCTGGCTCTCCACCTGCCGTGCCGGGGTCCGGAGCGAGTGGATGAGCGAAGCCCTGCGGGCTCGGGGGCTTAGCGCCAGGTGCGAGGTCTCTTGTGCTGCCCTCCCCGTGCCTGCGGGGTGAGAGGCGGCAGGGCGCTCTGAGTTCCTTGGCCAGCACACAGGTGCTAGTGCCTACTGGCCAGTTTGATTTCCAGTAAAAGCATATAAAGGGAGATATGGTTTAAAACCCCCGTTTTTTCTGCATTAGCCCTCCTGCGCGCTGCCGTTGCCCGCAGGCAGCCGCCCTGTCGCTGCGCGTTTGCAGCCCGTTAACAGGTGCCACCTGTGCGCGGCTATCAGTGGCCATCTTAGCTGCCTCTGCTGCCTCCGCCGCCGCGAACGGTTCTGTTTTACCCCGGGATCATCGCCGGTTTGAAGGCGTCCTGCACACAGGAGACCTGCTCCGGGACCAGAGAGCCGTGAGTACACCTGCTGGAGTGAATGCTGAGACTCCACAGTTAGAATCGTTCTGGGTTTTGTTTTCCAAGGTCTGGTTGTTTAAGCTGCTGAAGTCTCTGCAATGGCTTCTTATCGACTGAGACCCCAGGGAACCTCTGGGAGTGTAGTCTGCCTGGGCTTCAGCAGAGCCTTCGACACTGTCTGCCACAGCAAGCTCCTGGCCAAGCTGGCAGCTCATGGCATGGACAGATTCACTCTGATACGGGTCAGGAACTGGCCAAGCCCAGAGTGTGGTGGTGAATGGTGCCACATCCAGTTGGCAGCTGGCACTGGTGGTGTGCCCCAGGGATCAGTGCTGGGCACAGTCCTGTTCAACATCTTTATTGGTGATCTGGACCAGGGGATTGAGTCCAGCATCAGTAAGTTTGCAGATGGCAGCAAGCTAGGAGCAGGTGTGGAGCTGCTGGAGGGTAGCAGAGCCCTGCAGAGGGACCTGGCCAGGCTGGATGGGTGGGCAGAGGCCAATGGGGGCAGGGTGCTAGGTTGGACTGGATGAGCTTGGAGGTCTCTCCCAACCTGGTTGATTCTGTGATTCTGTGACTCATCTGCTTTGTCAAACCATAGCACTTTTTGTTCCTTGTCATACACATGCACTTGTTCATATTTTGTGATTCACAAAGCCTAAGTCTAAAAGACTGACTTTAGAGTGAAAAATAAAGATGAAAGAAATAAAATCTCTTACAGTGAATAGGAAGGGCCCCATTTTAATGTGAAATACAGATTTGCCTGCTTTGTCAAACCATAATGGTGTGGTCAGCAGGAGCAGGGAGGTCATTCTGCCCCTGTACTCTGCACTGGTTACACCACACCTTGAGTCCTGTGTTCAGTTCTGGGCCCCCCAGTTTAGGAGGGACATTGAGATGCTTGAGCGTGTCCAGAGAAGGGCGACGAGGCTGGGGAGAGGCCTTGAGCACAGCCCTACGAGGAGAGGCTGAGGGAGCTGGGATTGGTTAGCCTGGAGAAGAGGAGGCTCAGGGGAGACCTTATTGCTGTCTACAACTACCTGAGGGGTGGTTGTGGCCAGGAGGAGGTTGCTCTCTTCTCTCAGGTGGCCAGCACCAGAACAAGAGGACACAGCCTCAGGCTGCGCCAGGGGAGATTTAGGCTGGAGGTGAGGAGAAAGCTCTTCACTGAGAGAGTCATTGGACACTGGAATGGGCTGCCCGGGGAGGTGGTGGAGTCGCCGTCCCTGGAGCTGTTCAAGGCAGGATTGGACGTGGCACTTGGTGCCATGGTCTGGCCTTGAGCTCTGTGGTAAAGGGTTGGACTTGATGATCTGTGAGGTCTCTTCCAACCTTGCTGATATTGTGATAGCACTTCTCCTTTATCATATACATGCACTTGTTTGTATTTGTGATTCACAAAGACTGAATCTAAAGGACTGACTTTAGAGTTAAAAGAAACAAAGCTAAGAATAAAAGAAATCAAATATCATCTGCTAGGGCTTGCTCAGCTCATCAAACTCTGTAGATCATGCTGTAATTCTGACACCAGCTGGTTCTACAGCATCTCAGAGCTCCATGGACAAGTAATACATAAGCTGTACGACAGTCCCACATCCATCCCAAATATAAACATTTTAACCTGTGTTAGTTGTGGTTGTTTTTTTTACCTGTGTTAGTTGTGTTTTTTTTTTAACCTGTGTTAGTTGTGAGTTTTTTAACCTCTTTTAGTTGTGGGTTTTTTTTTTAACCTGTTTTAATTGTGGGGTTTTTAACCTGTTTTAGTTGATATTTTTTTACCTGTTTTAATTGTGGGGTTTTTAACCTGTGTTAGTTGTGGTTTTTTTAACCTGTTTAATTGGTTTTTTTTTTAACCTGTGTTAGTTGTGGTTTTTTTAACCTGGTTTAGTTGTGGGGTTTTTTAACCTGGTTTAGTTGTGGGGTTTTTTAACCTGGTTTAGTTGTGTTGTTTTTTTTTTTACCTGTTTTAATTGTGGGGTTTTTAACCTGTTTTAGTTGAGGTTTTTTTACCTGTTTAATTGTTTTTTTTTTAACCTGTTTTAGTTGTGAATTTTTTTTTTACCTGTTTTAGTTGTGTTTTTTAAGCTGTTTTAATTGTGGGTTTTTTTAACCTGTTTTAGTTGTGTTTTTTAAGCTGTTTTAATTGTGGGTTTTTTTAACCTGTTTTAGTTGTGTTTTTTTTTTTAACCTGTTTTAGTTGTGTTTTTTTTTTTAACCTGTTTTAGTTGTGTTTTTTTTTTAACCTGTTTTAGTTGTTGTTTTTTTTTTAACCTGTTTTAGTTGTGGTTTGTTTTTTTTTAACCTGTTTTGGTTTGTTTTTTTAACCTGTTTTATTTGGGTTTTTTTTAAAACCTGTTTTGGTCCGTGGGTTTTTTTTAACCTGTTTCAGTTGTGTTTTTTTAACCTGTTTTAGTTGTGGTGGTTTTTTTTTTTTAACCTGTGTTAGTTGTGGTTTTTTTAACCTGTTTTAGTCGTGGTTTTTTTAAGCTGTTTTAGTCGTGGTTTTTTTTAACCTGTTTTAGTCATGTTTTTTTTTAACCTGTTTTAGTTGTGGGATTTTTTTAACCTGTTGTGGTTTTTTTTTAACCTGTTTTAGTTGTGTTTTTTTTTAACCTGTTTTAGTTGTGTTTTTTTTTAACCTGTTTTAGTTGTGTTTTTTTTTAACCTGTTTTAGTTGTGTTTTTTTTTAACCTGTTTTAGTTGTGGTTTTTTTTAACCTGCTTTAGTTGTGTTTTTTTTTAACCTGTTTTAGTTGTGGTTTTTACCTGTTTTAATTGTGGGGTTTTTTTTTAACCTGTTTTAGTTGTGGTTTTTTTTAACCTGTTTTAGTTGTGGGTTTTTTTAACCTGTTTTAGTTGTGGTTTGTTTTTTTTTAACCTGTTTTGGTTTGGTTTTTTAAACCTATTTTGGTTTGTTTCTTTAACCTGTTTTATTTGTGTTCTTTTTTTTAGCCTGTTTTGGTCGTGGGTTTTTTTAACCTGTTTTAGTTGTGGTTGGTTTTTTTTTTAAACCTGTTTTGGTTGTGGGGTTTTTTAATCTGTTTTAGTTGTGTGTTTTTTTAACCTGTTTTAGTTGTGGTTTTTTTTAACCTGTTTTAGTTGTGTGTTTTTTTAACCTGTTTTAGTTGTGTGTTTTTTTAACCTGATTTATTTGTGGTGTTTTTTAAACCTGTTTTAGTTGTGTGTTTTTTTAACCTGTTTTAGTTGTGTGTTTTTTTAACCTGTTTTAGTTGTGGTTTTTTTTAACCTGTTTTAGTTGTGGTTTTTACCTGTTTTAATTGTGGGGTTTTTTTTTAACCTGTTTTAGTGGTGTTTTTTTTTTAACCTGTTTAAATTGTGTTGTTTTTTTTAACCTGTTTTAGTTGTGGTTTGTTTTTTTTTAACCTGTTTTGGTTTGGTTTTTTTAACCTGTTTTGGTTTGTTTTTTTAAACCTATTTTGGTTTGTTTCTTTAACCTGTTATATTTGTGTGTTTTTTTTTTTTTAAACCTGTTTTGGTCGTGGGTTTTTTTAACCTGTTTTAGTTGTGGTTGTTTTTTTTTTAACCTGTTTTGGTTGTAGGTTTTTTTAGCCTGTTTTAGTTGTGTTTTTTTTAACCTGTTTTAGTTGTGGTGTTTTTTAACCTGTTTTAGTTGTGTGTTTTTTTAACCTGTTTTAGTTGTGTGTTTTTTTAACCTGTTTTAGTTGTGTGTTTTTTTAACCTGTTTTAGTTGTGTGTTTTTTTAACCTGTTTTAGTTGTGTGTTTTTTTAACCTGTTTTAGTTGTGTGTTTTTTTAACCTGATTTAGTTGTGTGTTTTTTTAACCTGTTTTAGTTGTGGTTTTTTTTAACCTGTTTTAGTTGTGTGTTTTTTTAACCTGATTTATCTGTGGTGTTTTTTAACCTTTTTTAGTTGTGTTTTTTATTCTCACGTAGGAAAAGCAAAAGATGTCTTGAGCACTTGTGTAGTTTGTTACTCTAAGAGGATAGTACCCACAGCCTTTAAAGTTAGAATTTCCCCATGTGCTAGAAAGAGTTGAGGAACTGAAGTTTTCAGTTGCAAAGCTTTTCAGCAGGAAAGTCAGAAGACTTTGCCTCCTGCTCACCTGGGGTCAAGAGCTCCAGCCCTGAGTTCAGCCAGGACCTTCTCACCACTTCCTTCAAAGCTCACTTTGAAATATGATGGTTTGCAGCCACTCTCATGTATCTCTGACCTGGGAATAATGCAGTGTTCTCAAAGAGTGTGTCTGGATCTAAGATAACCTGGCTGACTGTACACTGAAACAGGGTATTGACCCATCCCATTCATCACACTGTTCACCATCCGCTGTGAGGATGAGAAGAAGCAGTGGGGTGGTGCTACACACCTAACAAAATGCCCAGAAGGACAACTATTCCTCTAGTGATAGCACTAGGATCTGAGACTCCCTCCAATGCTTAGCCTCTGAACTAACCTTCTTCCCCTGAAATGTTAGCATGGGAGTTAATATGTAGCCACTTGGCTGATAGATGGAGAGGCCTTAAAATGAGAGCGATGTCACCTGCCAGACATTGATTTGAGCCTAAGTAATCAATATGGAAGTTCAATCTCATCCATTTCACAGGATCACAGCATGTTAGGAGTTGGGAGGGATCTCTGGAGATATCAAGTCCAACCCCCTGCCAGAGCAGGACCATAGAATCTATCTCGGGTCACACCATCCCTGGAGGTGTTCAAGCAAAGCCTGCCATGGTCTAGTTGAGTGGCTAGGGCTGGGTGCTAGGTTGGAGTGGATGATCTTGGAGGTCTCTTCCAACCTTGCTGATTCTATGAATGAGGAAGCGTAGGACTATGAGGAACACATCGAGATGGGTCTTGAAAGACTCCAGAGAAGGAGAATCCACAACCTCTCTGGGACCCTGTTCCAGTGCTCTGAGACCCTTACAGTAAAGAAATTCTTTCTCATGTTGAGGTGGAATTTCCTGTGCTGCAGTTTCCATCCATTGCCCCTTGTCCTGTCACAGAGTGCAGCTGCAAAGAGTTTGTCCCCTCCCTCTTGACACTCAGCCCTCATGTATTTATAAACATCAATTAGATGCCCTCTAAGTTTTCTCTTCACCAGACTAAAAAGCCCCAGGCCCCTCAATCTCTCCTCATAAAGCAGTGCTCCAGCCCCTTCATCATCTTTGTAGCCCTCTGTTGGACTCTTTTCAAGTGTATCCCTGTCCCTCCTGAACTGGGGAGCCCAAAACTGAACGCAGTATTCCAGGTGAGGTCTCACCAGGGCAGAGTAGAGGGAGAGGAGAACCTGGCCACACTCCTCTTAATACTCATGCCCTAAGTCCCTGGAGGTGCCATGAGAAGCAGTGCTGTCCTGTAACGTGGGTGTAAATAGAAAAGATCTCAAAAGTAACTAATTGAACATCGTGGCTGCACCGCTGCATAGACTCCTTGAAAGAGCAGCAAAGGGTGAAAATCGCTGATGGCAATTTCCACAGTAGAGTAGTTTAGCTCAGAGGCAAAGAGCCTGGTTAAGGAGAGGCAGAGAATATCTGTGTCAGCGTGGGAGAGGGTGAATTCATACAAGGGCGAGTGCATTAGAATATGTGCGAGTGTGGAGGAGGAGGAGGAGGAGGACTAGAAGTGAGTTTCTCAGAATTAGGGCAGATTCTGCATTCATAGTAGACCTTGCAGAAAATCTCTGTGTGTGCATTATGTCTATGTATGCACACATGGCTGGGCTTGGTCACCTCGAGATCTCTGGTGGGTTTTGAGTCATTTCTCTGGAATCTATTTCCAGTTCTTCTAAGTGCAGTGGTAAAAAAAAACCCAACCCAAAGCCATCAAACAAAACAAACCCCAACATCCTTAAAGGTGGGATTGAAGGCCAGCTGAAGATGCAAAATCCAGAAGGTAGAACAGTGATCTGGAGTGTACATTTAGAAGTAGTTTTTCAGGGAGTGGGAAGGTGGAGAGGGGGAGATGGCAAGGGGGGGCTGTTGCTATAATTGCCTGCTGGAAATCAGCTGCTGCATGGGCAGTACCTTTCAAAAGAGAGAATACAGGGTGTATGGGCATTCCACCTCATCACCAGGCAAAGGAAGGTGTGTGTAGGGTGCTGTGACACTGAAAATAAGGAGTAAGAGCTGAACTGGCACACAGGTTTCTCCTTCCTCTCTTTCACCTCACCAGTGCATTGAGGTGGGTGAAAAGAAAGTGGTGTTTGCTGTAACTCAGAGTCATTGGTTGTACACAGGAGGACACTGCTGCTAGGAAATCAGAGTCTGAAGAAGTGAGGAATTATGTTCTACAGCAGTTTACTCAAATATATCTCTTTATTGAGATATGAAGTAAATCCAAAGTCTTTACACACACTGCATCTCTCCAAAATATATGCCAGGCAAGCAGTGAGTTGTTTAGGCTCTGGTGTCTGCTCATTGCTGGTTTCCCTGGTAATCCACTCTAGCAGTATTCCAGCTTTGAGACTCCTAAACACAAATTTTTGGGCTCATTTCCAGTCACTTATCTTTCCAGTGGGAGCAGTCTATTTCTTACTTCTCCCACTTAGGCACAGCAATTTATACTTCTGATTCGTGCTGTGAAGGACTGAGGGGAAGCTGTTATGGTGGTAATACCAATTGTCCCATATCCCACAGTAGCTTTAAAGTGCTTAGCAAAACCTCAGGAAGAGTGGGAATGTATGACAGGAAAATGAAGTGTTCATGCAAGTATCAGACCTGCCCCTTTACATTTCACTTAATCTTCAGAAATCATCTTTGCAAAGCCAAAATTTCTTCTGATTAAGAAAACACCTCAGAAGAGAAGGAGTTCACCTTGAAGATGTTTTCTTCACCTCCATTTCTGAAAGCACTGAAGAGTGAAACAGATTCTCTGTTGTTGTCATTGATCATCATAAATCACTGATTGCTCAGTCAGTAACTTGCAGGCTTTACTCTGACAACATTAACCTATGGATTAATCTGGCTGCACTCTAAGTTATCTGTATTTCTTTTTCCCTTGTAGTGATTCAGTGCAGCATTGGCTAAGGTTGAACAACATTTATTAGGGCAGTTTGTGTGGAATGGCTACATTCCCCAGGTTTCCCACTGTTAGAAACCCCTGGCACTTCTATTGCCTACAACCTTAGTCCTAGGATTGTGTAAGGGATTAAGAATCATAGAATTGTTTCAGCTGGAAAGGACCTCTAAGATTATCTGGTCCAACTGTCAATTTAACACCACTATGGCCAGTGAAGGAAGAAAGTATCATAGTATCACAGTATCATCAGGGTTGGAAGAGACCTCACAGATCATCAAGTCCAACCCTTTACCACAGAGTCAAGGCTAGACCATGGCACCAAGTGCCACGTCCAACCTTGCCTTGAAGTGCCCCAGGGACGGTGACTCCACTACATCCCCGGGCAGCCCATTCCAGTGTCCAATGACTCTCTCAGTGAAGTCCATTGTTCCCTGATTTTGTCCTGTGGTATTACTTCTCTAAAGGAAAGGGAATACAGCCCTCACCCCTTACATATTTATAAACATGAATGAGGTCACCCCTTAGTCTCCTGCTCTCCAAGCTAAAGAGCCTCAGCTCCCTCAGTCTCTTCTCATAAGGAAGATGTGCAACCAGCAATAGAGCAAGGGGACACAGTCTCAAGTTGTGGCAGGGGAGGTCTAGGCTGGATGTTAGGAGGAAGTTGTTGGCAGAGAGAGTGATTGGCATTGGAATGAGCTGCCCAGGGAGGTGATGGAGTCACCATCCCTGGAGGTGTTCAAGCAAAGCCTGGCTGAGGCACTTAGTGCCATGGTCTGGTTGAGTGGCCAGGGCTGGGTGCTAGGTTGGCTTGGATGATCTTGGAGGTCTCTTCCAACCTGGTTGATTCTATGATTAAGGGAATGGAAGATCTCTGTTAGGAGGAGAGACTGAGGGAGCTGGGGCTCTTTAGGTTGGAGAAGAAGAGACTGAGAGGTGACCTCATCGGTGTTTATGAATATGTAAAGGGTGGGTGCCAAGAGGATGGAGCCAGGCTCTTCTCAGTGACGCCTGATGACAGAACAAGGGGCCATGGGTGGAAATTGAGGCGTAGGAAGTTCCATGTAAACATGAGGACAAATGTTTCTCCTGTGAGGGCGACACTGGAACAGGCTGCCCAGGATGGGTGTGGAGTCTCCTACTCTGGAGATATTCAGAACCCATCTGGGTGTGTTCCTGCATGATCTACTCTAAATGATCCTGCTGTGGCAGGGAGGTTGGAGTAGATAACCTTTCCTGGCTCCTTCCAGCCCCTGACATTCTGTGATTCTGTGATACATTCTTCTCTCAGGTTTTTGGTGGGGTTTTGTCTGTATTTTCTGTATCCCATCTTGGTATGAAAAAATCCCTCCTAGGTGGTGTTATGTTTCTATGATTGTTAGTTTATTTTTTCGTATGTCCAGGGTCATCTTTGTGCCATTTTGTTGTGCCACTTCCACATCAGTGCACCTCTCATCGTGGCTGTGACTGGTCACTTGAGTGTTCTCTGCTTGCCTTAAGAAATCCTCTTTTTCAGTCAATACTGAGACCGATCAATCCCTTTGAAAAACAGCTTTTAGATTAAATCTGAGGAATGGGAGGCACTTCACATGACTTGAGCTAGCAAAACACTGCATAGGGTCACCAAACAACTGTTTTTAGAAGCTGTTTTCTTTTAAGATGCATTTATGATGTGTATTTATATAGCATTTTCCCTTAAGTGTCAGAGATTGGAAGGAGTACAAAAAATCATTTCACGTTTAAAACCCAATCACATTCTCCTGGCTGGTGATAAATATGGAACTTGACACAAGGGGAACTGCTCCTCTATTAATCCAACCAGCTTTTTGCCTTTGTTTGTTTTTTTAATTTGTCCCTCTAAGACAATTTTGTTTCTAACCCCTTGGACATAATTTTTTTTCTCTTCTCCCTCCTCAGAGATTGTGAAATGATATTGAGTTACTTGGGAAATCAGATTTGTCAGCTTTATTTCTGGTTGCTGTCTACATTAATTTGATAATTAAAACCCAAATATGTGTGTCTAATATGTATGAATCTACAAAAAGCAGAGAGAGAGAGAGAGAGAGAAAGTGTGCTTAAACCTAGACAAAAGGAGCAGCTTGGCAATCCAGTGTGAGAAAGGGAGGGTTTTCTTTTGGCAGAGAGCTCAGGGAACATGTAGGCAAACCAAGCAAAAACTCATGAATCTGAAAATTAGTCTGGGAAGGGTTTGAAGTCATGAATCAGGTTGTTTTTTTTTTCCTTGCTAAAACATTCCAGTACAGATGAGTGGATTGCAGATTTGGTATGCACCGCAGGCTTGGCTCATTTGTACAGCTATTACCTGTGTTGCAGTTTGTGTGGAAGGCTGGCATAGCAAAGAAGAGAAGTTTAATCTGGGAGCTCCTCTCCTACTCACATCCTCTCAACTTCCTTTCACCCTAATTCCCATAGAATCATAGAATCAACCAGGTTGGAAGAGACCTCCAAGATCAGCCACTCCAACCTAGCACCCTGCCCTATCCACTCAACCAGACCATGGCACTAAGTGCCTCATCCAGGCTTTGCTTGAAGACCCCCAGGGATGGTGCCTCCACCACCTCCCTGGGCAGCCCATTCCAATGGGAAATCACTCTCTCTGTGAAGAACTTCTTCCTAATATCCAGCCTATACCTACCCTGGCACAACTTGAGACTGTGTGCCCTTGTTCTATTGCTGGTTGCCTGGGAGAAGAGGCCAATACGTTTTAGGCCAGGGGAAATAGACCTTTCCCCTCCTCAATTCTATAATATCTGGCATTATTATTCACCTACAATTCACCACACCTGGAATACTGTAGTCAGTTTTGGACTCCCCAGTTCAGGAGAGGCAGGGACCTGCTGGATAGAGTCCAGCAGAGAGCTGTGAGTGTGAGTGGGGGACTTGTACATCTCCCCTACAAAGAGAGACTGAGAAACCTGAAGCTGTTTAGTCTGGAGAAGAGAAGACTGAGAGGAGATCATTATTGTGTTCTATGTAATATCTGAGGGGTGGGTGTCAAGTGGATGGGGCCAATCTCTGTTTGATGGTCAGCAGCAGTAAGACAAGAAGCAGTGGCTACAAACTGGAACATAGGAGGTTTCACCTCAACATGAGCAGAAACTTATTTACTGTGAGGGTGACAGAGCCCTGGAAGAGGCTGCCCAGAGAGGCTGTGGAGTCTCCTTCCCTGGAGCCTTTCAAAACTGCCTGGATGCATCCCTGTGCGAACTACCCTAGGGGATCCTGCCTTGGCAAGGGGGCTTGGACTTGATGATCTCTGGAGGTCCCTTCCAACCTCTAAGGTTCTGTGATTCTGTGACATGTCAGAAAGCAGCAATTTCCCAGCATCCTCTGGGAGAAAAGCCTTGGTGCTCCTGTATAGCCTTAAAGTTGTCTATCTCCTGCTTAGCTGCAAAGCAGAGAATTTGTGTATCAGGAGTTATTTTCTTTGTTGCTCAGCTCTTGATGTGTGCTGTTTAGCTCAGCTCTTGTGGGATTTTGTGTTGCTTTTTTTTGCCAGCCTAAACATTCTCATTCGGTTTGTTTCACAATGCATCAAATAAAGAGAGTTAATGAAAACCTTACTTTAGATTAGTTACACAGAAGAACAGTAGCATTGATCTTGGGACTGGCCATGAGAGGCCTTTCTTGTAACCTTCCCAAAGCTTTGAATTACTCTCACCTAATTTCAACTCTGGAACAACTTTTCATCTTCTCTGAACGTTGTTGCATGCCTGGACTGGGGAACTTGGGACAGGTACAAGCCAAATGGGTCTGGGAGCTGAAAGCTTATTCTGCTTATTTCTGGAAACCTTTTTTGCTGCTCCATCTCTTGGAAATTGGCAAAGTCATTTCAAGGCTTTTAGCAAATTTAGGAAGAAGGTGTCCAGATTCTTTTCTCAATTAGGATCCACCCTCTCTAGTTTTCTCTTGACAACACAGCTTGTTAACTACCTATAATCAGGCTTGAATTACTTCAGTGAACTACTTAAAACCATATCTTTCCAGAAGAAGAAAGCATGTAGAGAAAAGAAGTTAAGAAGACAGCCTAGATAGTACTGTATCACTTAGCCTGGGAGCAGTAAGTAGAGTCCATTGAGCTGGACAGAGGTGGTTCAAACATCCCATGGCAAAATTAGTCTGTTCACTGCTAGTGTGGATATCTCTGCACAGTGTTGTGTGACAGTCACATCTGTAGTTAGCTTTTAATTAAGGCCTTTTGCCTGGATCCACTCAGTTTACCCCACATTGTTTTTCTCAAGACTATTTATGACAGAAATCTCATTACTCTTGAAGACAAAGGAGTTAAGGTTGAGTTGTGAATATGTAGAGACTTCTTGCTGGTCGTATAACTGATATACATCATTGAACTTCTGATCATCTGCTCATGTTTTATTTCTGTAAATAAAACACTTTGCACTGCAGAAAAGCAAAGTTCTGTCTTCCATAAATGAGTGGCTAGCTATGAGAGTTGGGGCTCTTCAGCCTGGAGAAGAGAAGGCTTTGAGGACACCTTGTAGTAGCCTTCCAGTGTGTGAAGGGAGCCTATAGGAAGGCTGGGGAGGAACTATTTACAAAGTCTTGCAATGACAGGACGAGGAGTAATGAGTTTAAACTGGCAGAGGGGAGATTTAAACTGGATGTTACCCTCTTTAGAATGAGGGTGGTGAAACACTGGAACAGGTCGCCCAGGGGTTGTGGATGCTCCCTCCCTGGAGGTGTTCAAGGCTAGGTTGAATGAGGCCTTGAGTGACCTGTTCTAGTGCGAGGTGTCCCTGCCTGTGGTGGGGAGTTGGAACTGGATGGTCTTTGAGGTCACTTCACCCTAAACCATTCTGTGATTCTGTGAACATGTACCTCCATGTTTTTGCCATGTGTTTGAATTTCAAGGACCATACTCCTGGTCTTGAGAATAAACTTCTGAAACAACATTTGTGTCAGCCTCCACACTGAACCCTCTTCAAAACATGAGCAGTGAGGTGCTCATAAAAAATAATACCTCTTTTTTCATTACTACTCCTTTTCTCCCACACTAACCTTTGTTTTAAGAGCATCTTAGAATCATAGAATCAACCAAGTTGGAAGAGACCTCCAAGCTCATCCACTCCAACCTAGCACCCAGCCCTATCCAGTCATCTAGACCATGGCACTAAATGCCTCATCCAGGCTTTTCTTGAACACCTTCAGAGTATAAACTGCAGAAGGGAGGTGGTGGAGGCACCGTCCCTGGGGGTCTTCAAGAAAAGACTGGATGAGGCACTTAGTGCCATGGTCTAGTTGATTGGATAGGGCAGGGTGATTGGTTGGACTGGATGATCTTGGAGGTCTCTTCCAACCTGGTTGATTCTATGATAAGGTTTTCTTTAGACTTAAAAACAGTCTCAAAGCACTCTGTGTGAACTTAACATGAGCTCTTTTGCTGTCTTTCTAATAGAATGAACATCTTTGCCAGATAGTTATTTTTGCATCATGTTCATTGTGAAGGTCAAGGGGTAAGGATGGGGTCATCATCAGGGTATGTTTCTTCATTTCTGCTTCAAGAGAGGCTGCCTTCCTGTCCTCAGTCACTGGATTACCTCCTACAAGGAGAGTAGGATGATGATTTTATAGAACACAGTTTTAAACCCAGTCCTGAAACTAAACTTTTAACTAGCAGACGTTCAGTGGCCTCAAATCAGGGTCAAACATGCATTCTGCAGATGTCTTCTTCCTCTGCAGTTTGCACAAATGAGGCAAAGACTTCATAAGGGTGGAAATGAAATGGCAGATGATTTCTGTGCACCTCTGCTGGAACAATATTAGATTCCTTCCCTATCCTGCCCTATGGACAAATAAAACACCTGTTTTCAGAGCTGTCAATCAAGAATCTCTCAGGGTAGGAAATGTGCTTTAGAAAACTTCTGCTGTTGAGCCACCATCTGGCTTCCTTCTCTTATTATGCAAAACAGGCTTCCAGTAGCATTCTGTGAAGCAGTTCCTGTCCTTGCAGTTCTTTATTACACAAATCAGCCTTGGACCAACCAGTGGCTGTTCATCCTCAGCTGTTCATCTTTGGAAGATGAAAGTGTAGATGCTAACTTGATGAGACTTTAGGTTTTTTGTCTTTGTATAAACAAGTTGCAAGTTCACCAAGGTGACAGCCAGTCAGAGTAGAAGAGCAGAAATGGCATCCTGGAATGGGCTTTGACTGTCTGGCAAATATTTGCTTTCCATGACTAACATATGTCCCCTCTAGTCTTCAAGGACAACACATTTTTTTTTGCTACCATCACTATTATTTATACAGTGAACTGTACAACTAGAGATGAAGTTTTTTTCCTTGCAGAGGAATGCCTTTGCCATTGAAAAATAGTATTACTGAGTAGCTTATTTCTGGCACAGTGTTGACTGCAGAGTGATTTTGGAAGGTTTCTCTAGAGAATTTCAGACACGCCACCAGCCTGCACTGACTACATGGATGGAACCAGCTAAGGAAACTCACAAACTCTGATGAATTCAATGCCACCATACTTTACAGTCATAGAATCAACCAGGTTGGAAGAGGCCTCCAAGATCATCCAGTCCAACCTAGCACCCAGCCCTAGCCACTCAACTAGACCATGGCACCAAGTGCCTCAGCCAGGCTTTGCTTGAACACCTCCAGGGATGGTGCCTCCACCACCTCCCTGGGCAGCCCATTCCAATGCCAATCACTCTCTCTGCCAACAACTTCCTCCTTCTGTTTTTTTTGCTATGAAATCTTATCTCTTTTTCTTCCTGGTTCCCTTCCCTTAGTTTATAAGAGGCTTCTAGGATGCCTTGGGATTTGTGTGCTTTTTTTAATGGAACACCAGATTCTAACAAAATCCCTCCAGTCTCTATTTTTAATCCCATTTTATGGTCTTCTGTTGCTTCACTCCCATTCCTCTCACAAATGTACCATGTCTTCTCCCTGCGAAATGCAAGTCAGCTTTTAACGTCAGCGAGCAGATCTGCAGAGTCTACAAGTTTTCCAGCCTCCTCCCCTGACACAAACAGGATAACCAGCTGTATCACAGTATCACAGTATCACAGTATCACCAAAGGAGCAGCAATGAGAACAGAAATGCACCATATTTAAATACCATACCTCTCAATCCCAGAATCACAAAGTCAGGGGCTGGAAGGGACCTCGAAAGATCATCTAGTCCAACCCTCAGTCCTGCCAGAGCAGGATTGTCTATATCTGATCACTCAGGAATGCATCCAGGTGGATTTTGAAGATCTCCAGAGAGGGAGACTACACAACCCCCTCTGGGTAGCCTGTTCAGTAAGTGTGGGAATGCAAAGTGAAGGATATGAGAATGGAGTGAAGAACAACAACAGATGAATCCTGACCTTGGTTCCCACCAGCTGTTGGCTGCCTTATCTCAGAAGGGATAGATAACAGACACCTCGTTAATGAGGAAGACAAGGCGTGGTTTATGCTGATGGAGTGGGCTGTCCTTGACTAATTATGCTAATGTGTAGGCCTGTGCTCTACTGGCTGAGTATATACTCAGCTGAGTATATATACTCGGGCTGAACACAATAAATCGCTCTGGCATAATTCACATTGAATCATCTGGAGTCCTGCCTGGCAAGGCCTTGATCACACTGATCTGTGGAGCCTTGACCATGATTCCCATGGCAAGCAGCTAATTCTGCAACAAGTAAGCAGCAGAAATGAAACCAGAAACGTAGCATATTTAAATACCATACCTCTCACACAGGAACTGGCTTTCTGGGAAGGCTTAAGAACAACAAAAAAGATAAAGCTTACCTAGTGAAGTGTATAATACAGCAGCTATTGCAGAGTAGCTACTTAAGATTTCATCTCTTTCTAGACTTAGAGTCTTGGAGTCATCCTTTAAATTCATAGCTTATCTTCTCCCAAATTAACTGGTCTTTGCAGAGGAGCCCTTGGCTAACTTACTCTAAAATTCTTAAATAGACAATCCAGTTTCAACCCAATGCCCAAGGGCCTAACTCAGCCAGCTTTTCACATTAAAGGCATTATGCCTTGTCTGCATCAGACTTTTTAAATGTAGCAGCTAATATGTGCTAATGGCACACACTTAAACCCTAGTCTAGACAAAGCCTGTGCTGCTGCCCTCTGAATGCTTGATGCAAGCAGCTAACAGCCTGACAGCCAATCTGATTACTCCATTGTCATCACAAAAGGCTGTAAACGTCATAGAATCATCCAGACTTGCCCTGCAGAAAAGAACAAACCCTGAAGGTCATGCATGGGATCTGAGCCCCAAAAATACCCTCATGGGATCTGGCCTTTGCCCTTGCACAAACAAGCCTATTAGTAGGGAGGGAAAAGACAGGGTTTGAGGTACATATTCTGTTACACCAGAAGGATAAAGAAAATGCCCTAACAGTGATTTACTTGGACTACTGCTTTGATGTTTAGTAGTCTAAAAGAAATAGGCAAAGAGCTGAATCAGAGCAGCGATGTGACTTCACATCTGCACATAGCCTTGATCAGGCTAATTCATGTAACTGCTTTCATAGACTCAACCAGGTTGGAGGAGATCTCCAGGATCATCCAGTCCAATCTATCCCCCAGCCCTAGCCAGTCAACTAGACCATGACACTAAGTGCCTCATCCAAGCTTTATCCTCAAATTTTACAATGAGTGTGGAAAAGCTAATAAAGATATTTTTTAGAGGGGTGCAATGATTTGAAGAAGATAAATGCTTCACAGCAAAATATTTTAAAGCTCAATGGGTTGGGTTTATGAGCAAGAGTACTAAGTAAGGAGGAAAGAGACCACAATATATAAATACCTTCATGGGGAGAAAATATGCAGTACTAAAGGGTTATTTAATCTCACAGAGAAAAGCAAAACCAGCTAGGAGAAGACAGAAAAATTCAAGATAGGAAGTAAGGACATAGTTTTGACAATGCTAATCTCTTCTAACAAACTATCGAGCCAAAATATCTTTTCCATCACCTGGTATCCTTGATTGCAGCTGAATGCTTTCATGGGAGATGTATTTTAATCCACCATATGCTATTGAGATCACCACAGAATTAACTGTGACATGGCAAAGATACTAGCAGTCCAAGTGGATGATTTTTCCCCCCCTCAGTCTTTAGTGTTATGTATATAAAAGCAGATAAATTGGCAAGAGCTACTTACCAGCCAGAAGGTCTGAGCAAATGGTTAGAATATGACTGTGGCAGGATTACAGGAGTCCTCTCTGCTATGTTTAATGGAATATGTATTTATTTCCTCTTTCTGCCCCTCAAATATCCCTACTGAGAGCAAGAATGACATTGGAGTCAGCCCATTAAGTCTGAACAGGCACAATGTTTATTACCTAGAGAGAGGCAAAACACTTAATCAAAGGTACTCCCGAGCATATCCATTTGATTTTGTTTACAAATTAGTATTTCCACGTATTCAATGTAATGGGTTTATGCAGTCAGAGGAACTGCACCTTGTAAACATAATTTCCTGATTTGGCTGCTTTTTTCAGTTGACTTATTTTGGGAAAATTCAGTTTTAAGTCAGTAAGTAAAAGTCACCTTTTGCAGTCCAGGCAATCACATTGCCTGTGCTCTCTGAGAGCCTGGAAGAAGGAATAGCTTCCTGCAGATCAGGTTCTTCAAGCAAAGACTGGATGAGGCACTTAGTGCCATGGTCTAGATGACTGGATAGGGCTGGGTGCTAGGTTGGACTGGATGGTCTTGGAGGTCTCTTCCAGCCTGGTTGATTCTATGATTCTATGATTCTCTTTTATAGGCTTTTAATGCCAATAAATGTAGGAAGATTTCTTGCTTTCTGAGCATCTCAACAGTTGCCTCTGGAGGAAATTGACTACAGAACAGAACCAGAAGGAATTTGCTTCTGCTTCTAATTCCTTTTTGAGGCAAAATTTAGAGTAAAAGAGCTGCAGATCTTACCAGAGTAAGCACAGTGACCAGCTAAGGAACCTGTGCCCTTTCACAGGGGAAAGGTGATAAAAGACTCACACTTCAAATGCTGACCTTTGAGATGCATTTGTTGAGTGGACAAAGCGACACCAGTCTACATCAGCCCTGTCTAGTAGTGGTGGTGGAGGCACAAAAGGGGTCTGTCTCCCAAAGCTATCGATTCCTTTCCCTCTTCTGATATAAGAAAAAACAAGGAATGCTGGTACAAAGGTCTCATAGACCAGATGCTCATTTTGAGGGGACAAACCATATAATACCAGACTCTGTAGAGATGTTTGCTTATAGCAGTCAGTTGATAATCTGCAAACCTAAACAAGGGCTACTGTAGGAGTGTCTGCACCTACTCGTTGGAGATCTGTGATAAGCAATCTTGTAAAGATCCAGGCCTGCAGTGACTAAGGAAAGCAGGGAGGAGGTAAAGGAGAAGCGGGGATATCCTAACATCAGCAACAAAGAAAGGTCTGCTTGAGCAGAGATGAGAAAGACCCTGGAAGGAAGACTGTGTGGGATGTTCATCACAGATAACCATTCCAGACCACCAGGGCTGGAATCGTTGGGGTGGAGAACAGGAAAATACTTATGTTAATGAACTCCAATAAATAATTGTACTAACCCTGCCTCCTCTTATGAATATGCCTGCTCTTGAGACATAAACTGTGGCTTGTGCCAGCATGGGGTGTGCAGGATTGATGGAGCCATCCTGCCTGCACCCAGCACTGTAATAAAGCACTTCCCCTCCCCAAACATCAAATCATCTCAGATCAGCCCAGAATACTTTTGTCTTTCACCGTCAAAGCCATTCTGAGTTTAAACAAAACAATGCTTGCTAGCCCAGACTTTTGATTTAAACAGAGCACCCAGGATGCTCTTACACCACATCTCCTAGCTTTAGATTCCACAGCATTTGCTGTACACAATGTGTAGCTAAACGTAGCATGGCTTGGCACAGGATTTTCTCTAAATCTCAGTGTAGCTGTTCTTAAGTGACTGTGATGCTCCAGCAGTTGTGAATATGTAAGTTTCACTCAGCACATGCATACTTGGACAAACAAGTTGGACATTCCACTGTGTCCAACAGCATGAGGAAATATTAGACCTTCCTCTTATAGTAATGGGGTGCACAGGGTTAATCCACCTGGAGGAGTGGTCTTGAACCTGACCCTAGGTGGCCTTGACCCCCTCCTCAGGGGTGGGTCTGAACACTACCAGATGGTGGTTAGTCCACTCCCCCTTCCTGTCTAAAGATCCATAAAAGCAGGGGGGGGACTTTCTGCTCTTGCTCTCTCCCCTGCCTTCCTGCTCACAAGAAATCACCATCCCTGTTTCCTGCTCCTCTGTGTTTCACCACATGGCCATCATCACCATGAGGCAGACAAACCCCATTTTCATCAAATCTGGTTGTATATTTGGGTATTTTGTACCTTGTTTTCTCCTCCCTATATCTTTTTAACTTCCCTATACCTCATAGACCTTTGATTTATTGTTAAACTTTTCCTTCTTTTACCTTCCAAATGGCAGTGAGATTATTTATTTGGGTCTGCATACCTTTTCTCTCTCTCCATCTAATTCCTTTTCTTTTGGGAAAGAAGGGGGAAAAGAGAAGGGCATCCTATAAATTGTTATTGGTTCTATCAACTATATTTGAGTCTCTGGGAATCTAAATTAGAACCAAGACATGGGGATAAACCAGTCTTCACCAAACATTGCTGTCCCTTGTGGGCATAAAATACAGTTTAACAGAGGCTACAATCATCTCACTTGAATTTGTCCATGAGGTTTTGCACAGCCTATCTCTTAAGGCTTCAAGTGGGATCAGATCCAGGGCAGTAAGAGGCAGGCAAGGCAGTAAGAGGTTGGCCCTTTAAACTGATGAAAGTCAATCCTGACACCACTCAAAAACAATTCAAAGGTGAGGATGAGTTTAAAAAGCCCTCTTAGGTGAACAGGAGTTCAGGCCAGCTGAGATTACAGCTCCCTGAGAAGTAGCCTTAGCACAGTTGGGCAGTTAGAAACCAAATCTGCTGCTGCTCCACTAGTTCCTATTTCTGAAGAGGCAACACTGCTATAGCTTTCCTGCATTACTTGCTGTTGCATGCCAGCCTGTAGCACATTCTCAACTCTTGAGCTCACAGTTAGTCTGGTGTGGTATTTATTTGGCCTTCCCTTTTCTTTCCCACTGCCATACCGAGGACTCTGCTAACTGTAAATTACTTTGAGCCTTTGCCAAATGTGCATCCTTCACCCGGGCTCAGATGGAGATGCTTTAAGTTTTGCACTGCCTCATTTCAGTAAGCATCACTTAGCCACCTCAACATCCTCCTTTTTCTGTGGGAGAGCACTCAGACTTCTGCTTCAAATGACCAAGTCTCTGTTCCAGCCATCAGGATAAAGTGACACTGTGGTGTTTTAAAGCTAATCCTCTAGCCTGGTTCTAAATTACAAAGAAGAAACAGAAACGTTTTGGACACATTTGAGTAGAAGGTAAATCAAGCAAGGGATTGGCTATAAAAGAAAAACAATAGGTCTGTATCATTCCATTGGGTTCTTAATTAGTATCTAGTGTGCTGCACAGACTGTTCTGCCTTCCTTTTCTCTCCTTCACTCTGGCTGGTGCTCTTGCATGGTTTTCACTGACATTGGCTGAGGCTCTTGTTATGGCCAAGTAGACAGCAGTGAGCTTTTTCTGTTTTCTCTCTTATAAAGGGTGGGGGAGGAGCTATTTTACTTTCCCCTTTGTCCAAAGGGGTCTTTGTGTTGCTTCTGAATAGTAAATACTTGTAAAGATGTGTAGAAATATCTAGAACATATACATTGCACTTTATGCTTCTAGATTTTAGCTTGCTCCTAAATATAGCTTCATTTTGCTTCCAAACCTTCTGAGCTATTTTGGGAGTAATTTCAACCCAGCAGAGGCATAGAGAAAAGCTTGCCTCCTTTTCACCATACTGACTTCTTCTTTTATCATAGTTAAGTGGCATTGCCCCATGCTGTTTTTGCAGGCTGCTTTGCCACATTGCCCACTGGTGTTAAGAAGAGCACCATCACTCACAGCCATGACTCCAGGGGTTTAAAGCCATCTTCCAGTGATACACTTCATTTGGAGTACATCTTTCTGGGCTAGGATGCACCAGTTTGACTGACACTGCTGCTCAGACATGCTGGCTAAAGGGTGTTTTGCCAGAATCCAGCACTGGCTTGCAGAATAACAACCTTCTCCATGTATCAGAAACACACCTGCAAGAGGCAGAATAGACTATAGACTACTTCAGTTGGAAAGGACCTACGACTGACTGCTTAAGGAGTTCAGGGATAACTATGTTAAAGCATTTTATTATGGGCATTGTCCAAACACTGACAGGTCTGGGACATCAGTTGTCTCCCTAGGAAGCCTGTTCCAGTGTCTGACCACTCTCTTGGTAAAGAAATGCTTCCTAATTTCACTCTACATGGCTTGATATTCATTATCACTTCAGGACTTTTATTTGGATCCCTCTAGGGCCATTGTCAGGACATTTCAGCAGGTGAATAATGGAGGTGAGCATTTCAAACCAGTTTTCCCCAAAGCCACTGAGTACACAGTGTTAAAGCCCAGCTTGGGCCCCAGTCTGATCCATGTCAAGATCCTCCAACATTGTCAAGGCCTCTGATGATATGTTAGTTTTGTGTGATGCCTACATGCTATTTGTACTCACAGTTTAAATCTTCTATGGCGATACCTGAAGGACAGTGAAAGAGATTCCTTTCAGCTGGTGCTACACAAGGACTAAAAAGTCACTCTCTTAAGGCACTTTTGGTACAGACATGAAAAACTCAGGGAAGAAAAGTGTGCTAGTTTGAAGCTAGCTAGAATGTTTTGGTGAGAAGAGCTAGATTACAGGCTGTGAAAGGACTATGGCAATGAGGGTACAAGATCCTGTCAGTTTTAAGATGTTTTGTGCCTATCTGAGATTGGAGTTGTTTTGTGACATGTGAAAGGGTTAAAAAAAAGGCTATAAGAGAGAGCAGAATATAATGAATAAGTATGGCATGAAGAAAGCTGAGGTGAAAGTTTTCTCACATCTCTTTTCCCCAACCTGAGCACTGGCCATACACATTTATGTTACATTACTTAAACAAGAGCTGTCAGACCTAACACATTTTAAGCTGAATTATTCATCAATCTGTATGATCACAAGAGAAAGAAGAGTTGTTGTTTGGATTAAAGTAGTTATTTTTCATTACCATAACCAGCATATAATCACCAGTTTCACCCCAGCATCTCGCCTTAACACAGGTTTTGTAGCAACCATAGTAGAGATGTATGCTCTGTTGTGGGTACTGGCTGAAAGCTTCTTTTCCTCCCCTAATAGATCTGCTAAGCCTGTTCCTTTCTCCTTTTTGTACACACTTAAGAGTTCATTTAATGTTTCTCTATTCCAAGTAGGTGCCAGAAGAGAAATAGGTCCTGAAGCGGTAATCACCAGCAGGCACGTAGGAGAGTTCCTTCATGACTAATTGCATTTGACACTAATTGTTGTTTACTGAAGAACCTGAGTGAGAGATCATTTTGACACGGATCTGGATACTCCCTGCATCTGGTGCAATCTACCCTATTTCCTGCTGTTGGTGCCCCACTTTATAGGGTCAGCTCTCTTGTGGCTGGCTCCTCTGCCTGCATAGATGTGTGACTTGGAGGGGGCTGCTGTTACTCATCCAGCACCATGCTAAATGCTGTAGTGATGCAGTTCTTTAAATCAGGGCTCTGGGAGGAATGATTCCTTCCTGGCATGGTTGATACACACACACTTCAGTTTTTGCTGGCTCTTACAGGAATTCTGGAGTACTATTTGGCAGTTAATCCTAAATTAGTATCTACATTGATATCCTTAAGGGAAACCACTTTGCCCACCTTGGCTGGACAAAGGCCAGAAGCATTAGAGTCACAGAATCATAGAATCAAGCAGGCTGGAAGAGATCTCCAAGATCATCCAGTCCAACCTAGCACCCAGCCCTAGCCACTCAACCAGACCATGGCACTAAGTGCCTCAGCCAGGCTTTTCTTCAACACCTCCAGGGATGGTGACTCCACCACCTCCCTGGGCAGCCCATTCCAATGCCAATCACTCTCTCTGCCAACAACTTCCTCCTAGCATCCAGCCTATACTTACCCCAGCACAACTTGAGACTGTGTCCCCTTGTTCTCTTGCTGGTTGCCTGGCAGAAGAGACCAATCCCACCTGGCTACAACCTCCCTTCAGGTAGTTGTAGACAGCAATGAGGTTCCCCCCTGAGCCTCCTCTTCTGCAGGCTAAACACCCCCAGCTCCCTCAGCCTCTCCTCATAGGCTTTGTGTTCCAGGCCCCTCACCAGCTTTGTTGCCCTTCTCTGGACATGCTCCAGCACCTCAACATCTCTCTTGAATTGAGAGGGCCTAGAACTTAGCTCTAAGTTAGAAGGAGCAACCAATTGCATGCATCACACCAAAAATAAAGCAAAGGTGACTCTTTTTTAACCTGGCTGCTTGTCTGGGAAAAAGAAAAATGCCCCAAATAAAATCTGTTCAGGTAAACAAAGGTCCATGCTACTACTTCCTCTGTAAGTAGATTTTACTTTTTTACTGGCAAAATCCCCTCCTTTTTTTTTTTTCCCCCAGACGATCAGGGAGGGAGTCCAATGCACCCAATGCACCTCCATCTTCTGGTTTGGGTGTAAATTTTAATCCATTTCCTTTCAAGAGAAGGGCAGCACAGACTTAACCTCTCTGACTAAACAAGTATGCTCACAGTGGCCCTAAGCAGATGGTTTTATTTGGCAAGGTCTGGGTGAGATAATCAGGCACCACACACTGTAGAAGCACATCCCTCTCTTACATTACAGCTCTTAACATGTTTTAAATTGTTTTAATCCTCCCTGGTGTTGTCTAATTAATTTAACCAATCTGTAATTAAGAGTTTAGGTAGCTGGAACATAGAATCATAGGCTGGAAGAGACTTCCAAGATCATCCAGGCCAACCTAGCACCCAGCCCTAGCCACTCAACCAGACCATGGCACTAAGTGCTTCATCCAGGCTTTGCTTGAACACCTCCAGGGATGGTGACTCCACCACCTCCCTGGGCAGCCCATTCCAATGCCAATCACTCTCTCTGCCAACAACTTCCTCCTAACATCCAGCCTAGACTTCCCCCAGCACAACTTGAGACTGTGTCCCCTTGTTCTGTTGCTGGTTGCCTGAGAGAAGTGACCAACCCCCACCTGGCTACAGCCTCCCTTCAGGTAGTTGTAGACAGCAATGAGGTCCCCCCCTGAGCCTTCTCTTCTCCAGTCTGCACAACCCCAGCTCCCTCAGCCTCTCCTCAACCACCAGAAGAAAAACTTGCAGACACACAATATGGTAGAAGCCATATTTATTGATAAAAATTAATATATCTGCTATAAAATTTGTAACAGTAATGCAACTGAATATTTATTTTGATGCATAAACCTGAATGTTACATACCAAATACAATACAGTAACACTGTTTTCCTCCTTTATTTACATGTTTATGAAAATTGATATGCAATCCATGTTAAAAGAACTTGTAATGGAGAATAGTTACATTAGAAAAATAATATTCTCGATAAAGCATTCTTGAGGACTCCAATCACATTTTTCAGGCCTCTTTCAATAAGGCAAAAAATCCCTGGTACAGCATATAACTTAAATTTACAAAATACAATAATTCCAGACACATCTTCAAGTTTTCTTTTGGTATGCTTCTCCTCACTGCAAAAAAAAAACGACTCCTTTTTCTTACTGAACAGAAAGGACTTCCCCTAACGAAACTTAATGAGTTCCACTACCTATTACGTACACATCGCTGTAGCTTAGCGACCATAACCGGGGCAATCCTTCTCCTTAACTGCTTGCTCAGAGAGCTTTTCTTAGATGTAGGACATGTAGTACTTTGAAATCCTTGTGACTGTGGTGCCTTTCTTCAGTTTTCATAGGAAACAGATCTGTCACGTTTGGAAACTTCGTTAAAAAACTTTTATTTTTCAGGAACTGGTGCACAACTACATTTCCACTCACAAGAGAACGTCACAAATGTAACTAAAATTAGGCTTGGATAACTTGGAAAACATACTACTATGTGCCCAACCCCAAATTTCTTACTTTTAACACTTTATAACCCTGCCATGCTCTAGGAATTCTTTTTCTGCATAGCTTCATTACTAGTCACAGTTAGATAGTTTTAATTCCTTCAAAGGCACAAAACTTCCACCTCTTTTCCAGTGTTGCTCCTACACCAGTAAATTCTTGTTTAAACATGCGTGGCAGTCTCAGCAAAAGCATTTCTATCTCATTTGCAGAGATCTGAGAAAGAAAGAAAAGCAAAATGAGAAAGCTGTCCTGTAGATTGGAAAGAGGAGATACAGAGAATAGAAACAACAGGGGTGGTAGTAGGATGGGGATGGGGGGGGGGGTGTGGAAATCCAGGCAAGATGAAAACAACCAACCATCACGTTTCTTTTTACTCTTATCCTGACATGAATTTCCAGACTCCAAAGCAAGAGCAGATTCTCAGCTTTTGTAAGTGGCATCCCACTTTAAAAGAATTACAGTTATGGTTTTGAGGCTGCTGGCACACACTGTGTTATGATGTCCATCTAAGAATTACAGTTGTGGGTAGTCTTGTGACAGGGAATCAAATGAGACCTTATTCTTCCTTCTCATTCCATAAGCTCTTAAATCCTCCTTCCAGCTCCATCAAATTTTCTACTGCAAAGAAACCTAACACAGAGACTTTAATCAGCTCATTTTGTTACTTAGGGCTGGCTATCCACAGAGCTGTCTTCTCCCAGTTTGGCCCAGTTCAGCAGCCCCAGATAGCTAAGCAGTGAAGTTCCCAACTGAGCATTGTTAATGATGCTTTCATAGTTTTCAAACATTGACCTTGCTAATGGGAAAGATGCTCTCATTGCAGAAAACACTTTTCAGTAGGGAGGTCAATAAATGAACAGTCACAGGGAATTTATACTACTGCTATTTCTTCTAAAGTGATGGTCATGAAAGGAGCAGTAAATAAATATATGGGTGCTGTCCCTTTTCCACAGCTGTCTCCATGGTTTGACAGGCTTCTCTGCCTGCCAGTGATGATCTTTCTGGTCATCCTTATTAGTAGGAACTTCCCACAATGAAAGTTTATTCTTTTTAAAACAGTATACAAGCATGAGCCATGCTAATTGTACCTCATTCCACCCTAGGAAGGTGAGAAAATTTCTATCACCTCTATTTTCCTCAAGACTGTAGTGCAGCAAAAAGATTAAATGATTCAATGATTTGTTAAAGGAGGCATTGAAAAGTGTTTGGGGCAGTCTAACACTCCAGAGTAACCAGGTCCATCTCGTACATACTCTCATGTTGGTAACGGATAGCTGGTTACCTTTGGGCAATGTATCTGAGCTCTATACTGTGCCCTCAGCCTGCCTTGGTCTATTGACCTTATCAATCCTGTTCAGGTGAGGAATGACAGGCTAACCATGGAAAGTAATTGAAATTCATCTCTGAGATTGCATCTCTGGATTGTGCTATTAAAAAGTAATTTGTTACTACAAGCAGTTACTTCCAAAATAAACCAGAGAGGTCAAATTTTGCAGCTGGTGTTTATTATGCAGCAGGCAGGTCCAGTAGGTGCTGCAGCAGGGGCTGGTTCCTTTGCACCTTGGAGAGATGGACACAATGCTGTTTCCATGAAGGCTTTGTTTGCAAGTTAAGGGTTTGATTCTGGCAGCTTCACAGAAGCCAACACATCACTCACGTGAGCAGAAATTCAAGGACAGAGCCCACAGGCGTGCATAAGAAGGGACTGCAGCATTGAAAAGGGAGAGAGTTGAAAAGCAAAGTGGGCAGAAGCAGTTAGCAGCAGGGCTGGAGCCCAAGGAGCTGGTGTTTTAAATTGTTGCTGTTGTTACTCAAAGAGACGTAGAGCTGGACAGGTCAACCAGGGCAAAAAACAGTTGAAACTTGGTCAGACTCTAAAGATGATTGAGAAAATTTGGCATGCTGAGTGCTGCAGAAATTGGGAACAAGATGAAGGAAGGTTAGATGTGGCTGAGGCAAGGAGCAGGGAAGCAGAAGAGGCTGTGAGGCTCTGGATGCATCAGGTCTGATAAGATAGGGATTTTTTAATAAAAAAAAAGAAACTTACTACTTTCTTAATTCTGTCACCTTCATCCCTCACTCCCTGTTCATTGTGAGTACCAGTGGACTGTAAAGAACTAGCAAATCTGAGCTGCCACAGCCTGAAGACAGTGTCTAAGAACTTCATCATCCTTTCTCACTCATCCATGCAACCTGTCTTATTCCAGTGGGCTTCTAGCTCAGGATCTCCTCTGCTTTTACCTACATACTTTTTCATAGAAACAGAGGAGTGATTCTCAAGAGGCATCAAGCAGCCCATCAAAGCAGCCTGAAGGTGATCTTGGGCTGGGAGTAGCATAGCTGGAGGGAGTATTCAGGAACAAAACAGCAGCAGGTCCAAAGGAGTTGTGTCTAATGACCATCGCACAAGGAGTCCCACTAACATTTTGAGTCCAGGTGCACAGCATAGCTATATCCTTACTCTGAGCTGCAGGAAGATCTGGGAAAGCATCATGTCGAGATGAAGTACTGGCAGATGTGGATCAGAGCTGTGGCTCACCACGGGGTGACCCTTATGTCTGCTAAGTAACATATGCAGCCTAGCATGCTGCAGAGCCATGGATTAGCACTTCTAGTAGCATTCACCTAATCAAAGGTGGCTATTTCACAGCTGAGCTTCTCACCCTTGACTTGCTTAATATTCACTGGAGAGGAATGGGTCCTTTTGAGGCTTGTTTTAATCTCATCCTACAGCGGATATTTAAAAGTAAGACAAAAAATCTTATCCTACAGGTATGGATTGGCCACAGACTGTACAAAGTGATGCATTAGAACTGCTTTGCACACTGGAGTGTGTTATGTGCTTCACTTTTTGACACACCCCTGAATTTAGCAATGGGGTCAGCCCCATTATGGTGCCCTTCACGTGGAGACAAAGGGTGTGCTTCGTGGTCCAGTCGTGCTCATGGAAGTTTGTGTTCAGTGTCATCCATGACAGACAACTTTTAGACAAGGAATCATCTCCTAAAACTCAGCACAATTTTATGGCCATGGCTACACCTGCCTCTTGCTCTGCTCTCTCGCTCCTCAGCTGCACTCCAGGATCACATATCATAACATCATAGAATCATAGAATCAACCAGGTTGGAAGAGACCTCCAAGATCATCCAGTCCAACCTACCCCTATAGCAATAGAATCACAGAATCCTTTAGGTTGGAAGGAACCTCAAAGCTCACTTGGAGGTAGAGGTGAGATGCTGCTACCAAAGACTAAAGTCTTTGCCATCTCTTCTACATAACTGTAGTAAAAGTTGAGGAGCACTAAGAAGTAACTTTTCAAGCCCCCGAAATTATTTATAGTTAAGATGGATAGTGCCAGTCTCTGTTTGGTGTTGGTGAGACCTGCTCTATTGACCAGAAGCCTCATCCAAAGCCTACACTAGTCCTTTCCTCAGCAGAAAAAATGAGTATGTCTAACCCTGTAGTAGTCACATAAAAAAACCTGAGTAGGCCTTTTAATTTGAGAGCAGTTTAGGATTTGCATAAACTACCTATCAACTCTTGGAGTACCTACAGGGAACTGAGAAGTCTTAAGTATGGATGGGTTTATGTCTTGTATCTGATGGGTTCAGGTAACTTTGAAGTAGATCTGGTCTGTAGTTTTTATCAGCTGCTAGTCCTTGCCATTTAAAGCTCTGCTCTTCTTTGCCACAAAGAGCAGCTAACCAGTGTGAAGCAAAGACCTCGACAAGCACGTGTGCTGTCATTTGCAAATGAATAGACTGCAAACCCCCAAGCCCCATATCCCATTATCTTTCTAATGGAAACGCACCAAGAGTTTAACCTGCAGTAAAGAATAATACAATATTTCTATAGAGAAAAACAGATTTTGATTAAATTTCTTTACCCTGGAGTCCAGCTGCTGCATATAAGACCAAAGATATTCTATGTTGGCTCCAAAAGGGTGGACGTGAAGAAATGTGGATATGATACCTGGATTGAAAAAAAAACCCAAATGTACACAAAGCATTGAAATTACCTCAGATAAATATATCATTGGAATGAGCAAAGTGATTCTGAACAGTCTGTTCTTGCAGGGTTTGGTTTTTTTCAGCATGAATTATTATTCTTATTTCTCTTACACACCCCAATAAACATAACAAAATGGCACATTTTTAATGCAGTCATAATAACATGGTAAACACAATAGCTCACCTTCAGGAATGACAGCAGTTAGCAAGTAAGTGACCAAGATAATATACTGATGTATAAAGGAATTTCTAAACAAAGACCTGCTGGAAGCATTTCAACTACCAATTTTATGCTTGATTTACCAATAGAAAATCGTGGATATTGTAATGGTAAAATTATTGCTTTTTTTTTTTCCCCTTCCCTTCACTGGCTGCTCTGTTGTGAAAATGTTTCATATAATTGTGTCTGAAACCTCACTCCTTCAAATTTTGCTAGTAATTATGTTGATGCTGGTTATGAAATGTGTTTAATCCATATTACCCTCGACTGCTGCTGAAGAAAACACAAATCCTTTATGCCACATTCACTTATTTACTCTCTGTTAAGAGAAAGACACTTCTCTCTATCTTCATTGTTATTTATAGGTATAGAAATAAAAGTGGCTTAGGAAAAGTCAAGATCTAAGTCAAGAGACTTGTTTTTCCCCTGCAGTGAAAGTCAAGTGAGTGCATAACAATGATGACCAGAGAAACCAACATTTGGAGGATGGGAAGTGCTATTAAAAGCACTAATTCCTCCCTTTCTAAGCAGGCAGGGAACAGGCAGCAAAATGGCATGTGTGCTACTCACAGTTTGGGGAGAGCTGAACTGAAAGAATCAGTGCAAATGTTTTCAACTCTGTTTGGATGAGTTTCTTAGCTGAACCGCCCTGAGGGGAGTTCCTCATATTTAAAGCATAAACACCAGGATTAAAAATGCTTACAAATGACAAAAATGGGTCACTGTATCTTGTGTACTGCAGGCCATGCTGTTTTCTTGGTGCTAAATGAATTAGGGTAATCTTGGATTTCGTTTTCCCCCCAAATACTGGCCATGGTTAAAAATCATAGACTGGCTTTGCAAAGAGAATGCTTTTTCCTCCTTCATTTTCCCAACAGTGCTTACAGACTTCTGAATCAGCAAAGGGAAGAGTGTATATTTAATGTTCTCCTATGGCCAGTCCTTGCAGCAGTTGCCTTCTTTGTGCTGTGCATGACCATAAGCACACACATAAGAGCTGTTGAAGCAAAAGTCAAAACCATTACGCTTGGATGAGTTGAGTGGAAATCCAATTTGCATCCAAATCACATTTTACCAGTGGCACTGTGTCTGTTGTGTGTGTTCCCCAGGATCTTTGATTCGGGAGGGTCAGGATGCTGGGTCTTTACACATAATGTATCTAAAATGGCACTTGAAAATATTTTGTAGTTACTGACTGGAGTCCCAGGTTAACTTTTTGATGATTTTTAAATGAATTTTGTGAAATGCAGACAAATTTAGTGAATGGATGGAGGCAAAGTTCTTTTTTTCCCTCGACACAACAGAACTGGTCTCAGAGGAAGAGATAACGTGAAATCCATCTTGAGCAATCTTTTGCCTTTCAACTCTTAACAATGAGCCTGTGGTGGGGGTGTTATGAACAGCAAAATCCAGACTAAGATTACACTGTTTATCTGAGTGTGCCACCGGACAGATGGATGGAAAACACTTTGGGACACTGCCACAACTTGTTACATTCAAATAATGAATTACCTAGAAAAAAAAGTCAGTGATTTGATGTCCTTCTCACATCACATTTGAACAGACCAAATGCCACCCATTACAACTCTCAGGTGGCCAGCACCAGAACAAGAGGACACAGCCTCAGGCTGCGCCAGGGGAGATTTAGGCTGGAGGTGAGGAGAAAGTTCTTCACTGAGAGAGTCATTGGACACTGGAATGGGCTGCCCGGGGAGGTGGTGGAGTCGCCGTCCCTGGAGCTGTTCAAGGCAGGACTGGACGTGGCACTTGGTGCCATGGTCTAGCCTTGAGCTCTGTGGTAAAGGGTTGGACTTGATGATCTATGAGGTCTCTTCCAACCTTGTTGATACTGTGATACTGTGAAAGTTGCAAATTTTATTCTAGCAATCAAAAAGAAATCAATTTAGACATTCCTGTCCATCCCTATGTTCCACATCTCACCACTCCCAAGAAGTTTAAACTTTTAAACATTTAAATACATCCTTCACTTTTAACTGACCTTTCTGGTCTGAACATTGTGAATCTGTGCCCCAGTAATAAAGCAGCAACCTTCCTGGTGCTTAGCAGATGCAAATGAGATGCATTTAAACAAGTTAAGGTAGTTTTGGAACTGTCACCTACTGCGATATTGCTGACTTTGTGAAACAAGCCAGCCAAAGAATTCAGTCTGGTCTTTCAGGTCAGCATTTCTGTGACTGGAAACCATGCCACAGGGAGCACTTTGGACCATGGACTTTTAGCTCCACGAAAACCTGCCCTGCTGAAACCAAAGGCAATACATGCATGGATATAAACAGGGCATGTGAGGAAGGCTGAGGGAGCTGGGGGTGTTTAGCCTGGAGAAGAGGAGGCTCAGGGGGGACTTCATTGCTGTCTGCAACTACCTGAAGGGAGGTTGTAGCCAGGTGGGGGTTGGTCTCTTCTGCCAGGCAACCAGCAAGAGAACAAGGGGACACAGTCTCAAGTTGTGCCAGGGGAAGTCTAGGCTGGATGTTAGGAGGAAGTTGTTGTCAGAGAGAGTGATTGGCATTGGAATGGGCTGCCCAGGGAGGTGGTGGAGGCACTGTCCCTGGAGGTGTTCAAGAAAAGCCTGGATGAGGCACTTAGTGCCATGGTCTGGTTGATTGGACAGGGCTGGGTGCTAGGTTGGTCTGGATGATCTTAGATGTGTCTTCCAACCTGGTTGATTCTATGATATCAAACCAAAACAATTGCTTGTGTTTTAGGATTTCCTTTACTAAAACCCCTTATGAACATGGATGAAAAACAAGCAAATGAACAAACAAACAAAGTGTTCATTTCTATTAGCACAAAGATGCATATAACATAGATGCAATAAAAAAAAAAATTGTTAAAAGGCATTTTGTCCTCAGGAATATTCTTTGGGTTTATCTTATGTTGGGAATAGTGATACTGAATCATAGAATCATAGAATCAACCAGGTTGGAAGAGACCTCCAAGATCATCCAGGCCAACCTAGCACCCAGCCCTAGCCACTCAATCAGACCATGGCACTAAGTGCCTCAGCCAGTGTAATGTAGTGATTCTATAGAATTGTCTGACTATTGTACACTGGACCATAAGGCATGGACAGGCGAGAGTGCAGGAGCTCAGAAGTACTGAGTTAAGATAAAACAGAAGGTTGGAATGACCTTAGAGAATGGTGTAAAAAATATAAACAAATGTAAGGCTGGAGCCTGTGGTTTTCACCTCTCTCTGCTGACTTAGATTACTTAGACACAATGCATGTGTTGCTGAGAGAATAGGGTGAATGTCTATGCCAATTAGTATGTCATTTCTAACACCAGTACATGTAACCAATTGCAGTTCAATACAGTTTGAAAGGCATAAAAACACACATTTGGAATGCAATAAACAGATTGAACTTGCTTGCATCAAGCATCTCCCCATCTCTTCTGATGCCTGTGGCATCATAGCCCATGGCAACCTTACCTATTAGTAGTGCCTCCTTCTCTGACTTTAGACCCGGGCTTCGTTTCTCTGAATTTTTCTCTCTGTCCTGGTTGACCAATGCAACTGTCAATACATTGATTTCCTATAGGTTTGGGGAAACAAAACAAACAGGTGGTCATTTAGATCCCATTTACTTCAATTCAACCTTTCAGTTCCACAAAAAAAGAACATTAGTTTACATCTAAAGACAGGACAATAATGAATAATTGATCTGTTTGCAGAATATTGAAAGGCAATTTTGTTTTGGAAGCATCTTTGTGGAAATTAGTGTGGAGATGAGAAATTTTGCTTGTGGGACAAGGAGTAACTTTGTTGCTAGTGCTTCTTCATTATAATAGCTTGGAAGATGTGCCATAAAATGTGGGAATGGTCAGAAAGCTCACATTTGCTAGCTATTAAAGCAGTAAACAAAGACCACCTCTAGGGAACAGAAAAGGAAGCATTGAGCTACAGCTAGAGGAGTAAATTCAGCAGTCACTAGCAATGGTTTTAGCTGCTAGAAGACAGTCATCAATCCTGTTAGGCTCTTTAGCCAGTTCCTGGTATGGTATTGGCACTTGTCCCATACAATTTCCAGTGATGTTTTGGAGGTCAGTGTGTTTTGGGGACCATTCCCAATAGGTGGGCTGCATAAAGCTACCTTGTTTTGAGGACTGAAAGAGCAAACATGTCAAGACCAGGTGGCCTGAACCATCCAAATCTCAGCCAAACTACCACATTAGATGCTTCATTAGAAGTACCCTGGTAGTTGTGTGACAGATTACTCTTCTCCTGGGTATATGGGAAGTAAACAGATCTCCATTTTAGAGGTGTGCAAGTGCATGTAAGTCCTCAGCATGTGCTGCACAATGATCAAGCCTATACATAGGCTGTATCCATGGAGCAACTGGTATGCAGTAACTCATGGTGGAGTCACCACCCCTGGAGGTGTTGAAGCAAAGCCTGGATGAGGCACTTAGTGCCATGGTCTGGTTGACTGGCTAGGGCTGGGTGCTAGGTTGGACTGGATGACCTTAACAGATCTACAAGTTAATGACAATAAATGAAAAAATGTGCATTCTTCATAGGGCAGCCCAGTTTCTACCCAATATTTGCAGCAGGATGGTCAAACATGCCTGGCCATCACTAAGCAGTTTGAGCAAGCACATCTGCCCAGGGAGGTGGTGGAGTCACCATCCCTGGAGGTGTTCAAGCAAAGCCTGGATGAGGCACTTAGTGCCATGGTCTGGTTGAGTGGCTAGGGCTGGGTGCTAGGTTGGACTGGATCATCTTGGAGGTCTCTTCCAACCTGGTTGATTCTATATGATTCTATATCTTGGTGAGGCAGTGACCCACTGCTGCATCTGATTTGTGAACTGCTCGGCAGCTCCATGGAGGCAAAGAGCATGGGATGGAGCTATGGTGATGTGAGGTGGGACTGTGCAATAATGGTGTTCTTGTTCTGATTGAGAGAGTCAAATAAGCAGCTGGAGGTTGCATGGTACTAGGTAGCTTTAAATGCAAGCAGGTTTGCACTATTTGGTGCAATGATGTAGCCCATTTAGAACATGGGTTTAGGGTGGTGACTTGCTCCTCTACTCTAGGCAAACAATTTTGGCAATGAAAGAGGCACTGAGTTTGTGTTGCTCTAGGGCATTTCTGCACGTGTTAATAATCCATGCTAAAAAACCAAAATGGCCCAAACTCCAAAATATGTCAAATGTGTCTAGATGAAGAAATGCTTCACCCTTTGTGAGACTGGTAAAAAGAGTCAGAAAGTTGTATGTGCATTTGAGTGCCATATGTGTAACCTTAGTCCCCAGCAACAAGGGGCTCTGACAGGCCTTAGCCCACGATGAAAGAGTGGAGACACATTGAGTCACCTGTGGTTTGTTGCAGCAGGAGTGGCCAACTGAGACACAGCTCATGGACAGACACCCACGTGTTGCTTTGTTGGGTACATCTAAGCCTTTGCTGCATTTTTAGCCAGTAGAAGTGATTTTTCAGTCATCTGTTTTAATTATCTCCTTTAGATTGAAACAACCCAGACCTTAGAGATATCTATTTTGTATTTCTCATTGGCTGCAAAGGGAAACATAAAACATAGCTTTAGACACCTGCAGGTGGCAGGGAGTCTTAAAATAATGGTGTGGCTGAGCACTCTGGCAGCTACATCACCCTGACACTAACACTTTTAGTGTAACACACAGCACACATTATAGCAGCAGGACTATGCTCTAAGTTGCCCAGTGCTGCTGATTTCTCTCTTGATAGGGATAAAAGCTAGTGCAAACACTGATCTGCTGCTGGCCATGACATCCAAGAACCGTGAAAGAAAACTCAGGCAGAGTTTCATACAGAAATAAGGGAAGTCTTCACATTAATTTCTCCATAAAGGCAGTAATGACAGGGGGGGTGCAGATCAAAGTAGCAGAACTGGATGAGGTATTTCATGATAGTGCAGCAGAAGAGCAGAGAAACACATGCCACCAGAGCTTGTATAGGTTAAGAGGCAATTTCTTAATCCATCAGAGCTAGAAAAGAAGTCTAAACCCAGCAATTCCTGAGAGGGGAAGGAGAGAGCACAGAGATGTCTATTTGATGTAACAGGCTCCAAACACAACACACTAGCTGTTTCAGATGGGATTAAAACTTTTGTCAAGCAGTGAGGCAGAGAAAGAAACTATATTCCCATTGGGAACAACGAACAGATGGGTTCTCATTTAATGACTAGATTTGAGTCTGTACAGAACATTTTGTGTGATTTATAGGACAGTGTAAATGGATGCTAAAGGAAGTCACATCAAGTCTGCCTTAACTGTGTGTTAGTACAGAGGATAAAAGAGTAAAAAAACTGGTTATTCAGAAGCCTGAGGAAACTAAGAGTGGCAAAGACAGCTACTTAGCTGGCTTTAGAAGAAGGCTGCAGGTTCTTGGATGTTTGAAAAGAAGAGGTTTCTGCCATCCCAAACTACCCAGCTCGCAGAGCACGATAAACTAGACAGCCCTGGTGCATTCAGCTGTCACAGTAAGCTTGTGCAGGCCATGAGAAAAAGCAGGGTGTGAATGGTCACATAAAAGATTCAACAGTAATGCTGCTAGGAATTAAGAGTGGTTTGAGACAAATGGGCATAACTGTGTCTAGAAAATGAGTGTGTAATTCACCCAGAAACCAGGCTAATTATGGTGTAAGTGAAAACCTTAACTATCTGACTCCACATTGCAGATAGGAATCTGCTACCTGTGAAGCCTCTACTACAAACCCTCATGCAGATAATTTGAGGCACTACTTATGCCAGCCCACAAAAAACAAGGCTTTTAAGAGTACAAAGGTGAAGGAGGTAATAACTAATTGGAAACAAACAGGTCTCCTCTGGCATCAGAAAAGCTACTGATCACCAGATGCCTCAGGAAAATTATTTAACATATATTACATTAGAGTATTTCCTTTCTTTCCTGAAGATGATCTTTTATTTGGTAAATTATATCTTCTGAAGCCCTAAACAGTCTCCTTCAGCAGGTTTCATCATAAAAGGAGTATTGTGCTACCATCTGTCACTTACTGCATTAAAAGACCAAGAAGACAGCTGAGCATGTGCAAACCAGCACTTACTAGAGCAAAATGACCTTGCAAGAACCAAATGCAGTAGGTGGAATACTTAATCCAGGTTAAATCACACCTGGAGATCATTAGAGACCTGGCCCTATTCATTATTCACAAATTGTGGCAGGTATCTGAGACCATGGAGGCCTGATGTGATGGTGACAGCTCCAGAGCTGCTCAGCATTAACACAGCCATTCTGTGTGATGATTTCACCACTGCCAGCTTGGAGCTTTACCCTGCAAGCAACACTTTAATCCATCAGTAGATGATGGAAAGACATGGAATTCCTACATGGGCTTGACCAACCCCATGACAAAGCCTATGAGGAGAGGCTGAGGGAGCTGGGGTTGTTTAGCCTAGAGGAGAGGAGGCTCAGGGGGGACCTCATTGCTGTCTACAACTACCTGAAGGGAGGTTGTAGCCAGGTGGGGGTTGGTCTCTTCTCCCAGGCAACCAGCAACAGAACAAGGGGACACAGTCTCAAGTTGTGCTGGGGGAGGTCTAGGCTGGATGTTAGGAGGAAGTTGTTGGCAGAGAGAGTGATTGGCATTGGAATGGGCTGCCCAGGGAGGTGGTGGAGTCACCATCCCTGGAGGTGTTCAAGAAAAGCCTGGATGAGGCACTTAGTGCCATGATCTAGTTGAGTGGCTAGGGCTGTCTGCTAGGTTGGACTGGATGATCTTGGAGGTCTCTTCCAACCTGGTTGATTCTATGATTCTATGACTCTGCAGATAGCCCTTGGGACTAGCACTGCTTTTGGAAAACTTTTAGGAGAACTTACTGCATAAACCAGAGGATGGCAAATAACAATTCTCTCAAAGGAACTATCAATTCTCCCAGGCAAACTTCTGACACTGAGCTGATGGTTGTGAAGAGCCATACATGGCAGGTTTTGCACATGGATGTATATCTCAGCCACATCCTGGCCATAAGGTGTGACAGAAGTGGAATTTGTGTCATTCTGTTATGGACCTTGGATTCTTTAGAAAGCAAAAGCAAAGGTGTGGGCAAGTGGATTGCTCCAAAAGCTACCTGGACTCACTGTTCACCAAAGTCCACCAAAGGGCAACTGAGTGTCATGCTGGGGACACAGCAAATAAGAGCACGACTCCTGAAAGAGCTGCATCTGCTGGAGAGAGGCACTGAAGTCCTGAGGAGTAGAAGAGATGTGATGACTTTCTACAGAAGAAAGCTGCACATACTACACGATCAAAAGACTATCTCTGACTCTGGGCTACTAACAGATCAGAAAGCCCCAGATGCTTGGGTGGGATGGATGACCTGGGTCTTTTGCTCTAGGTTGGTTCATTTCTACTCCCTACAGAAAAGTATGGTATTAAAGAAGTCCTCAATCCAGATGTCACTAATCCTTTACAGGCCAGTCTTATACCAGTGCAAAAAAAGGCAGGCAGAGGAGGAGTTGGCCATTTGGGAAGAGTATAAAACTCTTGTCAGAGGATGTAGGGACACAACCAGGAAAGCTAAGGCCTCCTTGGAATTCAACCTTGAAAGGGAGATCAAAGACAACAGAAAAGCCTTCTTCAAATACATTGCAGGACAAACTAACACTAGGGGCATTTTGGCCCTCTGCTGAATGAGGTGGGTGCCCTGGAGGATATAAAGAAGGCACAGTTACAGAATGCCTTTTTTGTCTCAGTCTGTACTGCCAGAGACTGTCCTCAGGAGCCCCTGACATCTGAGGCCTCAGAGGAAGACAGGACAAAAGGAAGTTTTCCTTGGTTGATGAGGGAACAGTTAAGTAATTTGGACATCCATAAAGCCATGGGTCCTGATGGGATACACCTGTGGGTGCTGAGGGAGCTGGCACAGGTCTTTCATTGCCAGACCACTCTCCACCATCTTTGGTAAGTCAAGGCAGACAAGAGAGGTGCCTGGGCACTGGAGGAGGGCAAAGGTGGCTCCAGTCTTCAAAAAGGTAAGGAGGACTCAGGTAACTATAGACCTGTCAGCCTCAGCTCATTCCCTGGAAAGGTAGGGGAGCAACTTAGGCTGTCCTTAGGCATACCAAGGACAAGAGGGTCATCAGGAGCAGTCAGCATGGTTTCACCATTTTTTAACCTGTGAGGGTGACAGAACACTGGGACAGGCTGCCCAGGGTGGGTGTGGAGTCTCCTGCTCTGGAGATATTCAAAAGAGCCTGGATGTGTTCTTGTGTGATCTACTCTAAGTGATCCTGCTTTGGCAGGGAGCTTGGACTAGATGATCACTTCCAGCCCCTAGCATTGTGTGTTCTTGCCTGGGGAGATTCTCTCTTTAGCTAAAACGAGTCTCTTCAGCCTAAAAAGTTCTGTGATTCTGAAAACATGCACTAGCCAGCACCCTTACAAAAGGGCAGACTGATGACTTGCCATTCCCCAGGAAGGATGACCAAGAGCTAAGGTGGGCTCAGCTGCCCTAGCTGGAAACTGCTCTTGCCAGAGTGCAGTTCCACATTACCCGTTGTTCAGGACTCTGCTGGAAATGCAGAACATGGGATTTGATGACTGTGACATTGAAGACATCTGGCATGCGACCAGGATGCAAATGATGAATATCCAAAAACCTGGAATACTCTCTCCACTATCTGGGTAATCCAAATATTTGATAATTAGCTTAAAATACAGAGGGGATAATGATTGCTTGCATATTATCGCCACAGATCTCATTCCCTTTGCTGCAGCAGGTGGGATTTTGCACAATTTTGTGGTGAAGGGGTAAAAACCAATATTATACCTTCTGAAAGATCCAACAAAACAACAATCCTAGACCAGAAACATTTGCAGGATACGTTGGTGTTTGTACTCTGTGTACAGAGTCAATCGTCAGAGACATTGGAACAGCAGCAAAAGGAGAAAAGACACGTTGGACACAGCAGGCATATGCCAGAGCAGATGCTGACTGTTGGTAGATATAAGAGATACAAGACACTTTCTCATCAGCCAGGGGATTTATCAAAGAAAAGGAGTAGGAAGACAAAAGACTATAGACCTAAAGCATAAGCAAATATGTTGCAGGCTATTACAGTATCACAGTATCACCAAGGTTGGAAGAGACCTCATAGATTATCAAGTCCAAACCTTTACCACAGAGCTCAAGGCAAAGACATGCTGTGTTTTGAAAACGAAAGGCAAATGAATGACTTAGAAGAAAGACCCATGCACATGTGATACCAAATCTGCAGCCTTCCACCTCTTGAATGGTGTCTGTGCCTGCTCTGAGTTCACAACACTGGGCTTAGACTTCACATCATAGACTCAACCAGGCTGGAAGAGACCTCCAAGATCATCCAGTCCAACCTAGCACCCAGCCCTAGCCACTCAACCAGACCATGGCACTAAGTGCCTCATCCAGGCTTATCTTGTGCCATGTATCGCTCTTCACAACCATCAGCTCAGTGTCAGAAGTTTGCCTGGGAGAATTGATAGTTCCTTTGAGAGAATTGTTATTTGCCATCCTCTGGTTTATGCAGTAAGTTCTCCTAAAAGTTTTCCAAAAGCAGGCAGCCCTGAACCAAAGTGCTAGTCCCAAGGGCTATCTGCAGAGTCATAGAATCATAGAATCAACCAGGTTGGAAGAGACCTCCAAGATCATCCACTCCAACCTAGCACCCAGCTCTAGCCACTCAACTAGACCATGGCACTAAGTGCCTCATCCAGGCTTTGCTTGAACACCTCCAGGGATGGTGACTCCACCACCTCCCTGGGCAGCCCATTCCAATGCCAATCACTCTCTCTGCCAACAACTTCCTCCTAACATCCAGCCTAGACTTCCCCTGGCACAACTTGAGACTGTGTCCCCTTGTTCTGTTGCTGGTTGCCTGGCAGAAGAGACCAACCCCACCTGGCTACAGCCTCCCTTCAGGTAGTTGTAGACAGCAGTGGATTGATGGCCACGAGGTAGAACAAAGAGCAGCTGTCAGGCAGGACGAGAGAGAGAGAACAAAACAGGTAGTTCCTCTGTTTTTCTAGGCGGCTAGACAGGAAGTGGGAGCAGTCTAATCACCACCTGGAGTAAGGCTCAGACCCACCCCTGTGGAGGAGTCAGGAGGACCTGGAGTCAGGGTCAAGAGCAGTCCCCCTTTACATGCGCATGTGCCTGTAGAGAACACCTGCTCAGCCTTGCTGCCGGTTGCTCGCATGGAGCTAGGACCACCTTTCCTCTCCTGGGCTGTGGGATTAAGAACAGAGCTTATTCCTCTTCACAGGTTGCTGTGAGACCGTGCTGTGACAAACGTGGTTGTGTGAAATCTGATAGAAACCCAACATTCTCCAGGAACATTTTGTGTCATGCAGAGCTCTTCTGTCAGCATGTCCTCTTAGAGTGACTGCGTCTGACTGGCTGCTGACTGCTCCTCTAAAAATATACTTGACTAGAAAATTGCTCATCAGTTTTCACAGTATCACAGTTTCATCAGGGTTGGAAGAGACCTCACAGATCATCAAGTCCAACCCTTTACCACAGAGCTCAAGGCCAGACCATGGCACCAAGTGCCACGTCCAATCCTGCCTTGAACAGTTCCAGGGACGGCGACTCCACCACCTCCCCACGCAGCCCATTCCAGTGTCCAATGACTCTCTCAGGGAAGAACTTTCTCCTCACCTCCAGCCTAAATCTCCCCTGGCACAGCTTGAGGCTGTGTCCTCTTGTTCTGGTGCTGGCCACCTGAGAGAAGAGAGCAACCTCCTCCTGGCCACAACCACCCTTCAGGTAGTTGTAGACAGCAATAAGGTCCCCCCTGAGCCTCCTCTTCTCCAGGCTAACCAATCCCAGCTCCCTCAGCCTCTCCTCGTAGGGCTGTGCTCAAGGCCTCTCCCCAGCCTCGTCGCCCTTCTCTGGACACGCTCAAGCATCTCAATGTCCCTCCTAAACTGGGGGGCCCAGAACTGAACACAGTACTCAAAGTGTGGTCTAAGCAGTGCAGAGTACAGGGGCAGAATGACCTCCCTGCTCCTGCTGGCCACACCATTCCTGATGCAGGCCAGGATGCCACTGGCTCTCTTGGCCACCTGGGCACACTGCTGGCTCATGTTCAGGTGGGTATCCATCAGCACCCCCAGATCCCCATTTTGAGAAATGTAATTCTTTTGTTGCTGCAAATGAATTGATCTTGTGCTGGCAGATTAACGACTTCCTAGAAATACATTTTACATGATCCAGGCTCCTCACAGCCCAAGAGCTGATTTCAGTAAAGGGGCTGACATTAAGTTAGTGCTGAAGTGCTATGTAGAGAGGTTTGTTGGCCATTTCTACATGCACTCAGTTTACAGTGACAAGCGTCAGCGTTGCACCACCTATAAAAAGCATAAGGTGAAGAATGAGGCACATAACCATCTGGCCAAAAAAAACACAGCTCTCATAAGAGGCCTGCACTACTTTTAGAGTTAGCACTGGGTCAGTAATTCAGTAAAGAACTCCTTGTTTGTCAGTGTTTTGTTAGTTTGTTGTTTTTAGTTGAGTCTCAGAGGATCCTTCTCTTTCTACTCTCTACCTGGTGATGCAGAAGAACTTATTTGCCATATGCTAGACTGCTGGTGAATGCGACTGGTCTGTCATTAGAAATGATACAGACCAGATGTCACCTTTTCATTCAAATCAAGCCTAAACTCGAGAACTTATTTTGTGCTGTGCAAGAAATCAGTGTTGGCTCTGTCAGCCACGGAATAGTGTAATTGCTTTTGATGCGTGCTAATATAGAAACCTACTTTTACATCACACTCATACAGAACTCGCCACGTCTCTAGGTTTAAAAGTGATTGAAAAGAGTGCACTGATATTAAGGAATAAACACAACCATCTTGAAAAGATATCTGACACTAAAAGTTAGAGAAACAGAATGGAGATAGGCGAACAGAAGACCTTGCAAATGAAACGTTTCAAACGCACTTCTGTGCAGCGAGCGTTTGTTTGACTAATTTATCCTGTGCAGAAGGATAGAAGTGGTTTTTGGGAGTAAAGATTAATTGTGTTATGGTGCTCTTGACATCATATTTTTCTGATCCATTTGCCAGAGAGATGCTTTTAACTTTTTCATTACAAAGCTTTTGCTATTGCAACCTTCACCTGCTGAGTTTAGGCAACTAGCAATAATCTGAAAATGGTGTTTCTCATTGGAACTACCTTTTTATATTCTCCTCATTGTATCTGAGCACATCTATTTTATGGATATGTAAGATATGGATGACTAATATGAAACTTACTTCAGGCCCATTTTTAAAAGTATGAGCAAGTTGCTTCATTTTCTAAAGTTGAATTTATGTGTAGGTTCCTGATGACTTAACACAGATGTTTCATGTGATGGGAAGGTGGTTGTTTTGCAAGGGAAAAAGCAATTGTCATTTTGCAGCCTTTCTGCCAGGGAATGGCAGCAAACCTATGAGTGGCTGAATAAAAGAATTGCCTGCCCAACATCTATGCTGAACTCATTGTAGGATGGGATACTTTGTGCTTAATGAGAACTTCTAAAGCCACAGAATCATTGAGGCTGGAAAAGACCTCTGAGATTGACAAGTCCAGCCTATGACCCAACACCACAACATCAACTAAACCATACCACCAAGTGCCACATCCAATCTTTTCTTAAAGCTCTCCAGGGATGGTGACTCCACCTCTTCACAATGGGCAGCCCATTCCAGTGCCTAATCACTGGCACTCTTGGCCACCTGGGCACACTGCTGGCTCATGTTCAGGTGGGTATCGATCAGCACCCCCAGATCCCTTTCTGTTTGGCTGCTCTCCAGCCACTCCGACCCCAGCCTTGGGGGGGTATTGAAGTTTCTCTCTCAGTTCCATCACTTTTTGCTGTCTATTGCTTGAAGGACTTCAGCAGGTTGGAGGGAATGTGAATGTAGTATCCAACCCCCAGGACTGCAGCAGCAAGATTGCAGCTGAAGCAGAGGTGGCCTGTCATCCTTCAGGTGGTTGCGGGGGAGCCTGAGTGCTCTGACAAGCCAATCTGACTTGTACACTGTGTGGGCTAAGCACACAGCTGCATATGTATAAGGCTGAATGTTATTCCTCACTAGAAGTGATGGGATGACTCCTGTACACGTGTGCAGTATAAATACTCAGGGAGAATGCTCTGGGATGAAAGGCTGCACATAATGATCAGATATTATTGAAATGTCAGGTAGCTCTGGGCACTGAAAAACTGTCTCCCTGTGGAGCTCCTACGAAATTTAAAGTCAAGAAACTGTGATTTGCTGAGTGGGTGGCTGAATTGCTTTTATCATTGTGTCTCAGAGTTCTCTCTTCTCCTCCCTCACATGACAAGAATCAAAAGCCAAGTTATGATGCCACCCTGATACTTTTAATTAGGGACAAAAGAAATGGTGTGATTTCTCTAGCTATTAACAAAGGGGTTATTGATACAGCGCAGAGCTGCTTCGGGTATCACATTCTGTGTCAGAACATACCTTCATCTGCTGTAGCTGTTTGCTCCCTGTAGGGTTAGACACTGGCTGAAACTGCAGAGACTGTGATGCAGGCAGCAGAGAGATCTGCATTGTGGCAATGCAATGCTGTTGCTGTCCTCTCATACACTGAACCAGGGCTGAGGTGGTGAAGCAGGATGCTCAGGAGGACTCGATCTATCAGTATCTAAGAACTTCTGAAGGCTGAGCAGGCTCTTTGATAACATGGTCCTCAGCAGCCAGTTCAACTCCTGTTATTTCACAGGCCTCATGGAACTGAGTTCATGAGGTAGTCATTCCTCATGCCTACTGTGGTAAAGTAGGAAAGCTGCTGATCTGCAAATGGTCATAGCTGCTTGAATTTATCATACTCTATATGCCTTAAATTGAAGGAAGTAAGGGAAAAATGAGTGATGGAAGGGCTACAAATAAATGTCTGGAATGGAAAAGGCAGGGAGCAGAAAGAGGCATGGCCACATCTCAGCCTTGTGATCATGGCCCCACCAGGGCAGAAGAACCTGAACACAGAGAGTAAATGAATCTCTGTAGCCCCTGGGAGCTTTACATCCCACTCCAATCAGGATACAGGGTCATTGCACCTTCTGCTCATGGTAAAACACACCAGTGAGGAGAGACCAAACCCTGCATCTCCCTCTCATTAAGGAGCTATTCTCATCCCTTCACTGCATTATTCCTGCTTGTTCACTTTAGAAAATTAACCAAATTTGTTAAATTAATTAGTTGGCCAAATACACTCTTGCAGAGGGGAGCAGTTACAACAGAGGGAATGCAGAGTGCATATAGACTATGCTCTTCCTGAGAAATGCAGTTTTGAACCATTTCATGTGGAGGAGAGATGCAAATCCCCACTTCTGATATTCCTTTCAGGGTATGTCACCCTCAAGTTCTCATGTACAGAAGGCTATTAGCAATCTGTCCCTACCCTCAAATGTACCCAGCTGTCACCACCTCACTTTTTTGACTCCCACGTGGTCCCAAAATGCCTGCTGCGATGCCAAAGGACACCAGCAAAGCCAAGGAAGCTACTCTGTTACTCCTATCAGCTTGCTGGGGCCAAGAGTCACAGCCTAACAAACCTATGAATGGGAGATAGAAAAGAAACACATTTCTGATGCGTGCAGACTCTGCACTGGCTTCTGACTTTAGGCCAAAATTTGCCTCTCATATTAGCCATCTTGAGCACATTTTGTATCACAAATCTGTTGTTGGTGTTGATCTGTTGGAAGGTAGGAGAGCCCTGCAGAGGGACCTGGCCAGGCTGGATGGGTGGGCAGAGGCCAATGGGATGAGATGGAACACAGCCAAGTGCAGGGTTCAGCACTTTGGCCACAACAACCCCAAGCAGCACTACAGGCTGGGGCCAGAGTGGCTGGAGAGCAGCCAGGAAGAAAGGGACCTGGGGGTACTGGTAGAGAGTACCCTAAGAATGAGCCAGCAGTGTGCCCAGGTGGCCAAGAGAGCCAATGGCATCCTGGCCTGCATCAGGAACAGTGTGGCCAGTAGGACAAGGGAGGTTATTCTGCCCCTGTACTCAGCACTGCTCAGGCCACACCTTGAGTGCTGTGTCCAGTTCTGGGCTCCTCAATTCAAGAGAGATGTTGAGGTGCTGGAAGGTGTCCAGAGAAGGGCAACAAAAGCTGGTGAGGGGTCTGGAACACAAATGCTATGAGGAGAGGCTGAGGGAGCTGGGGGTGTGCAGCCTGGAGAAGAGGAGGCTCAGGGGGGACCTCATTGCTGTCTACAACTACCTGAAGGGAGGCTGTATCCAGGTGGGGGTTGGCCTCTTCTGCCCGGCAAGCAGCAAGAGAACAAGGGGACACAGTCTCAAGTTGTGCCAGGGGAAGTCTAGGCTGGATGTTAGGAGGAAGTTGTTGGCAGAGAGAGTGATTGGCATTGGAATGGGCTGCCCAGGTAGGTGCTGGAGTCACTATCCCTGGAGGTGTTCAAGGAAAGCCTGGCTGAGGCACTTAGTGCCATGGTCTGGTTGAGTGGCTAGGGCTGGGTGCTAGGTTGGAGTGGATGATCTTGGAGGTCTCTTCCAACCTGGTTGACCCTATGATTCTATGATTGTGTTATGGGAACAGCAAGCCTTATGACAAGTGGGCTAGCTATGAAGTGGCTGTTGAACTCAGAAGGAAGTGAAGCAAAAGCATCAGCAGCTACTTGAGGTCTTTATCAATACCACTGATCAACTTTAGTCCCACAGTCTTGAACCACTGGGCCAATATGAGCAGGCAGTATGCTCTTCTGGCTCACTCTCCCTGTTTCAAAGGCACTTTTCGTCTTGCCAGGGCCCCCACCCTGTGGATGGTGTTTACTAACACATACACTGACATGGGACATTCACAAAAGGCACCCTTGGGTACCTCCATTAAAAGTTTGCATAGTGAAGTACAAAAACTGATCTCTGCTGAATTTGATGGAATTAAAGACTTCTCAAAAACCTGAAGGGTGTCAGCTTTTAAAAGTCTTTGCCCAGATTGCTGCAAAAATGAGCCTCATTTAAGAGCTATCTTTACTTGTCTTCGATCAAGATCATCAGCAATTAACTGTACCAAGTGAAAAGAGAAGACTAAGGTATTGTTAGGAATAACATCACTTCTGGTGTAGCTTAAAATGAGCAATCAAGTAAAATGAGTGTGCATGTTGATCTCTTCTGCCAGGCAACCAGCAACAGAACAAGGGGACACAGTCTCAAGTTGTGCTGGGGTAAGTCTAGGCTGGAGGGAAGCCTAGACTAGGAGGAAGTTGTTGGCAGAGAGAGTGATTGGCATTGGAATGGGCTGCCCAGGGAGGTGGTGGAGTCACCATCCCTGGAGGTGTTGAAGAAAAGCCTGGCTGAGGTACTTAGTGCCATGGTCTGGTTGAGTGGCTAGGGCTGGGTGCTAGGTTGGCCTGGATGATCTTGGAGGTCTCTTCCAACCTGGTTGATTCTGTGATTCTATGATTCTGTTCTAAGGTGTGTTGGATAATCACAATCCTTACCTGTTGGATACAGTGCTCCTCAGAGCCAGGAATCATCTGGTAAATCATTGAAAAGCAGATATAGAGGGGAAAAAAGTAAAGGAAGGATCAGAGTCAAATATAAGATGCTTGGATGAAATTGAGAAATACTTTTTTAAGAGCTTGAAGTATTCCAAAGGGGAAAAAAATAATCTCTTCTTAATATTATTGATTTTGTGTCTGGAGAAAACCCCACATAATATTGTGCCAAAGTTGCTGGAGATGCTTCCTGGAGGAAGATGGATGGACGAGTTCAAAGTCATTACTTTGTTCAAACAATGAAACTCAAACAGAACAAAAAGGTGGTAAGGAACCTTCTGGTGAATCAGTTTCACTCTCTGAAATCTATTCACTCTATCATGCCTTGGTGATAATGAAATAACCCTAAAAGTCTTTTCAGAGAAATACTGTTGGCTTTTTTACCTAATGGGAATTTAATTATTGATTTCAACAGACTCAGGACTTTATCATGCAGTTGCTATCTGGGCATTCAAAAGGCTTTTGCAGCTATGGCCTGTGTCTTGCTTATTTGAACTTAGAGGTCTGGTACTCTCTGAGTAGCATGGGATAGCACTTTTAAAGAGGATAGGAGTTATTCACAGGAACGAAGGCTGCTCAGGGAAAGCACTGAACTGCTGGAAGATCACTGGCTGCTTCTAAAATGAGGCTTGTGTGGAAAAGTTCTCCTTTGCTTCATTATGGAGTGAGTGCAGAGGAGAGCAACGAAGCTGGTTAAGGGCCTGGAAAATAAATCTTGTGAAGAGTGACACAGGGAGGTGGGGCTGTTAAGTTTGATGAAGAGGAGGCTGAGGGGGGACCTTCATTGCTGTCTACAGCTACCTGAAGGGATGTTGTGGAGAGGCTGCTGCTGGTCTCTTCTCACAGGTAAATAGTGATAGAACAAGAGGGAATGGCCTCAAGCTGTGACTAGGTGTGTTTAGATTGGTCATTAGGAAACATTTTTTAACAGCAAGAGTGGTCAAGCATTGGAATGGGCTGCCCAGGGAGGTGGTTGAGTCACCAGCCCTGGATGTGTTTAAAAGTCATCTGGAGGTGATGCATGAGGATATCACAGTATCACCAAGGCTGGAAGAGACCTCATAGATCATCAAGTCCAACCCTTTACCACAGAGCTCAAGGCCAGACCATGGCACCAAGTGCCACGTCCAATCCTGCCTTGAACAGCTCCAGGGATGGCGACTCCACCACCTCCCCGGGCAGCCCATTCCAGTGTCCAATGACTCTCTCAGTGAAGAACTTTCTCCTCACCTCCAGCCTAAATTTCCCCTGGTGCAGCCTGAGGCTGTGTCCTCTTGTTCTGGTGCTGGCCACCTGAGAGAAGAGAGCAACCTCCTCCTGGCCACAACCACCCCTCAGGTAGTTGTAGACAGCAATAAGGTCTCCCCTGAGCCTCCTCTTCTCCAGGCTAACCAATCCCAGCTCCCTCAGCCTCTCCTTGTAGGGCTGTGCTCAAGGCTGAACTCTGTAGAGTAGGGGTAACAGTTGGAGTTGATGATCCTTGGGGGTCTTTTCCAACCTGAACATTTCTGTGATTCTGTGATTCCATTAACAATGGAGGAACACCATGGATGTTAACCTTCTCTCCCCCAAAACAAGAACATATTCACCAAAGCTTAGAAATATGTAAAGAGTGAGTGCCAAGAGGACAGAGCCAAGCTCTGCTTGGTGATGCCCAAAGGTTGAACTGGATCATCTTGGAGGTCTCTTCCAGCCTGGTTGATTCTATGATTCAAAGCTACACTACTATTTGCATACAGTGTCCTATGTATATTGAACTCAGTGAGCAAAAGTAGATCTTTGATCAAAACACAAGAATTAGCCTGCTCCACAGAAAGCCACTGGACTCATAGAAAGAGAGGAAGAAGAAATGACTTTTACAGTGGCAAGCCAAAACCCATGCAATTAGCACTTTCAGTTTGCAAATTGTTCTCTCTACTCAAGCACACCTCCCAAGCAGGATTTTTTTTCCATGTTGGAACTAATCAGGTTTAAGGAGCCTGAGAACATCCTGAAAGAGGATTATATATGAAATTATAATTGTCTGTTGGCCATTATTTTTAATTCAGTTAAGAGTGATTTGCCATTGGAATGGGCTGCCCAGGGAGGTGGTGGAGTCAACATCCCTAGAGGTGTTCAAGAAAAGACTGGCTGAGGCACTTAGTGCCATGGTCTAGTTGAGTGGCTAGGGCTGGGTGCTGGGTTGGACTGGATGATCTTGGAGGTCTCTTCCAACCTGGTTCTATGATTCTGTGACAGAGATGAGAATTAAATATCACTATATGCAGCAATGAAGAGGAAATTAAAAAGGGGGGGGGGAGGCAGATAGTAGCAATAAGTAAACTTATCCTTAACCACAGAGCTGATGGAAATGAACACTTAGGGACAGCACTTCTAGCAGTCCACATAGAATCCACATAGAATCAACCAGGTTGGAAGAGACCTCCAAGATCATCCAGTCCAACCTAGCACCCAGCCCTAACCAATCAACTAGACCATGGCACTAAGTGCCTCATCCAGTCTTTTCTTGAAGACCCCCAGGGACAGTGACTCCACCATCTCCCTGGGCAGCCCATTCCAATGCCAATCACTCTCTCTGTGAAGAACTTCTTCCTAATATCCAGCTTATACCTACCCTGGCACAACTTGAGACTGTGTCCCCTTGTTCTATTGGTGGTTGCCTGGGAGAAGAGGCCACCCCCCACCTGGCTACAATGCCCCTTCAGGTAGTTGTAGACAGTAGTAAGATCACCCCTGAGCCTGTTGAAGTCTCTGTTAACACAAGGCCAGTATTGCAGGCTCTGTGTACTGCTGAGCCTGACATTTGGCCTTTCCTGATGCAGAGTATAGCTGGGAAATGTCAACAGCCATGACAAATATTACTGCATGTACCTGGCAAGTCACTCATGAGACACCCTTATGGCTGTTTACAGAGCCATGTAAGATGCTTTTGCTTTCTGGAAATAACAGATGTACTGGCAGTACACTAAAATTTCAGGTTTCCCCACCCCAATTTCTGTGTGAACTGTCATGGCAGGGAGGGTAACATTGCAACTGCACCAGGCTCTTAGTTAACTCTGCTCAATTCCCCTGCAAATCATAGAATCATAGAATCAAGCAGGTTGGAATAGACCTCTAAGTTCATCCAGTCCAACCTAGTACCCAGCCCTAGCCAGTCAACTACAACAAAAAAAAAACCCAAACAACAACAACAACACTTAATATTTGTCCACCTACAGGTTAGGCACATATCAGAAGAGATGTTTTCTTTTAGCAAAGCTGTCCAGATCCTCGTTCCCCTTTCAGAATGATCTCACATAATGGCAATGTAGAAAACACATCACAATAGGTCTAACTACATATTTTCATCTGTATCTGCTTTACTGGGGAAAAAAAAACAACCATTTCCAGGTTTTATTTCAAGAAACAGTATTTTCTAATGCAGAAAGTGCTGCAGACCAATGCCTGAAATTTCTGCTGTCCTTTCTAGGAGCCTGATTTCCTACAGAGTAGCCTAAATATGCCACAGTGTGGAGATCAGTTTGTGTGTTCAGTACACAGACACTGTCATTTTCCTTTTCCAGCACCTCCCACTATTGCTTAGCATGTAAAGGTATTTCATTTGCAGAATTCAACCTACCAACTGTAACAAATATGTTCTAATCCCATTATATGAATCACAGCTCACTAACAACCACCTAGGAACAACCAAGCCTTTTCTCTTTGATCATCCCAGATTTGCATGCTGGCCAAGGGCAAGAACCACAAAGCCTGCTGAGAATAGATCATAGAATCATAGAATCAACCAGGTTGGAAGAGAACTCCAAGATCATCCAGTCCAACCTAGCACCCAGCCCTAACCAGTCAACCAGACCATGGCACTAAGTGCCTCATCCAGATGCGGAGAGACAACCTGTAAGGCACATCACTTGAGCACTACATATTTGATATAAAGTACCACTGTTTAAAAGGTACCTCATTTCCCATTTTACAAAGTTCATTACTGTAGCAAATGGTTTAACATCATTTCTTTCTCCCTATTCCTTTATTTCCATTTGTGCTGCTGTAATTTCACAGTGCTGTAACTGTTGGTTATACGGCCGCAGCTGTGACTCAATAACTTTAGCTGTCTGATCTTCCACTTCATCATTAAATTAGAATCATAGAATCAACCAGGTTGGAAGAGACCTCCAAGATCATCCAGTCCAACCTAGCACCCAGCCCTAGCCACTCAACTAGACCATGGCACTAAGTGCCTCATCCAGTCTTTTCCTGAACACCTCCAGGGACGGTGCCTCCACCACCTCCCTGGGCAGCCCATTCCAATGGGAAATCACTCTCTCTGTGAAGAACTTCCTCCTAACATCCAGCCTAGGTATTGACTTGATTTTCTTAGGAGTCTAATATTGCTATGAGGACATCATGGGAAGAGTTCATGGAAAAAGTGGTGCAAAATATTACTTTTTGCAAAGCTTACCATTAACCAAAGTATCTGAAATATTTTGGTTTCAAGTATCTGGGAATGAATTACTGAAACTGTCTTTACACAACTGAAATGTTACATTGTAATTCTAGGTCAACCTTCATATTATATGAAAAGCCCTAAAGTTTTGGGTTCTTCTGTTTTATCCAGGTAGATATAAGCCAGAACGATGCAAGTCTCCCGGTTCAAGAGGGACATAGAACTGCTTGAGAGAGTCCAGTGCAGACCTACAAAGATGATTAAGGAATGGAACATCTCTCTTATGAGAAGAGACTGAGGGAGCTGGGGCTCTTCAGCTTGGAGGAGAGGAGACTGAGAGGTAACCTCACTAACATTAATAAGTATGTAAAGAGTGAGTGCCAAGAGGCTGGAGCCAGGCTCTGCTGGGTGATGCCCAATGGTAGGGCAAGGGGCAATGGGTGGAAGCTAAGGCATAGGAAGCTTAATTTAAACACGAGGAGGATTTCTTTCCCCATGAGGGTGACAGAACACTGGAACAGGCTGCCCAGGGGGGGTTGCTTAGTCTCAAAACTCACCTGGACACATGTTCCTGTGTGATTTGGTCTAGGTGATCCTGCTCTGGCAGGAGGGTTGGACTAGATAATCTTTCAAGGTCCCTTCCAGCCTCTGACATTCTATGATTCTATGATTAAGTTGAAGCATTTCAGTATTTTCCCTTTAAAACATTTAAATTCTGTCAAATATGCTGCTTCCTATACATGTTTGGGTTTTATTTTGAGGGGAAGCAAAAGTTTCTATGCCTTACATTTGTAAATTCCTTTGGAAACCTGCAACCAGCTCTTGTATGGGATCAAGGTTTTAGGAAGGAAAAGTTTCTATGCCTTACAATTGTAAATTCCTTTGGAATCCTGCAACCAGCTCTTGTATGGGATCAAGTTTTTAGGAAGGAAAAGTTTCTATGCGCCTTACAACTGTAAATTCCTTTGGAAACCTGCAACCAGCTCTTGTATGGGATCAAGTTTTTAGGAAGGAAAAGTTTCTATGCCTTACAATTGTAAATTCCTTTGGAATCCTGCAACCAGCTCTTGTATGGAATCAAGTTTTTAGGTAGCAAGTGACAAGTTTTTAGGTAGCAAATGTGAGCATTTCAAGATCTTCAGTGGGTTAATGTCTTTAAGTTTTTTCTTTTTGGTTTGCAAAGAGAATCTTTTGAAGGGACAATGAGAAGCTGTGCAGACAGGCTGCAGACAGAGATTTGTTGGAGCTATCAGACAATATTGAACGTCTCCTGTCCAAATGCTGAGAGCTGTGAGGTTCTATTGACTTTGCTGTGGAAACAGCTCACAATGAATGAGACTGAGGAAAGGATTAAAAAAAAGAGAGGACATCATTTCTATATCACAAAGCAGTCCAAAACATTTGAGCTTTCCATTCAGGTTTAAACCAAAACTGCTTTCCTGGCTACACCATGAGACAACACATTGACTAAAATAGATGTTAAAATATATTAGTGTTCAGACTGCTGCTTGTTCTCTTGGCTAGGAGGAAGATGTCTTATATAATGGGTTTTAATTTTCATGTGATTGTGACAAAGCACAAAGCTGCATGGTTTGGATGACAAATATAGCTGGAGAGTCCTCCTTTTTTTTTCCTCTCTTCCCTCATTCAAATTGCTGTTTTGACTGCAGTCATTCAGAGAATACCAGAAGCTTTTTTTTTTTTGTTTGGGCTTATTTTTTTGGCAGCTTATTAAAAAAAGCCCCCAAAAAATCCATGACCTTAATAACTCCTTTAATGATTTTGGACAAAATAATGGCTCAATGAATTAATTTAGCTCTCTTGTGTGAGTTAGCTGTTTCCAAATCACACACATCCATGAATCATTTCACTAACAACTGAAGTATGGTCAGGCTTACTCAGCTGCAAGGTGGCAGCCACGAAGACAAACGGTGTAACTTTGTAGCTTGAGTAATCCTGGACAGGACACTAAGGCAAAGCATTTCTCTTGCAGCCGTTTCCATGGTATCTCTTAACACCCACATGCAGCAAGTAGGACACTGGTTGTTAAAGTCTCATCCAAATAAATCCTACAAAGTAAATTGCAGGGAACCCAATTTATCAACCTCAAAATGAAGTTTACTGGGATTTGAACCTGTGGCTTCAGGGAAAAAAACCACACCACCAAACCAAACCAACAGCTACTTCAAACCTAATGTATAAATCATTCAGCCATTCTATTAGCTATAAGACATAAATAGTATATTGGAGACTAGAGACATGTGCATGTACACATCTATATATGTACATATCTATACATGCATATGTGCATGTAGATATATGTACATATCTATAAACATGTATGTGTGCATGTATATAGATATATATGTGCATGCATATAGCTATATATGTACATATTTATATACATGCATGTGTGCATGTATCTATCTAGATATGTACCTACATATACATGCATGTGTGCAAGTATATATCTATATATGTATCTATATATACATGCATGTGTGCATGTATATAGATATATATGCATGCATATAGCTATATATGCACATATTTATATACATGCATGTGTGCATGTATATATCTATATATGTACCTATATATACATGCATGTGTGCATGTATATAGATATATATGTGTGCATGTATACATCTATATATGTACCTATCTATATATATGTATGTGTACATGTATATATACATGTACATATCTATATACATGCATGTATGCATGTATATATCTATATAAGTACCTATATATGCATGTATGTGTGCATGTATAGATATATATATGTGTGCATGTATATATCTATATATGTACCTATCTATATACATGCATGTGTGCATGTATATATCTATATAAGTACCTATATATGCATGTATGTGTGCATGTATAGATATATATATGTGTGCATGTATATATCTATATATGTACCTATCTATATACATGCATGTGTACATGTATATATACATGTACATATCTATATACATGCATGTGTGCATGTATATTTATGTACATATCTATATACATGCATGTGTGCATGTATCTATCTATATATGTACATATATATACATGCATGTGTGCATGTATCTATCTATATATGTACCTATCTATATACATGCATGTGTACATGTACATATACATGTACGTATCTATATACATGCACGTGTGCATGTATCTATCTATATATGTATCTATCTATATACATGCATGTATACATGTTTATATACATGTACATATCTATATACATGCATGTGTGCATGTATCTATCGATATATGTATCTATCTATATACATGCATGTATACATGTTTATATACATGTACATATCGATATACATGCATGTGTGCATGTATATACACAAGTACATATCTATATACATGCATGTGTACATGTATATATGCATGTATATATACATGTACATATCTATATACATGCACATGTGCATGTATGTATCTATATATGTACATATCTGCATGTACATGCATGTGTGCATGTATCTATCTATATATACATACATATCTATATATAACTAGTAAATAGACATGCACAGATACATATATCCACATGCACATATATAGAGATGCAGAAACATGTCTATAGAAATAGTAAATAGAAATGTATGTAGAAATGTATATAGAAATAGTAAATGAGACCATACACATGCATACATGCATATATATATAGACACACACATATATGTAGACATATAGATATAAAAATCTATATGTAGACAGCAGTACCTACATTTGCCTGAGATTCATCATGCCCGTTGATTTCTGCTAATTCCTTGGCGCTTTTTAACTGCAAAGAGTGAAAAACAATAAAGCCAAAAAGCAAAACAGAACAAAACAAGCACATTACTTGACTATTTCACACAGTTATCTTTGATTTATTTGAAGGAGCATTTTGTAAAGCTTCCAATGAGGGAAAAAAAAAACCAGATGGAGCATATAATTCTAATGAGTTTTTGCTCAAACCATTTTGAAACCAACATACTTAAGGCTTTACAGGCTGGTGTGGGGGGGGGGAAATGGGAAAAATAGTAAGACTGGGTCATTATTTCTTAAATAATAAGATTAGAAAGTAGTTTCAAGGCATAAAAGTGTACAGAATTGGCTCTCAAGAATAATAAATGATTTCATTTCCCATTCTTGTTGGTATTAATTTAAACTTTACAATATTTGCAAGTTGCCACTAGCTAAATAGCATTTTGCTAATGATGGCTTTTGAATGATATATTTTGAGCTGTTTAAGGTGTTGAAATGCTACTGTACATTTCCTTCCTGAGGAAGGATCTAAATAACTGGCATGGCTCCTGGGTATGAAGGAAAAGGAGGTGAAGAGAAGAATTTAACCAGTGGCAGGAGAACAGAGGAAGAGCTGCCAATTCCAAATATATGATGTTAACAAAACCCATTTTTTTCCTCCTTAATTACCTTATTTTGTTTCCCTTTGAAAATTCAGGATTACATTGGAGGTTCTAAAAAGCACTTTCAAGAGATTTACGGAATGTCCTAGCTCATGTCTGGAGCCACAGTGAAATATGCAGTTCATCCTGTGATTGAGCAAGTACAGAAAGGAGGAGATACCACAGCTCTCCTGAGCCTATAGGGTGTGTAGGTTTGTACATTTAGGTGAAGCACTCAACCATTTACTCTAGTTAAATCTCTGAAGAGTGATTCTAACCTATTTCAAAGTGAGTATTTACAGTGGGGGGAAGATAGAGAACAATAAGTAGAACTTTCTTCTGTATCTGTTGTTTTTTGCCAGGGAAGCTGGGGCTGATGATGGAATCATGACTGAATGACAACAGTTCCAAAACCCAAGTGAAATGGAACAGTGTACTTTGATCAAGTGTCTGACTCAGAAGTGGTATACCACCCTAGGGCACCTTACTTATCTTCACCATCTTTTTTGCCACTGTGGCAGTAGCAACTAAATTGTGCATGATTCAGCTCCCAGCTTCCCACAGTTTCCAGTCTGACAATTCAGTTAAGCAGGCCATAGTCTATGCCTACCTTACTATGCAGGGCTGTAAACTGCACCAGTTCAGGAACTGCTGCTCAAGAGACTAAACCAGTCAGAGAGGGAAGGGGGCAGCAGTCTCTGAAAAAGTAGCTTGCAGAATATCTGGGGACAGCAAAATTATCATGTCTCCAGGTTCAATTCACTGATTCTCATCTCCAGTATCTCCAAAAAGTTTGCAATTTATACTGACATGTTTTCCCTTTACTAAAACCAAATAACCATTCTGCACAACGACCTCACTGTAAGAATGGCTGGTAGGAATGAGTTGAAATGGTTACTTTCAGCCAAGCACCAGAATTAGGTATTTCTGCCCCGTGGTGCAACTGAAAGAGGTGTTTAATGATTCTGTCAATTCTTCATTATAGAAATTCACCTCCTGTAAGCAGTTCTGTTGAGTTCAGCTGAATTACTCATCTGAGTGTGAAGTCAGGAGAGCTTGAGTATGTAAAATTGCTGTGCATACTAATGACCTGTCCTGAGGAGTACTGCTCATAGTCTACCTTTTACCTTTCCTTTTCCAGGTGAATAAAGTGCTGACCCCACCTTGGTGACTGCTGCCTCCTAGGGAAATGCTGCCCATGTGTTCTGCTGGTGACATTCCATTCCCCCATCATCCACATGTGTGTTTGACCGGAAAGTGGGCTCAGTCTCCAGTCTACACTGGTCTGGTAGGCTTTCCCCCCCTCTATGGTACCCTACCATCATCATCCTGGCACTGCTCCACTGGTTAATCTAACTCAGACAGGATGCTTGAGCCTTCTGTCTCTTTTATTGCATGTCATGCTCTGAAAAGGATGCCAGGGCTCAGGCAAAAAGTTGCTAGCATACACATCAACAGTAGGATCACTGCAGCATGAGGTAGAGGTGAACTGGTGGAGATAGTGGTGGAAAACTTGTGGGTAGAAAATGTGCAGCTGCATTTCCACAGGCTAAAGGGGTAAAGTCTCTTTTTTCCAATATTGTGGTGTTTTTTTTCTAAATTCAAATGAAAATTGGATTCTTCTCTCAAATCCTAAACAGTGAGATGTTGGAATAGGAACCTCAGAAAAAACATACAATATTGGAAAAACAGGACTTGCCTTACCCCCTAGGCTGGCTCCATCGCAGGTCGGTGGCAAATGTGATGTTACCAGCAGAGAATAGGCTGAGGTAACACACTGAACTAATGCCAGTAACAACCAAGGGCCTACCTGAAAGGAGAGGAGAAGGGTTGAGGAGTTAGAAGTCTCTGATTAAGTCTAATGCTATGGTGAGGTAGGTCTGACTCAAGCCAGTGGGTGTAAATCTCTCTGACAACCAGAGAGATGCATCAGATCTGATCCAAAAGCCTTTTGACTACAGAAGTGTACTATGATGCAGAAGCAAATGATATCTCTCTCAGCAGGACATCCCAGCCTGGATGCAACTGAGATGGTGCAACTGAATGAGCACCAGAGGCGTTGAACCAGCAGATATGCTTAGACACAGGTAGCGAGGCAAGGAGGGATTCCTCTGCCAGGTTGAGATGGGAAGGCAGATTTTAGCAAACACATCATAAACCCAAGCCACACAATTGAGGTGGAAACCTGCTGCCATTCCTTTTATCAAGAAATCTTCCTATTTACTTGACTGCTGCATGATATTCAGTACCCACTGTGGATAAAACACAGCCATCAGCTGGGATTCTTGTGAAGCGAAGCTGTGAACCTTGGCAAGTGGAGGTCATTACTGTGAGGACTTCTTCTGTTCTGGGAAGTTTTGGCACTGGTTCAGGGTTGTTAGAGAAACACACTGGCTGTGCAGCGCTCCTCAGGAATTCTGGCTACTTAACAGTCTTGGCCTTAGGCTTGCTTCATAGCTAATTCTCAAGAGAAATGCAGATCCATCCTGCCTTTCTTCCAGCTACTGTTTCGTCTGTCTGCCTAGCATGAGTGCACATTTGATTCGCAATTAGTAGGAGTCTGCAGAGATTCAGAAGTCTGCCCTGGTGGTCCCTGCTGGGGCCTAGCATTGTAAGATCTTCCTATATGTTTTTGCAGCACTTAATTGCTTCAGAGATGTAAAATAACTTAATGCAATTTCATTTTTTTGGGGTTTCTTTTCAAAGTATTTGATAAAACTCTACCTTGAATGCCATGTAAAAATGGAAATGAGATTGCAATTAACTCAGGAGATGAGTGGATTCTCAGTTTATAAAGATTTGGTCATTACCAAACCCATTCTTCCTCAGCCCATTTTGTGTGCTGCAGTCTTGCATCAGCTCTCATTCAGAAAGTTGTCTCTGTGACTGTAAGTGCTAAGAACATGCACCTGAACATAAAAGCTTTATTTTTTGCCCCCCCCTGGAATTTGAATGATCAGTTTCTAGAGTTCATTTGCTACTAGATCCGTTCAAAGACACTTAAATGTGGAATTACATGGCAGCTTTCATAATGAGCATTAAAGGGAAAATCTCAAACAACCATAATTTACTTTTCCCAACGTGTACATTAAATGTATAAATCTCTCTGCAGACACATCTTGAGCATAGGAGTTAGTAGCATTTTGAATCTCTGCCATCTAAGCAATTCAGATCCCCCAGTCTTTAAAAAGGCAAATTCTCAACCAAGCCATTAAATATTTTAGCCAAAGATTGTATGAAAAGTATTCAAGTATACTTGATATATATTCAAGTATAAGATCTCGAGGCAGAGACTGTGCCTGTGCAGCCCAGGTGTGATTTCAGTGAGTCCAAGGCACATGGTCCATACACACAACATGTATCTGTGCATTGCACACAATGCATTGTTTCACCTCCAGATTTACAGATTCAGCACCAGATTTTCTTTCTGCTCTGGAACTATTCACCTTGTGATGCTGAAAACACAATGCTATCAAAGCTACTTCTCAGTGTCATAGGCAGCATAGTATCAAAGAAGGTGCAGTGATCAGATATACCCAGGTTTACTTCTCACTGCCTAAATAAGTGCCTGGATTACTCCTTTTGAAATGCTGTTATGATTTATTTGGGGTATGCTCATCTCTCCATGAATAACACAGGAGATGCCAAGCTCTTTCTTCTTTTTTTCTTTCCAGTACTAATCTTTAGTTTCAGCTACATTTAACTCTCCCAAGGGGTTTTTTTTTGTTTAATTCAGAGTAAAAACACACCACTGCTACCCAAGACATGAAATTCAATATTGGATAGTATAAAATAAGAGTCTCTTTTCACTATGTTTCCTCAAACTCTCTGTTAGCCTCAGCTGTGTTCAAGACATGAAATTCAATATTGGATAGTATAAAATAAGAGTCTCTTTTCACTATGTTTCCTCAAACTCTCTGTTAGCCTCAGCCGTGTTCAAGACATGAAATTCAATATTGGATAGTATAAAGTAAGAGTCTCTTTTCACTATCATAGCATCATCAGGGTTGGAAGAGACCTCACAGATCATCGAGTCCAACCCTTATGTTTCCTCAAACTCTGTGTTAGCCTCAGCTGTGTTCACAAATGCTAATCAGAGCAGACACACAGGCCACATAAGGTTACATCTTGCTCACAGCATATCCTGTGGTCAGACTCTTAATGGATTTTGGAGGCGAAGCCACGAATCTTCCATCCCCTTAGCACGCCTAAGCCAGCATTATTCTCCCACCAGAAGCACTCACCTGTTCCTGCAAGACTTTAAGCATTGCTTGAGTATGTGTTTGCTCCTCCTTGGCTTGCTCCAGTTCGGATTTTTTGTTGTTTAATTCTTCCTGTATGCTCAGTAATTGCTGCACAAAGAAAAGAAGTTTCTGGTTAGCATCCTCTGAATCCAAAGCAGTTTTAAATCCTCAGTTTGATAAATCCTCATTTAAAACAATGCTTTGCAGTCTGCTCCAACATTGATTATTGTTGCATAATCTGCTGTGCCTAAATGGACCAGAGGTAAAATTATTTTCATCTGCCTCTCCTTCTGCAGCAGTGCTCCAAAAGTAATGCATCCATTAATGTGTGTTAAGCTATTTTCTTACATTAAAGTAGAAACTCCTGGTACAGTATATCACCCACAGAGCAACTGTCACATTCATCTGAGCCAAAATCTTATTTGTAGAGCTATATGTGGAGGTTTTAATAATACCAGGGTAAACACTATGGTACATAAATAATTTAAAAGCACAGCCCTTTAATATAATTAGTCATTGGCCCACAGCCATTTTCATCCTGTGCAAAGCAATATTCTGGAAAGCTTTCACACTGACTTGCCAAGAAGACAAAAGCTTTCCTTCGGTTTTCTTTGTTGCCTTGTGCTGTGATATTTTATTAGATCAGGAAGATTGATGCCCTACAATCGATATATCAATTAGGAAGACTGCTGATGTGAACTGTCAAAACAAAAGGATATAACCAAGACCTGGTTTTAGGCAGAGAGCTGTGGGGACATCTTTAACAGCCTACATCCCCTGGTCTTGGCTAGCTTTAGGCTCTGCATAGATTTATTGGGGACTGTCAAGAGCAGATCAGGAGATCTAATTAATTCTGAAATAATGATCTATTTTTGTATTCGTGTGATGAATGTTAGGCACTACTGGAGAGCAAGAGGACACAAAGAGAAGATTAAAAAGGAGTTTGTGATGCTTCCCTTAGCGATCAAGAAAGGAAACTGTGATTTGCTGAGGCAACATATTGCTTGTAAGCACATTCCTTGAATGAGGAATGGCTTTACTAACGTGTTACTGATCTAAACATGCATCTGAGCATCTAAAGCTTAGTTTATGCTTGCTGTTAGGAGCGGGAACTGTGACTCAAAGTGATGTTTCAGGTGTCCAGCAGCTCAGTAAGTTACAGATGGCAAACCTAGAAATAGTCTTGGCCTTGTTTCACTGCACTGGAAGTCTCAGGCACCAAAGGACTTGGTGCCAGTATTGTCTTCAGAGCTGCTTGGAAGGAGATGACCTTTCAGGGACTGATGGAGTTACTGGCAGTGTATTTCTGCTGTAAGTAAACACCCGCACGAGGGACTCAATCAACCACTGAAGTAAAAATACATGTGGGTAGATGTCTGATTATATCTCACACATTCTACAGTCCAGCTGGGTTAGCTTTTTGATGGGTCATGCCAACTGAACTGCTCCCTGGAAGCCTTCAGGAAGCATTCAGGTATGTGTGTTCACTTTAGCACAGTAGGAGAACATTTAACATCTCGAAATGTTACAGGAGATAACAAGGTCTGTTCCATTGAGTCTCTTGCCCAAAGAACTTTTCTGTGGAAAGCTCTACTTTGGCATTTCCTGACCAGGGATGAATTGCCACCTCAGGCTGGTATTCACCTTACCTCTTGGATACTACTCTCTACACCTCCAGAAAATACATAGAATTTGTGTCTACTCTCATATGTCATGCACAGGTATCTATGCAGCTCCTTAGCACAGTTACAGCTTTCCAGACATTTCATAGCTTTTTAGCCCAGAAGGGACCATTTCTTCACCTCATGTAATCTGTCATTATTACAGAACATTAAGCTTCACCCAGGATAGCTCTAGCTGATACCTGCAATTTAGAAAGAAGCAACTCCAGTCCTCAGAAGAGAAGCAGAGTATACAAGACACCAGAAAGACAGCATAAGCCCTCTTGTGGGTCATGAGCTGAGACACAGGAGGTTTGGTAAGCTGATGTACCACCTAACAGGTACATGTGAAATGTTCTCTCCTTCCCAGGTGCAACCTGTTTGACCTGAACACAGCAGGGATTGTTAAGAGAAACAAGTCTTTGACCCCCATCTCAGACTCTTCTCTGAGCAGTTATATGCTACTAGTGTGGCCAACATCTGATGATTCAAAGGGAGAAGCCAAAATAAACAAAATTACCCTCACACAAAACCTAGAATGCATTTAACCAATTATGTACTGGGGAGTGAAACCTTTATTTTCCTACCCAAGCAATCAGCTGAAACCTCGATGCATGGGAGCTAATTATTGTGGTCTCGGTGCTGTGCTACAAGTGCTAGGCAGTCTGAGGAGGCTCTCACAAGAGATTTTGTTTGTTCCACAGCCTCTGAAGAAAGTAAATAGCCACACATATCCAAGAGCAGCAGAGTATCACAGAATGGTGGAAGAGATCTTTAAAGGTCATGTATTCAACCCACCTGTAATAAGCAGTGACATCTTTAACTAGATCAGGCTGCTCAGAGTACTGCAGAACCTGACTTTGTTTCCATGGATGGGGCATCTGCTACCTCTCTGGGTAACCTGTTCCATCACCAACCTGTTTCATCACCATCATTGAAAAATTCTCCTTTGTATCTAGTTTAAGTCTACCCTCTTTTAGTTTAAAACCATTACCTCTTTCCTGTCGCAACAAGCCCTGTAAAACCAGTTGTCTCCCCCTTTCTTATAGGCTCCCTATAATTAGTGGAAGGCCACAATAAGGTCATTCTGGAACCTTCTTTCCTCTAAGCTGAACAATTCTTTCAGCCTTTCTTCATGGCAGAAGATCATAGAATCATTCAGGTTGGCAAAGACCCTTGAGATCATCAGGTCCAACCACTAACCCTATTCTACCAAGTTCACCACCAAACCACATCTAAATGACATTTAGACACATCCAGGGTTGGTGACTCAACCACCTCCCTGGGCAGCCCATTCCAATGCTTCAGTACTCTTTCAGTGAATGGTTTTTTTTCCTAATGTTTACTGTAAACCTACCCTGGTGCCACTTGAGGCTGTTCCCTCTTGTTCTATCACTAATTACCTGTGAGAAGAGACCAGCACCTACCTCTCTATACTGTCCTTGCAGGTAGTTATAGGGGGTGATAAGATCTCCCCTCAGTTTTTTCTTCCTCAGAATAAACAGTCCCAGTTTCCTCAGCCACTCTTCAGAAGATTTATCCTCTAGGCCTTTCACTAGCTTAGTTGGTCTTTGCACCCACACCAGTGCCTCGGTGTCTTTCCTGTACTGCAGTGCCCAAAACTGAACACAGCATTTACCCATGCCAAGCACAAGGGAACAATCATTTCCCTTCTCCTGCTGGTCACACTATTTCTGAAACAAGCCAGAACATCATTGGCACACTGCTGCCTCATATTCAGCCACTTGTTGATTAGAACCCCCAAGTCCCTGTCTGCAGGACAACTTTCCAGCCACACATCCCCAAGACCATCAGCACCTGGACTGCATCTTCAGCCTGGTTCAGAGATTCTACTCCACCTTCCGATAGAAACCACCCCCTCTTCAAGGTTCTTCCATGGCCAAGTTTTGCATACTGCAGATCAGCTCACAAACTTTCTGCTGTTTTATTTTCACATCTCCCACTGTGATCTGCCGCTGTGACTTAGTCTAATTATATCTCCCTTCCTTTGAATCTGACTTTTTCTGGTTTGTGCTGAGGAATTTTTTCCCAAACTGTCCAAGGATGGGAGGAAGTGGTGTGGAAGGCACTTTCTGAGAGCACAAAAGACAGTCTCAAGTTGTGCTGGGGTAAGTCTAGGCTGGATGTTAGGAGGAAGTTGTTGGCAGAGAGAGTGATTGGCATTGGAATGGGCTGCCCACGGGGGTGGTGGAGTCACCATCCCTGGAGGTGTTCAAGAAAGCCTGGATGAGGCACTTAGTGCCATGGTCTGGTTGATTGGCTAGGGCTGGGTGCTAGGTTGGACTGGATGATCTTGGAGGTCTCTTCCAACCTGGTTGATTCTATGATTCTGTGCTCTGCGTCTTTCATCTTTGTACTTGGCTCTGGACCAGCCAGGAACAGGGATCCCAGGAAAATATCCAACAAGCTCTGTTTCCCCAAGGTAAGAGCGTGTGCATTCTGTTTCCAGTGTGGAGCTGCAAAGCTCTTGATGTGAGATAAAACCTTCCAGCAGTCTTAGTGGCTACACTGTTAACCACTGCAGAGTTAATATTTGTGCATAGATTCATACTTCTAAAGACAACAAATGGGTCCTGTTTTCATGGGAGTGGAAAACAGTGTCTGTAAGCAAGGTAGCTTTTCCCAGTCACACCTCAACTTTTTCACCCACTGAGCTGAGACCTTCCCATCCAATCCCCAAAGACAGCAGAAATGCTTAAACTTTGTAGCCATCCTTTGAGGATTTAACCTTCTTTCTTTTTCTCTCCCTCATATTTATCTCTAAAAGCTGCAGAACCTACTGATTTTGCATGGGTCAGGTCCCAAGACTGTATTTCTTTTTTCCTCAGTGTTTGATGATGTCACCAAGAAGGTGTAACAAGGACTCACACCTATAAAACAGCACATTTTCCCCTTCTTGTCTCACTTTGGAAAATGAAGAGCACACTTGACTGAGGAAAAAAATATCTATCAGCCTAAGACAGATGAAGAGCCTGAAAATGTTCAGCACAAACACGTGACGCTTGACAAAGTTAGAAGCAAACGAGGAGAGGATCTTGTGCTGGCAGGAATGAGGCAAGTTTCATAACAGGATCTGCTGTCATGCCTGCTTATAAATAGACATTCTCTCCACAAAGATTGTAATGAATGATGCCAAGATGCTGGTATTTAATTATTCAGAGTTGTTTTGTTTTTCACGTAAATGGGCTTATTAAAAATTCATCTCGTAGATATTTCTTTTGCCCTTCAGAGTTCCTCTCAAGTATACCATGAGATCAATTACAATACAAAATGGTTCATCTTGGTTTTAAATGTTCATGCTGGCTGATACTGTTCCACCAATTTTGCCATCTCATCTAAGCCTTTCTACCAAAGCTTTTCCTTGTGCCTGTTGCAAAAACCTGAGTAGCTTGCTGCGGGAACATGATCAAGGCAATGCCACGTGGACTCCAGACGATTCAATGTGAATTATGCCAGCCAGAGACCTTTACTGATCATTCAGCTCTCAATAAACACCCTCAGGGCACAAGGCACATGCCTACACATTAGCATAATTAGTCAAGGACAGCCCATTCCATCAGCATAAACCACGCCTTGCTTTCCTCATGAACGAGGTGTCTGTTATCTATCCCTTCTGAGATAAGGCAGCCAGCAGTTGGTGGGAACCAAGGTCAGCATCCACCTGTTATCCTTCTTCACTTTGCATTCCCACACCTGCACCCATGCCACATTTTCTACCCCACTGCCTACCTGTAATGTCCTGCTGGCTGGCTTGTCTCCAGCTACTGCCAGCACAGCTATTCAAGTGTCTCCCTTCCTTCAATCTTGTCTTACCTCACTGACAATTTTTCCCAACCCTGTGGCCCAGCCCTGGCATTCAGACATCACCTCCCCAGTTTCCTCAGGGAAAAGAGTGACTTCTTCATTACACAGCCAGAAAATACCTGGCTCATTCTTCTTTGAGAATCTCTCTTCACTGAGAGAGTCATTGGACACTGGAATGGGCTGCCCGGGGAGGTGGTGGAGTCGCCGTCCCTGGAGCTGTTCAAGGCAGGATTGGATGTGGCACTTGGTGCCATGGTCTAGCCTTGAGCTCTGTGGTAAAGGGTTGGACTTGATGATCTGTGAGGTCTTTTCCAACCTTGGTGATACTCTGATACTGTGTTGTCTTCCAGTGGTCCTCGGCATGCAATCATTTGGGTATCTCACAGAACCACAAAATTTCTTAGATGGGAACAGCCCTTCAAGCTCATCAAGTCCAATCATTAGTCTCACACTGACAAGCCCTTGACTAAACCAAATCCCTCAGCACAACATCTAATCACTATGAATCGCTGTGGTTGGAAAGGACCACCAAAATCCTCCAGTCCAATTAGCTCAGAGCCCTCAGCAAGCTATGCAAGGGTCTTTTTATGCAAAGGAAGCAGAAGAGCATCTCAAGGTGCTCATTGCAGTTCTGAGAACCCTGGAGAGAGAAACCTCCACCAGCACTAGTCTGGAAGTTCAGCTGGTCTACAAAAACTCTTGTCACCATGGCTGCTAAGTTAACCCTGAGAGATGAAGCTGTGTAGTCAATCCACATCAGACTAGTGGACATCACTGATTGCCTCTTGTGGGTATTTCCAGAGAGGAAGGAAAGAAGAAAGAATTAACCTGCAGGTTGTCTCTCCAGCAACCACTCAGTACTTCTGAGACAAACAACCCCCACACAAGACTGACTGCTTGTTTCCAGTGGCAGCTCCAGAGCTTCTTTGTATAGAAACATTCACAAGGACCAAATCCTCCCTGTACAGACGTGGGTGGCTGACTTCTCTATGTGGGTGAAAAGGGTGAGTGTGTTTGATTTTGTTTTGGTTTGTTGGGTTTTTTTTTCTTTTTCACACATTGCCACTTCCAATGCTGAGTCTCTGTCAGAGACAGTTCAGCACCGCCCTTATTGCATAGAGCTCAGAAGTGCAGACAGAAAATTACCATCTTAAACCAATCTTTGCAGCGCCTGAAACATTAAATATAGATGGCATTATTGAAGCCAGCTGAATTACTCAGACTGTGTACAATGTGCTGCCAGTGCAGCCAAGAATGCTAACAACTGAACAACACACAGTGCCTCGAAATATATGAGAAGCCCTAAAGGGAAAGTAATAGCTTCTTGTTGTGTACCACTGTGCAGCTCTGAAATACTCCTCTTTCCTCTCCTCCTCCCTGCCTACAGTTCTTCTTTGCTCCCCAAAAGGCAGTGTTGCATGTGTACATTTAAATATAAATTAGGGACATGTCTGGAAGTGTGGTCACACTGAGCCTAGCGGGACAGAGAAGGATCTCACAAAGCAAGCATGGTTTCCAGCATGAAACCATCAACTTGGCATGCTAAAATAAAAAAGGGAGGCAGATCAGAATAGACCACAGGGCCTGAGGCTGTACTTAAGATATTGTAAGGCTGACAGAATAATGAAAAAGGAAAACCAGCATTTGCCACAAGTTTAGCAGTTATACTGCTGAATGGTCCTGCCTCTGCTATTTTGGTTAGGGTTTTCTCTTCAGCTGCTGGAAATGGAATATGAAAAGGTTACAAAGACCTTAAAGAAAGGCAACTAAAGAAGAGCAGACAAAAGAACATCTCTGAAGTGGGAATGCTGCTTTTGATCACAGGTTGTGCTGGCAGCTTCAGCAAACCTGGCCTGTTTAGCCATGAGAAGGAGGCATGGACTATCTATTTCTAGGGTAGCTGCAAACTGTTCAGGAAAGACTTCACAGTATCACAGTATCACCAAGGTTGGAAGAGACCTCACAGATCATCAAGTCCAACCTTTTACCACAGAGCTCAAGGCCAGACCATGGCACCAAGTGCCACGTCCAATCCTGCCTTGAACAGCTCCAGGGACGGCGACTCCACCACCTCCCCGGGCAGCCCATTCCAGTGTCCAATGACTCTCTCAGTGAAGAACTTTCTCCTCACCTCCAGCCTAAATTTCCCCTGGCATAGCTTGAGGCTGTGTCCTCTTGTTCTGGTGCTGGCCACCTGAGAGAAGAGAGCAACCTCCTCCTGGCCACAACCACCCCTCAGGTAGTTGTAGACAGCAATAAGGTCTCCCCTGAGCCTCCTCTTCTCCAGGCTAACCAATCCCAGCTCCCTCAGCCTCTCCTCGTAGGGCTGTGCTCAAGGCCTCTCCCCAGCCTCGTCGCCCTTCTCTGGACACGCTCAAGCATCTCAATGTCCCTCCTAAACTGGGGGGCCCAGAACTGAACACAGTACTCAAGGTGAGGTCTAAGCAGTGCAGAGTACAGGGGCAGAATGACCTCCCTGCTCCTGCTGGCCACTCCATTCCTGATGCAGGCCAGGATGCCACTGGCTCTCTTACACAGCCTAACTGAGCCAACTCAGTTGAAAGGCCATCTTAGACACATCGTAAACACAAGCAAACTGAATTCTCCTATCATATAATGCTTGAGGGCAGCATATTATTCTCCACTTCCTACCTACCAGGAATATGTCCCTCTACAGGAAAAATGGGGAGATCTGATTCTCCAGGTGTCTAAAATGAAGGCAAAAGCTTGTGTGACTCATATAGGCAGACTGTATCCCAACCAAGACTACCTTGTTTCAGTCCCAGACAAAGTAAGGCTTGTACACCAAACAATAACCCCTGGAAGCAACTCTCACTTGTGCAGAAGTGCAGATCTGTCTCCTAAAGTGTACTAGAGTCAGAGATCCAAAAAGTATGAAATTACAGGCATTCAAAGGATTCCACACCTCATCTAAAAATTAAAGCACTCATTTTTGCTACCAGTTTCTGATGTTTTATTCTCTCTCTCTCTTTGTTTTTCCCTCCCCCAAGGAAAACCTTACTGTGTATTTTCTACCTTTATTCTACGAAACGGAAAAGAAGTTCGAGGTTGCCAAATGTAAAATGACAAAATTCAGCAAGGGAAGGAAGTGTTTGGAAATTCTTAGAGGCTGTTCACGAATACAGAGCAGGAGGAAGGTAAATATTTCTTTACAGAATCCTCCTTAGGTAGAAGGAAAAGAAATAAGGAATCAAAATAACATCTCAGGTAGAGAACCAGTTGCGAAACAAAGATATAACTCCCTCTCCCAGTACTTCCATGGACCATCTGGAAGAGTGTTTTCCTCTTTTTACTAAGACAGACAAGATTTCATATCACAAATGGCCAGCACATGGCAGGCTTGAATAATGAGAAAGTGGCTTCCCAGCTGAGCAAATATGCATCAGTAACAAGATGCTGACGAGGCCAGACAAATCACCAAGGAAACAGGAGGATGTGAAAGACAAGTCAGCTTTAGAAATGAGCCCTCAAGGAAGTTCATGTTGCAGCACTAAGGGCAAGAGACATGCCATGCTAATGCATGACGAGGCATGATGAAAATAAAGAGTGTGAGTGTGGACTGATGTATTTTTTAAGGGAGTGAACAGAAAGACAGCGTAACAGTGCAGTGTTTCTCATCCCTCCTACCTCTCAGGGATCATCCTTCTCACAGGAACTAGGCAGATGGCGTTATTTGGATGGATTGCAGACACTGCTCTCTGTTCATGCTGACACTTTTCCTTACTGTTCCATCCTGAACCAAACCCTGAGTGCTCTATGAAGCCTTGGTCGCAGTGCAGCCTGGAGGTGGAGTGGCAATAAGAGGAAACAAGGGCACCAAGGCTGGTGAGGGGAATGGAGCACAGACCTGTGAGGAGTGGCTCAGGGAGTTGGGGTTGTTCAGCCTGGAGAAGAGGGGGCTCAAGGGAGACCTTATTGCTCTTTACAGCTACCTGAAGGGAGGTTGTAGCCAGGTGGGGTTGGTCTCTTGTTTTGGACAATCAGTGACAGAACATGAGGACACAGTCTCATACTGCACCAGGGCAGGTTTAGGCTGGATCTTACAAAGTTCTTCATGGAAGTTCTTCACAGGGAGAGTGATTTGTCATTGGAATGGGACTGGGTGCTAGGTTGGAATGGATGATCTTGGAGGTCTCTTCCAACCTGGTTGCTTCTATGATTCTATGACTGCAATGAGAGTCCAAGCTCTGACCTCCCTGCCTGAAGCTGGTACTGAATCAGCTGCACATGGATGAACCACCCAGCTCCTGCTTGCTGGGCATCCAGTTGCAAAGTGAGTTGTTCTGGCTTTCTGGCCAGAGGAAAAGACCATGCTGAACCTATTTCCAGAGCTCAGGGACCTCAGAGGGAGTCAGAGAGCTAGACACAGACTTGATGGCTGTGTACAGGAGCACTGCTGAAGAATTCTGTCCAGCTGCTTTCTTAGGGAGGTGTTCACCATGATCCCCTCCCCCTCCTATTAGGCTGACTGCAGAGGTCCTACAGCTTCACAGCATTCAGAGTAGGGGAACTGAAGCCAAGAAATATGTCAAATGAGAAAACAAACAAATGGACACAGACACATTGAAATTACTTAAAGGAAGGCTGCAGAGAAGATGGAATCAGGCTTTTCTTGGGTAAGGGCTGAGACCAGATAGATACACATTCAACAAGGAACACTTATATCATGTATAAGGAAAATATTCAACAGTGATGATGGTCAACCACTTGAACAAGGGCTCAGAGAAGTTGCAGACTCTCCATCCTTGGACACACTGAGAACATAGCTAGACAAGATCCTGAGCAAAACAGAACAGTCCAGAGCTGCCCCTGCTTTGAGCAGAGAGATGCTCTATATGACCTCCAGAGGTACCTTCTGACATGTTCTTTCTAGAGAACACCTAATAGAGATCAGATAATCAGCTTTCATTTTCTCTTGCTTCTCTGAGTAATTAATCCACATCAACTACAAGGAAGGGGCAATGTTAGGAGTTGAACAGCAGATGAAAGGTGAATGTGCATGGTGCAGTGAACATATTAGAAGGCAGCTTTCAGCTTTCCTTTGCCAAATGACTTTTATCACTTATTGCTCAAGAAAGAAGTTCTCTTCAGTAAGCTATAGACTTTTAAAGTGGCAAATGAGGAAAAGACTCATGTCTTTAGGAACCCTCTTCTCAGAAGTGATATTTTTTTCCAATTTACTAACAGATACTTAGTGCTAGCATTGGGGGGTCCCTCTCTCAGATCTGGCTTTCACAGCAGATTACAAAAGGGCTTTGATTTCAATGGAGGTCTGTGGAGGGGAGAAATCTGACTACAGCCCATTGCATCTCAGCAATAAAACTCCTTTATACCTTTGCTAAATGTGCTGACTGGCATATCACACCGCTCTTGCTTTACTGGCAGCAGGTGAGGCAGGCTTACAGTTTGCTCTGATCTTGATCAAAGGAAGAAGACTGATCCCAAATGAGTGTCATATTCCCTCTGTCCTTGTATCTACCCTACAAGGCAACCAGCTGGCACCTGGTATGATGAACAGTCAAAAGATTACAGAATCATCCACTCATAGCAACCTTATATTATCCAACCTTCCAACTGCACCTGTCATAGAATCATAGAATCAAGCAGGTTGGAAGAGACCTCCAAGATCATCCACTCCAACCTAGCACCCAGCCCTAGCCACTCAACCAGACCATGGCACTAAGTGCCTCATCCAGGCTTTTCTTGAAGACCCCCAGGGACGGTGCCTCCACCACCTCCCTGGGCAGCCCATTCCAATGCCAATCACTCTCTCTGCCAACAACTTCTTCCTAACATCCAGCCTAGACGTACCCCAGCACAACTTGAGACTGTGTCCCCTTGTTCTATTGCTGGTTGCCTGGGAGAAGAGACCAACCCCCACCTGGCTACAATGCCCCTTCAGGTATGTCCTCACCAGACAATGACACTTGAACTGTACATGAACATGAGCCAGCAGCGTGTCCGGGTGGCCAAGAAAGTCAATGGCATCCTGGCCTGTATCAGGAATAGTGTGGCCAGCAGGACCAGGGAAGTCCTTCTGCCCCTGTACTCAGCACTGGTTAAGCCACACCTTGAGTTCAGGGCCCCTCAATTTAGAAAGATATTGAGGTGCTTGGATGTGTCCAGAGAACGGCATCAAGGCTGGTGAGAGGGCTGGAGCACAGCTCTAGGAGGAGTGGCTGAGGGAGCTGGGGTTGTTTAGCCTGGAGAAGAGGAGGCTCAGGGGAGACCTTATTGCTGTCTACAGCTACCTGAAAGGAGGTTGTAGCCAGGTGGGGTTGGTCTCTTCTGCCAGGCAATCAGCAACAGAACAAGGGGACACAATCTCAAGTTGTGCCGGGGGAAGTCTAGGCTGGATGTTAGGAAGAAGTTGTTGTCAGAGAGAGTGATTGGCATTGGAATGGGCTGCCCAGGGAGGTGGTGGAGGCACCATCCCTGGAGGTGTTTAAAAGGAGGCTGAACTTGATGATCCTAGAGGTCTTTTCCAACCTTCTTAATTCTCTGCTTGTGCATGATCCCATCTCCTCTTTCCCCGCAGTGCAAATGACCACGATACAGCCTGCTCTTTCTCAACAAAACAAACTGATTCTTTCCAATTTTGATTTACCATTAAAGAAGAAATATTTGATTTGTCTTGAAGGAGAATAAAACCCTACACATTTTAATTAGAAGAATGACATTAGGGAACAGAATAGATTTACCCAATGTAATCTCCATTAAAACACAGCTCCTACTAGTGAAGCAAAGCAATGATAACATCCAGTACATTTGGAAACTAACCAGCAAACCAATGCTGGTATTTAGGATCCTGTAAAGGATTAATCTAAGATCACTGGGCTGCAAAACTTACAAGATCTCTTCTTCACCACCACTGGACTATACAAGTATATTAATGAAGATATTAGCTGATTTATTTCATCTTTGAAATAAAATGTGTGCACCTGACTATTTATCTCAGAAGCTTTTATTCTTTATTCAGTTTAGCTTTACTCATGGTAGTAGGCAAAAAGATGCTACCCTCCACCATCTTACTACTTAGAACAACTATCAAGAATATGATGCCTAAAGCATCTGTAGGTCCTTATTTACACTTCCCTTAATATTGTTGAAATGGTGGTGGCAGAAGTGGGAAATGAAACACTACTTTCAATAAGAAAAGGTTGTTAAACACAGAGGAGAACCCATTTGGCTTGTCTGAGATCTGGTAAATAATTAGCACTTAATTGCCAGCTGCTCTTTTTGTTTTTAATATGATCAGAAAAGCTAAGTATGTTCTGGAAATGTGAACGTGGACAGTACTGTACTGAGCCCTGATAAGCACAAAGGAACAAAGATAATACTTATGGGAACATTACTCTCTGTGCTGGGAGAGACATATCTCTTAACCAGCTTCTAATTAACCATATAGTCAGAGAAGAAGAAATGAACCTGGAAGTGAACATCAGGACACTGGGTCCAGTCCCTGACACTTTTCCTGTATCCATTCTCTATAGTATTGTCCATGTTGATCAATATTGCCATTGCTATTATAGTGTTACTTTCAGAGGAAAATAGAAAGAACTACTTGGAATCCCAAGCACAAATACAGGCTGGGTGATGGATGACTGAGAGCAGCTCTGAGGAAAAAGACCTGAGGGTCTGGGCTGATGAAAAGCTCAACATGAACCATCAGCACAGATAGCAACCATGTGCTGGGCTGCATCAAGAAGAGCATGGCCAGAAGGACAAGGGAGGTGATTCTCCTTTACTCTGCTCTTGTGAGACCTCACTTGGAGTACTGTGTGCAGTTCTGGAGCCCCCAGCACAAGAAGGGCATCGAACTGTTGGAGCAAGTCCAGAGGAGTGCCATGAAGATGATCAGAGGGCTGGAGCACCTCTGCTATGAGGATAGGCTATGAGAGTTGTGACTCTTCAGTCTGGAGAAGAGGAGGCTTCAAGGAGACCTTGTAGTGGCCTTCCAGTATCTGAAGGGGGCCATAGGAAGGCTGGGGAGGGACTATTTACCAGGTCTTGTAATGACAGGACGAGGGCTAATGGGTTTAAACTGGCAGAGGGGAGACTTAAACTAGGTGGTAGGACGAAGTTCTTTACAATGAGAGTGGTGAAACACTGGCACAGGTTGCCCAGGGAGGTTGTGGATGCTCCCTCTCTGGAGGTGTTCAAGGCCAGGTTGGATGAGGTCTTGAGAGACCTGTTTTAGTGGGAGGTGTCCTTGCCTATGGCAGGGGGTTGGAACTGGATATCTCTGAGGTCCCTTCCAATCAAAACCATTCTACACTATTAATTTATACTGCAAGAGTAGTAATAAAAACCATTTCCAACTTAATTATTCTGGTCTATTTCTTCAGCAGGTAAAGCACAGATAAGAGGGGTAATGTTTTTTATCTCTTTTATTTATCCCTCTTTTTAATACTGCATTTGGAGAAGAATCAGTTTGCAGTTGTGTGTAAGTACTTAGGGTGGTTTATATGTTGAATAGATGTTTGGTGAGCAAAAGGTAGGTGGATAAAAAAAGAGACTGCAAATCTTCTCTGCATTTAGGCTATATCAATAAATATAGTCATTATATGCTCCATCTATTCAACAACGATGCTAATTTCAGTGCTAAACTGCTACTCAAACCTGTGTATTTAGAGGCAAATGGTTCTCATAATGGTCAGGGCACTCACATGCCACCAGTCAGCAATTTTCAGCCAACAGCATATGTGTCTGTGACTTCTGACATTTCAGAAAGCTTGTGACAGGAAGAAATGTCTTTGACAGTTAACAACATCCGTGAAGGATGTGAGAGTTGCAGACCTAAATGCCATCTGAGGATTATTGGGATTTAATAGGTGGTAGACTGGTTAGGAGAGTGATGTTGTAAAAAAGGCTCACAATGTCCTGTCCTGCTAGCTACTGCAACCTCCTAAATAGCAATGTGCTTGTCCTTCCTGCTCCACTGAAAGGCCACAGGAATAGGCAGTTCTTCCATTACTTCTATGAGAAAAAAAATACTTCTCCTATAGAACAGCAGAGGTAAGACTTGAGCAATGCCAAAGAATCATAGAACCAACCAGGTTGGAAGAGACCTCCAAGATCATCCAGTCCAACCTAGCACCCAGCCCTAGCCAGTCAACCAGACCATGGCACTAAGTGCCTCATCCAGGCTTTGCTTGAATACCTCCAGGGATGGTGCCTCCACCACCTCCCTGGGCAGCCCATTCCAATGCCAATCACTCTCTCTGCCAACAACTTCCTCCTAACATCCAGCCTAGACTTCCCCCAGCACAACTTGAGACTGTGTCCCCTTGTTCTGTTGCTGGGTGCCTGGCAGAAGAGACCAACCCCCACCTGGCTACAGCCTCCCTTCAGGTAGTTGTAGATAGCAATGAGGTCCCCCCTGAGCCTCCTCTTCTCCAGCCTAAACACCCCCAGCTCCCTCAGCCTCTCCTCCTAGGGTTTGTGTTCCAGGCCCCTCACCAGCTTTGTCACCCTTCTCTGGACACCTTCCAGCACCTCAACATCTTTCTTGAATTGAGGAGCCCAGAACTGGACACAGGACTCAAGGTCTTGCTTAAAAAGCTGAGAGATGACCCTTGCACCATGTCACCCAGAGAAAAGGGCTATCATACAGTTCCCAGTGACAGCACTGTGGAAGCTGTGTGCAGCCCGCAGTCCTCATCACCAAATCTGTAGCCTGCCCACCCTTCTTTGAGGAAGCAGTGAGCACAAGAAACTGTAATGCTTTTCTCACCCTCTCAATGACAACATTAAGGCACATCACAGCTCCACCTGTCCTTCCCTGGATGAACACTGAAAGTCTGAAATATTTGCTAGCCATCTGGCATTTATCAGAGCCCTCAAAAACCAAGGTGTGTAAATCTCAGCTATGCATGCTATTTATTTCACATGTCAAATGATTAGTAAACTGTAAAAGCTAGTGCTCAGTAGGTAGGAAATGTCAGAAGCTATGTGGCCTTTACAGTAGGACCTTGAGTTGCATATTGAACAGCAAAGTTGGTAAGGTACTGAATAGGTGATGACTAACTGTGTGATTTCTGACAGTGGCATCAAAAGGGGGTCTCAGGTGTGTACAAAGCAAAATACAGATGCAGTAGTTCTGGCAACTCCTGGCCTCTGAGTACTCAGGTTCACCATCTGCATTGCTATTTGGGTGAAGCTGATACTGTCTGAGGGGAAAAAAAGAAGACAAACCCAGGACTTTCATCTGAGTGACAGTCATGTGGGTCATCAGCAGCCCCAGGATACATTCAGTTTCCTACTGAAAAATTCTAAGTTAAGAGTCAGTGGCACTCACAGCAGTGCATCAGCCTACACCTACCACCCACAGCTGTTACTATTGTTCTTGCTTTCCACCTTGAGCACTGATTTCAGGAAAGCCACCTCCATGTATCCCCTGCTCATGCAATAACCCATAGCTAGACTTTGATGCATCACAGATGATGGAGGGTGGTTTTTTATGTCACTGTGCATTATGAGTATGAATCTGACCTCAGCTAATGAATCAGTTTCTTTAGGAGACCAGGGAAATGAGATGTCTCCTAATCATCCCAGACAATCCTCAACATTTGCAGTAGCACAACTGCAGGCATTTGTGAACATTTCCTGGAAAATATAGGTGGAAACATGGTTTATATGGGGATTTTTGAGTGACTCCTTTGCCTGCAGGAGCTTAAATTCAGCCCATCATGCTCAGGGATTTGTTATCATACTTTTACAAAATGCAGTGAAGCACCATGCAGAATTACCAGTCTGTTGGCACAAGAACCAACTCAGGAATCAGTACAGCTATGCACACCATGGCCAGCTGTACCTGATGAAAACATAGAACTAACTTGTTCAGTTAGAGTCATAGAATCACAGAATCAACCATGTTGGAAGAGACCTCCAAGATCATCCAGTCCAACCTAGCACCCAGCCCTATCCAATCAACTAGACCATACAGTCACAGAATCAACCATGTTGGAAGAGACCTCCAAGATCATCCAGTCCAACCTAGCACCCAGCCCTGTCCAATCAACTAGACCATACAATCACAGAATCAACCAGGTTGGAAGAGACCTCCAAGATCAGTCCAACCTAGCACCCAGCCCAAGCCAATCAACCAGACCATGGCACTAAGTGCCTCATCCAGGCTTCTCTTGAACACTCCCAGGGATGGTGACTTCACTACCTCCCTGGGCAGCCCATTCCAATGGCAAATCACTCTCTCAAGTGTCAAGCTAAAGGAGGTGTGCTCTGTAAGTTGAGGATTAATTTGAGGAATGAACCACTGCACTGATGGCTGTGCCATGGAGGTGGTACATGAGCAATCCTGTATGATCAGTAAAAATCACATCATTTCCCTGGATATATGCTAATGACTGTCATCTCCTATGTGGCAAAGTGACATTTTTCAAAGGCTTGTAACATGAACAATTTCAGGCAGACTTTACAAAGGATCTGGAAACCACATCATTAATTCAGCAGTGACTCACTGTCAGTTCCTGAGTCTTTGCTACAATGCATGAAGGTGGCAAGTGCATCTCCTCAGGAATTTTCTTTGGTGGACAAGAAAGAAGAAAAGCCTAGCTTCCATGCTTTGTTCCTGGAATAGCTACAACATTTTGGCAACAAGTTTTTTCCTACTCCACAGGCAACAAATTGTCTGAAATATGTAAGATTTAGAGGAATTCTATAGCCACTACAAACCGATGCTCACGATGGGAAGTACTTAATCACTGCTAGGTGGTATTTTCTGCATCACCTATCTATAGTCATGTATCTGGTAAAACATTTCAGAAAGAAAGAGACAAGATCTTAACATTCCTTACAGCTGTGCTGTGAAGTGTTGTAAAAATAGTTACAACTCAAACATCCTTCCTTGTGATCAGTGACTTTGTTGGCAAATACCAAACACTGCTGAAAAACAGAGCCATGTGGAAAGTATCACAGTATCATCAGGGTTGGAAGAGACCTCACAGATCATCAAGTCCAACCCTTTACCACAGAGCTCAAGGCCAGACCATGGCACCAAGTGCCACATCCAATCCTGCCTTGAACAGCCCCAGGGACGGCGACTCCACCACCTCCCCGGGCAGCCCATTCCAGTGTCCAATGACTCTCTCAGTGAAGAACTTTCTCCTCACCTCCAGCCTAAATTTCCCCTGGCACAGCCTGAGGCTGTGTCCTCTCGTTCTGGTGCTGGCCACCTGAGAGAAGAGAGCAACCTCCTCCTGGTTACAACCACCCCTCAGGTAGTTGTAGACAGCAATAAGGTCTCCCCTGAGCCTCCTCTTCTCCAGGCTAACCAATCCCAGCTCCCTCAGCCTCTCCTCGTAGGGCTGTGCTCAAGGCTTCTCCCCAGCCTCGTCGCCCTTCTCTGGACATGCTCAAGCATCTCAATGTCCCTCCTAAACTGGGGGGCCCAGAACTGAACACAGCACTCAAGGTGTGGTCTAACCAGTGCAGAGTACAGGGGCAGAATGACCTCCCTGCTCCTGCTGACCACACCATTCCTGATGCAGGCCAGGATGCCATTGGCTCTCTTGGCCACCTGGGCACACTGCTGGCTCATGTTCAGGCAGGTATCAATCAGCACCCCCAGATCCCTCTCTGTTTGGCTGCTCTCCAGCCACTCTGACCCCAGCCTGTATCTCTGCATGGGGTTGTTGTGGTGATCTGCTTGGTATGTGTGTTCTCATATAGAAATCAACGGAAGGCAACATCACCTGTGCAGCAGTGACAAGTTAATTCAATTTCCATCTAAAAATCAGGTAAAGTGTGTCTCATTTGTTACCATGGATACAAGAGATTATTTCCATTTGTTTGAAATCTCACAGTGGGTATGAAATGAAACTGTGACACGGTTTGATGAAGGAAGTTGACTAAAAGTGCTCTAAGTTCAGTGTCATCAGTCCAAAAGATTTTCTGTTTTTAAAGGCATACTAAATAAGCAGGTTGCAACCACTGCCCATAAGGAACATTTAATTGATCACCAGCCTCTGAACTCTATCTTGCAACCAGTTCCTAACCCACCTCACTGTCTGCTCTTCCATCCCACATTTCCTCAGCTTGCTCGCTAAAATGTCAGGGGAGATGGTGTCAAAGGACTTGCTAAGGTCAAGGTAGACTACATCCACTGGAACAGGCTCCCCAGAGAGGCTGTGGAGTCTCCTTCTCTGGAGACTTTCAAGGACTGTCTGGACGTGTTCCTCTGTGCTAGATAGTATTGTCCTGCTCCGGCAGGGGGGTTGGACTCAATGATCTCTTTGGGTCCCGTCCAACCCCTAACATCCTATGATCCTATGGTTTGGCTAAAGCTACTTCAGATCAGTAGGAGTGATGGAAGAAGAAATATTCGTTTCGTCAGCCCTGTAAATGTGGGAAAGAATCCTGAAAAATGTCCAGATGGTGGAAGCACATTAAAAATACATTGGTGTTGTGTTATTTGCTATTCTTACACACCAAAAACGTTTACAAAAGTATTTCTTGACAGTGAAAATGCATCCACCTTTTCCTCAGATAAATCCACTTTTCAGGCTGCAGCTCAAATCACTTACTCCCTCGATTTCAACGTTAGGAAGAAGAAGAGGTGTATTAAAAAGCAGAGGAGAATGAAGAGGAAAGGAGGAGGAGGAATAATTTTTTTTAATGCTGACATATATGTAGGGTTCAGGAATTCAATGGCATTCGGTTTAGCTTGTCTGGAATTAATTTCAGTATATACAAAAGGATAAAAGGGAATGGAGGTCTTCTTGTTAAATTATAACTACTTGAGTCCTGGCTATATGGTTAATATTTCATGGAGATTCTGATTTCCATAGATGCCGAGCGCCTGCTCTACTGACAGATTCCAGCTGAGGTTTTCATCTCTCACCATCTACAAAGCCAAGCTGAGATAAAACAAAGCCTAGCTAAATCCAAGGTTTATTTCTAAATATTCATGCATGACCTGTCTGAAAATCACAAGCACAAAGGTTATGTGGTGTCATGACGATGGCTCATCATTGAAATCCAAAGCTATCACCCAGCTCCTTAACTGACTGATAATTTCCCACCAAATATTCTGAGCTCCACCTCCTGAGCTTCTGTGCTGCTGCCTTCCTCAGCATATTGTCAGATTGGATTATCTGCAAGGTCTTCTCCAGCTCCTTGGGCCATCTCTAATTATATCGCACTGGGACTTAGGAGGTCTGACCCTGAGATGGCAAACCAGAACAATTCAGAACCTCACAGCAAAATTGTCACGAACATAGAAACTCCCAGAGCAATAGGGACCACAGTGTCCATGGCAAGCTGAACTGGGAGGTAAGTCCCTCTCTGCTATTGACTTGCATTATTAACAGTTGCTCAAATTTACAACAGAGACCTATTTACAACCCACAAACTCAATTATCCTTCACCCAGACCCCAGGTAGCGAATGGTAATGATGTTAAATGGGCATTAAGGCTCTAGTATTTTGATTTAGTAGCATTCTGTGCTCACTTTTCACTCTCTTTCATGGTGAATTAGTACCAGGTTGAAATTTAGCACAATATTTACACATGCAGTTAAATTTAAGGAAGCCAGTGATATTTAAGTATCCACTTATTTAAGGATAAGATAGTGAAGAGACCTCAAACATATCCAGAGTACACTGAAACCTCAAACATCTCTGATAAACTACTTTATTCCTAAGTTTGAGACAGATTTTGTCCCTGAATGGTCAATGATTCATTTTCTATTTTTCAGTTGTTTTTTTTTGTTCAGAATTACTGCTCTGTATCATAAATAATCAGAACCTGCTAAAACTCTGCAGGTTCTGAAGGGGTTTGTATGAGTATAAACACATGTGTAGGCTTCTCTTCTGCTCTGTTGTTTGGCATGAGGAGGGGTTTGCAGACTTGCTGGATTCGATGGATACTGTGATAGCAATGCAACCTCTAATCCAACCAGGAGCTCATACTCAAATGAACATCTCCTGGGTTTTGTCATGAAAAAGCAGCATCTTAGACTTAATACAATCTGGAAGCAAGTACACCTTATCCCCTTACTGAATCTAATAATCGTGAGTGATAGAGAAGTGTACCTGTTGCTTCAGGACACAGATGATGGAGGCATCATCATGAGCCAGCAGTGTGCCCAGGTGGCCAGGAGAGCCAATGGCATCCTGGCCTGCATCAGGAACAGTGTGGCCAGCAGGACAAGGGAGGTTATTCTGCCCCTGTGCTCAGCACTGGTCAGGCTACACGTTGAGTGCTGTGTCCAGTTCTGAGCCCCTCAATTCAAGAGAGATGTTGAGGTGCTGGAAGGTGTCCAGAGAAGGGCAACAAAGCTGGTGAGGGGCCTGGAGCACAAAGCCTATGAGGAGAGGCTGAGGGAGCTGGGGGTGTGCAGCCTGGAGAAGAGGAGGTTCAGGGGGGACCTCATTGCTGTCTACAACTACCTGAAGGGAGGTTGTAGCCAGGTGGGGGTTGGTCTCTTCTCCCAGGCGACCAGCAACAGAACAAGGGGACACAGTCTCAAGTTGTGCCGGGGGAAGTCTAGGCTGGATGTTAGGAGGAAGTTGTTGGCAGAGAGAGTGATTGGCATTGGAATGGGCTGCCCAGGGAGGTGGTGAAGTCACCATCCCTGGAGGTCTTCAAGAGAAGACTGGATGAGGCATTTAGTGCCATGGTCTAGTCGATTGGATAGGGCTGGGAGATAGGTTGGACTGGATGATCTTGGAGGTCTCTTCCAACCTGGCTGATTCTATGATATGACACCTCAAGAAGTTCCATTCTGAATGGGAACCTGGCTGAGTGTGCTGGTGAGACACTGTTTTTGTGTTCTGTTATGGAGCACCTGAATACAGATGCCTGGTTAGAAATTAACTTATACACATGTATGTGAAATCAGAGCTGCTTATGTGCTAACAGATGTGTCAGATGAAGCAGTCTGGATGTGCTTGACAAGACCTGCCCCGCACCACGTCAGGAGTGCACTGACAAAGAAAGGAGAGCGGATAAGCTCGCTCCCTGCAGGGACACACTGCTGTTTCTGCCTGACTAACGTCAAACAAAAAGCTTTGTTGCTGCACTAAATCACTTCAAAATTGCCTGAATGAAAAGGCTGAATCCATGGGTCAGCATAAACGACAAAAGCTTAGGAGATGGCACTGCAGTTTCTATCCACTTGCAAGTTAGCATAAGAGTAATTTGGACAACCTGTACGTGTCTCAGTCATCCTTAAACAAGAGTCAGCAGAAAAATAGCAAAGCCAAGAAGCAGAGATGCATCCAAGTACAAGCTAAAGCACTGCATAGTAGTGACTACACTACGTGGGACATAAGCTCTTGAACTTTTGTGAAGGATTAAGGCCAATTGGATTAACTGAAGAGAGCAATAAGGGGCGCACCTGAGCGGTCTGATCCTAAATAGGACATGCGTGAAGTGTTTCCTTGAGTAATCAAAGGCTATCCATAAATATGTCCTCAATTCCTCCTTCCACTTTCCCTCCATCTAAACTCTGCAGATGTGAAGATATATGAAGAAACCTGGACCTTCATGGCTAATAGCCCCTGAGCAGAGCACAGCATCATGGTACCACTTTGCTGAAACAACAAAGGCCCACGCTTTTCTCCCATAGCAATACCTGCTGCATGCCTTGCATTGTCTGCTGAAGGAACTGCAGCTGCTGGTCCTTTGTGAGGCTTTCTTCTGTTCGAAAGAGCTGTCCTTTCTCCTGTTTCAGGAGCTCCACTTCATTCCTGTAAGCATCCAGCTGCCATCGAAGACTATCGTTCTCTTCCTTCAGCGCGTATGCTTGGGCGGCTAGAGCTAAGAGAAAATGAAAGCAAAGAAATGAGTAAAAGGGATTGTTTCCTTACAAGTAATGCAAAGGACACTCTCAGGGGAGATGACAAAGGCAGTGAGACATTTCAGAGCTGAGACAAGACCCATCAGAGCTGAAAATGATTAGGTTCTGGCAAAGACCATTGCTGGGAAGTTATTTCCTGGGATGGAAGGAGCCGTAAAGCGACCTTGGTTAATTCAAATGCTACTTGCAATCTGGCTGCTAAATTTAGGCTTATATTTTAGGAAGAAACTGGCACACAGTCCAAGGGCAAAGCACCCACCAACTTTACAATACCCAGTGGTATTATAGGAACTGATACAGCTGTTTAGTATCTACGCTAGTACACTGGCCAGATGTTCCAATCAAGAGCTGTGCTAAGCAAGCTACCTAAAGAGCTGCGCTACCTAAAGTTGCTGAACTTAGTCCCACGAGCAAAGACACACAGAAATTCCTCTGCCATCTCACTATGAACTTCTTCGTAGCAATGGTTGTGAGGAACAATTTAGACAGAAAAAAAAATTATGTAACAGAGTAAAATGATATAAAATGCAAATGCTCAAAAAAGTGTTGGCACTACAAGAACGTTACTACATTAAAGGCATTGAAAGACACTTAAGTCATTTCCTTAGGAAGCTCCATTTGGCCCCTTTTCAATTTAGAATGGCATTTTTATTATCATAACTGATAGCAGGTGTTTGTGAAGGAATCGATTAGTATGCAGGGATGGAAATTACATCTGCCAAATGACTTGCACAGTCTGCAGTGTAAGCTGAAAATTTGTGTAGCAAAAGGCAGAAGGCTACGAAGCACTTTATTGTTTGAAGCATTTATTATTTAAATAAATTAGCCAAACATAAATACATATATGGAAGTGTGGCACTCATTACTTCAGGGATGTGGTTCTCACCCTATAGAAGAAGCCACTCCTGCTAGGTATTTATACTTGGCAGTAGCAGTGGTCATTTGGCACAGCAAACTGCAATACTGTACTATTTTCCTTCTTGGAACCTGGTAACACAACAACATTACAGCTGTAATTAAAACCCCAACACAATCTACCATAGCCAATTCTATCAACATTTGGTAACTGAAGCACCTAACTGATTTACATTCCTGATTAAATGATTTCAGGCTTGGTAGCACAGAATTCTTTCTTGCCCACCTACAGTAACAATATGGTTCAACCCCAAATCATAGGAAATTATGTATTAACTCCACTTAATGTCAGACCTCTCTTGACTTAACTTGCCATAGGTAGAGTCCCAAAATTGTGTATTAACTCCACTTAGTGTCAGATCCCTCTTGACTAGACTTGCCATAGGTAGAGTCCCAAAATTGTGTATTAACTCCACTTAATGTCAGACCTCTCTTGACTAGACTTGCCATAGGTAGAGTCCCAAAGTTGTGTATTAACTCCACTTAATGTCAGACCTCTCTTGACTAGACTTGCCATAGGTAGAGTACCAAAATTGTGTATTAACTCCACTTAATGTCAGACCTCTCTTGACTAGACTTGCCATAGGTAGAGTCCCACACTCCCCACCATAACATGATTCAATGTGTTTGGGAAATTACATCAGCATTTAGATAGAATGTCACAACAGTTCATTACCAATAAAAATGTTTTATCTTTGGTAGGGCAAATCTACCTTTTTCTCAGCCAAGTTTTACTATAAAGATAGTGGAAACCATTATTCAAAATATGGTTCACAGAATCACAGAATTAAGTGGGCTGGAAAAGAACTTTGAGATCATCAAGTCCAACCTATCACCTACCACCTTCTAATTAACTAAACCATGGCACTAAGTGCCCCATCCAGCCTCTTTTTAAACACCCCCAGGGATGGTGACTCCACCACCTCCCTGGGCAGCCCATTCCAATGGCAAATCACTCTCTCTGTGAAGAACTTCTCTCAACGTCCAGCCTAAACCTGCCCTGGCACAGCTTGAGACTGTGTCCTCTCATTTTACCACTGGAGAACAGACCAACCCCCACCTGACTACAGCCTCCTTTCAGGTAGTTGTAGAGATCAATAATGTCTTCCCTGAGTCTTCTCTTCTCCAGGCTGAACAACCCCTGCTCCCTCAAGCTCTCTTCGTAAGGCTGAGCTCCAGCCCCCTCACCAGCATTGATGCCCTTCTCTGCACACATCCAAAACCAGACATGGATTAGTTATTGCTGTTAATGTCAATATTTCACAGAATCCCTCTGGGAGACTAAGCAGCAGTTACAGTATTGTTACATCAAATTAAATTGTTCTGAAAAGCATGCAGTCACCCTTCCATGACAACATTTACCCACAAGAAGCTACAGTGATGAGTCCACTGGGCAAATAAGAGGATGAAATAAATTTCCTTCCTTCCTTCCTTCCTTCCTTCCTTCCTTCCTTCCTTCCTTCCTTCCTTCCTTCCTTCCTTCCTTCCTTCCTTCCTTCCTTCCTTCCTTCCTTCCTCTTTCTCTCTCTCTTTCTTTCTTTCTCTCTTTCTTTCTTTCTTTCTTTCTTTCTTTCTTTCTTTCTTTCTTTCTTTCTTTCTTTCTTTCTTTCTTTCTTTCTTTCTTTCTTTCTTTCTTTCTTTCTTTCTTTCTTTCTTTCTCTTTCTTTCTCTCTCTCTCTTTCTTTCTCTCTCTCTCTCTTTCTTTCTTTTCTTTCTTTCTTTCTTTTTTGTAAAAGCAAATAAGCAATAATAAAAGAAAGAGCAAAAATAAAGAGCCCAAGCAAATTGAAATACAATCTAACAAAAACTTATCTTAAAATGAAATAGTTTGGTTTAGAATGGACCTCTAATGATGAAGTTCAATCTCCCCTGCTGTAGGCAGAGACATCTTCCACTAGATGAGGCTGCTCAGAGTCCCATCCAGCCTGGCCTTGAACACCTCCAATAATGCAGCATGCATGACTTCCCTGGGCAAACTGCTCTAGTGTCTCATCATCCTCATAGCAATAAGATGTCTTCCTTATGTCCAATCAAAATCTTTTCAGTTTAAAACCACCACTCCTTGTACTGTTACTAGAGGTGGTTGTTGTGGAGGGGGAAATTAATTGACATGAGATGCTATTTTCCAAAGTTAATATTGTTTAGTAGTTTTGCTATTCAGAACTCTGCCACCCCTGACCACTCATTTTAATAAGATGCTCAAGTCCCCCAGTCATCCTCGTGGCTCTCTGCTGGACTCTTTCCAGCAGGTCCCTCTATCTCTTGTCCCAAAACTGGACACAGTATTCCAGGTGTGGTCTCACTGGGGCAGGATAGAGGAGGAGAACAACCTCCATAGACCTGCTGGCCACACTTTTGCTGATGCACACCAGGATGCCACTGGCTCTCTTGGCCACAAGGGCACGTTGCCATATGATCTACAAGACAATAATTACACCACAGTACTACCAATAAGCCCTATCCATGGACAGGTGCCCTGTTAGTCTAAACTGCAGAAGACAAAGACTGTTGTGTGAGGTTACAATCTATTTAGAGAGTTACTGGAAATATCCCAAACAAAATGAAAGAGTAAGAATAGAGTAGAGAGAAGTTTGTGATAGCAGTCAGGATTCTCAGATGAGCACAATTTCCTTTCAGCATTCCTATACACTCTGGTGATCCTTCCTAGCCATTCATAGTAAGCAGTTTAAGACTGAATTGAAGGTAGCAAGATCATAGAATCATCTAGGTTGGAATGGACTTCCAAGATCATCCAGTCCAACCTATCACCCAGCCCCATCCAATCAACCAGACCATGGCACTAAGTGCCTCAGCCAGGCTTTTCTTGAACACCTCCAGGGACAGTGACTCCACCACCTCCCTGGGCAGCCCATTCCAATGCCAATCACTCTCTCTGCCAACAACTTCTTCCTAACATCCAGCCTAGACTTCCCTGGCACAACTTGAAGCTGTGTCCCTTTGTTCTGCTGCTGGTTGCCTGGGAGAAGAGATCAACCCCTTATGTCCTTAAATAAAGAGGATGAGACATATAGCAGCATTGTCACAAGCTTTTAAATGAATCAGTTATAATAAAAGTCCAAAAATAATATGACATTAAATACATATGGGTTCCTTTGCTAGGTAATTTAAAGCTACAGATAGTCAGCTCCTAACATGTGCAGACAGAACAATTAGTAGAGAAGGAGAATAAATCAAACAAAGGCATTTGCTGGACCCTGCGGGCCTCAGCACATTCAACACTGGGTAACTATTTTAAACAAACCCAGAAACACTCTTTGTGTTGATCTAACATAACTATTACTTTAAGATATTTAATGCACTAAAATGAAAATAATTCTCTCATTAGGCCAATGTCTCTTTTAATTCCAGATAACATATCTATTATATAAACTCCACCTTATAATGTAATTGTATTTCATTGATAACAATTATACATAATAAGATGTAATTTAGTATATATTGTAATTTATTACATGTACAAAGGCATTTAATTGAATACTAAAAATCAGAGCACAATTAGGTTTTGGAGGAAAAGGGAATTTTCATTTAAAAAAAGTAAATATTTCAAATTGTAATAGAAAGTTTTGCTTTGACTTCATTGGCAAAGCTGATGAAGGTGGTTTTAATTGGAAGAAATGGTTTGCTCAGCTCGTCTCAGTGCTACTTCTCAAGCCACTTTAGATTTGGCAGTTCTCTTGAGACATGCTAAAAAGCATCTTAGGATGAAAAGACACTGACTGCTGAAAGCACTTAGAGAAGAACTATAGACAAAGAAGCTATACCACAAGAAAACTGACAAGAATCCCAAATAGCTGCCTGTGCTGCGAGCAGAAGAAAATATCCCTACCTAAACAAACACAGCTGGAAACCAGTTCAATACACACTTTACAGTACTTTCATGGATGGAAAATGATACCTGCCAGACTCAGAGAAGCAGCTGCAGGAAGATTAGAAATATGTAAGTAGAGGAAACCTTCACATTGATACTCTGAGGACATCAAAGAGGTTGGTGTGATTTCCTTGGGCTGCAGCAGAAGTGCTGCACACAGTTTGGCAACAGACTCAGTGGCAAGACAAGACTCCATGTAGCTGACCCAGGCTAGACTCAACTCAAAAAAACAGGTTTTAAACCAAGAAGTGGCTGGCTGATCAGAAATTCACTGAGGTCTAAGAATCACACAATCAGAGAATTAAGAAGGATGGAAAAGAACTTCGAGATCATCAAGTTCAAGCTCTTACCTAACACCATCTAATCAATTAAACCATGGCAGTAAGCACCACATCCAGTCTTTTTTTAAACACTTCCAGAGATGGGGACTCCATCACCTCCCTGGGCAGCCCATTCCAGCAGCCAATCAATTCCAGCCTAAACCTCACTTGGTGCAGCTTGAGACTGCATCCTCTTGTTCTGTCACTGGTAGTCTGGGAGAAGAGACCAACCCCCACCTGGCTACAACCTCCTTTCAGTAGTACTTGTAGAGAGCAATAAGGTTTTCCCCGAGCCTCCTCTTCAGCCAGAACAGCACCAGCTCCCTCAACCACTCCTCATAGGGCTTGTGCTCCATTCCCCTCCCCAATCTTGGTGCCCTTCTCTGGACTCATTCCAGCAGCTCAACATCTTTCTTAGATTGAGAGGCCCAGAACTGGTCACAGCACTCAAGGTGTGGCCTGACCAGTGCTGAGTACAGGGACAGAATAACCTCCCTTGTCCTACTGGCCACACTGTTCCTGATACAGGCCAGGATGCCATTGGTCTTCTTGGCTACCTGGGCACACTCTTATCTCATGTTTAGTTGGCTGCCTACCAATACCACCAAGTCCCTTTCTGCCCGGCTGCTCTCCAGCCACTCTGTCCCCAGCTTGTAGCTCTGCATGGGATTGTTGTGGCCAAAGTGCAGAACCCAGCAATCAGTCTTGTTAAATCTCATGCCATTGGACTGTGCCCAGCCTGTCCAGGTCCCTCCTCAGAGTCCTTCTACCCTCCAACAGATCAACATATGCTCCCAACTTGGTGTCTTCTGCAGACTTTCTAATGGTGGACTCAATCACCATGTCCAGATGACAGGACATAGTCATTGACAGAGATCTCGAAAGAAACATATAATTAACTTTATCTTCCTATCTTTGGTAGTTAGGAGTGTGCTTTCCTAGAGGTACTACTAATCCATACCTTTCAGCTGTTATTCAGTGACTGAGTGTTGAGCCTTATACATAATAATGCCCACCAGAGCCAACACAAAATAAGTCTTCACAGATGACTCCAGGTATCTGTACCATTTTATGACTCACATCATAGAACAGAATCATAGAATCAACCAGGGTGGAAGAGACCTCCAAGATGGTGGAGTCACCATCCCTGGAGGTGTTCAAGGAAAGCCTGGATGAGGCACTTAGTGCCATGGTCTAGTTGAGTGGCTAGGGCTGGGTGCTAGGTTGGAGTGGATGATCTTGGAGGTCTCTTCCAACCTGGTTGATTCTATGATTCTATTCTATGACACAGATCATGAAGGGGAAAACTTCTGGGCTTATTTGCCTGTCTCCAGACTTTCATCCTAGTCTCTTCAGCTGAATTTCTCAATGTTTTGTAACTTTAGCCAATGTATCATTACAATGATGTGCATGAAAACAGATGAAGAGCATATTACCAAACCTCCCTGCCCTCTTGAGTTCTACTAATGCTATTATCCTAATTTCCTGGCTTGAAAATAAGGTTTTAAATGGAATACTGTTCCTTTTGATAACAGCAACAATAAAAACCCAGTAAAAGCTGTCAAAATTATAGCTGCTATGGTAATTTTTGCACCATTCCCATGGTAGAACATTTACAGTGATATATACATATATATATAAAAGCCACCTGGCAGGACACAGTTACTTCTTCAAAGGATTTTCAGCTTGAGGGACTGAACAAATGCGAGAGAAGGGAAATAAGGACATGAAGATCACGACTATAAATACAAACAATATAAGTTATCCCTGGCTTCCAGCTAGCTTGCTTGTTTTTCAAATAGCTGAACTGTGAAGCAGTACAATCAGGGGAAAATCAACAGGGAAATATGTTTCTGGAGGATCTGGAGGAGCATGAGTTATGTCCTCATGCTATAGAATCATAGAATCAAGCAGGTTGGAAGAGACCTCCAAGATCATCCAGGCCAACCTAGCACCCAGCCCGAGCCACTCAACCAGACCATGGCACTAAGTGCCTCAGCCAGGCTTTGCTTCAACACCTCCAGGGATGGTGTCTCCACCACCTCCCTGGGCAGCCCATTCCAATGCCAATCACTCTCTCTGCCAACAACTTCCTCCTAACATCCAGCCTAGACTTCCCCCAGCACAACTTGAGACTGTGTCCCCTTGTTCTATTGCTGGTTGCCTGGCAGAAGAGACCAACCCCCACCTGGCTACACTCGGTTAAGCCCCAAAAGCAGCCAGCTAACCAGTCTGAATAAACTCTGCAGACAGAATTTGAACAATTTAGAAATAAATAATTTGGGGCAATTACAAGCTAAGTGAGCCATGAACCATTTTTTCTTTGCACCTTCAGACACAATGGAACCAAACAATGAGACAATTTGCCCATTTTTCTCCGGCGTTAGGCACATCTCATTTAAATACTCAGTACCTGCATATTTAAACTCTTAAGGGCACTAATTATGCAACACACGAGGAGGGGTTATTGTCAGTACTCTTAGTAGGAGTTAGGCCTTGCACACTGGGAGGGAGATTTTATTTGTTTTTAAATAAAACCTGCTTTGTTCAGGTGCAGTTGCTTCAAAGTCTTTTCCCTCACCATGCAGCCTATGCTCAGCGCAAAGAAGCTCATTACAGCAGTCACATTCGTGATGATGCCAGATGTTCAAATTGAATACCCATGAGAATTACTTTCAGGCTTCCTATTCACACAGAACTTGCTGGTGAACAACTAGTAAATGGAAGGATGCTTTCAATAAAAAAAAAAAGGAAAAGTGAAGTTGCACTACCATTTAACTACAATTTGATCTGTCCCATCCAGTACAGATGGGTGCAGCATTTCAGAAACCAAAGCATTTCTCTGAAAAGATATTTTCTCAGTTTTCAAAACTTTTTTTTCCTGCTTGGCAGACTTTAGCAATAGCACTGTTCTTAGAATCATAGAATCAGCTGGGTTGGAAGAGACCTCCAAGATCATCCGGTCCAACCTAGCACCCAGCCTTGTCCAATCAACTAAATCATACAATCATAGAATCAACCAGGTTGGAAGAGACCTCCAAGATCATCCAGTCCAACCTATCAGCCAGCCTTGTCCAATCAACTAGACCATACAATCATAGAATCAGCCAGGTTGGAAGAGACCTCCAAGATCATCCAGTCCAACCTAGCACCCAGCCCTATCCAATCAACCAGACCATGGCACTAAGTGCCTCATCCAGTCTTGTCTTGAACACCTCCAGACATGAAGACTCCACCACCTCCCTGGGCAGCCCATTCCAATGCCAATCACTCTCTCTAGCAAGAACTTCCTCCTAACATCCAGCCTAGACCTCCCCTGGCACAACTTGAGACTGTGTCCACTTGCTCTGTTGAAAACCTTATCCTAGGTTGACTACACATGTGGCTTACTAGCAATTTATGAAGGCTTATTATTTCTTGCTTAATGAAGTGTATCTCTTTACAAATAGCAGAGGTGTAGGGAAAGGAAGAGCAGCTTACAGCCCAGCTGGGCCTAATAACACAAAGTGTCACGCAAATGCTGGGTCTACAATGAACTGAGAATGCCCCAGAGAGCAGTGCTGCCAATTCCTGTGGTGTTATGATGAGTCTCATGATAGCTGACATTTTATTCAAAGCCCTAGAGAGTTCATTAACTTGCTTTGCATTTCTGGATTAGTGGCCTCCACACTTTGCAGGCTGCAGATGAGTACTGACTCTCTGTATTTCATCATGTTCACACTAACTCTGACTTTTAATTAAAAGCACTAACAAGGCAATTTAATCTCACTGCTTTAGACAGTCCAAGGAAAAAGATGCAGGTTATTTACTACCATCTTACAGTCATCACTGGTTTAGGAGCTCGGTTTGGTTTCACTGATCCAGAACTCACAGCTGAAGAAAACCCACTTGAATAATGAACCAACTTCCTCTACAGGGCTCAAAAGTCAGAAAGCAAATCTCCCACTTTAATCTTTTGTGCTAGTTTGAAGCTAGCTAGAATGTTTTGGTGAGAAGAACTAGATTACAGGCTGTGAAAGGAGAACAATGGTGATGTCTACTTCACTCATAGGCTCGCTGAGAGGTATAAGAACAAGAATCAAAACACAGATAAGGCACTTCTCCTGCTGGGGAGCTCCGAGCTGCATCTCTCTCTAGCCTCTCTGACTAATCCACTTTGCTTCCTAACCCCCTGGCCAAACCTCCATTCTTCCTTGGGACTGGGGTAAGGTTGAGAGGGGCAGGGGGAAGGTGAAGGGGTGGCTGGGAGCCCCTCCTGGGGACTCAGGTTTCTGGGAGGGCTGCTGTGTTTCTGTGTTACCTTTTACCTTGTCTATTTCTGTCTATAACTGTATCTACTGTAAATATCTGCTTGTATATTGTGCTAGCTGTAACTAATAAGCTTCATTCAATCTTCAGAGATGGCTCAGTCTAGTCTGGGTGATTTCCAGGGTGTGGGGGAGGGGGGCAGGGAACACCCAAACCATCACATCTTTCCACCCATTGCTTTGTTCCTTTCTCTCTTTTACTTCTGTACTGTTTCAATTCACTTGCCCCTTCAGCTCCAAATGAATGAGGCCATCTCCTTGTTCATTTGTAATTCCCACTTGTCTGCCATTCCCAGATGTTTCTCTTTTCCCTCACTCACAGTCATGTTGCAGTACATTCTCCAGCTCCCTTTCACCCAGCTCTGGCCCAGGTAAATTACAGCATTAAGTGTTTTGGACTTTTCCTACAAAGATGTCAGATCAGATTACTGAAATGCATATTTAGGATTTGGAAGAGACCACCTTGCTACAATAATATCAGAGCCTGTCACATTTTAGGTCTACTTCACTTGACAGCATCTCTTTGGAGAACAGCAATCTGCATAGCTCATAAATGATATTTTGACAGCTGCTAGTTCATCTGCCCCATTGAGACCAGTTTCTCCAGGTCACCTCTTTAAAGCAAAGGGTCCTTTTTGCCTCTCCTTTTGGGTTATATTTTTCCTACTGCCACCCACTATATGTCCCAAACTCAAACAGCTTGACATAGGCATATGGGGAGACAGGAGAGGACGGAGAGCACAGACAACTGTGATGAGTGGAGTGTTAGTTGGGTTGCTTGTTGCATTGCCTTTCCTTCTTGGATCTCCTGTTGTCTTAGAGGCATAGGAAGTAAATCATAGAATCATAAAATCATAGAATCAACCAGGTTGGAAGAGACCTCCAAGATCATCCAGTCCAACCTATCACCCAGCCCTATTCAATCAACTAGACCATGGCACTAAGTGCCTCATCCAGTCTTTTCTTGAAGACCCCGAGGGACGGTGCCTCCACCACCTCCCTGGGCAGCCCATTCCAATGGGAAATCACTCTAACCTCCCTTGTCCTACTGGCCACACTGCTCCTGATGCAGCCCAGGATGCCATTGGCTCTCTTGGCCACCTGGGCACACTGCTGCCTCATCTTCAGCCTACTATCTACCAGTACCCCCAGGTCCCTTTCCTCCTGGCTGCTCTCCAGCCACTCTGTGCCCAGCCTGTAGTGCTGCTTGGGGTTGTTGTGGCCAAAGTGCAGAACCCTGCACTTGGCCTTGTTAAATCTCATTCCATTGGCCTCTGCCCACCCATCCAGCCTGGCCAGGTCCCTCTGCAGGGCTCTCCTACCTTCCAACAGATCAACACCTGCTCCTAGCTCATAAGGAAATGTAAGGGTACAGCTTTGATCCAAACAAGCAGTTCTCAGATGTTTCCAAAATTCAGTAAAAATCACTCCTTCTCACTGCTTATTAGAGTGTTTGGGATACATTTTTCAGATGCTTATGTGTTATGCTTTCTAACAACTGCTGCCTTGGTTAAATATAATTAATCAAGTACTGAATCTGTTTCAGAGGTTTGGCTCTGGTTTGTTTGGTTTATTTTTCCCAGAGAAACAGAACCATTGCAACACTTTTACAGTTTAAGTAGAATCATAGAATCAACCAGGTTGGAAGAGACCTCCAAGATCATCCAGTCCAACCTAGCACCCAGCCCTAACCAATCAACCAGACCATGGCACTAAGTGCCTCATCCAGGCTTTGCTTGAAGACCCCCAGGGACGGTGCCTCCACCACCTCCCTGGGCAGCCCATTCCAATGCCAATCACTCTCTCTGTGAAGAACTTCTTCCTAATATCCAGCCTAGACCTACCCTGGCACAACTTGAGACTGTGTCCCCTTGTTCTATTGCTGGTTGCCTGGGAGAAGAGGCCACCCCCCACCTGGCTACAATGCCCTTTCAGGTAGTTGTAGACAGTAATAAGATCACCCCTGAGCCTCCTCTTCTCCAGGCTAAACAGAAGAAGTAGTTGTAGAATGGTAGGTGTTGTAAGGGACCTCTGGAGATCTAGTCCTGCCAAAGCAGGATCACCTAAGGCAGGCCACACAGGAATAAGTTCAGGAGGGTTTTGGAAGTCTCCAGTGAAGAAGACTTCACAACCTCTCTGAGCAGGCTGTCCCAGTACTTAAACTGAAAAAGTCCCTTCTCATGTTTAGGCAGAACTTCCTGTGTTCCTCTTGGTATGTGTCGTCCCTCACCTATCACAGGGCACCAGTGAAAAGGGACTGGCCTCTTCGTCTTGACATCCACTCCTCAGATATTGGAAGATATTAATAAGAACCCCTCTTGGTCTTCTCTAGCTTAAACAGCCTCAGGTCTCTCAGCTTTTCCTCATGTGCTAGTTTGAGCCTAGCTAGAATGTTTTGGTGAGAAGAGTTAGATTACAGGTGGTGAAAAAGAAAACAATGGTGATGCCTACTTCACTCATAGGCTTGCTGAGATGTATAAGAACAAGAACACAACCACAGATAACACGGTCGCTGCCTGGGCTGAACTTCTCTCTCTAACCTAACCTGCCACCTGTGTGACTAATCCACCTGCTTCCTACCCTCCCTGGCCAACCTCCAAAACTGCCTCAAACATAAGGCAAGATCTTGGGTAAGGTAGAGGAGTGGGAGGAAGGTGGAAGGGTGGTTGAGAGCCCCTCCTGGAGACTCAGGTTTCTGGCAGGGCTGTTGTGTTTCTGTATTACCTTTTCCCTTGTCTATTTCTGTCTATGACTGTATCTACTGTAAATATCTGCTTGTCTATTGTGCTAAGCTGTAAATATAAGCTTCATTCAATTTCCAGAGCTGGCTGAGTCTAGTCTGGGTGATTTCCAAAGCAGGGGGGGGAGCAGGTAACACCCATAAGAGAGGTGTTCCAGTGTCTTAGTCATGCTTGTAGCCTTTCACTGGACTCTCTCTAGCATTTCCCTGACAGTGACTTTTTCCTTTCCTCTCCCACATCAGTAACAAAAAACCCCCACTGCTCCTTATAATGAAGCTCTGCAGCTGAAAGTCCAGACACTGGAACAGCGCAAGAGATAATAATCATAGAATCAACCAGGTTGGAAGAGACCTCCAAGATCATCCAGTCCAACCTAGCACCCAGCCCTAGCCACTCAACCAGACCATGGCACTAAGTGCCTCATCCAGTCTTCTCTTGAACACCTCCAGGGATGGTGACTCCACCACCTCCCTGGGCAGCCCATTCCAATGCCAATCACTCTCTCTAGCAAGAACTTCCTCCTAACATCCAGCCTAGACTTCCCCCAGCACAACTTGAGATTGTGTCCCCTTGTTCTATTTTATGCTGAGGGAGCTGGGGGTGTTTAGCCTGGAGAAGAGGAGGCTCAGGGGGGACTTCATTGCTGTCTACAACTACCTGAAGGGAGGCTGTAGCCAGGTGGGGGTTGGTCTCTTCTCCCAGGCAACCACCAACAGAACAAGGGGACACAGTCTCAAGTTGTGTTGGGGGAAGTCTAGGCTGGATGTTAGGAGGAAGTTGTTGGCAGAGTGAGTGATTGGCATTGGAATGGGCTGCCCAAGGAGGTGGTGGAGTCACCGTCCTTGGAGGTGTTGAAGCAAAGCCTGGCTGAGGCACTTAGTGCCATGGTCTAGTTGAGTGGCTAGGGCTGGGTGCTAGGTTGGAGTGGGTGATCTTGGCAGTCTCTTCCAACTTGGTTGGTTCTATGATTGTATGAAAAGGAAGCTAGCTGTTCAGCCAGCCTTGCATGGTTCATGATATAAGGATGTGCCTCAAACCTGCAGTTATGAATATAGAAGCTTGTACTGACATTTGGAAAGACTCTGCTTTCTAATCATTATTTCCTCTGACACCCTAGCAATAGCTGATGTTTATTGGACTTAGTGGAGAGGAAGCTACCTACACCTCCACCTCAAGCAGTACCTGCAAGCTTCTCTAATGTGCTGGGGCAAAAAGGATTTCTAAAAACAACAGGGCATAAGGCACAAAGAAAACTTCAACCCACCAGCTTAGTTTGAACAATAACAGAAACTAACTTTCGTTGGAGACCAGAAACAGAGTACAGGCTGAGGCCACTCTTGAAGGAATCTGTTCTTTATGCTCTGCTCAGAATCAACCATCTTCACTGTTATAAATAGGACTCATTCTCTTGAAGGATAAATAGGAGAGTCAGAGTGTGAGAGCTGTATATGGGAGAGGGCACTATAAGGAAGGTCACTTAGTAGCAAGCATGAAGAGTAAGTTGGAGACGAATGCTAATACCAGCTATATCAGATTGTGAGGAAGCTGAAAGCAGCATATGTTCTAATATTGTCTTTTATTGATTTTGCTGCCAACATCCCACTTCAACAATGTTACAGCTGCACTTCAGGGTTCTTAATGGAGGGGGATGGAGAAAATCAATATACAGAGCTTGCCTCTGCTCCCACTGAAGTCAGTGCGAGTTTCATTATTAACTGCAATGAGCACAGGACGGAGTTCAGACTGGTTTGTCACTTTGTGTTTGGTTGTTCCTTCCCTTTTCATTTAACCTCTTGAGAGGCAACGTGTACTGTTATCATATGTTTTAGAAAAGCTCCATTTTAAAAGGGCAATTCCCTTACCAAACAGCAAATCTACACGTTCAGAAATGATGCCCTGCTTTATGAAACCTAATGAAAAATTATAGCCTGTATCCTGAACTGGGAAAGTTCTAATCAAAGAGAAAAAGATTTTAAATAAATTCTAATGACAAAATCGTTTCTTGCTGAAAATGTTTTCAATCAGGTATAAAGCAAACCAAACAACCAGTTCAGCTTCCTCTGACTTGCAGAATATTGCTTTCATTATGTGCTGTTTGCTTTATTACAGACAAGAGGGGATACACCCAGACTTCTCCTCACTACTATATTTTAATGCCGTTTGCACTAAAACGGCATCAAAAATTACAAGCATCGCCTTAATCCCACCAACATTGCTGTTAATTTTCTTCTAGCATGAACACAAACCATATTTTAACGTGCTGTCAAAATGAGATACTAAGAATGTCAATAAAATGACACTAAAATAAATGTAAATTTAGATTGCTGCTTGGTTTTGTGAAGATGTTAGAGTTGCTATAGCATTTTCCATAGCAACTTTGCATCTTATTACATAAATAATCCTTTAGTGTCCTTAAAGCTTACTAAAAACAGGATTAAATCTACTCTCATATGTAATGATCCTGCATAAAACCTTATCAGTATGAAATACCCAGAAAACATGATAAAATGTAATCTAGATAATAGTGTTTCTGGCATTTGAGAAGCATCAAAGCGCAGCAGCCTTGTTTTGGAGTAAACGGGACACCCTCCTAAAACCCAAAGCAGGAAAATGACTTTGAAGTGTCTGCTTCATACCAAGACTGAAGGTTGGGTTAACCCTTTCATTGCTGTGTCCACCAGACCAGCACAGACCTTCAGCCCAAAGCCAACGCGTTGTACCTTGTACATTTAGGGCGACGAGGCTGGGGAGAGGCCTTGAGCACAGCCCTATGAGGAGAGGCTGAGGGAGCTGGGATTGGTTAGCCTGGAGAAGAGGAGGTTCAGGGGAGACCTTATTGCTGTCTGCAACTACCTGAGGGGTGGTTGTGGCCAGGAGGAGCTTGCTCTCTTCTCTCAGGTGGCCAGCACCAGAACAAGAGGACACAGCCTCAGGCTGTGCCAGGGGAGATTTAGGCTGGAGGTGAGGAGAAAGTTCTTCACTGAGAGAGTCATTGGACACTGGAATGGGCTGCCCGGGGAGGTGGTGGAGTCACCGTCCCTGGAGCTGTTCAAGGCAGGATTGGACGTGGCACTTGGTGCCATGGTCTGGCCTTGAGCTCTGTGGTAAAGGGTTGGACTTGATGATCTGTGAGGTCTCTTCCAACCCTGATGATACTGTGATACTGTGACCCAGAGAAACTGGCTCAGTACCTGGGATGGGACAAGGCTGGCTTTATTCCTTAGGAAGGATCAGCTTGGCAACTCCCTTCATCCCTGATTCATCAAGGCTAAATTCAGCTGCACAAGAAGCATTGTTAGAGCCAAATGGACTTCAAATCAGGGGCATAAAATTAGACCCCTACCTATACAGTCCCTGAATTTGAGTCTATTTTTGTAAAAGCTGTGGGAAAAAATGGAATGCTTTTTAAGGCACAAAATTGGAGTCTGCCTGATGATAACAGCTCTGAACTGGCATGCTGTGAAAGACACTAGAGCAGACTTTGCCTGGCATAGAGAGAGTAATCATCTTGTGCTGCTTTCTAGTGATCATCTGTGATGGTCCCAGGGAGCAAAGCTCATTGTCTGCTGTGTCCAGAGCATTTCCATTCAAAGGGAAGCTACTTCACTTGCAGAGCTTAAAAGCCTCGTTCATCTGTCGTTTCTGGCCAGAGAGGGAACCATGTCAGTGCAGTGACAATTCAGAGCATGAGATTTTAAATGCATTCTTTTCTTCAAGGTCACTTATAAAATCTGGTTAGTAGCTTCTGTTAATAGGGTTGAATTTCCTTTTCAGATGTCCTTATGTGCTTATTACTACACGGCTGACTATGGCACCAGCTGGTGATGGATTTGAAATGGCCTTGATTTATTCCAGGAATAAAACAATGGCAAGCCATTAATTTCTAAAGTAAATCGATTTTGTTACTTTGCATTTTCTTTATCAACAAGTGTTTAAAAAGAGAATGGGCAAATGATGGGCTTGTTAAAAGCTAGTATCACTTTCACAAAATCTGATGCCAAAACACTACGAGGCTGAGAGGTGACAGCAGAAAAAATAAATCAGGCTTTTGGTTAAAATAACATCTCCCATAAATACCAGAAAGTTAGACTTACAAGAAAGGAAGGGAGAAAATATTTGGGATCAAGAGGAAGATCTGAAATCTGTTGTGACACTGGGCCAAGTTGGAAGAAAAGGAAGCTCAAAGCTTAGCTCCACATAGCCAGGGCTCAGAAATTCCCATTCAAAGTTGTTATTTCTATTCAAACAAGCTATATAAAACTTTCCTACCAGTTAAATCCAGCTATAAAAACACAGTTTCTATTCCACATGTGCTACTCGGCATCCACAGAAGCCTTAGAGAAAGCAAAAAAGAGGATTGAGTTGCAGAGAAAAGATGAATAAGCATCACACTGATCACTTTGGTGTTGTTTCAGCCTTTCCTGGAAGATTTGCCAGGCTTGCAACTTTCAAGACAGACTTATGAACAATATCACAAAGCCTGTTTTATGCTGTGTGCACCAGGGTGCAATGTTCAAACACTGACTTTCACAAGGACTTAAGTTCTTCTTTGAGATGGGCTGCCCACTATTCAGCCTGTCTCCTATGGCAAATGATGTAGCTGATGCTGCAAATGAGACAGATCAGTTCAGGAGAGCATTAAAAACCCAGGCTACTGTTCAAGAGAGAGGTCAGTGTTTAAGTTTGGCACCTACTTTAGGCATGTTTGAAAATCCTGCCATAGAGAATGTCTTTCCTACTCGAGAAGCAGTGTAAATTTGTGTTCAAACTGGGCTTACACTACATAACTTGCAATTTGTTACTTGCATGCAGTGTGTGAGACTGGGTGATCTTGGAGGTCTCTTCCAACCTTGTTGATTCTATGATTCTATGTTAATTCCTTCATCACAGACAATACAACAGTGCTGAAATGCTCCAGATTCCCAATGACTGCACTATTGCAAGTCTGTTGAGCTAGAAAGAGCCCTGCACCAACACACTTATCGTTCCCATGGACAGGCAGTGGCTGAATGAAATGAAGTATCCTTACCTCCATTTTGGTACTAGGGAACTGAGAGAACACAAATCCATTGGTTAGTCCAGGCAGGGTATATAGAGCAGAGCTAGGATTTGTCCCAGATCTTTGGGATCTCAGTCAAAAGCCTTAATCGTGCAACCATCCCTCCCATGCGCCTGGGCAGCACTCTGCATTTCTTTCCTTTCCACAGTGCCAGTCACAGTCTATTGCTAAAGTTGGAGTTGTTAGAATCAGTGGCACGATACTGAGAACTGCAATAGGAAGAGATTAACTCACCTCCCCTTAAAGTAAAATTACAGGTGCCTTCTAGGCATAAACCAAACTTCAGCTCTTTTCAACAACATGAAGCTTCACTTCACTAATTCTTAAAATTGCTTTGGAGGCTTTTACATGTGGATCCTTAGTCCCAGTGCCAGCAGGTGGGAGATGAAGCATCCATAAATCCTGATTGTTCTGAAGATTTTCGTATATCCTCTAGACTCCAGCACTGAATCTCTTTTTCTCTCCTTCAGCTAATGCTTCAGTAGCTGCACCTTGACTTTCAAATGTATTAACTGAGTTGCCAATCATCATTATTATTTTTTTCCTTAGCAATCTCCCAGCTTTACTTCAGCAATCCTCTTGTCTTTTACAAACTCCAAAATCCACACTGTGGGGAAATCACTATTTAAAGTCTGAGTTAAACAAAAAACAACCAAAAACCAACAACAACAACAAAAAAACCAACACAAAAATCTTCCTGAAGGAATAGCTGATCCCACAGGTGAGATTCACTCAGTCTCATATTAGCCATCATTCACCATGATGTAAATAACCTTTAGTCTGTAAAACCAGGAGGATTTCCTATAAACTAGGCATATATGATAGTTCAGTCAACTTACTAGAATCTCAGGGGGGCTCTTTGGGAGGTCCTTGCACAGTTTCAGATCCCCTTCAACAGAAGCAGAAGGCACTCACATCTGCCTTTTCCTTGGAGACTCAGCATGCACACAATAGAGTACTAACTAAACCCGGGGAGAGTGGCACATAAAACACTCAGAGGAGCAGGAGTTCTTTGTCCAGGAGGCAGTGCCCAGCCTGGCAGCACAGACTAGAGGGTGAGAATATTGGATGTCTGTGGCCATTTGAGCTGATCCTCTAGCTCAGCCATAGGGGAGAGATGAACATTCCAGGGATAGGCCACATGAATGGCAACAATAGATAAATTAATATAATTTCATTGGAGCATCAAGAACTTAATGTCTAGAAGCACAGTTTGTTCTGCCCCTTCTCCCGCTGGCTTTGGCTGCTGCAGCTTCACCTATCTTCCCCGGCTGCTGTTTTGGCTACTGCTGCTTCTGCTGCTTCGCCGCCGCTTGACCCCTCCCCCATCTCCCTTAAGGTTATTGTATTGTTTTTTTTCCCTTCCTTCCTTCTCTAGTTATTATCTCTCTTTACATTGTTATACTATAAGAAAATACAATTTCATCTTTCCCTGACTTTCAAAAAAGAAGGGGGGTTTGTGTTGTGAATTTTCTTCCCGGGGGAGGGATCAGCCCAAACCCGGGACAATGTCCTAATTCTCATTGCAAGTCTGCTATTGAGTGACTGATTTCAGTCATCAAGTTCATAAACAGCTAGGAGGAGCGTAGCTGGCAGCTGAAAGAAGAGCATTTGAACGATGCACTTTGCAACGAGTCTCTCTGGAGTCACTTTGCACTGTGACGAGTAGCAAGCCCAAACCTTTCCAAACAACTATTACACTGCTAACATGCACCATCACTTGGTATCTTGCATGACTTAATATCTTGCATTACTTGAAGAAAAAAGGCAAGTCATTTTTTGTAACAGCTATTTCATCACCTGCCCCAAATCTCCAGAACTTACTGCTTGCAAGAGCCTCAGTGTGCTGTAACGTTCCTCTGAAACACGAGGTCCAACAATTCTGGATAAGGATTCAGGCACTGAAGTCTTTTTGACAGCCTCAGGGCTGTATTTTCAGTGGGATCCACGCTCTCTTTTTTCATGAATGGTGATGCACAGGTTTCTTTTCAGGCATGTTAGAGGAGAATTTTCATTCTAACCAGTTTAACTGCGTGGAAATGTGACACATGCAGCACCACACTATTTAGCTGCTCACAGAAACAGACTTAGTTCTGAAAGAAAAAGGCTTGCCCAACATAAATTGCACTAGGAGACTCCTGAAACTACACTTTACCAAGACAGAATGAGGCCTTAGAAACCATTCTAAATTGTTCAGTTACTGAAGCCTTCTTCTACTAGAAGTTATTTAACCAACTGAACTAGTGAGGAAAGGTCTGACATAGGTGTTGGAGCCTGGGGGAAACCTCTCTAACTTGTGGTAGCTTTGGGGATGCTAACTTCACAAAAGTTTTATTCCTACTGTCAAGTATGGCAAATTGAAAAACAAGGTCCTCAAGAAAACTGTTGTGACAGCAGGACAGGCAGTACAGAACTATGGAATTACCTGTGGGAGTGCAAAGTGAAGAAGGATGTGGGAATGGAGTGAAGAAGGATAGTAACAGGCAGATGCTGACCTTGGTTCCCACCAGCTGCTGGCTACCTTATCTCAGAAGGGATAGATAACAAAAACACCTCAATAATGAGGGAAACAAGGCATGGTTTATGCTGATGGAGTGGGATGTCCTTGACTAATTATGCTAATGTGTAGGTATGTGCCTGGTGGCCCTTAGTGATATATTGAGAGCCAAATGATCAATAAAGGTCTCTGGCATAATCCACTTTGAATTGCCTGGAGTCCATGTAGCATCGCTTTGACCACACTGATCTGTGGGGCTTTGACCACGTTTCCTGTGAGCAAGCAAGCAGCTACTTCTGCAACAATTATCACAGTATCACAGTACCACAGTATCATCAAGGTTGGAAGAGACCTCACAGATCATCAAGTCCAACCCTTTACCACAGAGCTCAAGGCTAGACCATGGCACCAAGTGCCACGTCCAGTCCTGCCGTGAACAGCTCCAGGGACGGCGACTCCACCACCTCCCCGGGCAGCCCATTCCAGTGTCCAATGACTCTCTCAGGGAAGAACTTTCTCCTCACCTCCAGCCTAAATTTCCCCTGGCACAGCCTGAGGCTGTGTCCTCTTGTTCTGGTGCTGGCCACCTGAGAGAAGAGAGCAACCTCCTCCTGGCCACAACCACCCTTCAGGTAGTTGTAGACAGCAATAAGGTCCCCCCTGAGCCTCCTCTTCTCCAGGCTAACCAATCCCAGCTCCCTCAGCCTCTCCTCCTAGAGTTCATCCCATCAGTTCATCTCGTCTCATTGCTTTAACCACTTTCCTATTTAGACTTTTAAGCCTTTGTATGTGCCTGCTGTCCTTGAATTGAAAAGGTACAATGTCTTCTTTATGTTATTCAAGCCTTGCCCTTCCCATGGTTAAGCATGGAGACAAACATTTTAGGAAAAGGGGATAAGAATAAAGAAAGTGACAATGTTTTCTTACTGTACAGAACTACTTCTTTGTGATGAAAGAGTCTTTAGAAGACATTCTTTGCAGAACAGAAGTTATTGTGAATACAAATAGCCACTCCAGTGAGATAAAGAGGTGGTTCTGTAATCACATACTCAAAAAGAAAGGAAAAAGAAAATAAAAGAAGGCAACTAAGACAAACAGCAATAACAATAAAAAAAAGGATCCCTTCTCATTTGTCTGCACACAAAAATGCAAAAAAAAGAGAAAAAAAGTCTTTCTTTCACTTTCTTTTCTTTTACCAGTAACTTTTTTTTTTGGTTTAACTCCATGTTCCCTTTGTTGTCAATGACAGAAGAATCAAATGCACTTGGTTTAGTCGAGAGTGCAGTGTTGGAAGAAGAAAGGTATAAAATGAATTACAGAGTTGAATGACAACTCTACATATGCAGCAGGCTGGATCAGTGTCACTAAGGTGAAGAGAATGATGAATGTTATGATGGACAACAAAGGACAAGTGCTCAAGTGGATTCTTATTTCTAAATGTTGATGTAGTATGCAACACAGTACTGTGTGTGCTGCTATTATCAGTGGGGGAACTCTGTAACAGTGCAAGTAAACTGTAGCTGTTAGCAGTGCAATGCTACAGAAATCTCAGATAACAAAACTTTTGACAGGAATGTCTCTTTTCAAGGAAGAAAACCAGACATGCTTTCCTCTTTCATAGTGATTATTCTTCCCCTGTACTCAACACTGATCAGGCCACAACTTGAGTCCTGTGTCCAGTTCTGGGCTCCTCAGTTCAAGAGAGATGTTGAGGTACTGGAAGGTGTCCAGAGAAGGGCACCAAGATTGGTGAGGGGAATGGAGCACAGCCCTGTGAGTAGTGGTTGAGTGAGGTGGTGCTCAAAAGAGATACTGAGGTACTGGAGGGTGTCCAGAGAAGGGGGATGAAGCTGGTGAGAGGCCTGGAACACAAACCCTATGAGGAGAGGCTGAGGGAGCTGGGGGTGTTTAGCCTGGAGAAGAGGAGGTTCAGGGGTAACCTCATTGCTGTCTACAACTACCTGAAGGGAGGTTGTAGCCAGCTGGGGGTTGGTCTCTTCTCCCAGGCAACCAGCAATAGAGCAAAGGGACACAGTCTCAAGTTGTGCCAGGGGAAGTCTAGGCTGGATGTTAGGAGGAAGTTGTTGGCAGAGAGAGTGATTGGCATTGGAATGGGCTTCAGATTAGGCTGAAGATGTTGTTGGATAGCAGATTAGGCTGAAGAAGTTGCTGGATAGCAGATTAGGCTGAAGATGTTGTTGGATAGCAGATTAGGCTGAAGAAGTTGCTTTTTCTGTAGTATATTGCATGTGCCTTTGTTCTTTCTTTCATGACAGCCACCTAATGAGCCATCTAATTCATGCAGCATGCAGTACCACATTGCGAAACAGATACCCTTAAGAGTTAATTTCACAAAACAGCCAGTTAAAATGCCATGGTGTGTTTGTTAGAGAGTTTTTATATGCTGTGGTTGTCAAAAAGAAAGGGGAGGCTTAAAGAATACTGACTGTAACATCATTTCAACCAATCTCATAACAACACTTTGATACAACCACGGAATGTAATACAATCATGCAAGACTGCAGAGAGCACATTGAAAAAACCATAATGCTTCCAGCCAAGGGCAGAACTGGAGAATTTTCACCATTATAGATCAGAGCAGGTGACAGACAGCTCCTAGAGACAGCTTGCATCACTCAAGGAGCTAATTTCTGAGGGTTCAAAATAAGATGCTGTCTTATAAAATCATCTCTTAATATGTCACTTCTCAGAGGTAAGCTGTTTGCCTTAAAACAGAAAAAGCAACAGTAGTACATGTTTGACATTAGAGAGGAATGTGGCTTTACCTGAATCATCTACTCTCAGCTTTTTACTGGGATTGTCACCACTGTCATCATCGGACATTTCCATCTCCTCTTCCCGGCGGATTCCCATGAGCTGTTCGCTGTGAGCATTTCGGAGCTCCTAAAACCCAAAACGACCTTTTTGTCAGTATGAATTTCAATAAGGTGGTCACATATTACGCAGTATCTGGTTGTAATGCTGCTCTGATTTTAATTACACATCATTTACCATTGTAATCATACTTGTTTGTACCTGAGTATTTATAACTTCAGTAGCACAGGCAATTCTTGCTGTGAAAGAACCCTTTAGTAAAGGTAATGCTCGGGGAAAAGCAAGAGAGAAAGTGAGTCTGCGTGTCGAGAGATCTTTAGCTCTGCTAAACACAGGCAAATGCTTGTAGCAGCATGGATAACACTTAAAATTGTGTGTAAAACAGACTCACACAGAGATTGTCAGCCTGCTCAAGACACAGATAATTCTTGCTTCTCTCTGCCTTTTGGGGGTAGGATTCAAATCTCAAGTGCAGGTGTGTCCATATTACCTGTGCCCTAAGAGTGCCTGGTTCTCTCTGCTGATGGTAGAAGTAACCAAGAGTAGCCAGTGCAGATGGGCACTCTGTATCAGTGTTGCCTAACACTGTCTAGAGGAATCTCACTCTCTGTCCCTATGCCCAACTCTCCTGAGATTTGGAAGACCCAGCCTCTGCCCAGCTCGCCTCAGATTTAGAAGACCCAGCCTCTGCCCAACTCTACTTAGATTTGGAAGACCCAGCCTCTGCCCAGCTCACCTCAGATTTAGAAGACCCAGCCTCTGCCCAGCTCACCTCAGATTTAGAAGACCCAGCCTCTGCCCAGCTCACCTCAGATTTAGAAGACCCAGCCTCTGCCCAGCTCACCTCAGATTTAGAAGACCCAGCCTTTGCCCAGCTCACCTCAGATTTAGAAGACCCAGCCTCTGCCCAGCTCGCCTCAGATTTAGAAGACCCAGCCTCTGCCCAGCTCACCTCAGATTTAGAAGACCCAGCCTCTGCCCAGCTCTACTTAGATTTAGAAGACCCAGCCTCTGCCCAGCTCACCTCAGATTTAGAAGACCCAGCCTCTGCCCAGCTCACCTCAGATTTAGAAGACCCAGCCTCTGCCCAGCTCGCCTCAGATTTAGAAGACCCAGCCTCTGCCCAGCTCACCTCAGATTTAGAAGACCCAGCCTCTGCCCAGCTCGCCTCAGATTTAGAAGACCCAGCCTCTGCCCAAATCGACTCAGATTTAGAAGACCCAGCCTCTGTCCAACTCTACTTAGATTTAGAAGACCCAGCCTCTGCCCAGCTCTACTTAGATTTAGAAGACCCAGCCTCTGCCCAGCTCACCTCAGATTTAGAAGACCCAGCCTCTGCCCAACTCTACTTAGATTTGGAAGACCCTGCCTCTGCCCAGCTCGCCTCAGATTTAGAAGACCCAGCCTCTGCCCAGCTCGCCTCAGATTTAGAAGACCCAGCCTCTGCCCAGCTCACCTCAGATTTAGAAGACCCAGCCTCTGCCCAGCTCTACTTAGATTTAGAAGACCCAGCCTCTGCCCAGCTCACCTCAGATTTAGAAGACCCAGCCTCTGCCCAACTCTACTTAGATTTGGAAGACCCAGCCTCTGCCCAACTCTACTTAGATTTGGAAGACCCAGCCTCTGCCCAGCTTGCCTCAGATTTAGAAGACCCAGCCTCTGCCCAACTCGCCTCAGATTTAGAAGACCCAGCCTCACAACGCTGTTCTGAAAATGTCCGCATCTTGATCCAAGAAGAGTGCCAGCATGGAAAGTCTGGTCCCTGGACAATCATCACAAGGATAGGCAGGCAGGCAAACAGGCAGGGTGCCCCTGCACATGTCACTAGGTAAATAATCAGCAGGCACACAGGCTTTGTGGTAGTCTAGACAGCCTTTGTTGTGGGTAGAAAAGCTGGCGCGAGGGCAGCGGCTGGCTTTTTAATGGCAACGCTGAGAAGATTGAGAGGACTCTATTTTGTCCTAATAATCCTGTCAGGTGTAACACGGGGATGCTGCTCTGTGATTAGTGTAGGCCTTTTCAGTCCACAGACAGCTAATTTTTCTGCAGACAAAGAGCTTAATTCCCAAAGAGGTGGTTCAAAATCTTCGAAACAAGGAAGAGTTGCGTGGAAGGAGGAGCCAGCATTGAGGAGCCCGACCAGCGCTCCATGCAGTTAACAATAAGATGTCATAGAGGGATTGTATGGAAACAGGGAAGGTGTTTCCCCTGAGCTATACCCTTGGTTCATAGGCAGATCTCAAATATTCTGATAAATGTATGTATGTCCATTAATTCCAGCAGAGGCAAAGAGGCTAATTAGTGGGTGTTTTACATGGGAATAATTGCAGATTTAGGAAGAGTGATTCAAAAGTAAGTTGTCTACCGGTATCTCACGCAATCAGAGGGACCTCTGGAAGAAATTATCAAGCCATTTAACTTCTTATTGGGAAAGGTTGCCTGCACTCTTTTTGTCTTGTGGAACTGTATTGCATGCATGAGCAGACATCCGCTTACATTTACTCCCTCTTTAAGGGATAAATGTCCTTGATGCATCAATGTCTACATTATCAGCAAAGCCAATAATCTTCCACAGAGAATGTCCATATGTGTATGAGTGTTTGATTTGGGTTTGGGTTTCTATCAAAGCTTTCCTAAATTCAGAAAAAAAAAAAAAGGGGGGGGGGGGGAGGGAGGGGGGGAAGTAGCCAGCACCAGAGCAAGAGGACACAGCCTCAATCTACATCAGGGGAAATTTAGGCTGGAGGTGAGGAGAAAGTTCTTCACTGAGAGAGTCATTGGACACTGGAATGGGCTGCCCGGGGAGGTGGTGGAGTCGCCGTCCCTGGAGCTGTTCAAGGCAGGATTGGACGTGGCACTTGGTGCCATGGTCTGGCCTTGAGCTCTGTGGTAAAGGGTTGGACTTGATGATCTGTGAGGTCTCTTCCAACCTTGGTGATACTGATACTGATCAGGTAATTAAAGAAATGAGCAGATAATATCATGAATAGAAACTATTATTTAAATCAAAGATGCCACCTGATACATTTCCATCCTACTTCACATCTGAAAACCAGGCACTTCCAAAACACACTGGTTTAAGTAACAGCCTCCCCATGGTTTTGAATTGCTTTTGCTGTCGTTTTCTTAGAAAAACAAAAGACAGTAATGCATGAAAAAACAAAAGAGCAGTGAATTAACATCTCTGGAAAGGCAGACTCTTACATATTTCAGTTCATTAAAGATTTAGAGGCCAGAAAATGAATGATGCCTCACATCCCTCCACACAAAGTTAGTTTTAGGAGGGATGGTCTTAATATAATTGAAGTAATCTACTACCAGATCACACTTAAAAGACAAAACAAGCATCAGACCCCACTTTCCCAACTTTCAATGGAACAAAGGCTTTTACCCACTACTCACAAGAAATATTTGTGAACAAAATGCAAAACACAGTTCACACCAATAAATTATGCTAACATTTTATTTTAAGTGTCCCATTATTGTGAGTCATTTGGTATTCACCATAATAGCACTGATAATAAAGGATTCGTTTGGTATTCATGTGGATGTTACATTTAGCGCCATTGGTATTCAACTGTAATTTAGCATTAGTTAATGGGCACTTAAAATGTTATCCAAATGATTTATAACACAGCATTTTAGTGTTTCTCAAACTAAGTGTACAACACTTATTTTACAAGTGTAATGCAAAATAATTAAGCAAGTGCACCTTACCTTCTAAAGTTTATATTCTGAGACAGAGAAAAGTCATGTAGAGGACTGTGACAGTAACAATCAACACAGTGTACTACATGAAGGTAAACCAAGTGTATGTAAGTTGCTCGTAGTAAAAAAAAAAAGGGGGAAGGGGGGGAGAAGAAAGAAAGAAAATAAAAAGACAGAGGTACTTACTTTTTAAAATACAGGCTCATAGCGTTTATACTGAATTAAAAACGAAAGCTGGATGACCAAAACCACAGGATGAGGTCTACTGCTTCCTTTGCTGCTATTTGCAGCAAGGAGAGAGAGAGAATCTCATTTCCTCTACTCATGCTTATGACAGTCACACATGCTGCTAACTCTGTGTGGTAGGATGATTGCATTTCTACTGGTTTCTTGGCAAGCACAGTACTTAGGATGAACACAAGTGATGTCATCTACTTTTTTTGGGGGGGGTTAAAGATAAACATAAAACAAATGGGAAGGAGTATGTCACAATTCCAGACTTAATATGCTTAAATTCTTAGGAAAGAAATGATTGTATTTTCAGGCACAGTCATCTTACAATGACCATATGTTGGCACAGTAAGGAAAATGAAATCTGTGCTGCAGAATAAGCCTTTTAGAAACAAATCACGAGGACTATTTTCCAGAAATCATTCTTAATTCTATCCTTAGTTGAAAACACTGTCCCAAATTTCACTACTCCAGTTCATTATTCCAGCTAGTAAACATAATCCTCCAATGGTTTCCAAAATTTTGCATGAAAATGAAAACCACATTGCTCTGTCTTAGTGGTATTTAATTACTGTTATCATAATGAGAGCAATGGGAGCAATTCATACTGTAGATGCAACTGTGTAACGGCCAGTTGATTAACAGCTAAAATGATGGCTGTAAATACTGCTGAATGCACTCTGTCCAGCTACAACCACACTCGTTCTGTGTCAATCCAGCTGTGAGATGATGGATAGAAAGTAGTAATAAGATCACCAACCTCAGAATGCTTTCGCCATATGTCTATGTTCTTTCGCTGGGCTTTCGAGAAATGGTCCCAAGCTTTTTGTCTGGTAGAAGCGTTGAAAACGGCGACAATCTGCTCAACTTTGGTGAACAAGGAAGTCAAACAAGACAAGCAATTTATGTTGTGATCACTATAGAGAAGCAAAGCAAAGACACTAGGAGTCTATGGATGATGTCATTACTGAAACAACATCATCAATATCCATCCAATGATGTGTCTTTTGTACTTACATTTTAGCAATGTTGGGGATGTCTCCCTTCAAGTCTGTCTCCATAACTTTTAGTCTACGCATCTTACAACTATGTACCAAAAAACATGCATGCAGCTGCCTCCCCATGATGTCTGCTACAACTCTCTGGGTGGCCACATGCTTTTGCTTATGTGGCCACAGGTGTATGACTACAGAAATGACACTCAAGGCATAAACTTGACGCATGTTTCCCTGCGGCAGCTCTGCACAGATGAGCAGGATGTACAAATGAGAGTGTGAAAGACAAGCAGGCTCTGCTTTGAAGGGTGACTTTCTGATAGAGGGAATTTGTCAGCTGATGGGAAGCACTAAACCACACATTACTGTTGCATTCTATAGCTGCACCTTCTCTTTTGTTTGATATAAACAGGCTCACTTCTGGTAGATCTCTCTGTCCTGTACCCATGGCCTATGTGTGTTTATGCACATCAACGGTCGTATTTTTATGCATATAAGATGAAGGAGAGATGTGAAATGGACTTCCCTCATTCAACAATCATGAGTTTGTTCTGAACTAAAGTATCAATACTCAGGCCAATTAACTAGGACAATTAAGATCCTTAAGTTTTTTGGTTAGTTGTCCATCTCAATTCAGAACCTTTTCTTGTGACACTTTTCTTTCTCTTTGCATCAGCTACAAGCAACATTGTCCTTACACAACAGAGACATGCCTAAAAATGATCTGGGCAAGAGGCAGGCTGCCTTGATCCCAGTACAATTAACTGAAAGACCACCAAGAAATCCACAGTTTGTACAAACTATTTAGGCTGTGCTCTTTAAGTGAGCAGCTATGCTGACCTCTGAAGTCAGTCTGAAAAATACTTCCACTTTCTGGCAAGGTTCTCAGCTGTTTATCTCATTACATTCCTGGGCTGATACAATGTCCCCTGTTTTGCAGAAGTGCAGCTTGGAGTACCTCATCCCAATCTCTCTTGTTGAGAAGTGGTGGCAGGAGTACTGTAATGACTTTTGATCTGGTCTCTCATTGAGTTGATTGACAGCTGCTCTCCTCCTCTCAAGTCATAGATGTGGAGAATCATCTTATACTTAATCTATCTTTCACCTAAAGTGATGACCTCACCTATTAAGTCTGTTATGTTTCACTTCTAGATCTGAAAGTGAACCCCACTCACTTGAATTGGTGCACATTTATGGTTTCCTTTTTTTACCACTGTTGCAGGCTGCAGGAAGATTAATAAAACACTTTGAATCACATATAGAAGTTTTTTCTTTGCTGTCATTAGGGCTGCTTAATTAACTTCTACAGCCACAGAAAATAAATGTAGTCTCTTGAAGATTAATTCTTATGTTTAGTCTATAGTAAAGAAAGTGTCCCAAAAGTACCAGAATTATTTGCATCATTTGTGATCTATTCAAGTTTTAATAATTTCCATCCATTAGAAGATCCTTGGAAAGAAGGGTGGATGTATTGAGGAAGTTATGCTGTGTCTATTTATTCACTTAATGGGAAAAGAATGAAAATGCCAAAGCACTCTATTATCATCTGTATAGAAACTGAGGCTAGAATTTAATTGCCATCATTGTGTTGATAACCCAGGTGCTCTGAAAATCTTGCTTAATTAACAATCTGGTTTTAGTTTGCAAGTGGTAATTCAAGTAGAAAAGACTTGCAAAGATATGAGGAAGAGCTGGTTTGAGAGGTCCCACTAAGAGATGCTAGTAAGATCATCTGAATTTCAAAAAACAGATGGACTTTAAAGTGTTTCATTTCCATTCTGTGAACAGGTGCTAGGATCATAGAATCATAGAATCAACCAGGCTGGAAGAGACCTCCAAGATCATCCAGACCAACCTAGCACTCAGCCCTAGCCACTCAGCTAGACCATGGCACTAAGTGCCTCATCCAGTCTCTTCTTGAAGACCTCCAGGGACAGTGATTCCACCACCTCCCTGGGCAGCCCATTCCCTATGGTGAAGTTGGGAGATTCTACATTAACTGACAAATTCCCATTTAACTACTTTTTTTTTCCTTCCCTGAGTACCATATAGCTCAAAAGAGGTTCCAGATGTAGGCAGAATCTGATAGAAACAATTGTTCCTTGTCTTGCTCCTAAAATAGTCTTCAAAGTTCTTCCTCACCTCCAGAAAGAAATTTCCAAGATGCAGTAACAGCTCCTTTCTGCCTCTCTAAGGCACCTTGAACTCTAGGATGAACTGCACCATCATCTCTGGCTAGTAAGTAGAATTATTAAGTAGCATGAAATATTCATTGTCAAACATCTGTTGTTAAGTTTCATGCTAAATCAAATTTTCATTGTCCAATATGAAAGGAAAAGCTCTTTCCTTACTGAATTAGGGTTCAATGAACTGCATTGTTCTGAAGGGGCCACATCATGCACTGCTTTACCTAACAACACAGTTTACAGGATGTAAAGAATTGCATCTTCTCCAATGACTTATTCTGCAGCTTGAAATTTGTGTGGCACATTTCAGCCAAAAGATTATTATCTATCTGATTTTCTACTGAGTTATTAATAGGTAAAAAGACACAAACAACAAAGAGTGATACACAAGTATCACAAGTGTCAACCAGCAATAGAACAAGGGGACACAGTCTCAAGCTGTGCTGGGGGAAGTCTAGGCTGGATGTTAGGAGGAAGTTGTTGGCAGAGAGAGTGATTGGCATTGGAATGGGCTGCCCAGGGAGGTGATGGAGTTGCTGTGCCTGGAGGTGTTCAAGCAAAGCCTGGCTGAGGCACTTAGTGCCATGGTCTGGTTGAGTGGCTAGGGCTGGGTGCTAGGTTGGAGTGGATGATCTTGGAGGTCTCTTCCAACCTGGTTGATTCTGTGATCAGCAGCCATGCATACATGAGTATTTTTTAGCTCTTGCATGTACTAATAAAGAATAGCAGCAAGCAATTGTTTTATAGTGTCTTGCAATGAAAAAAAGAAACAAAACAGACACTGGAATGTAATATGCTAAACTAAACCCAAAAGTCTTTGAAGGCTGGCAGATAAAACTATCCAATTTCATGTAGAGTTTCACTCCAAATTCCACCAATTAGGGATACAGGATGAAAAGGGCTTTGCACTAAATAACTGTTAAGTGCAAGAATAGAATATATGGCAATTTAGCTGAGGAAAAATTCTGTAAGGGTGAGACAGTTGTCATGAGGGGTAAAAGAAAAATTCCACCCATAAAATGACAGTGTAAAGGCAACTGTTACAGTAAATGTGTAACATGCTCTTCAAATATAGATTCACAGCACAGAGAGGATACAGAGTCAGCGTGCTGTGGGTCAGAAGCCTTGCTGCTGAATTCTGACTAAGCTGGAGTCTGCCAATCGATTTGGCTCCAAGCCCAGCAAACCAAGGAATTACAGTAGTCAAGGCTAGATGCTGTAAGTGAATGAATTACAGTCTACAGGTCAGTTTTGGATAGGAAAGAGAGCATTTTTGGCAACAGTCCTGAAAAGCATAAAGCATTTGGTGTCATACTGAACAGAACTCAGCATTAGGTCCAGGGGTAAAACTGTACGTAGGCAAATGACAAGTGACATCAACAAGAGAAACAGTAGACAGATTGCAGAGTAATGAAAGAAAGATATGGCTTATATATAAGTATATATATGTAAAATTTGGGCCAAACCCTCAATCTTTTGATTATGAAACTGCTTTCAGAAAAGAATTTGCCCTCCACACATTTACAACTAAAAACCTGCAGCCCCTCCTTGCAACCCGACGCACATACTACAGAGGGAGAAACAGATGCAACTGTCTTTGAGTGGCAGGGAGGGAAACAGAAGAATTGGAAGTATCACCTGGGAAAAGACTGCAGATAATGCAAGGGACAGGTCTCAAAGAAAAGCATATCACTGGGCATCAGATGAAAACAAAAGCAAATGTCATTCTGGATTTGTGTAATGAGTAAGTTTGCAGATGACACCAAGCTAGGAGCAGGTGTTGATCTGTTGGAAGGTAGGAGAGCCCTGCAGAGGGCCCTGTACAGGCTGGATGGGTGGGCAGAGGCCAATGGGATGAGATTTAACAAGGCCAAGTGCAGGGTTCTGCACTTTGGCCACAACAACCCCAAGCAGCACTACAGGCTGGGGACTGAGTGGCTGAGAGCAGCCAGGAGGAAAGGGACCTGGGGGTACTGATAGATAGTAGGCTGAAGATGAGGCAGCAGTGTGCCCAGGTGGCCAAGAGAGCCAATGGCATCCTGGCCTGCATCAGGAGCAGTGTGGCCAGTAGGACAAGGGAGGTTATTCTGCCCCTGTACTCAGCACTGCTCAGGCCACACCTTGAGTGCTGTGTCCAGTTCTGGGCCCCTCAATTCAAGAGAGATGTTGAGGTGCTGGAACATGTCCAGAGAAGGGAGACAAAGCTGGTGAGGGGCCTGGAACACAAAGCCTATGAGGAGAGGTTGAGGGAGCTGGGCCTGTTTAGCCTGGAGAAGAGGAGGCTCAGGGGTGATCTTATTACTGTCTACAACTACCTGAAGGGGCATTGTAGCCAGGTGGGGGTTGGTCTCTTCTCCCAGGCAACCAGCAGTAGGACAAGGGGACACAGTCTCAAGTTGTGCCAGGGTAAGTATAGGCTGGATGTTAGGAAGAAGTTCTTCACAGAGAGAGTGATTGGCATTGGAATGGGCTGCCCAGGGAGGTGGTGGAGGCACCGTCCCTGGGGGTCTTCAAGCAAAGCCTGGATGAGGCACTTAGTGCCATGGTCTGGTTGATTGGATAGGGCTGGGTGCTAGGTTGGACTGGATGATCTTGGAGGTCTCTTCCAACCTGGTTGATTCTATGATTCTATGATGCAGATTTTGACAGCTATGCAAAATGACTCCTTGACCACAAATACATGTCACTCTTGGTTTGGTTTTGTGTTTGGTCTTGTGGGGTTTTGGTATTTTTTGGGGTGGGGGGAGGGTGTGTGTTTGTTGTTTTGTCATTTTCACAATCATTACAACAACAGCAAAAATCCATGGGTATCAAAAAGGTGAATTGTGGCTGCAGCTTCATCAGACAAGACTACTGTTCCATCTGCTTACTCTTTGGGTGCCTGCAGCTTCCTTAACAGATAGTTTTAAGATGTGGCATGATAAAGGACAGAAGTACAGGATTCCTTTATTACATCCCCAGATTCCACCTTTTTGGACAGTGCCTCCAGTGATTTATCTCCCAAATTGTTTTGCTGTGGGAGAAGTCATCTTACAAGGCTGCTGTTCCTCAATTTGCCCTGCTGCCAACAACTACATCTGTACCAGTGATCAAAACCAGGCAGGGAGTGTTCTGAAATCAAATGGCACAAGGCATGGAGAGTCCCAGCAAAAGCACCCATCCTCTCTCTGCTTTAGGAGAAACTACTTCCCCTGCACTAGATGCTAAACTGCACCCATACTGTCTAGGAAAAATGCTACCTGGCCCAGAGAAACAACTTCTTACACTTCAATGGTATGGACAAGCTCAGCTTAATTTACTCCTATAGACAGTCAGTGAAGCAATGTGGCCTTGAGGCTAAGAGAGCCAGTGGCATCCTGAGGAATCAGGAAAAGTGTGCCCAACTTCTCCTGCTCTACTCTGCCCTCGTGAGACCACACCTGGGATACTGTGCCCAGCTTTGGGCTCCCCAGTTCAAGAGAGACAGAGACCTGCCGGAAAGAGTCCAGCAGAGAGCCACGAGGATGACTGGGGGACTTGAGCATCTCCCCTATGAAGAGAGACTAAGAAACCTGGGGCTGTTAAGCCTGGAGAAGAGAAGACTGAGAGGAGATCTGATCCATGTGTACAAATATCTGAGGGGTGGGTGTCAGGCGGATGGGGCCAATCTCTTTTTGGTAGTCAACAGCAGTAAGACAAGGAGCAATGGCTATGAAATGGAAAACAAAAGGTTTTGCCTCAACATGAGGAGAAACTTCTTTACAGTGAGGGTGACAGAGCCCTGGAAAACAGGCTGCCCACAGAGGTTGTGGAGTCTCCTTCTCTGGAGACTTTCAAAACCCACATGGGTGTATTCCTGTGTGAACTACCCTAGGGGATCCTTTCTTGGCAGGGAGGTTGGACTTGATGATCTCTGGAGGTCTCTTCCAACCTCTAAGGCTCTGTGATAGCTTTTACTAGCAGCCTTGCCACTTCTAGTGTCATCCTTCAGAGATCGTGGTGTTGCAGAGTGCCACTACGAAGCTTACCAGAAGAAGGACATTTTCCTCTTCTATCTACCCTGTCTCACCTACCTGAGTACTAAAAAGAATGGGAAAGAAGTATAAATATCATCTCTCTAAATTACCCTACACTGTTCCTACATATCCCTCTGATTGGGCCTACAGTGTTATGGACCAGAAGGCGTGCTTGGGTTGATGGCTGATTCTGCTTCCCCCTTCTCCATCTCACTCAGATTGGTCCTAGTCAATGTGCTTGTGTCTTAGTGGTCTATACTGGAGTGATGCATGAAGAAGTATTTTTTTCATAATACAGACAGCAAATTCTTCCACACAGATGAAGCAAAACCCAAAAGATACTTATACCATAGCCCAAATTATTATCCCTGGGCTTGTAAAAACATCAAACCTCAGTGTAAGCAGCTGTTGTTTTCCTTTCTTCTTCTTTCAGCTAATACATTCCATGAGGAAGAGTGGAAAAAAAGGAGCATTATGAGGATACTGAAAAAGCCTCATTTTCAGCATTTATACCCAAACCTGCACAGTAACTTGTTTTAGCTATGCATAGCAACCATTTATATTCATAGACATGGAAGAACACTCCTTGTTAAACTTGGGAATTAGAAGGGAAAAGAAAAAGCCCAACACTCTGATTAAAGAGAGCCCAGTTTGCCCTGGAAAAGCGGTCTACAAAATAAGCTTTGAAAATCTTGCAGGTTGTGAAATGTGGTTTAATTTACAACAAAGAAACTGACAGCTTGGTGTAACAGCAAGCGCTGGCGCTGCGCCATGTGATAAATCACTCGGACTCAACAAGACCACTTCACCTCCATGTCATTTCTCAACAAACAGGAACCTGACATCGGGCCAGCACAACAAAGTAGGGCAGGTACAAACATACAGTACCTGCTCTTTTAATGCCACCATCTTCTATTACAAAACAGACTTTATGGACCTTGTCTCGACATCCAGAAATAAAGCTAAAAGAACACCCCACACAACCCCTTCACCTTGCTAACTCGAGGAAAGATTAAGTGAATGCTACTTTCTTCATTAACTTGACAAGATTATAAGCCATCCCCAAAGCACTGCATTTAATTAGCTGTTCTCATTGTTATTTATGGTTAGGTGGGCTTTTTTTTCCCAGTTCTCAGATATAAAAATAGCAAAAGCAGGAAGAGAGTAAAAGTAGGAACAACTATTTTTGTAAGCCTGTTCACAAAAAGAACCCCAAGGGAAGTCTGAGATGAAGGAACATGATAAATGTGACTGAACATTGGTTCAGGTCCCATTAGGTGAAGAGACTCTTTCTAAGTGATAATTGTCCAGGCACCTTGCAGATGAGAACATTCCCCAAAGATCAAGAGAGTTATACTTCTCTGGGGCATAATATGGTTTCTTTCAGTGAGAAATAACAGAGGTGGATGAGGAGACTTCAACAGGCATAGCCCCTCCTGGCAAACCAAAATCATCTCACACATCTTGTGCAGGAACATTTACTTCTCCATTGGTTACCATACCTTTTGTGCCCTTGCTTGTCATGACTTGTCCCCTTCTCTCTCTGTTTACTGCCTAAAGTCTTATCTTCTGTATTTTTGTTACCTGTTCCCATGTGAGTCTATCTTTCCCTCCTACACACTCTGGCCCAAAACTCTTGGGACTCTACATAGTCTTTCCAAAACTCTTTTCCTGTCTTCAGCACAAACTACACCGTCTGGGGCAAACTTCAGTGACTCGAGACAAAGCAAGACGAGTGCCTGCTAAAGGGACTAAGTATCTCAAACAGTCATCATTTCATACTCATAGGAATTTGTGTCATATTCATATGGCTTATTAATTTATTTCTTAGGAGCCTGAACAGTTTTAGATATACAAGCCACATGCTGCCCAGGGAGGTGGTGGAGGCACCATCCCTTCAAGAAAAGCCTGGCTAAGGCACTTAGTGCCATGGTCTAGATGACTGGCTAGGGCTGGATGCTAGGTTGGACTGGATGATCTTGGAGGTCTCTTCCAACCTGGTTGATTCTATGATTCTACGTACACAGCCAACTCAGAAAACTTTTTGGGTTAAATCTCTGTCTTTCTTTCTTTGCTCCAATGCTTTACTCTCTTTCATTATTGTTCCTTTCCATGCTACATTTACAGGTCAGTTCTGTGAAGCATCAGGCCCTTACCTCCATCCCTACTCAGCAAGGCATCTCAAAACCAAGCACAGATTTCCATGTCATTCTGGCACATGCTTCTTTGTCTTGAACCCTGCTTCACCATCTAAGAAATCCTGCAGGATCAAGGCAAGTGGCTTGAGTTGTCAAAATGAGGCCTTAAGATTGAAATCTCTTGGGAAGCAGTGCTTTTATTTTGCTACACAACACCATGCATATTTAATAGCCTACATTAAAAAAAAAGGGGGGGGGAATTACTGAAAATAATCAGAAGAAGAGCTCCTGTTTAAATTCTGGCCACGTTTAAACCAATACTAAGATTCCTATTGACTTTAGGTGGAGTGAAGACTGCAGACAATGGAAGCAACAAAGAAATTCAAAGAAAAGGAAGCACAAAGGAATAAGCTATCTGAAACACTACAGCCTGTAACCACAAAGGCTTGTACTGCCAGAAAGTGGGGAGGAATTATAAGAATGCAAGGTAAACCAGCAATGGGAGTCTTTCATCTCTATTCTCTGCCACTGCTATAGCAGCCTGGATAGAAATGCTTCTGAGAACATGTGTACATGAGATGGAAAAAGAGAGGACAAGTCAAAAAAGAACTGAGATACCCAGCTGAGCTTTGCTGGACAGATTAACAGTAGAGAAGCAAGCGAAGAGCACAGCAATTAAATGAGCTAATCAAAAGGGACTGGATGGATTGTGGAGGTTATTTTGGATGTGATTTAATTTTTTTTTTTTTTTAAGAATACATCAAGGTAGAAAGCAACAGTGGCAACTAATGACATGAATGATTAATGTTTTTATTTGTATTATAGTGGCATTCTATGACACCAACTGAGATCTGGGCTGCGCTGTAAAAACACATTATATGACTCAATCTCTTTCACAAAGAGCTTAATGATGACCTAAAAACTGCACATAAAGTAAGCTCATATTTTTGAATTAGTCACTGGCAAACGAAAGAAAGGCTGTAAGACCAGGCAATTAAAGAGCTTTAAAGAGTTGTTATTAATGCAGTGCAATTGAAAGGATACTCAGAAAGCATGAAAGTATATAAAAAGTCTGACTGCTAAAGGAATTTTATCTAGTGTGCTTTCAATATCTATAATGAAACTGGCTTCATTTTTTAGGAGTTAAGAGAATATGGTAAAAAGTGGAAGTTTTTTTTGGGGAAAAAAAGAACTGTGGTGTGGAATTGAAAGCAAATCAGATAAAACAGTGGTCTCAAGTTGTGCCAGGGTAGGTCTAGGCTGGATGTTAGGAGGAAGTTGTTGGCAGAGAGAGTGATTTGGCATTGGAATGGGCTGCCCAGGGAGGTGGTGGAGGCACCGTCCCTGGGGGTCTTCAAGCAAAGCCTGGCTGAGGCACTTAGTGCCATGGTCTGGTTGAGTGGCTAGGGCTGGGTGCTAGGTTGGACTGGATGATCTTGGAGGTCTCTTCCAACCTGGTTGATTCTATGATTCTATGATTCAGTAATCACCTGCAGATCAACACAAACTCTAAACACCCTATCAAGGCAAAGTCTAAGTACCTTTTCTACTGTAAGAGAGTAATTTTCCAAGTGAAATCTCTAGTGAGAAAACCAAACCTGAGCGCAATCCTTTTGTGAAGATTGCTCAAGAAAGATATTTTTCTTCTTTCTGTTGGTTTTTTTTTTTTTAATATTAAAAATTTAGATTGCACCAGTGAAGGCACTGATAATGTTAAAACAGATGAAATCATATCCAGAAACATCAGAGACTGAAAATGAACAAACCCAAAGAGAGGAAAATTTTATTCGGTCTGTTGAGAATGCATTTCCCTCTGGAATTATTTAACTTCAGTTTATGTGGGGGGGGTATGAGAGGAGGGGAATTTATATCAGATACCTACCAGCTATTTGAAAATAGCTCAGAGGACTCTAATACACCACTGGAGTCCTTCAGTAACAAGGGAGAGAAGAGTTGAGGCAACAATTGTGACCTTCTCAAGGTGTCAGACAGGACAGTCTCTCCAAACCTTGAGTTCTTTTTTTCTGATCAGCTCTACAGAATTATCTCAAAGCTATAGGTAGTCTCATATCCTGTGTCACATATGAAGGAACTAAGGATGCTTAGCAACAAGAGAAGTAATTAATCTTAATCTTGTAATTGCAGGGGTTTTTTATCTCTGTTTTCACTTCCATGTGTACCTCTACATGCAATCCAAGAGCGCAGGTAAGCTTACTGACAGTGGGAAGAAGTGGCAGGTACATTGAACTATGGAGTAAAAATTAATTTCTCAGGATAGTAAAATTGGAAGAATATCCTGGACCTCAAATATGCAGTCCAGATCTTTAGATCATTAAGAACAAAAATAAAACCAGGCAATGGCAGGTAGAGTTGACATAAAACTTTGGCTGCAACCTTCTGGACCAGATGTCTAAACCCCATCTCTCAAAGATCCTAAGGCCAGTTGGTATCACTGGACCTTACCATTAAGAGTGTTCTTGGAAAGAATCATAGAATCAAGCAGGTTGGAAGAGACCTCCAAGATCATCCACTCCAACCTAGCACCCAGCCCTAGCCACTCAACTAGACCATGACACTGAGTGCCTCATCCAGGCTTTTCTTGAACACCTCCAGGGATGGTGACTCCACCACCTCCCTGGGCAGCTCATTCCAATGCCAATCACTCTCTCTGCCAACAACTTCCTCCTAACATCCAGCCTAGACCTGCCCCGGCACACCTTGAAACTGTGTCCCCTTGTTCTATTGCTGGTTGCCTGGGAGAAGAGGCCACCCCCACCTGGCTACAATGTCCCTTCAGGAATTTCAGTTCCTTCCCTGGAATTTAGGGTTTTTAAACTTATCTTTCCAAAAGATTGTCCTGGTCACCAGACACTGAAATTCTCTTAAGGTCAAGGAGAGAACAAAAGTCAAAGCCATCGTGTGACCAGGATGTAACTTGCCCAGGGTGCTCCATGATAAAAAACACCCTCTTGCTGTTCACACAAGAGCCTGATTCACAAGGACCTGTTGCCTAAGTCCTGTGAAGAGTCACTCATCCATTATCAAAACTGAAAACAGTGACCAGACAAGCCAGTGTCAGAGGTGGCTCAGTACGCAGCTGAGGACCACTTCTGTTCGTTGCGCTATGCTCTTATCTACCTTCTGACTGGGACACATTGTGTGTCTGGCTCTTGAGACACTGCATCATGTGTCTGACTCCTGAGACAGTGCATTAATTTTTGAAGGCTCTGTATTTTTGATTTTAACTCACCCATAGGTATTATGGAAAATGTTGTCATGACAGAGTGCACTACATAGTCTAAAACCTTAACACCAGGTACGTGAAGCTTACAGTGCATGGAGAGCAAAGTCAGAGGACAGAATTGCAAGTGTTAGTCTAAAAAACAGCCCAAGACAGATGTCTCTAGAGCTTCCATTTTACTTAGGTATGAGGATTAACATCTATAAGCCTTAGGCTGGAAAGGTGGTTTGGGAGGAAATGAAACAGAGAGGCATGGAAATTCAGGAAGCAGTGTCACATGTAACTGTGCTGTGGAAGCAAAGTGGGAAAATTTGGAAGTCAAACTCTAAAGACAGAACTATCCAAAATCTTTGGAAAGAATTCATATTCCAAGCACAGGTTCACATCTAGAAAAACCTAAGCAGTTTAATAAAAAGAATATCCAAAATCCTGGGGAACAATTCATATTCTGAGCACAGATTCACATCTAGGAAAACCTAAGTGGTTTAATAAAAAGAATATCCAAAATCCTGGGACACAATTCATATTCTAAGCACAGACTCACATCTAGAAAAACCTAAGTAGTTTAATAAAAGGAATATCCAAAATCCTGGGAAAGAATTCATATTGTAAGCACAGCTTCACCTCTAGAAAAACCTAAGTGGTTTAATAAAAGGAATATCCAAAATCCTGGGAACAATTCATATTGTAAGCACAGCTTCACCTCTAGAAAAACCTAAGTGGTTTAATAAAAAGAATATCCAAAATCCTGGGAACAATTCATATTCTGAGCACAGCTTCACCTCTAGAAAAAACCTAGGTAGTTAATAAAAAGAATATCCAAAATCCTGGGGAACAATTCATATTCTGAGCACAGCTTCACCTCTAGAAAAACCTAAGCAGTTTAATAAAAAGGAATATCCAAAATCCTGGGAAACAATTCATATTCTGAGCACAGCTTCACCTCTAGAAGAAAACCTAAGCAGTTTAATAAAAAGAATATCCAAAATCCTGGGGAACAATTCATATTCTGAGCACAGCTTCACCTCTAGAAAAACCTAAGCAGTTTAATAAAAAGGAATATCCAAAATCCTGGGAAACAATTCATATTCTGAGCACAGCTTCACCTCTAGAAAAACCTAAGCAGTTTAATAAAAAGGAATATCCAAAATCCTGGGAAACAATTCATATTCTGAGCACAGCTTCACCTCTAGAAGAAAACCTAAGCAGTTTAATAAAAAGAATATCCAAAATCCTGGGGAACAATTCATATTCTGAGCACAGATTCACCTCTAGAAGAAAACCTAAGCAGTTTAATAAAAAGAATATCCAAAATCCTGGGGAACAATTCATATTCTGAGCACAGCTTCACCTCTAGAAAAACCTAAGCAGTTTAATAAAAAGGAATATCCAAAATCCTGGGAAACAATTCATATTCTGAGCACAGCTTCACCTCTAGAAGAAAACCTAAGCAGTTTAATAAAAAGAATATCCAAAATCCTGGGGAACAATTCATATTCTGAGCACAGATTCACATCTAGGAAAACCTAAGTAGTTTAATAAAAAGAATATCCAAAATCCTGGGAAAGAATTCGTATTCTGAGCACTGATTCCCATCTAGAAAAAAAAAACCCTAAGTGGTTTAATAAAAAGAATATCCAAAATCCTGGGAAACAATTCATATTCAGAGCACAGATTCACCTCTAGAAAAACGTAAGTAGTTTAATAAAAGGAATATCCAAAATCCTGGGAAAGAATTCGTATTGTAAGCACAGCTTCACCTCTAGAAAAACCTAAGTGGTTTAATAAAAAAGAATATCCAAAATCCTGGGGAACAATTCATATTCTGAGCACAGCTTCACCTCTAGAAAAACCTAAGCAGTTTAATAAAAAGGAATATCCAAAATCCTGGGAAACAATTCATATTCTGAGCACAGCTTCACCTCTAGAAGAAAACCTAAGCAGTTTAATAAAAAGAATATCCAAAATCCTGGGGAACAATTCATATTCTGAGCACAGATTCACATCTAGGAAAACCTAAGTAGTTTAATAAAAAGAATATCCAAAATCCTGGGAAAGAATTCGTATTCTGAGCACTGATTCCCATCTAGAAAAAAAAAACCCTAAGTGGTTTAATAAAAAGAATATCCAAAATCCTGGGAAACAATTCATATTCAGAGCACAGATTCACCTCTAGAAAAATGTAAGTAGTTTAATAAAAGGAATATCTAAAATCCTGGGAAAGAATTTGTATTGTAAGCACAGCTTCACCTCTAGAAAAACCTAAGTGGTTTAATAAAAAAGAATATCCAAAATCCTGGGGAACAATTCATATTCTGAGCACAGCTTCACCTCTAGAAAAAACCTAAGCAGTTTAATAAAAAGAATATCCAAAATCCTGGGGAACAATTCATATTCTGAGCACAGCTTCACCTCTAGAAAAACCTAAGCAGTTTAATAAAAAGGAATATCCAAAATCCTGGGAAACAATTCATATTCTGAGCACAGATTCACCTCTAGAAGAAAACCTAAGCAGTTTAATAAAAAGGAATATCCAAAATCCTGGGGAACAATTCATATTCTGAGCACAGATTCACCTCTAGAAAAAACCTAAGCAGTTTAATAAAAAGAATATCCAAAATCCTGGGGAACAATTCATATTCTGAGCACAGATTCACCTCTAGAAAAAACCTAAGCAGTTTAATAAAAAGAATATCCAAAATCCTGGGGAACAATTCATATTCTGAGCACAGATTCACCTCTAGAAGAAAACCTAAGCAGTTTAATAAAAAGAATATCCAAAATCCTGGGGAAAAAAATCATATTCTAAGCACAGATTCAAATCTAGGAAAAACCTAAGTAGTTTAATAAAACAAAAAAGGAAGTGGACAGTTTTTCCTCTTTATCCCTTAGACAACTAAAGAAGCAGAATAACAAGGCTAAGACTCCCTGCAGAACTTAAATCAGGGGCTGTAAACTGGTGGTGTGACAGCAGTAATACACTTTATTTCACAGATTATCCTGGCACAAGTATCTTGGTCAGGTAATTAATTCACATGCTGAACACTTGACCCAAATTTTTAGGGGTAATCCATTTGGTAATCTTCTAAATACCTCCAGGCAGAAATCCGTAGCAGGGATTTCAATACCTGTACTTCTTTAGCAGTTGGGCCATAAGCTGAAATGTTCTGGCCACACTAATCCTCATTAATAAAAAAGCATTTTATACTGAGACCCACACAGTCAGTGTGTCTGTGTGTTCCAGGTGAGTGCACTTGGAGACCATTTCCTCAACGTATTTCTTCTTTACTCCCCATAACATTCACTGTTTCATCGATGGCTTTTTTATCTGATTCCAATTCTTTGCTCATGTTACATCTTTCTGTACAAAGACTACACACAGTAAATGGGATTAGTCTGCTCTGAACAAGACATAAATATTTGGACATCTGGTTCTGAGCAAGGCCCCCTGCGAATCCTCTATGGGCAGCAGAGAAAGAATGACATCTCCAAGGGATGATTCATCTCGCTGGGAGAGCACCATGTGGTCGATCTGGTGATTCATTCCCTGGAGATGCTTATTTTTCTCTGCTGACTGCAAAGACAGTCCAGAGTGGTCAGCTAAGAATTGGCCATCTGACCTAGTTCACGACAGAAGAATGCCACACAACATTTCAAGAGTAGTGCATTATTTATGTCCAATGGCCACACAGCTGCAGCATTACACTTGACTTCTAGATCCTTTCTGCAGAAGAGTAGTTTTGCTGCTGCAGACCACACACATCTATTCTGGAAGTGGAGTATTTTCACTTTCTGCCTCCATAAAGCAAACTATGGACTGTAACCAACTGGGGCTAGAGGAAGACAGCTTAAAAAGATGCATGGCAAACATAGAATCATAGAATCAACCATGTTGGAAGAGATCTCCAAGTCATCCAGTCCAACCTATCCCCCAACCCTATCCAATCAACTAGACCATGGCACTAAGTGCCTCATCCAGGCTTTGCTTGAACACCTCCAGAGATGGTGACTCCACCACCTCCCTGGGCAGCCCATTCCAATATCAATCACTCTCTCTGCCAACAACTTCCTCCTAACATCGACCCTATACTTCCCCTGGCACAACTTGAGACTGTGTCCCCTTGTTCTGTTGCTGGTTGCCTGGGAGAAGAGACCAACCCCCACCTGGCTACAATGTCCCTTCAGGTAGTTGGAGACAGCAATGAGGTCCCCCCTGAGCCTCCTCTTCTCCAGGCTAAACACCCCCAGCTCCCTCAGCCTCTCCTCATAGGCTTTGTGTTCCAGGCCCTTCACCAGCTTCATCGCCCTTCTCTGGACACCTTCCAGCACCACAACATCTCTCTTGAATTGAGGGGTTCAGAACTGGACACAGGACTCAAGGTGTGGCCTGAGCAGTGCTGAGTACAACATTCCTCAGATCATTTCAAACACAGGGAAATTCTTGAAGGAGGGAAGCTCATTTCGGAGTCTCCATGTTCAGCAATCTCAGGCATATAGATGTGTAAAGCAAAACCACCATCCATCTGTTCATGGCAAGTTTGCAGAGCATTTTAATAAGACACATTAATGCTAATAATGGCCAATGTTTATGATGTTTGTAAAATAACCAATGTGGAGCATCTGGAAAGCTCATAAAATTTGTTCTTATAAAATCTACAGAGTGTAACACCTTTCCTTGAGCCTGTTTTGGGTTTTTTTGCTGACCTTGTGCCTGATCTGTGAGAATCTCTCCTCTTCTAGACATTACTGTGACTGTGCTACCCTGAAACTCATGTTTTGAAACCAGTTCAGCATTCAGCACATTAAAGGAACAAACCAGATAGCCCAAACTGCAAGTTTCCACCTGAAAGTACAGGGATCTCTATTTCCAAGTGACAGATGTTCTACAACAGTTGGTGACAAACGGGCTAATTTAGACTGATTTAACTAAAGTTCAGCCTGCTGATAATGGGGGATTTTTTCAGAAGCAGCTGAACAAGGCATTTCTGGATGCTAGGGCTGACTGTTGCACACAGAACTGCTGGGGCCCTGGTGTGAACTGAACAGCAGAGCCATGTGTGGCGCCTGTGCCTCTGCTCCTCACGCTGCCTTTTAGATGCTGAGATGGAAGACAACATTACCTAGTAAATTACTAAGGGAATTAACTGGTCTTTAAAATTTACTTACTGAACATATGTTCTCAGAAATCAAATGTTCTTGCATCAGAATCTTTCATTTTAAGTTCAGACATCTAAGCTCTCCCATTAGGAGGGTACATGCCCTGGGGTGAGCTGGTCTTCTGAGATGCTGAGCTCTATTACAAATACATGAAGCATGCAGGGGGTCCTGCTCTTCTAACTCAGACAATTCCACCCAAGCTTGTACCTTCAGCCATAACTTCTGAAGGTAGTTATGATAAAATCCTATAGAGCAATGCAAAGACTGGAGTGGGGGATGGTTCACAAAAAGTGTTAACAACTGTGTTGTCCTCTATATGGCAAATTGCATTGGGTCTTGTTCTGAACTTGCATATAAGAACTGCCTTCAGCCTTCACCTCCTTGAGTATCATAAATCTTTGGCTTAAGCATCCATGATAAGCATGTTAAAAACCACCAACAGTTAAACTAGCTTTCTTAGTTCTCATATCTACTGCCCATGGAAGTGTTCAAGAAAAGACTGGATGAGGCACTTAGTGCCATGGTCTAGTTGACTGGCTAGGGCTGGGTGCCAGGTTAGACTGGATGATCTTGGAGGTCTCTTCCAACCTGGTTGATTCTATGATTCTTCTTTTTCTTTCCCTTCTTTTCCTTTCTCTTATTTCTCCTCTCCTCTCCTCCTTTTCCCTTCCCTTCCCTTCCCTCTACTCTTTTCTCTTGTCCTCTGCTGTCTTTTCCTCCCTTCCCCTTTGAAGAATACTTCTAGGCAAATATCCTGATTATTGCTCTATGAGGTAACCTCATTAAGGTAACTTCATTGATTGTACTTCTGTACTAAGAAAACAATTGCCAGCACTAAATACTTAAGGCAGATTATCTGCCAAATTAATGCTGGCACTGTGTCAGCCAAGCAGTCACTATGCCAGTGCCAGTACAGTATGTTCCACTCTGGGAGTGTCCTGTATGTGGTGAATATATTCTCTAAAAGTTTCTGAACCCTACTTCCTTTTAGCTAAACCCAGGCTAGAATCATAGAATCAAGCAGGTTGGAAGAGACCTCCAAGATCATCCAGTCCAACCTAGCACCCAGCCCTAGCCACTCAACCAGACCATGGCACTGAGTGCCTCAGCCAGTCTCTTCTTGAAGACCTCCAGGGATGGTGCCTCCACCACCTCCCTGGGCAACCCATTCCAATGGGAAATCACTCTCTCTGTGAAGAACTTCCTCCTAGAAGTAAAACCTATTTGTCCTCTGTTTTGTAATTGAGCTAGTTAACTAGCTGCAACACATAGGCTACATATCACCTCTCTCCACAAAAGCATGACCTTTGCTCAGAGCAGGAAGGCTTCTCTCTGCTCCATTCCTGAAGTGTTATGTCTATGCAGCAGTAGATATTATGCATAGAGCACATCTTCTATCAATAAAAAAAAACAACTACTAAAACTTTGCTCACCTTGAGAAATAAGCTCTTAGGACTGGTCCTTGTTCCTCCAAATTGCCATAGAGTATGGAATAGGATATGAAGTAAAATATGACTGCATTGCAACTACTTACCCCCAAACAAACAAACTGATAAAAAAACCAAACCACTACCACCACTACCACCATCACTACAGCAACACCGGACAAAAAGGAGTTACTTACATTGAGTGAGGATCCCTGTTAAGGCGTTTTTGAAAGTCTCCTTGGCTTGCTCCATTTCTTGCTCGTGAGCAGCCTTCTCGTTCATCAGGCGGCGGACGTGGCTGTTGGCCGACTGCACCATGGAATAAAACTGGTTTGCAGAGCGACGATTCACCTCGCCTCGCTCGATCCACGTCAGCAGCACCGTGATGGCCTCGGAGAACTTGCTATCATCTAGAACAACCAAAGCACAGGTTTTCAACTGCAGGCATAAATATCCCGCCGAGAACACGTTTGCTGCTCTACGACGCATTAAAATCACCCTAAATCCTGCTTGCGATACATCAGTTTGGGCAACCTTTGGGTCCTTTGTTCTAGCAAATGCAGGAAGCCAATGTTGCCACGTGAAGCAACATAAATCCTCCTTCAAGGCTTGTCTTCTGCTTATTTTAATAGCTTTCTCACATCAAAACATCTCTCCCCTGCTTCCTTGTGGCCCAACTCCTTCTTTTCACATCTCCCTCAAGCCGTTTATCATAGAATCATAGAATCAACCAGGTTGGAAGAGACCTCCAAGATCATCCAGTCCAACCTAGCACCCAGCCCTAGCCACTCAACTAGACCATGGCACTAAGTGCCTCAGCCAGTCTTTTCTTGAAGACCCCCAGGGACAGTGCCTCCACCACCTTCCTTGGCAGCCCATTCCAATGGGAAATCACTCTCTCTGTGAAGAACTTCTTCCTAATATCCAGCCTATACCTACCCTGGCACAACTTGAGACTGTCCCCCCTTGTTCTATTGCTGGTTACCTGGGAGAAGAGGCCACCCCCCACCTGGCTACAATGCCCCTTCAGGTAGTTGTAGACAGTAATAAGATCACCCCTGAGCCTCCTCTTCTCCAGGCTAAACAGGCCCAGCTCCCTCAACCTCTCCTCATAGGATTTGTGCTCCAGGCCTTAGGGCAGGAGTGAGGAGACCTCTGTCACTGGACCAACTGAAATGCATCTGCATTAATCTGCTTGGTCAAAAGCTCAGCCTTGCAGCTTGGGCTTAGCCATACTGTTGTCCACAAAGGTCACTAACTTCACAGTCTTAATTAACGAACAATGATGGGCCTGAACAATTCCTCCTCAAAGCACTGATTAATTACAAGCAACTGCTTTGTACAGTTATGTGTTTGTATTTGTTTGGTATTATTTGGCTGTGTTTTGTTCTACTTTGTAAGGGTTCCAGGCAAATCCAGGCTAACATCTGTACCACAGTTTTACGTTTAGCATGCAGGTAACTAAAGTTTTATTTCTCTGCACAAAGACCACCAAAACTGGTGGCTAGATTTTGGGCATTCCTTTCACTATGTGATCTTCTTTCTTCTGACAGTGCCTTCAGCTTCCTCAGAAGATGGTTGTTGCAGCTTTCATTACACTTCTGCCTTCATCAGGATTAAGAGGACACTGTTATTTGAAGTCACATTTAGGCTGAACTGTAAGATAATGTTATTACAACAGAATGTCTTCCCATGGAACTACTTTTGTGCATCTTCATCTAATTTCCACCCCTCCTAGGATTTTATCTGTTTCCCTGCAAACCATTTCAAACATTTCATCTAGCTCTTGCTGGTTTGATTTCTATGTATGCATTTCGGATGGTAAGTAGACCTTTGCACAGGAGAGGGCATACAGTGATGGTGGGGAAAAGAAAGTAGTATGGTTAAACCTGAAAGACACTTAAAATCAGAAAACATTAAATCCAACTGCATTACTGGTAACAGAAATGTGGAACGTGGTTTGTAAGACTCTGCTCCCCGTGTACAAAGAACAATTAAAGACTCATTATTAAGTGACAATTTGGGCTTTTATTCTGAATCAGTAATCACTTCCCTTAAAAGGTAAGGAGTTTAGAGTGCAGAAAGCACTAGTGACATGCTCTGTGCTCACAGCCCATGAAGAATAGATTTTACATTGCCTGATCTTTAGCATCTTATTAACTGAATCGTGCTTTTAGCTACAGCAGTAGGATTTGCTCTCCACAGCTGGAGAGGCACCTTCACCCATGATGCCTGGAAAAATCTGCACCCTCCCTTTGAACTATCATGTATCTGTTGTGACTTTACATCAGTGTGTGATTAATCATCATCATTCATTAAGTAATTATCTCTGGGGAAGAAGAGTCAGATGGGTGTCTTTTCTTTCTATATTGTCCTCTTGGATTAGACACCACTTCCAAGATTTACTGCATGTATATGTGTAGATATGTATTAAGTGGCTCTGATGAGTGAGTTTGGGTGAATATGGCCCTCAAGAATGCCAGATGTAAAATAAGTCTCATGCAAAGCTCCTTCATTTCAAGAAAATAGGACAAGGCACTCCAAAAGGCATGGTTGAAGTCCTCAGCCTGCTGAAATGCGTGACAGCTGGATGTCATGAATCCAATACATCCAAGCACTCATTTCTGGAATATAATGTTTATTATAAATACAGTGGTCAGTAAGAATAACCTGTAATGGCTGCTGGCAGTGTTAGCATGCAATTTCCAGTGGTCTGCACCATCAGGTCACCCCTGTGGATGGCACCAGCCTGTTAACATCAACGATGTGGGTTGAGTAGAGAGTAACTACAGCTGAACATCCCTCTTTTTTCCTTGTAGACATCATTACCTATATCACCACACATAATTTATCACCCAGTATCAGCCAGCACTGACATACAGTTTATGGTAAATTATCCCATTCATTCTAAGGCAAGACACGAAGAGCAAAGTTGGGAGAAGCGACACACAAATGCACCTCCAAATAGGTGCATTTGACCTGTGAAGAAGCAAAGTGCAGCACTGAACAAAAACGTTTCATGGAGATGCATGAGGAAAACCAGTTACCTAGAAACACTCTCCCTTTTTTATTGCTTCAATCTCTCCCCAGTACATGTCTGTGTGCTGTGTTGATATAGAGTGCGTAAGAAATTAAACCATCCCTCCTCTTGTTTTGCTTTAATTTGGCACAGTGGGTGTCTGTAAGGAATGTTCATAAACATGCCATCCCTCTGCCACATGGATTCAACTCATTTAAAAGGACATGCTGAAAACCTGTTTACAGCATACTCTCCTTGAACGAGCTGCAGAGGTCTGTGGGCCTCTCATAATTAATTCATGGCTCTGTACTAGCAGGGAAAAAAAATCCTTTCATTGGTTAACACCAGCATCTTCATTGATTACTTAATGAGAAGATATATTAAAGAAAGCTGGGAGGTAATATATGCACAACAGGAACACATCAGTTAATAAAATCTCTTCTCTGCACTGTTAAGATTTCCCTATTCCACCTTTATTTCTAATTTTTATATTCTTGACTACTCAATGACCAGCATAAGGTAACTCACTGTGCTCTTTCTAAGCAATCAGAGGTTCACTTAATCAGATTTTTATACCAGATTGTTCATTTCTTTGTTTATTTAGTAGATAAATATTAGAAGGAATGCAACAATGGAATCTCATTTAAGCAGAGCATGAACTGCCTCATGATTGCAGCCATTCATTAAAAAAAATAAAACAAAACTCCTAATTCTGTTCAAAATTATTCCCTGGAGGTAGGATGCACATAAATATACACTGTTTAAAAGCACACTCTTAAATATCTTTATGTAAGACACGCTCCCCTATGTAATTGTGCTTTTAAAATGAGCATATGGCAAATTGTTTCTCACACAAAGCTTTTGTTTCCTGCACAACAAGTGAGGTGGGATTCATCTCCTGATTTAATAACCCCAGGGTCCTGGTATGATCAATGGGAAGAGATGGTCACTTGTCAGACAGGTTTTGACTGTCCTGTTTTAGCTGTCTACTTGAGGATGAGGTGCACTGTGCCTGAGTAGTGCCTGCTTCCCTCAACTGGCTTTAAAAGCAACCTGGGGTGACCTGCTTATATACAGATATCTCTACAATGGACATCCACATTTGGTCAGAGTAACCTCAACCACTAGATAAGGTTACAGAACACCTACCCATAGGACTGGGTGATCTTGGAGGTCTCTTCCAACCTGGTTGCTTCTATGATTCCATTATTAGTGTACCTGTGTTGGATTCTCAGTTATACCACAAGCTGTGATGCATACTCTGTCATTTTAATATTATCCATCTATTGAGGGTGTTTGTTGCTAGAGATTTCCAGGTGCTGCTAGACTCAATCACAGGCCTCTAGAGATAAGATATTTCAAATTCCTCTTATATCAACTGAAGATATTTGGCACTTAAATCCTAGCCCACGATTTCGATGAAATGAAATATAAAGAGAAGAAAATGCATCCCTAGAGCTGGCTGGGAAATTGTCAACAGTGATACATCTAGGGGGGGAAAAAAAAAGGAGTAATTGTTGACAAATATTTTGTATCTTTCTGCTTGTGATTTGGCCACCTCTAAGCAACCTCATCTGGAATAAACTTCTTAACAGAAAAAGCTGTGACAAGAACTGCTACAAAACAGTATACTGGGGAAAAGTGTTGGAAACAGAGATTTGTTTGCAGATTAGAGAGTTTACCTGGTGTTACACAGGACAGAATCTAGCTCAAAGCAACCTGAAATGTTGTGACTGTTGACTACTTCAATGTTATGCATTTCCACAAGGTGCTTTTGTAGTTTGGGTGACTGTGGCTAAGGCTTTAGTGATTAGAAAGGAGACAGATTAATCAATCACTCTAAAGCCAGGCAATCAAATGCTCTTATTAATGTAATTTTTACATTTCTAGGTGTTTTCCAAATATTGCTGACTTTATATCCCTGTATTTCAAGAGTGACACTATATGCTGGGCTTCCAGCTAGGACAAGATTCAACACCAGGCTAGAGTTGCTTTTAGCATTGTTAGTCTTCCTGACTTTGTGCTTTCTCAACTATTTGGAAAGCACCTGAAATAACTCATACAACACTTGGAGCCTCTTTAAATCACAGCAATCCTTTTGTGTTGTCCTGTGGGCTGTAGTGTCGCCCAGAATCAGCACATACTCCTAAGCTTGCTCCACTAAAGCTCTGAGGCTTGCAAGAGGAATGGTGGAACTGCTGTTCTTTTACCCCCATGACCAAACCTAGAAAGGTTCTGTGCTGCTTGCATATGTTCCAGGTTACATGAATGAACTATTTTTCCTCTGGCCCTTCTGAAAGATGAGGAAGGGCAGGTGTGCACTTATGCCAAGCTCTTCCCTGGCCAGTAGAAATCTAGGTAACAAATACCAGTGGTGTTCTTGTTCGCAGTGGAAATGAGTGTGCTGCCAGATATGTAAAGAGGAGACAAGAATTGTGTGATATGTCCAACCCATGTAAGCCTGACTGACAGTCTGTCTTCTGTTATCTGTAGCTGTGCCACAGGAAGATGTTGTGGTCCATGCCTCATCCCCACCTGCTCAGTACAATCCTTCTGCTCATGGTTACACTACCCTCAGGTCTGCCTAGGGTTGCTCAGCCTAGGACACCTCAGTTCCAGTTTGGGGTCCATGCTTCATCCCCACCTGCTCAGTACAATCCTTCTGCTCATGGTGACACTACCCTCAGGTCTGCCTAGGGTTGCTCAGCCTAGGACACCTCAGTTCCAGTTTATCAGGTGGAGTCCAGTGCAGTTATTACAGGAAAGTGGAAGAGGCTAGTTCAGGATGTAAACACTCCATATAACTGCAGCCAAGGGAGGATGTCTGTCCAAGATTATTGTTAATCTGGCATCAGATTTAATTCATTCAACTATAAATAATATTTCTAAACTGCAATGGCTGCATTGAATATGAAAAATAACAAACCACAGCAGGTGAATTAGGTCAGATAAAAGGCTTACTAACCTCTCTCATCAACAAGTTCATCCCAACTGCCCCGTGCAGCAGGAACAATTTGCCCTCAACAGTCTTGGTGCCACAATGACAACCTTTTATTTTTGGCTTGAGAGCTTCTTCTGCACAGACTGCCTGCCACTGACCTAGAAACACAACTCTTCTGTCTATTACCCTCACCTTCTTTTTCCTCTGCTCAAATACCTTACATAATTGTGCCACAAAAACCACACACATCAGCCTGGTACTTTGGGGATTAAAACCATTTTTAACTCAATGGCACTGCATAATAAATGAGAATCAAGACTTACTGCCACAGGGTTCTTTTAAAGAATGATTAATATCCACCTTTCTATTTCTTAAGTAGCCTCAATCATATGTTATCACCAAGATTTTTTTTCCAGTTATGCAAGAAGTTACTAAATTGAACTATATTTGATCAAAATATGCCATCTACATTTGTTAAATGCTATCTTTAAAGGTACTCTTCCCCCACCCTAGAGAGTCAAATTCTTTCTTCCAAATTAAATCACACCTGATTCTTTCAGAGGTGGGTGCCTCGTGTGAGACAGAAATCCATTATCTCACCCTGCTGATGCCACTACTTCAAACACAAAGTAATTATGAAGGTATTGAATTTCCCCCCTATTTCTCAAAATGACACCACAAACTTTCACATCAGTGAACTGCAATTTCCAAGTTCACAGTAATTAACTTGAATGATTTTCCGGTGTGGTATATGTAATCAAATGGCTTAAGATTTGCATTGATATCATACAGATTAGACAAGGAAGGGCATTTTGAATACTACACTTAACTGCAAATGTACTTCTTGCAAGCTTTTGGAGGAAGATGCCCAGGGAATTAGGTTACCAGGCTGCCAATAGTTGAACCTACCTTACTCTCTTCTGCCAGCAGACAAAAGTGCCTTTGCGTCGTGTCTGCTTACAGCCCCTGTGCTAGGCTCTTGGAGCCAGATGTATTGTGTCACAGCAGATGTCAGCAGCATATGGAAGAAGGAAGGAGAAAATGATGATCTAAAAATGGGAAGGATGAGTGAACAGATTTGATGCTAAAGCACTGAAATGTGTCTGTTGCAGGGCTCTGTCCTGATATACTACTAATAAAAAAAGATCATGCTAAAAACCGTCTGTAGTATTTCAACAGCAATTAAACCTGGCATTGATTGGATTAGTTCAGAGAATCTCAGCTTGGCCTCTCCTGCTGACGTAGCTCTCCAATGAATTTGATTCTTTCTGCTAGAGACTTGCCTCTCTGGATAACTGCACCACTCCTGCAGCGTTCCACAAGTCTGGCTCTCCAGTGTGGAGTGATAATGCAAGCAGTGTGGTTTTCTTCTCAGTGAAACATCCTATTTCCCAAGCAATTAAATGTTGTTTATATTTCAAACAATGTGCAAGGCTTGAGATTGTCAGGCTCGATGTTACCTGAATCTTGCACAAGATGCATCCCTAGTTAGTTCATTCTACTATAACTGCCATCTATTTATTGAAATTTTCAACCTGTTCTCTCTTCAGGGGATAATACAGTGCTTGGCAAAGCTTCTCAATTTTTCAAATGAACTTGTTTTTTTTTTAGCATGGAAAACCACAGGAATGATTCTCCTGCACTCATAAAGAAAGACTGCATTTAAAAGGGAGGTAAATGCCAGGCTATTGTATACAGCTCGCAGATATTTATATCTCCTTTGCTCAAAATGTTTATAAAACAGGTATTCAAATAGAAAGAGATGTCTTTGCTAGATGGTGGAATTGTTTACACACCCACAGCAAACAAAACAGATGTAGTATTTTTGTGCTAGTTTGAAGCTAGCTAGAATGTTGTGGTGAAGAGGATTAGATTGCAGGCTGTGAAAGAGAAACAATGGGGATGTCTACATCACTCATAGGCTTGCTGAGATGTATAAGAATAAGAGTATAACCATAGATAAGGAAGTCCAAGCACAGCCTGAGCTCTGAGCTGCATTTCTCTCTAACCTCACCCTCTGTCTCTCTGATTAATCCACCTGCTTCGTAAAGTAGAGGAGTGGAAGAAGGTGGAAGGGCGGTTGAGAGCCCCTCCTGGGGACTCAGGTTTCTGGGAGGGCTGTTGTGTTTCTGTGTTACCTTTTACCTTGTCTATTTCTGTATATTGTGGATGGATTTCTTGCTAACAGAGGACATGAATTGATAACCATGAGCAAGCTGTGCTGTGGAGTGCCCTTGAGCCCATCCCAGAGGCAGGAACTAAGACGATGAAGCAAATCCCCATGTCCAGCTGCGAGGAGGCAGAGTCTGCTGGCCTCAGGAGGCTGACCCTACAAATTGTTCATATAAGCTTAACCTATCTGTACCTCACCCATAGCCTTAAGCCTATCTGAGCCTTCCACATGTACCAATCTTAACTAAGCTAGCTGTGCACGCCTCTTCCAAGTTCATAGAATCATAGAATCAACCAGGTTGGAAGAGACCTCCAAGGTCATCCAGTCCAACCTAGCACCCAGCCCTGTAAGTTGCTGCATCACTGCAATAAACTGGTGAACAATGATCTAACCCTACTGGTGCATGACTTGTTACTTTGGGGTGTGATTGCCAGCAACATATAACTGTATATACTGTAAATATCTGCTTGTATGTTGTAAATATCTGCTTGTATATTGTGCCCAGCTGTAAATATCACAGTATCACCAAGGTTGGAAGAGACCTCACAGATCATCCAGTTCAACCCTTTACCACAGAGCTCAAGGCTAGACCATGGCACCAAGTGCCACATCCAATCCTGCCTTGAACAGCTCCAGGGATGGCGACTCCACCACCTCCCCGGGCAGCCTATTCCAGTGTCCAATGACTCTCTCAGTGAAGAACTTTCTCCTCACCTCCAGCCTAACTATAAGGCTGCTTTCAAATTTCCAGAGCTGGCTGAGTCTAGTCTGGGTGATTTCTGAAGTCGGGGAGGGGGGAGGGGCACGTAATATCCAAACCAACACATCTTTTAAAGGAGCTTATTTGCCAGCAGTGATTTCTGAAGATGTTACTATCAGGTACAGATATGCTTGAATTGAGAAAATCATAATGTTTGAAGTTCTGCTTTGAAACGCAAATGTCCTAAGCGCACAGATTAAAATGTTTTGTTCCAATGCACCTGACGGAGCAGCGCTCCACTTAGGAAGAAAAAGGTTCAGCAAATCTCCAGTTGCATTGTGTTCTGGGTACCACATTACTCAAGCATTTATAAAGCACCCAGGAAAACAGATGTCAGGGTATGCAAATTCGATCTTAAATATCTACTGACGCATCTCGCTGTGCAGTAATAATGCATCTGATTTAATACTGAAAAAATTAAACCCTCAAAGACATGCACCAAACAAGATGCTGCAGTGAACCAGAAGACAAGAAGGTCAGGTTTGTGCAATGTAATAGCAGCAAAACACATTATTCTGCTAGTTTTGCCAGAACAAGAATAAAGGGCCTATTCTCAAAGACTGTTTAAGGAGGCAATTCACTTTTACATTGTATTGTAAAAGCTTTTGGCTTCCCAGAATTCACACCTATGAATTTATTGAGGTATTACCTCAAGGAAACACAGATCTTTACTTGTGGCTGGTGTGGGAATGCAAAGTGAAGGATGTGAGAACATAGTGAAGAAGAACAACAGATGGATGCTGACCTTGGTTCCCACCAGCTGCTGGCTACGTTATCTCAGAAGGGATAGATAACAGACACCTCGTTAATGAGGAAGACAAGGCATGGTTTATGCTGATGGAGTGGGCTGTCCTTGACTAATTATGCTAATGTGTAGGTGTGTGCTCTGCTGGCTGAGTGTGTATATACTCAGGCTGTAACACAATAAATCACTCTGGCATAACTCACATTGAATCATCTGGAGTCCTGCCTAGCAAGGCCTTGATCACACTGATCTGTGAAGCCTTGACCATAGTTCCCGTGGCAAGCAAGCAAAACAAGCAGCTAACTCTGCAACAGGCTGGAGGATGTCAGAAATGAGGCCAGAAGTTTCCTTTAACCTGAGTTATGCTTAGCTGCAATTTTATTTCATGGCAACTGGACAACGGTTTGATGAAATTACTTCCAATGTAATGAAAAAATGTTGGAATGTTTGGATCAAAAAATAGATTTGATGAATACCTTTTAAAAAGTGAAATTTTACTTCACCATTTTGAACAGACACCCATTTTATATTTTGCTTTATGCTTCAAAATCTACTTTAGTGGTTGAGAAAGTAAAAAAAAAAAAACCCACAACATAAAACCCAGAGGCCAAACCCCAATAGTTTGTCATGGAGAATTAAACAGTGAGTACTTTCCCAACCAGTTTGTAAACCTAAAAGATGTGGTAGAAACCCCAAATGGATCAGCATAGTCCTGCTATAAGACACAATTCCTGTTCTTCCCCACGCCACTCATTTAGTTTGAATGCTGGAGTTCACTTCATGCTGCTAATCCAGGCTCAGGTCTTTCCTGCCTTCTGTGTGCTGGACCCGTGAAAAGCAGGATGAGAGGGCAAGAAACAAATTTCAAGCAAGTGTTTAGTGGCAAGACCTTTTCCCAATGTAGAAAATCCCTTTAAGAACTATCATCTCCTTGGCTTCTCCTACCCTAGCTGATCCTGCCTTGGTAGGGAAGTTGGACTCAGTGATCTCAGGAGGTCCATTCCAACCTCTAAGGTTCTGTGATTCCGTGATTCCTCTTGGCTCTGGCTGCATTGAGTGGCGTACACAAAGAGCAAATTTCAACCAAGTTGGAAGAGACCTCCAAGATCATCCAGTCCAACCTAGCACCCAGCCCTAGCCACTCAACCAGACCATGGTACTAAGTGCCTCAGCCAGTCTCCTCTTCAACACCCCCAGGGATGGTGCCTCCACCACCTCCCTGGGCAGCCCATTCCAATGCCAATCACTCTCTCTGCCAACAACTTCCTCCTAACATCCAGCCTAGACTTCCCCTGGCACAACTTGAGACTGTGTCCCCTTGTTCTGTTGCTGGTTGTCTCAGAGAAGAGACCAACCCCCACCTGGCTACAACCTCCCTTCAGGTGGTTGTAGACAGCAATGAGGTTCCCCCTGAGCCTCCTCTTCTCCAGGCTAAACACCCCCAGCTCCCTCAGCCTCTCCTCACAGGGTTTGTGTTCCAGGCCCCTCACCAGCTTCGTTGCCCTTCTCTGGACACCTTCCAGCACCTCAACATCTCTCTTGAATTGACGGGCCCAGAACTGGACACAGGACTCAAGGTGTGGCCTGACCAATGCTGAGTACAGGGGCAGAATAACCTCCCTTATCCTACTGGCCACACTGTTCCTGATGCAGGCCAGGACGCCATTGGCTCTCTTGGCCACCTGGGCACACTGCTGCCTCATCTTCAGCCTGCTATCCACCAGTACCCCCAGGTCCCTTTCCTCCTGGCTGCTTTCCAGCCACTCTGTCCCCAGCCTGTAGCGTTGCTTGGGGTTGTTGTCATAGACCCAGAGGCTCTTGCAGGTATGCAGAGCAAGTCATAGACCTACAGGCTTTGCAGGTACATGAGGCCTGACACGGAACAAATTCCCAGCCCCAGTCACCAGACCATAGATATTGAAAACTCAGTTCTTTCTTTAGGTGAAGCTCCATACAAGCAGAGACTACCTGGTTGAAATTTTAGACGAACTTTGGTTCCCAACTGATGTATAAGATCCCATATACTGTCTCAGGCACTCTCCTGTAGAGCTGTTACTGCTGTACCAGGTGATTTCAGCACATGGAGAAGAATAGGAATATGCTGACAACAATGGGGGAAGAGTTTCCAGCCAAGTTTGATGCACGAACCCAATGATTACTTTAAACCTTATACTGCAGTTTGCAGAAGGTGAAAAAAAGAGATATTGTCACTTCTCTTAAAGACTCAATAAATATCTAGACCACAACAAGGGCCTGGCTGATGAGTCCAGTTCATCTCTGCTCACCATCAGATTTCCTTGCTGTCAGGAATTTCCAAGGTTATTTTGACAACAAAAGTTGCTTGGATTGAGGCCAAGTTGTCTACATCTGTGATTGCAGAGTGGTATCTTGGGATGACAGATGTTTAGCTATTTTGGCTTGCTTTTCTCTTAGTGTTGCTCAGTGAAGTTCAGGAGGCACTGAAGGAGCTGAAACCTGCACATTGGGCACCGTGGCTTTGTCTCATGAGCTTAGTCTTTTGAAGTGGATACCACAGGGAGGTCATGACTTTCTCTAAGAACACTGCAAAGCATCTGCTCAAAATCGGATCTTTCCAAGTAATCCTGCCTAGAACAGATAAATTTCTATCCTTTATATCTTTAGGATGAATTTGTCCTGGCTTTTTCAGCAATGCAGATCTGAGATCTGACACTTGACCCCTAGGTTTATATGAATGTGTGTGTCTGCATTTCTTTGTACATATATAACTCCAAGTGCCGGGTGTTGCACTTTGGCCACAACAACCCCATGCAGAGATACAGACTGGGGTCGGAGTGGCTGGAGAGCAGCCAGACAGAGAGAGATCTGGGGGTGCTGACTGATACCCACCTGAACATGAGCCAGCAGTGTGCCCAGGTGGCCAAGAGAGCCAGTGGCATCCTGGCCTGCATCAGGAATGGTGTGGTCAGCAGGAGCAGGGAGGTCATTCTGCCCCTGTACTCTGCACTGGTTAGACCTCACCTTGAGTGCTGTGTTCAGTTCTGGGCCCCCCAGTTTAGGAGGGACATTGAGATGCTTGAGCGTGTCCAGAGAAGGGCAACGAGGCTGGGGAGAGGCCTTGAGCACAGCCCTACGAGGAGAGGCTGAGGGAGCTGGGATTGGTTAGCCTGGAGAAGAGGAGGCTCAGGGGAGACCTTATTGTTGTCTACAACTACCTGAGGGGTGGTTGTGGCCAGGAGGAGGTTGCTCTCTTCTCTCAGGTGGCCAGCACCAGAACAAGAGGACACAGCCTCAGGCTGTGCCAGGGGAAATTTAGGCTGGAGGTGAGGAGAAAGTTCTTCACTGAGAGAGTCATTGGACACTGGAATGGGCTGCCCGGGGAGGTGGTGGAGTCGCCGTCCCTGGGGCTGTTCAAGGCAGGACTGGACGTGGCACTTGGTGCCATGGTCTGGCCTTGAGCTCTGTGGTAAAGGGTTGGACTTGATGATCTATGAGGTCTCTTTCAACCCTGATGATACTGTGATATATGTCTTTTGTTAATTTCATTGAAGTTGATGCTTAAATTGTGACACAAACTGCCCTTTGGAGTTAAAGAAGTTTCTTGCTCTGCTCCTGATTTTAGGATGTCACAATGAGCTAAGGTGATGAAACTATTCTGCCCAGGAAGAGCCATAATGTTCTACCCCATTGCCTAGCAGCCATTGGCTCTGATGCCATAGGAAAGGTAGAGCAAACCAGTATGACAACTGCATCCCCTCCCTGCTTTCCAGAGTACCAATTATAGGGAGAGGGGGCTGCTTCACAGCTGCCATATCCAAAACCTGTACAGCTCCAGGGCTGGTGCCATTGATCTTGCTACAAGACAACTGCAGATTTAAAACACAGATTTTAAAAATGCAGTATGCTACTTTGATAAATTTTAATGATTTTTTAAAATCCACTACAAATAAAATCACCCTTTTTGTTTCTTAAATTATTAAGAAACCAAAGCCAAGCTCGGGTCAAACATTCCTCAGGAGTGTGAAAGATCCAAATGGTTGAAATGAGTTTTAGTTAAGTATGGAAACTTGCCAGAATGAAAAGAAAAACCCTTCCAAATGCAGGACATCTTAAACACCTTGCCAAAACTCGCATTCAGCTGCCCCAAGCAGAGGCTAGTTGTACAGAAGAAACTGGTCAGACTTCTTTCATTTTCTGGCTTAGTGCAGGAAACCTCTAGGCTTTTTACTACATAAAGAGAAACTTCCCTATAAAAGATCAACTCCTAAAATATTAAACTGAAAACAGATTCTGGGAACAGATAGACCTAAACTTCTGTATTGTACTGTATTAACTCTAGAGAAGCTAGGCTGGAAGGTAGGTAAGAAATGCAAATCCTCATTTTTCAGCCTCACATGGGTTCATTCCTATGGGTTATTTTACCAGTCTCCCTGTTAATTAATTATTTAAGAGCACAGTGTATGTGGTGAGAAAAATCAGTCAGCCAAGCTAATAACAGACCGAGGTAATGCTGACTAACAGCGACCAATGCAGTACTCAAAGAGACAGTAGGGTGCATCTCTGCTCCATGATCAAAGGATGCAACTCTTTGTGGTGCCCTTCTTCAGCTGCCCAAGCAATGCTTCACAGTTAGAGCAGAGGCAAATGTGTTGACAGCTACATGGCCTAAGTCTAATCTGGATAATTCTGAAACAGTGGCAAGAATCACAGTTTCTTGTGACCTGACACACAGTAAAGTACTGTGTTTGGCCTTCACATGGGGAAAGAATGCCAAACACAATTGCTGAGCACTTAATGAAAACAAATACAACTCTAAGGGGTATAAGAGGTTGTTTGCTTCAATTTGTTTTTCTTTAGAATTTTCTTGCTTCTTAAACTATTAAAGACAGAAATCCTCAAAGCTTCACCCTGGAAAAATATTAAGTCTACCTAGAAGAAAGAAACAACTAAAGAACCAAGCAAGTAAACACATATTAAAACATAGAATCACAGAATCAACCATGTACAAGTAACTCTAAAAAGAGAATAAAATAACAGCTTCACTTGTACCATGAGGGGCAAGCTAAAATGCAGCTCTTGAGGACAATTTAAGTGCCAGGAATTGGCACTTAAATACCAGTCAAGGAATAAAGACATTTTAATAATCAGTCTTTTAATATAAAGGATGTTTGTAAAAGAAATTCTTCTTATGAGAGCATTTCTAAGGTAGATGATGACAGCAACTCAATAGGAAAAAAAAGCACACTGTAGTATATTGAAGGTTGTGTTTTCAGCTGTTAAAGTACAGGTAGACAGCCAGATGCTACACATTTCTAGCAGGTGGGTGAGTATCACCACCACTGACATGGAAATGGCAGAAGAATGGGATAAAGCCAACAGGGCCAGTAACAGTACACTGGAGAACAATCAGCTCCCCCCTGTTCTGACTTCTGGATGGCTTCTGGAATAACAGGCTGAGAAGTATCAAATGCTGCTTACCTTTCAATTTTTCAGCCAGCAAAGCAGCTTCATGCTCAGAATAATGCATTATTGCTGGAGGAGAAGGAGGGCGCAGTCTGTCTTCTTCCATTTTGCGTCTGTGGCGTTCTTCTCTGGCCAACATTCTTTGTTTGCATTCCCATTCATAAAAGTCATCTCTTGCCTGAGCAAAATCGACATGAAGGCGACCTGAATCCTTTTTGTCTGTGCTAGATCCTAACCTCATGCGGTAACCTGAAAGCAACAAGCAGAGCTAACTGTTGCATCACTTCTTTGCTTCATTTCTTTTCAATATATGTTTTTTTTCCCCCCTCAAGTGCACCCAAGTGAAAATAAATGTACACTAACAGACTCCCACATTTCCATGCTGGATCCATTGATCGTTGTGTCTTCACTGGAAGAGAAACATTTTCCCACTCGTTTTCAACTCTCCATTTTCCAGGTGACCTACCAACATAGCAGATGATCTGAAAAGTCGATCTGAAGACACAGAACCTACATTCCTGTTTAGGGGACTTCGACACACATAATTTTTCTACTTGATGCTCCTAACCTTCCTAAGTGCAAAAGACAGCTAAACAAAAATCAACTGATAAAAAGGGACCTGGTTTCTTCTGGATGGAGAGTACTCCTTCCCTTGAATGTTGTGATCATATACGGCTGTGCTAGTTTGAGCCTAGCTGGGATATTCTGGTAGAGAAGAATAAGATTCTAGGCTGTGAAAAGGAAACAGTGGTGATGTCTACTTCACTCATAGGCTTGCTGAGATGTATAAAAGCAAGAACACAGACAACAGAGTTGCTCTCTGGCTTTGGTTGCCTCCTTTCTCTCTCTAACCTGCTGTGTAATGAACATGTCTGCTTCCTAACCCCCCATGCCCATTCTCCAAACTCACCCTGAACATAAGGCAAAGTCTGGGATAAGGTAGAAGGGCAGAAAGGAGGTGGAAGGGTGGTTGGGAGCCCCTCCTGAGAAGTCTGGTTTCTGGGAGAGGTGTTTTGCTTCTGTATTACCTTTTCAACTTGTATATTTCTGTATACAGCTGTATATATTGCAAATATCTGCTTGTCTATTGTGCTAAGCTGTAAATATAAAGCTTCATTCTTTAATTTCCAGCCACTGAGTCTAGTCTGAGTGATTTTCTTAAGTAGGGGGGGTGCTGGTAACCCCCAAACCATCACAACAGTTTAGTGCTTTTCTCCAGCCTGCCAAAGGAATTGGAAGTAAGGCTGAATTTTGTAAAAGTCATGACTGAAAGAATGAGAAAAGTGTGCTACATAAATTCTTGTGCTGCAAAACTCCACTGATGATAGATCTCGAATTCTGAGGCGTTACAATTGCAAACACTACTTCCCAATTCTGCAAATAATATAGCAGAAAACATTAAGTAATATGCAGATGACTCTAGTTCAGCATCCCTTAATTTAAAAAGTGCAGATGGATTTATTAGACATTTGAGAGACTCCTTCCAGAGCAACTAACAAAATCTGTCATGCCTCATCTTTAATGATGTTCTACATATTCATAACTTAGTCAATGTATCCTAAGCTAAAGCTAGCAGACTGTAAAGGCTTTCAGTCAGGGGCTACCCAGGGCACCTCTCTGAACTAAAACTGTTGATTGCTGTCAGAGGGCAAACAAATCATGTCAGAGATACAAAATGAGCTTTTAGCGACCATACTGTGAACAAACATGTTCTGTTCAGCTGTCTCTTATCAGGTTTTATTTCCCAGGCTGAAAGACACTCGCAGAGCAGGTTCTCTGACTTTTAAAATGCTGATTCAGAGAAAGCATGAGAAAGCATTATGCAGAAAGCTGCAAAGAGAGCCTTCACAAGGAGGTAAAATGAATCAGTCTGCACAGGGCTAGCTCTAATTTCACCACGTCAACCTGCTAGAGTAGCCTCGGAAGCAAAGAAGCCCAGCACAGGCTTCTCAAATCACGGGATGCTGCAGAGATGAACTGTGCTGAGCTGGCACATTGAAGGCTCTTCAGAAACACCCACTACAACAACTGCTACCTAATAACTCCAGGGACAGGAAGCTGCTGTTCAAAATGTCAGGGAAAATGGTATTTGCTGCTTTTGAACAGCTATCCAAAAGAACCTGCCTTTCAGCCTTGTGGTTTACCTGTGGTGGAAAGCTTCAGCCTGTCACCACAATTAAAACTCATTTTGGAACTCCTTCCAGGGACAGCAAAGCTAAGACCTGAATAGTAGATTAGGAGCACTTTTGCTAAAATTCATATCTAGGCATAATCTGCTCACTGCTGCAAAAACATGAATACAAGGGGCTAGCTCTACTAGAACACATATGAGACAATAGCTTCAAAGACATTAAATATCCACATTTGTACTGATCCTTCCAAAAAATACAATTTGGATGCCTTTTGATTTTCCATTCAACTTGTGGAGTTTGGCTAAGTAGCCTGTCTAGAAGGAAGAAGTATGACTTTAATTCTCCAGCAACAAGTCCAAACTGAGATGAAAATCTCAAGCTAAGTGTTTCAGAAGTCCTTCAAAATGAGAAGGCATCTAAAAATTCCATTGAATCTACTAAATCTGGTCTCCAAAGCTCACAACCTTAGGCTAAAGCAGAACTGATTCTTTTCAGAGGCAAATGAGAGGATGGTTTGTAATTTTGAAGTCCCCTTTATTTTACTCTGCCTTTTCTTGCCCAGGTGAGTAAACACTACTTTTCCCCACGAAGGCTGTTTGTAGTTGTGTATGTAGCTCTAGTGATAGGTACTGAAGTGAAGAGTTGCAGATGCACCATATTCAGTGAGGCATAACAGAAGACTGGGGGTGACCTTTCAGAGCTGGGCTCTGAACTAATGAGGGGGTAATTATATGGTTCTATCCACAGAGGTGTAGGCATGAAGGGGTCAGCCAAAAGGGGTCAGTGGTGCAGCAAATCTGATAACTGTGACAAATGTTAACCCCACCCCCAGTTTGACTTGCCAGCTGCATTCCTCAAAAAGTGATTGCCCTTTGCCAAAACAGCATTATCAGCAATGTGAAAGGACACTGCCAAGGTGCCAGGTCCTGTGAACCTAAAATTAGATCTCCCAGCTGGGCTGTACTTTCCAGGAAGACACAATCTCTCTTCCTCTCCCCCTAAATCTTTCACCCCTGTTGGCAGGAGCACGCTGGGCACAGACAGTGAGAAACACAGTACTGCAGCATATAAGACTCCTGTGGACTTCAAAGCCTCACTTCATTCAAACAAAGAATTAATGACTAGGACTGTGCATCTACACATTGCATCTGCATCACTGAAGCTGGGTTTTATTAAAGTGGCCCTCATTTTTGGAGTAAATGGGGATAATGAAAAAAAAAAAAAAAACACAAAAAAAAAACCCAACCAAAAAAAAACCAACCCCACAAATAAACAAAAATAACCACACCAAAAAACCAACCAAGCAACCACTGAACAGTGTAAATTGCAGCGTAAAAATCCAGTACCCTCTGTAGCATGTACAAATGGTTCCCTTTAGGTAACTACTTTAAGTACCTCCAAATTAATAGACTTCTGAAACTGACCAAGAAGCACACTGAAAAATATCTGACTGCTTGTTTAACTCTCAAGACTGAAAGTCCTTAGCCAGTCAGCTGGTTTCCACCAGCACAGAAACTAATACATAATAACCTGGGTTGGAAGGAACCTTGGATGCCACCTAGTCCAACCCTCTCTCAGAGCAGTGTCACCATCAAAGACAGATTGGGTTGCTCAAAGCTTTGCATCTTTCCCTTATGAAAAGCAGCAAATGACTAAATTTAGGCTGTGTGGAAACTACAGGACCAATGGTCTGGCCAGTGATGAACAGACTCCTTGCTGAGTTCACAGCCAGAAAGATGATGTGATGTGCAGCAAGTGGCACACAACTGGCAGCTCCTATTTTGTATACTGGATCCTCAGGCACCCTTTGGTGTTTTGACAACTTTGAGCTTGCACTTTTCCTGGACCATGTCTTCTTATTGATGTTAGAGGGTACTTGAGTGTATGAGAGAACCACCTGTCATCGTCTCCTCTTCATGTGTGAGCAACGAACTGCCCTCACAGAGCTTTTTTTCCCATCTCTTTGCTCAGGACTGCAGCTAGCACTAACTGCGTGCCCAGACTGTCATTTTTCAGTTCAGTTTCACACACAATGGCGCAGGAAAAGACTCTGGGACCTTGCCAAGATCGTCACTTTAAAGGAGCAGCAACAGGAAAAATTAATGAGGGTGCTAAATAAAAATCAAACACAGTATTTCCATATCACAGGTCTAGTCAAAACTCTGTGGCTTGACTTACCTTTGAGTGTTGCTATATTGGGAATCGGTCAACAGCTGTTTTCTAACCGGGGATTTAGATCAGAGTCTTGATGATGATCAGTGAGAACATAAAACAAACCCAGTGCATGGTACTAAATGGAAACCCACAGGGGGAAATACCAGTGCAGAAAAAACACACATGGGCTTTTGGGGTTTAAATAGGTCTTTCTCAAGCCACCTGTTTATCTTATATTTTCAAGTCCAGGGCCTTCAAAATTTGCAGGAGCTACTGAATTGTCAGTCACAAGAGTAAAGTGCACACAGTTTGGAGACAGAGCTCTCTTGTGGGCTGGTGTGTTGATTTTAGAAAGTCATTTTCCTCAGGAGATTAAAATGTCATTTTCAGGCTAAATGAGAACTGCTCTTTCTCAAGTCAATTTTTTTTGTTGTAGTCTTCTCCCCATCTCCCAGTCTCCTTTTCATACATCTTTACTTGGGAATAGAAAGGAAACACATCAGTGATTAAACTGCTTGATGGATTTTGCAATCACTTGCATTATTATGATGATAAGAACAGGATAAATATGAAGTTTGATGAGATTAGATGGGGTAGACAGATAAAACTGTTTAGGTAGACAAAACTACCATTATATTACTGATATCTAAGGCCTGATTTTCTCCTAATATAACACACATACTGTATTAACCACAAATTCCATCTGCACATCTCTTTTATGTCTTACAAGAAGAAGAAAATGCCTTCACAACATGCTTTATCCCACCCTTTTGGAGTGTATTATGTTTGAGTATGGAATAAAGACTGGTTAAAAAAAATCCCAATATTTCAATAAAAATAAAGCATGGCCCTGCCTAGTGCCCAAAGTCTCTGCTCTGCAGCAGTGGGGGACAGTCATTGTGCCCTGTTCCACCTGCAGACTTCGATGATGGTGGTAAAAAGAAGCGAAATCTGGCTGAAGTATGCCTCCACTTTTCATCCTCCTCCGAATCAGCTCCACCAGTTCTTTCCCTAATCTGGTCAGAGACACCAAGTACAGCACTTTAGAAGAAAGAAAAGGTGTGAGACCCATAGGAAAGATGGAGAAGGCTTCTTTACCATGAAGTGCCATGATAGGATGAGGGGTAACAGCTTCAGACTGAAAAATGGTAAATTTAGATCAGATATTTAGAAGAAATTCGTTACTGCAAGAGCATGGAGACACTTGAACAGGCTGCCTAGAGAAGTAGTGGGTGTTTCTTCCCTGGCAGTGCTCAAGGTGTAGTTGAATAGGGGCTCTAAGCAACCAAATCTAGCAGAAGATATCCCTGCCCATGATAGGGGTTTGGAACCAGATAATCTTTAATGTCCCTTCTAACCCAAATCAGCCAATGACATGGGGAGGGAGTCTACAGAGCAGGTGGTACGAGGAAGCACAAATAGCAGCACAACTTTGACAAAAGGAAGTGGAAGGAGGAAAGATAAACCAGGAACTTGGAAATTAACTGGTAGAAAATTCAGGATGAGGAAGGGAATCTGCCCCCTCTGTATCTGCTCACTTCCCAGTTTCTGAACGCACAATCATAGAATCAAGCAGGTTGGAAGAGACCTCCAAGATCATCCAGTCCAACCTAGCACCCAGCCCTAGCCACTCTGTAGTGTATGGTGAACACAGGCACATGTCAGAGCAGGGAACTTTTTCTAATCATCAAATCCAGCCATCTAGGATATACAGTTAAATTTTGACTTGGCATGAAGCAAAGAGTGCAGTCAGCTTTCCAAGAAGCGGGAAATAGAGCTAGAAGGACACTAACTCTTGTCTCTAGAGGTGGCAGCCTCTATGTTTCTGAGATTTTCTTTGCTCACTTCATTGCTAATGCTTGCTTATCATACACCATCTCCTACTGAACCTGGTGTGCCTCTCTTCTGCTCTGTTACTTGTGGCAATGTGTCTGTCCAGACAGAATGCGGAATCTGGGAAATGTACTGCTGCAATGCCTGTAATTTGTGCTAGTGAACTACAGCATTACAGAAGCACTGTGAACAAACAAATAAAGGAGAGAAACTGAGAAAAGAGGATAAGAAAGGAAGAAGAACTGAAATGAAACTTTTTCAGAAAGGAAGGAAAAAACAAGGTGCAGCAAAGACCTGGAAGAAACCTGAAAATGCAGTGTTATTTCAGAGAAATCTTCATGTAGACCTCATAGAAGTTGCAGTTTTCTGTAACTCTTCGAATAGATGTTAAAAGCAAGAAAAAAGTCCAAAACCACAGCCCCAACACAAAAGACTTTGTGATACAAAGGAGCTTGGTTTTCCTGACCACATATTCCAAAATTTCAGTTATTTTCTTTCTTTCTTTCATTGTAAGATGTTGAGGTGCTGGAAGGTGTCCAGAGAAGGGTGACAAAGCTGGTGAAAAGCCTGGAACACAAAGCCTATGAGGAGAGGCTGAGGGAGCTGGGAAAGTTTAGCCTGGAGAAAAGGAGGCTCAGGGGGGACCTCATTGCTGTCTACAACTACCTGAAGGGAGGCTGCAGCCAAGTGGGGAGGTTGATCTCTTCTGCCAGGTAACCAGCAACAGAACAAGGGGACACAGTCTCAAGTTGTGCTGGGAGAAGTCTAGGCTGGATGTTAGGAGGAAGTTGTTGGCAGAGAGAGTGATTGGCATTGGAATGGGCTGCCCAGGGAGGTGGTGGAGTCACCGTCCCTAGAGGTGTTCAAGCAAAGCCTGGATGAGGCACTTAGTGCCATGGTCTAGTTGAGTGGCTAGGGCTGGGTGCTAGGTTGGAGTGGATGATCTTGGAGGTCTCTTCCAACCTGCTTGATTCTATGAAGTTAGTAGCGACTTGAGACACCTTTTGCTTCTAGCTGTATGAATGTCTTATGGACATCTACAGGACATTGAGGATATGTCCTTACTGCTAAACACAAGAAACTCCAATGAGGTATCCTCTATTGTTAGCTGCCTTCCAGTCCCCATTTAGATGGTCACAATGGGTCCCTTGGAGATCACCCTACAAAGGGTGGGTGGCTGTAAGACAGTCTGTGTCAGCTCGTCTTGGACAAGGAACTTCCAGTCCCCATTTTAGATGGTTACAACAGGTCCCTTGGAGATCACCCTACAAAGGGTGGGTGGCTGTAAGCCAGCCTGTGTCAGCTCGTCTTGGGCAAGGAACAGTCCCTGGCCTTTGTTTAAGAACACTTTGCATGTGAAGTGAAAGCATTACACTACACTTAGGGAGGAAAACAATGCTTGTGGGTCTCCCCAGGACTCAGAAAGAGAGAAGAACCATCCTGCAGAGACAAATACATAAAAGGGATCAGATTCAGCTCAGAAAGGAGAAGGCTCAGTTAGGAAGACAATCCTCATATGAAGAGGTCTGCACACTGATGGTCACTGGCAGTCACTGAAGTAGAATTGGTTTTCATCTTTTTTCCTCCTTTTATTTTTCCTCCCTGTGAGTTAGAGGATTTGTTGACTGTTCCTTTGTTGGAAAAGGAAAGAGATTCTGAAAGTTTACACCTGAGTTTCTGTGACACTCATTGTCCAGGAAGGCAGCAGATGGAGCTCGGAATCTAACCCATGCAGGAGATGAATACATATGTGCAAAAAGGCAGACTTGATTCAGGCTGCACTGCAAGTCTATAAAAACACACCAATGAAATTGCCAGCCTAACAGAGAAACTGCACTGGAAAACAGGCACTCCCAGCCCCGTGCCCTCCTCGTTCCAAAACCTATGAGGAAAACTACATAAACCTGGGTAAATTGAATAGAAGACTGTTCTGTAGTGAATTTCAGGTTCTGTTGCATTGTTTTGGGAGCAGGAAATTGCTCTTGGGTAAGCAACATAAAAAAATCATGCATAGGTCTTGGCAGACACAGAGAAACCACAGAATTGCCCCTTGCCACTCCAAGCTACAGCCACAGAGCTGAGGGAAGACTTGCTGAGATAAAAGCTAAGGGAAAAAAAAGGCAAACATTAGCATCACAAAATACAAATTGAGAAGCAAGGAAAATCCATTAAAGAAGGTGAAGTACCAGAAAGGTAAATGGCTTTATCAACCATGAACTCCTCTGCAAAACGAATGTGACAAAAGTTCTTCTTGCTTTTCCGGATTGCTGTTATATCTCCACACTGCTCGAAGACTTCCTGAATGATTTCCTCCGTTGCGTTCTCTGGTAATCCTCCAACAAACACAGTTTTACACCCAGGAGGTCTCTCTCTTGTTGAAGGTGGTGGAAGATCTAAGTCAAAAGAGAAATCACATTGGAATACAAAATTTGTCTTTTGAGCCATTCGTTCTTCTAAGCAGTTCTGGGCAGCAACAGTTACTTGACATAGCATGGAGGTGGGAGAGAGAGAGAAGTAAAGAGTTGAATACTGAAGAGATTGTCCAATCTAAACCTTTTCAAGTCTGAGGTGGCATTTCAGAGACTAATATCTGCCACAGTGGACTGTTCTCCAGGGCAGGTTTAAAAAGGATCATTCTTTTCCCTGCACAGTCACAACAATAGAAAATACTGTTTCAAAGCAGAGAAGCTTCTGCAACTGATGTGACCCTGAGCACAGACCTCAAGCACTGGTGCAGTACAATCAAAGCCCAAACTACACCATCTTTGGCTCATACTCACTACTTCACACACTTGCCAAATGCCTGGGCCCTCTGCAAGCAAGCCCCTGCAGCACACACCCCAGGTGCTTGGGCTGGACATCCTCTGGGCATAATTTCATTTCCAGCTTAGAGCACAGGAGTGCAGCAAACAGAAAAACAAAGTGGGAAACACAAGTGACAGCATGATGAAAATGCTCTGCTGGTTATCTGTTTTGTCTTGTTGCTGGATAATGAAGTGGATGCCAGTACAGGGGAAGGATAACCTCACTGTTTACAAGTGCTCATCAGGTGGACTGCCTAGAAATGTTATTTTGACATGTATATGTAGAATACACACCCACTTAGAGCAGAAAACTACTACATTTTTGAAGGCTGTAGAAAAGTATTACTCTGTCATAAAACTTCACCTTGTTTCTATGCAGATTCCTAGAAGTAGTTCTCAAAGAAGGGATTTCATTAGGACAACTTGGCTTTTTTGGTCCTTTAACACAGTAAATGGAGTTGCAGCCTTAAAACACACATATATATTCATATTCACATATCCAGCCAGTTTAATTCATGATATGAGTACCTTGCAGATTCAGAGCACTAGACTATTTGCTTCTTTTTCTTCTTTGTCTTCACACTGATAGTGAAAGCCACTAGCCTGATGGCTCTGAAACTAAACTCCTGCCCCTAGCATACACAAAAAAACAGGCTCTGCACCTGAGCTCATGGCTCGGTGGGAAGAGTTTTTCATCTGCACAAAATCCCAGAAGAGGCAGAAGGAAGCCTGATCCCTGTTCTCAAAGTGAAGAAATTGATCTGCCCTGCTGCCCCCTAAAAACACCAAGAATTCCCCTTTCCCTCTGTCACCTCCAGGGGCTAGAGGTAGTCAGCATTTAGGTGCACCTTGCTGTGTTCAGGGACATGAATCTAGACTGGTGCCCATCTAAGTGCAGGTACCTGAAGGGGAGTATGGAGATGACCATCACTATATAACCATTGAATTTTGTGACATTCTTACGTACAGAAAATGTACATTTCTGTGAGCAGTGCAGACCTTTAGGCTCTGTTAGCTTTAAGCAATTACTTTCTTCTCTTTTTGTACAAACTGCTTAGGTTTTTTACTTGACTTTACAGAGAATAAGTATGCTCTGATACCATACCATGCTTCACATAAAAGAGTAGACATTAGAAGGAAACACCACACTTGCCTACATTCTATTTAAAAAAAACAGATTTTTTTATTCCATACAAATATTTTTATTAGATATGATTTATTAGATACAAATATTTCAAATATTTAGGGGTTTTTAATTCAATCAGCTCCACTTACTTGGGTTTGGAGGGAAGAGCGTGCAGCTTTTGCAGTGAATTATTTCTTTGACTACAGGCACATCTGTTGGTGGTGGTGGTGGCACTAATCCCATGCCTGGTATCATAGGGTTAATTGGAGTGATTCCAGTCATCATGCTAAGGCTTGGATCAAAGCCTGGCACACAGATTGAATCTGTAAATACACAGCATAAAATTCTGACTTACAAGTCTCAAAACTACTATTTGTTACTATTTTCTTGCACAGACAGATTCACTTTAGGCTGCTTAATCATTTTTTTGACCTCCCAAGCATCACTGTTTGGAAAAAAAAAGAGGAAAAGGGAAAATGGAAAAGGCAGAGCAACAGGCAGGGGAGAGGGAGGTGTATTTTCAGTGGAAAAAAAAAACCAGCCTATGCATAAAGAAGGAAATGTTACATAATTTAAACCACTAATATGACTGAGTAAACCACAGCACATTAAAGTGTAAAACTATACATGGTGAATATCTGTTATTAGCTAGAAGGTAATTTTCTGTTTCATAATGCTACTGTGGCGTGTACATTGCCTTCTGATCTGAGTGCACAAAGAATACCATTTAACATCAGTATGGCCTCTCCATCTAATTGTCAGACAGATTTATTACAACATAGTCTTCTCACATAGGTGACCTTGATTTACGAACAGCACAGAGACAGATCCATTTCTGGCTGGTTTATTGTAGTTAGCCATGACTTCTAGTCCTTTTGCTCTGGAATATAAAGTTTAATTTGCATAGAATGGGATCTTTTTGAACCATGGAATGAATTCTTTCTTCTCTTGATATTTAATCAGATGAGCAGATTCTCTTCAGCACGTGTATTATTAAACCACACCACTAAAGCTGCACGAAGTAAAACGCACATTTCACACAAGTTACTCTTTGCCTTTCCTGATCCTTTTGCCAAGACTTCCACAGGTATTCTTTAAAGATGAAAGATTTACTGGGGAGCACCAGTGCTATAACACCAAGATTTGTAGTAAGCAGATGTTTCAGATGAACTGTGAGCCAGCTGCTGAAATTTGCTTTCGTTAAAAGGAATTCTTTGGGTTTCTTGAGGCATCTGTAAGTTTGCAGATGACACCAAGCTAGGAGCAGGTGTTGATCTGTTGGAAGGTAGGAGAGCCCTGTAGAGGGATCTGGACAGGCTGAATGGGTGGGCAGAGGCCAATGGGATGAGATTGAACAAGGCCAAGTGCAGGGTTCTGCACTTCGGCCACAACAACCCCAAGCAGCACTACAGGCTGGGGACTGAGTGGCTGGAGAGCAGCCAGGAGGAAAGGGACCTGGGGGTGGTGGTGGATAGTAGGCTGAAGATGAGGCAGCAGTGTGCCCAGGTGGCCAGGAGAGCCAATGGCATCCTGGCCTGCATCAGGAACAGTGTGGCCAGTAGGGCAAGGGAGGTTATTCTGCCCCTGTACTCAGCACTGGGCAGGCCACACCTTGAGTGCTGTGTCCAGTTCTGGGCTCCTCAATCCAAGAGAGATGTTGAGGTGCTGGAAGGTGAGGTGCAGAGAAGGGCAACAAAGCTGGTGAGGGGCCTGGAACACAAAGCCTATGAGGAGAGGCTGAGGGAGCTGGGGGTGTTTACCCTGGAGAAGAGGAGGCTCAGGGGGGAGCTCACTGCTGTCTACAACTACCTGAAGGGAGGTTGTAGCCAGGTGGGGTTGGTCTCTTCTCCCAGGCAACCAGCAACAGAATAAGGGGACACAGTCTCAAGTTGTGCCAGGGCAGGTCTAGGCTGGATGTTAGGAGGAAGTTGTTGGCAGAGAGAGTGATTGGCATTGGAATGGGCTGCCCAGGGAGGTGGTGGAGTCACCATCCCTGGAGGTGTTCAAGCAAAGCCTGGATGAGGCACTTAGTGCCATGGTCTAGTTGAGTGGCTAGGGCTGGGTGCTAGGTTGGACTGGATGATCTTGGAGGTCTCTTCCAACCTGGTTGATTCTATGATTCTATCAGAAATAAAATGTTTTGGGGGACTGACCTCTTTGTTGGCATAACTCTGCTGCTATTTAGTATAATCAATTATTTAAAAGAAGTGAAGTTCCTTTGGTGTTCTACAGGTTTTTCTGCTGAGTTTTCTGGCTAGCAACTGGGAAGTATTTAATGAAACATGTAAATGTGGGGTTTAGTAGCTCAGGAGCTTGTTTATTTTGAAGAAGCAGAGAAGGAAACAATTCCTTCTCAATGATTTATACAGACACACACATACATATATGTGAAACCTGAGCTACATATGCCATTTGCTAAAAGGCAGCATGATCAGTGCAATGTGGCCACAGAAGCTTATTTCTGCATCCTAAACCTGCTGGTGAGAGCTATTTGACTTTGGTCCTTTCTGTATCTTAATTTCTGCACCTGCAAGACAAGTTAAATAATACTCGTGAGGGCTAGTTCATACTTTTATAGCACTTTGCAGGCATAAAGCATCTTCTCTGGGCAAGACAACCAAGGATTGTGAACCTCTACCCCAACAGAGCCAATATCTGTCTCAGCCACATGATCTCTACTCTCCATGTACTGACTGTGAGCCCTCATCACGTGCAGGCAGTTCTGTACAACAAGCGTAGCAAGGAGCCAGCAAGCAAGGATTTGCTTTAGGCTTACTGAAGACTAATATTAATGAAAACTCATGATAGCACATTACTTTTTTTCTTAGTAAGTGGGCTTATGAAGGAGGATTTGCTCTGGATGTGATGTCTTTTTTTTCCAGCATTGATGTGTATGCATTGCTTTTCAGATTAAGCTTTGAAACCTGGAGCCTGCCAATTATTCCAAGAGATGCCACGGTGGTTCTATTAAATATTCACAGTCAGTGAATGCTGGGAGATAAAGTCAAAGGTGAAAGGGCAAAGTACAATTCAAAGAAGTCCTCAGGCTATGCTAATACACTTGATCTCATTTTTAAAAGTCAGAATTCTGACAGTCACAGCAGGCCACTCTGTGTAGCACTCTCTTGCTGTGGATGGAAGTCCATCACTACTACTTGCAGCTGAACTAACCACAGAACTCTGCAGCACACAAAGCAGAGCAGCACAATACCACATAACACACTGAGAAGATGCTGAGGGAAGTATTCCCCTGGACAAATGCAGAATTAGTTACAGTCCTAGCCAGATACAAATGTTCATATTTAATGAACACAGTAAACTAATAACATTCTGAGACAAGGATGGAAGAGGTAGTGCAAGAAGATGGCCAGAAGTCCATGTTTTCCCTGTCCTATACATATTTTTTAGGCTCCACACAGACAACAAAAAACATTGTCATCTGACAACGGTTCTCACAAGTTGTATTCAACCACTGCTGTTCTTTAAGACAACTACTAGATCCACTTCAGCTTCTCTATGTGACTAACGAACTTAAACCACAGCAAACTCCACCCAAATCACAGACATGCTCTCACTCAAAGCAAAGATGACAGATTTCAATAAGGTAGAGTTTCCTGAAGATCCTTTTGGCAGTGGTGCATATACAGAGAAAAACAAATGTAAAGGAAATGACATCAAGGAAATCCATCTCCATAAATGCTGCAAACGTGGCCTTGAAATGGATCTGGGAGGGAGAGCCTTTAGGTTGCGAGTCAGTCAAAGCATGTTTGTGATTTAAGTGGGAGACAGTTATTTGTCACTAATCCCTTCCACGTCCAAAAAAGATGTCACTTTGTAAGTATCTTTGCCTGTGTAAATTAAATGGCTTTGTCATCAGTTCCTTTTACAATTGGAATCAATCTGCAAGAGCACGAGCAGAGTGCTGGGGACCAGTGCTTATTAAATGTCCTTTTAAGTGTGCTGAGATTCTGTGCCTCTAGTCTAGAAGGTGATTGTGCTGAGGTGCATTGAAGAGGACTCAGTCAATAACTCTTGAAATCTAATTCCATATCTTGTAGGCATTAATCCAAACCCTGCTAAGGTCAATAGCGAGACAACTGAAGGCACAAACAGCTTTTAACCAGGACCAGGTTTACTTTCTCTGTCCTCTTGAAGAGCTGCTTCAGTTTCCCAATGTGTTAAATTGAGAATTAAATGCCTTCATGCATCATGTGAGCAGTGAGAGGATGCACAGATATCATTTGTAGAGCATACTGGCAATTAAAATCATTCTCTGAATACTAAAAACTATTACCATACATTGCAGTGGTGGAAAATTCACCTGGATTTCTGAACACTGAGTTTCTCATTCAGACCCCTAAAGAGATTGGTGGTTCTTGCATCTATGAAGAAGTTGATACATGTCACCTGTGTATCACTGACAAACCATGAAGAAAGCCTACAGATGCAATATCTAAAGGAAATACTAGTCTAGACTCTGAGGTGCAGAGACAAAGGAACTGATAAAGTCACTGGAAAGCCAATAAATTTGCCACATCTGTGATAGGATCCAGAAAAATCCCAAGTTTAACTATATTAATGCTACCAAGGTGCAATAATGGAAACTGGATATATAGCTCTTGTCTAGGGACAAGGGACAATCATCCATCAACACCACCATTGCAGTCTGCTCTGTGTTCTGGCATAATGCCTATTTGGAGTGGGACCAGGACACCAGTCAGAGCTGAAGACAACTCCTGTTGAATTTACTGGTAAGTTTGTTGGTCTTCAAAATCAAGGATTCTGACAGAGGACTAAAAAAAAAATGGGTAGCAACCCTGCTCATGTGTGGCCTTTCTTAATAGTTCCATTTGGATATGTGATTTTTAAGACATTGTAGAAATCATAGAATCAACCAGGTTGGAAGAGACCTCCAAGGTCATCCAGTCCAACCTAGCATCCAGCCCTAGCCACTCAACCAGACCATGGCACTAAATACTTCATCCAGGCTTTTCTTGAACACCTCCAGGGATGGTGACTCCACCACCTCCCTGGGCAGCCCATTCCAATGCCAATCACTCTCTCTGGGAAGAACTTCCTCCTAGCATCCAGCCAATCCCTACCCCGGCACAACTTGAGACTGTGTCCCCTTGTTCTATTGCTGGTTGCCTGGGAGAAGAGGCCAGCCCCCACCTGGCTACAATGTCCCTTCAGGTAGTTGTAGACAGGTTGGAAGAGACCTCCAAGGTCATCCAGTCCAACCTAGCACCCAGCCCTATCCAATCAACTAACTCCATCCTAACTCCGTTCTACCAGAGCTATATTCAGTGAAAGAGTCTCTGAACTGTAACAAAAAAGAAGTGTGAATTGTGACAGAAACAGGGGGTGAAGGGAGAATCCAGATGAATGTTTCTCATTAATAATCAGCCAAGTAATAATTTATATGAACTTTACAGCAGCTGCCAGACCCACTCTATAAACAAAGCCCTTATAGCATCATCAAAACACTTGCCACTTGAAAATTACTTCTGAGACATATATCACTGACAAAGCTTTCGGCTTGTATTGTTGTACTTTTGCACTCTGAATAAAGAGCTGTGCCTGCACAGAGGACTAATTTACAGCAGACATCATCAAAACTTCAGATGCTGTCCCTCAGAGCTGTAGCTGAAAACACTAAAAGCATATCTGGCCTCCTCTTGATCCCTGCCCACAAGATCAGATGACAAACACTATACAGAGAGCAATATAAATGACAAAAACTAAATTAAAGAAAGCCATCTTCTCTTTTTCACAAGCACATCGTGGGGTGAATCACTCCTAGTTCATGCTTTATTGCTGCAGTGCTTGGCACAACAGGACCCCAGGCTGGTTTAGTGCTTCTAATGCAATGCAAATAATAGGAGAAAACAGCAAATAATAAGAAGAAACCAAAGTATCACCAAAATAAATGCCACTCTCTTCCTAAGATGTAACATCAATGCTGTGGTGTAAAGAAATGTAGTGTCACTGTGACGTTGTTTCTGTCACACTTTCTGCTTATGGATATCCATCAGCGCCATTCTTACCTCAAAGGGGTCTCAGACAAGCCTGCCCATGGTGAATATATTTAGTTTTCCCTTAAAACAGCACTGTAAAGAAGTGCCTGATAGACAAGTCTGAGAATCTGCTGGAAAAGTCAGGACTTGATTTTGAGGGAGTTTGATGGTTTGCCATTTTCTCAAGTCTGAGAGATGCAGGTGTTAGAAGCTAAAGTCAGAAACAAATATAGAACCCTTGTCTCCACTCACAATCAGCCACTCTTCCATGTGGAGGTGAAAACTTAAAGGAGTAAAGCAGAAAAATAGGAAAGAAGGAAAAAGGTAAAGAGAAAAATAGAAAGAAATGCAGGGAAGGAGGTGAAGGCAATGGAAAAATGAACAGACAGCAGCATTGCCTGGAACCTGTGTGTCCATGCTCTATCCACAGGCTGTTTTGACCAATGCAATCATTTTGAAGGATGATGTTCAAAGTGCTAATCCTCCCAAAGTCCCCACTGCTTAAGGACCACTCCATGCAGCAGGAATGCTTCTTCTATCTCCTCATTAACAAATCCCTTCCTCATATGGGGTCAATCACAAATCCACTGTGAAGAAAATAACCAAAGTGCAAGTTCTGCATGCTGCCACCTGATCCCCAGCTGATGTTAGGAGGAAGTTCTTCACAGAGAGAGTGACTGGCATTGGAATGGGCTGCCCAGGAAGGAGGCACCATCCCTGGAGGTGTTCCAGAAAAGCCTGGATGAGGCACTTGGTGCTATGGTCTAGTTGACTGGATAGGGCTGGGTGCTAGGTTGGACTGGATTATCTTGGAGGCCTCTTCCAACCTGGTTGATTCTATGACTCTGTGATTCTATGGTCTAGTTGAGTGGCTAGGGCTGGGTGCTAGGTTGGGCTGGATGATCTTGGAGGCCTCTTCCAACCTGGTTGATTCTATGGTCTAATTGAGTGGCTAGGGCTGGGTGCTAGGTTGGACTGGATGATCATGGAGGTCTCTTCCAACCTGGTTGATTCTATGATTCTAATTGCTCCAAAGCTGTTTTGTGAAAATATGGAACTGGTCAGTGTGTAAGATGCAGAGTAATATATTGCTCATACAACGTAAAATATGTACAGCTACTACTTCCTGACTTTAAAAAGTCTTTGTGCAGTCACTGTATGATGCTTTGGAATAAGCCCCTCCAGTTTATCTCAATTCCATTTCTCCAGTTTAGGCCTCTTCACAGTGGGTTATTCAATAAAGCTAGCCTTAGCCAAATGAAGTAACCTCTCTCAGATCATCCCATTGGAAGCTGTTCAATCCTTCTGCCTAACGAACCCTTTCCTAAAAATAGAACTCCTGTATATTCCTTGACAATGAGATCACCTTTCACCTCAAACCTCTAGAAGATGAGAAAGGAAATAAATAAAACATGACTATACATACTAGGAACTGCTAATGGATTTTTGGTGGGTTTGGTGGTTTTTTTTCACTTACTCTCGAGGAAAGTGCTGTATTCCAGAAATCTGAGAGGCATTTGTGTGAGCACAAAAAGTTAAAAGGTTATTGGAAGATATAAGCACATAAGCAGATATAAATGAACACTGAAAGAGAAGTTTGAGAAATAGGAGCAAATTCAATTCCCAAGCCAGGCTAATATGGAAATTTAAGAGTTGTAACAGATTAAAGCTTCCAACGTGTAAAAGATGATAAAATACCATCTTATGGGTATTAATGTGACCTCAGAGAAAATGTAGGGAAAAATGAAATTCAGACATTCCATCTCCTAAATGAAAGCAACAGAAAGGAATTTTTCTCAGGAGTCATGAAAGAAGTTCTGCCTATTAAACTGGAGTTACCATGCCGAGCCTTCAAAGTGTGGAATGCATACAAACACTCTCCTTGCTTTTATAGGGTCACAGGAGCAACAACTGCCTTGTCAAAACTGGAAAGAAGCTGTACAGTCCAGAAAGGTGTAGCACCTGCACTTTGGCCACAACAACCCCATGCAGAGCCACAGGCTGGGGTCAGAGTGGCTGGAGAGCAGCCAGACAGAAAGGGATCTGGGGGTGCTGATTGATACCCGCCTGAACATGAGCCAGCAGTGTGCCCAGGTGGCCAAGAGAGCCAGTGGCATCCTGGCCTGCATCAGGAATGGTGTGGTCAGCAGGAGCAGGGAGGTTATTCTGCCCTTGGACTCAGCACTGCTTAGACCACACCTTGAGTGCTGTGTTCAGTTCTGGGCCCCCCAGTTTAGGAGGGACATTGAGATGCTTGAGAGTGTCCAGAGAAGGGTGACGAGGCTGGGGAGAGGCCTTGAGCACAGCCCTACGAGGAGAGGCTGAGGGAGCTGGGATTGGTTAGCCTGGAGAAGAGGAGGCTCAGGGGAGACCTTATTGCTGTCTACAACTACCTGAGGGGTGGTTGTGGCCAGGAGGAGGTTGCTCTCTTCTCTCAGGTGGCCAGCACCAGAACAAGAGGACACAGCCTCAAGCTGTGCCAGGGCTGCCCGGGGAGGTGGTGGAGTCGCCGTCCCTGGAGCTGTTCAAGGCAGGATTGGATGTGGCACTTGGTGCCATGGTCTGGCCTTGAGCTCTGTGGTAAAGGGTTGGACTTGATCTGTGAGGTCTCTTCCAACCTTGGTGATACTGTGATACCTGCATGAGCAAGTTCTCACACGAAAAAAAATGGGCTCTGTCAGACTGAAGGATCCTTCTAGCTCAGAATCTTCCCTCTATTGGCAAACTCTTAATTTTGTTTAGTACCAGAACAGGACAATCCTCAAGAGAAACCTCCATAAGATCTCCCCTTCTCCAATGCTTTGGAGTTCTGGGTCTTCCTAAGCCAGAGGAAGTTCTGTGTCTCCTTCAGGTTTATTTTTGGATTAAAATCTCAATGACTTTTATTTCCTAGGATGTATTTCTCTTGGTGTCATTGCTGGAGATGACAGAAAGTTGTCCTGTGAAATCAGCTGGAAAACCTTTAGTGACTACCTTTCAAACTTTTAACCAAGTTATTCTGTGTGCTTTCTTCTCCTCTAAAAGCCTGAGCAAGCATGCATAAGAGAGACTTAAATTGTAACGTTAAGTGACTGCTCCTGCTACTACTTTCCCAGCTTCTTTCATGGTAAATAATTTAAATAGCAAATTTCAAAATCCCAGAATGATTGCATATTTAACCCACAGAATACTGAAATCTTGGGATTTTGTGTTAGCCTCAACTAGAGCTGTTTGACCTCCATGCAGTTTATGGCAGTAACCTGTAGGACAATATCTGAATGTTCTATGCACGGGCAGAATACCTGTAGAATTTGAATTTGATTAACTAAGTGTTGAGTAAGTAATAATGTGGTACTTGCTGAATTAATAAACTGTTTATTGGTTAAGAATTAACCAAGAATCCTATCTTGAGAAATACTATGCTACATAAAACATGATTTGAAAAGAAGCCCGAGTTGACAATAGCAAGTAATGCTTGTGAGGGTCTATAAAAAGAGCAGTCTTAATTGAATTCCAATGCACTATGACAAAACTATCTTGTTAGATTTTTGCCTTTAAAAGATATCCAGCACCTCAACAAACTGAAACCATTCATATGTGTTTAGCTCTCACAGTAAATAGTGTTAATTACTACAGCTCTTCAAGACCATGAAAAACTATAATTACAGAAGTGGGTACCTTAGCTGCTGGGAGGCTTGGGCCATGGGCAGCATCTAAACCAGAAGGATTTGTGAGTTCACAGGGATGTCAGCCAGGTATGGCCTGAGGTTTGGGTAGCCACGTGGGGAGGAAGAGATTGAGCTGTGGTGACAAGGGAGCTTGCATATAGACAGAGATGTGAAAATCAGACAGAAGTAACTCAAAGAACAGGCATTTTGCACTGAGAAGTACTGGATGGAAGGTGAATAAACCAAGAGAATGGAAAGCACCACTGTCTCCATTTAGTCCATAACTAGGACTAAACTCTAGCAGTTAATCTATCACACAGCCACCCCCTTCCTCATCAGCAGAAAAAGGGGAATCGGGAAAAGGAGAGAAGAAATGAAAACAGATGTCATGAAATAGCCAAATTAACACCAATGTCAACACAAGATACACAAAGTTACACTCAGTCCAGCAAAGGTTCAGCAGTCATATTAAACAGGAAGGCTGCTCACAAGTGCAGGAAGAGGAGTTAGGAAAAGCCCCAGCAACAAACCTGCCGTTCACAGCTAATCTGCTCCTTTATACTGAATGTGATGCTCGTGAAGTGCTGGAGCATGTCCAGAGAAGAACAATGAGGCTCATGAAGGGCCTGGAGCACATGGCCTATGAGGAGTGTCAGAGAGGGCTGGGGTTGTTCAGTCTGGAGAAGACAAGGCTGAGAGGAGACCTCATTGATCCCTATCACTACATGAAGGGAGGCTGGGGTGGGGAGGGGGCCAATCTCTTCTCCTTGGTGTCCAGCAACAGGAATAGAGGAAATGGTTTCAAGCTGCACCAGGGGAGGTTCAGGCTGGACATTAGGAAATATTTCTTCACTAAAAGGGTTATCAAACATTGGAATGATCTGCCCAGGGCAGTGATGCAATGGCCATCCCTGGAGGTGTTTAAGCAGCATGTGGACCATAGGGACATGGTTTAGCATTCACCCTATAGCACCAGGTCAAGGGTTAGACTGGATGATCTTTGAGGTCTCTTCCAATAGGATGTCTTCCATGATTCTGTAACCACCTCTTGGTGGTTGGATAACTTGGATAACTTGCAGTACTTTTTGCTTTGGACTACCTGAAATGTCTTCATTTTGAGTTAGATATCTACCAGAAGGAAAGACAATAAACTGTGCTAGCCAAGAATGTTGGTTATGAAACAGGAGACCTTTTTAACTCCTTCCTGTGTTTTACCTGTGTTTTCAAACACAAATAAATAGAAGAGAAAAAAAAAAACCCAAATAAACCTATAAACTTCCACTTCTTAGTGTTATCTTGATCTGTAGGTGGTAAGTTCATGAATGAAAACCTATGTTTGAGCTAAAAGTATTTAGAATGATAGTTTTTGAAACAGCTTTTAATTATCTAAGGCTTTCCTGGATCACTTCTCCCCTTCTCAAATTTCACAGAGCTGGAATTTCCTCTCCATCTATGAATCTGACTGACTGGCTTTTAGATCCTGATGATATAAGCACCCTCAGCTCTCTGGAGTGCCTGCTTTAGGCAGTCAGACTCAATGGCCAAATGGTCAGCAAAGGTGGTAACTGAAGCACTCTTGATGATTGATAGAAAAGTCCCAAATGGGATACCCCTAACTTCATAATAAAATAATTCCCCTTCTTCAACGTGCTGCTTGAGTACAGTAATCATTCCACTGATCAATTTAGAAGAGGCTTGCCAGCAAAACAGTGTCAAGAGAGTGTGTATCATGCTCAGGTAAGTAAGTGCAGTCTGTATGTATGAAAGCTGTTATTTCAGCAGACTTAGACAAACATTTCTGTGTCCTTTGACATCTGGGTCACGACCATAAACTTTTCCAGCACAAGTACAATAATTATAGCATTATGACCAGTTTTATCAGCTCCTCTATGTTCTTTTTGCTACTCCCACAGAGCAGAAAACCTTTCTCTCCACCATCTGGGCATATCTCTAGTACAAGGAAGGTCAGCAGCAGCTAGAGATGCCAGAGCAGCCAGCTGCTCTGCAGGCTTTTCTCCCCGGGGCCCCAGTGCTGGAGCCATTATCAGTGGAACACTGCAGACTAATAAACCTTGATTTTGGCAAATAGCCCAGGGGGAGCCAGCTGGGATGGGTTAAATTTTCCTAAGGTTCTTTTAAATTATTCTGGGACCTGTGCAGGGCAGTGCATAGAAGTGGGTTAATGCTTTTGGCCCCCAGTGACTCCTTCCATCTCTCCTGTCTCTCAAAGCCAGGGGAAACGCATGCTTCAACTGATAATAAACCAGTGCTGTGCCTGTGGAGAGCACTATGCCAAATATCAAACAGCTGGGGCTCTTTGGCCAGTCATTAGCTAGCCCAATCACAGCAGCACCCAAAGTCTAAAAAAAAAAAAAAAAAAAAAGAAGTGAAAATACAATGGGCAAAAAAGAACCTTCTGGAAAGAAAAAAAAATCATCTTAGAATGTTTGCACAAAGCTCTTGTATCTTGTCAAAGAGTTTATTATGATATAACTTTCACTTCCTAACAAACACAAAGCTCTAATCACTCTAAAAAAAGGGGGGACTAAAAAATGAGAGGTGCTTAAAGGGAGAAAGAATCTCTCCAAGAACACTTGCACCTCTCTACCTCCAAAACAGCTTTAAATACAGACATTGCTCTTGGCTGTCTTTCAGCATTAAAAAAAAAAAGAGAGAAAGAAAAGAAGAGAGGAGAAGAGAGGAGAAGAGAGGAGAAGAGAGGAGAAGAGAGGAGAAGAGAGGAGAAGAGAGGAGAAGAGAGGAGAAGAGAGGAGAAGAGAGGAGAAGAGAGGAGAAGAGAGGAGAAGAGAGGAGAAGAGAGGAGAAGAGAGGAGAAGAGAGGAGAAGAGAGGAGAAGAGAGGAGAAGAGAGGAGAAGAGAGGAGAAGAGAGGAGAAGAGAGGAGAAGAGAGGAGAAGAGAGGAGAAGAGAGGAGAAGAGAGGAGAAGAGAGGAGAAGAGAGGAGAAGAGAGGAGAAGAGAGGAGAAGAGAGGAGAAGAGAGGAGAAGAGAGGAGAAGAGAGGAGAAGAGAGGAGAAGAGAGGAGAAGAGAGGAGAAGAGAGGAGAAGAGAGGAGAAGAGAGGAGAAGAGAGGAGAAGAGAGGAGAAGAGAGGAGAAGAGAGGAGAAGAGAGGAGAAGAGAGGAGAAGAGAGGAGAAGAGAGGAGAAGAGAGGAGAAGAGAGGAGAAGAGAGGAGAAGAGAGGAGAAGAGAGGAGAAGAGAGGAGAAGAGAGGAGAAGAGAGGAGAAGAGAGGAGAAGAGAGGAGAAGAGAGGAGAAGAGAGGAGAAGAGAGGAGAAGAGAGGAGAAGAGAGGAGAAGAGAGGAGAAGAAAAGTGACGTTTTTCATTAGAAAGTCACAATCTTGACAACATTCTTACACTGTCATATTTAATCATGCAGTTTAAAATGGAAAAGAACTCATCTGCAAAGAAATGAGAAGCCTATATAAATGAACAGCATACTTGAAGGAGCAGAGAGAGGACACTGTGCACAAAATGAGTACCCCGATTAAGGAAGAAAGCAGCCTTTGTATGCCTTGTGCATAATACATTTTAATTTAGATTGTATTAGTAGTTGTGTGCAAAACCTTTAAGGGAAAAAGCTGTTTCTTCAAACCATTTATGGGCCAGCAAATGTTATCCACATTAGGATGCTTCATTTATTTCAGCATGTACACCTCCACAGCCAAAGTTTTGTCAATAGTTTTATAACAAACCATTTTTTTCCAGAGGTTTGTATGTCAACTCAAAAAATATGCTCCAGGATGAAAACTGGGAGTGTTGGTTCTCATTTGAAGGATACATGACAGTGCTGTTCTTAACATATTTTAAACACTTTTTCTCAATATGAGAAAGAAACCCTAACCTAAATGTCCTTTGTCAAGAGCTTCATTAAGCATGTTTTAGAAGGTGTCAAGCTACCATCTCTAGTAATGGGGCAAGATAAAGACAACACACAAAACTGTCAGCATGCAAACAAATGTACTGGGGAAGCAAGGTGTAATATTTGACATTCAATGTACAAGAAATCATGCAGCATAACTGAGCAATCCTCAATAAATAAACAGGGTATAATTATTTGAGCTTGTAAAAAAGTCTCTGATAAGGTCATTCCCTAGAGGCTGTCAGAGAAAGTGTGCAGGAATAAAGTGAAAGGCAAAGTCTTGTCATGATTGATATAGATCAGAAGCTGGTTAAAGAGACAGGAGAAGCAAGAATAGGAACAAAAAAAAGCACTTTCCACCTGAGATGAGCACCACGATTGGAGGTAACATGTGGATGACTATGGAAAAAAAGATGGAGTAATGCTGTAACAAACCCCAGAAAAGAGACACAATTGCTTGCATGAAAAAAATAGATATATCAAGAGACATTTTAGAAGAACTAAACACAAGGAAGGGAAACAAGCACAAGGATGTCAGTGATAACAAATCCCAGTTGAGATTCTTTCCTGAGGATGAGCTGAATGCCTTGCACAGTGAAGATCTGGCAGTGTGGTACTGCATCAAAGGGCCCAGGAAGCCAATTAAAGGTTAGCCTCAATAAAGGACAAGAGAAAAAAGTATAGGAAAAATACTGCCAGCCTCTTAGAAAAGCCAGACTATCACCTGACATGCCATGCTCTGAATTAGTCACCTCATCCTCCCCAAGCACTATAAAGGCACAGCAAAAATAGGACAATGACTGTCATCGGCAGCTTTATCAAGTAGCTCATAGGAAGCATCGCTGCAAAAGCCTCAGAATTGTTCAGCTGGGAGAAAAGGCAGTTCTGTAGGAGCATTATAAAGCTCATGAATTTTACAGAGGGAGTAAGTGGACAGGTTCTGTGGACTCTGCTCTGTGATAAGATGCTGTAAAACATTGAGTGAAATAAATAAAGAGGTCGTAAATGAAGAACAGGTAGGCAGAAATGCTTAATTACAACAAGTCCCTTGGAACTCCATGTTATGCAAAACTTAGCTGAAGGAAGATCCTATCAGAATTAGAGTACAAATAAAGAAATACAGAGACAAACACACAGGGAAATATATGGAATCAACCAGGTTGGAAGAGACCTCCAAGATCATCCAGTCCAACCTAGCACCCAGTCCTAGCCAGTCAACAAGACCAATGCATCAAGTGCCTCATCCAATCTCCTCTTGAACACCTCCAGGGATGGTGACTCCACCACCTCCCTGGGCAGCCCATTCCAATGCCAATCACTCTCTCTGCCAACAACTTCCTCCTAACATCCAGCCTAGACTTCCCCTGGCACAACTTGAGACTATGTCCCCTTTTTCTTTTGCTGGTTGCCTGGGAGAAGAGGCCAACCCCCACCTGGCTACAGCCTCCCTTCAGGTAGTTGTAGACAGCAATGAGGTCCCCCCTGAGCCTCCTCTTCTCCAGGCTGCACACCCCCAGCTCCCTCAGCCTCTCCTCATAGGCTTTGTGTTCCAAGCCCCTCACCAGCCTTGTCGCCCTTCTTTGGACACCTTCCAGCACCTCAACATCTCTCTTGAATTGAGGGATTCAGAACTGGACACAGCACTCAAGGTGTGGCCTGACCAGTGCTGAGCACAGGGGCAGAATAACCTCCCTTGTCCTACTGGCCACACTGTTCCTGATGCAGGCCAGGATGCCATTGACTCTTGGCCACCTGGGCACACTGCTGCCTCATCTTCAGCCTCCTATCTACCAGTACCCCCAGGTCCCTTTCCTCCTGGCTGCTCACCATAGCCCTTAGGAAAAAAAAAAAAAGGTTCAAAATGATAAAACAGGAGGCAGAACTGCTAAGGTCATCTATTATTAAAATTGTCTGACACCTTCTATTACAAAACTCTGCCGTCAGTCGCTTTTAGCTTTGCCAATCATTAACAGTTTGGACTGAAATTTTACACGTTGAACATCTGCCTGAGGCTGAAATACACTGGAAAATTCAACTGCTGCACAAATGGAGCCAGAGAATAGTACTTGGGGCTTTTATTTCGTGTTAAAAAAGCTGGTGGTGTCTCAGTAGTTGTATTCACAGTATCACAGTGTCACAGTATCACCAAGGTTGGAAGAGACCTCACAGATCATCAAGTCCAACCCTTTACCACAGAGCTCAAGGCTAGACCATGGCACCAAGTGCCACGTCCAATCCTGCCTTGAACAGCTCCAGGGACGGCGACTCCACCACCTCCCCGGGCAGCCCATTCCAGTGTCCAATGACTCTCTCAGGGAAGAACTTTCTCCTCACCTCCAGCCTAAATCTCCCCTGGCATAGCTTGAGGCTGTGTCCTCTTGTTCTGGTGCTGGCCACCTGAGAGAAGAGAGCAACCTCCTCCTGGCCACAACCACCCCTCAGGTAGCTGTAGACAGCAATAAGGTCTCCCCTGAGCCTCCTCTTCTCCAGGCTAACCAATCCCAGCTCCCTCAGCCTCTCCTCGTAGGGCTGTGCTCAAGGCCTCTCCCCAGCCTCGTCGCCCTTCTCTGGACATGCTCAAGCATCTCAATGTCCCTCCTAAACTGGGGGGCCCAGAACTGAACACAGTATTCAAGGATGTATTGTTTCAGAGGTGAAAAACCTTCACACTGTGGTAGGAATACCTGCCATTCTCTTTAAACTCCACCCAAAATTTCAGGCAAATGATGCCTTTGAATAAAATTATATTCACTCATACTCTGAAAAACAGACCTATTTTTGGCTTTAATAGCTGAAATCACAAAGGATTACATCTTCCACAAATGTGCTGTATTATGTTTGCATCCCTGCTCGGCAACCAAGGAAAGAGTTAAAGCAGAAAGATTTCAGCTATTGTCAATGTTCAAAATGATTTGTTCCAGCTTTTAAAAACTTGAAACCTAAAGTTGCCTTCTACTTCCATCCTCTTTTTGCCTTCACAGTTTGCAAAGTTTCCAGCTTATCCAGCAAGGATGAATGTAACCTTGTGACACTTGCTGAGATCAGAGTGGTTAAATCAGAACATTGTCTGAGCAGCTTGATTCTCCTAAAAGCCTGTCAGGTCTGGAGTAGCTAATTGGGTCTTGCCCCATATGTTCTGTCTGTGATTTTTCCAACAACTGAACATGAAGAGCAACAGAGCCAGCAAGCAGCTTTTTCCCAAGTTTTGCTATTCTTATCTCTCTCCTCATTTATGGGGAAAAATATCTTTCAAGCCAATCCTAGAAGAGGTTTGCAAAGTTCTGAAGTTTTGGTTTGTTTCCCTTGCTGGATAATAAATTTTAACCTCTCCACTCTGTAGGAGTTTTGTAGGGAAACAAATGCTTCAGACTGTAGTCTGCAGTAGAACACAGCACGACCAGGATGTACCTACTCTGTTCTCAACCAGCTACTAGCTCACCACCCAATACCTGTTCTACCAGGGAGGTGAAGACCACTTACTGCTTGGTACCTGTGGCTTCTCACAGGTACCCCTGGGTAAGAGAGAGAGCAGGTCAGAGTTGACCATATCACCTACCCTCTCTTGCCCTACTCTCCATCAAGAGCTACTCAGCTTGCTATGTCTACAGTGGGCACAGGAAAGGTGGTGCTATCAGTTTGGTTGGCATAGGGCAAATGGCTTAAGACATGGATGTGGCCCAAGCAGCTGGGCTGGCTGAATTTGCTGGAGTCAGTAAATTTGGGGAGGGGGGGGTTGGGTTTTGTTTTGTTGTTTTTTTTTAAGACCAGCTGAACTACTTAGCTCTGCAGGCAATGTTCTCAGCTCTACAACAGCTGTATTCAGAGGAGCTTAGAGAGAGGTTTTTTAGCACCTGGGACTGCCAGTGACTGCTTTGCCCTTTGATTTGTGCTCAAGTGACCTCAGAACAGTTCTAAGTTTTGTGGGGCTGTGGTACTAAAGGAAGGCTTCTAATGGGTCATGTGCCCTGCTGCCCTGCTTTGTGTAATGCTGGCTCTCAACTACCTTCACCATGCCTTTGAATTTTCAGCCTTTCACACTTTAGGCAGCTTTAGAGCTTCCTTTCATTCTTGAAATGGGACAGAAGGACCAGCTTAGGAAAGATCCTTTTTAAATCTAGTGCATGTACTTTAAACTCAACCAATAAATTTGATGTTCAGAGTGGTTTCCAACTGGCTCCTTTAGTCTCTGGGTTCCAGCACTGAGAGGATTTATGTTTCACACCATGTACTGTAGAACCAGATATTTAAATCAAGAACATACTCATCCAAGCTTCACAGGCAAGTGTACTGCTTTGGATAGAAATATGGCCAGCATCTTTATGCTTTGTTGTCACTTAAGCATTAAAACACTCCACGCCGACTCGCATACTTCTCTAAACAGTCAGGTCGCTTAGATTAAATGCCAGTTTCACATTATGAAACAGGTTGTGTTCCTGAGAACTAAATCACAAAATAACTACTGTCCTAGGGCAGGAATTCATGTGTATTCTTTTTGCACTGACCTCTCTCCAGCATTTCCAGATTATAGGTTTTATGTTGTCACGAGCAGCAGCGGTCATGGTAGCTCTCAAAACATAACTGACGTCACTCTGGATCACAGATGACATAAAGCCCATCTATCAAAAAAACACCCATCATGGCAAAAGTAATGCAAAGCCTTTCCCATCTTATCTGCCACTTGATAAATCTGACTGCACTTGTCTGAATCTTTTTCCCTAGGGCTTGTTAAATTTCAGCAGAATTCTCCTTCGTGTTGTGAACTGAATATGAAAAAGCAAAGTGGCCAAATTGATACTCAGCAAAGCTAAAATGCACAGTAACACTGACGCAGAAGGTGAGCAAAACACAGCTTATCAGCATGATTTTCTAAGAAAATACTAAGGGGAAGAGCTAAAAAAAATAAAAGGAGCCTCTTCAGGAGAGAAAGAAAGAACCTCGTGTATCTTGAAAAGGGAAAAGGATAAAAGACAGATGACTGATACAAGCAAAGATAAAACCGTAAGCCACCCAGCAACTCCTTCTTTGACATTCCCCTTTGAAGGCAAACTACTGCAGAGCAGAATATTCTAATATAAATATTTTGGACTACACTTTGCATCCAGTTCCACCAGTGTGACTCCATTACTACTAGCAGGGCTACGCTAGGGTCCCAGGTGGCAAGGATGAAAACAGAAACTCATTATGGAATGAGAAATGTAAGAATGCTTTGGTGAAAGCACATTCCCCGCAGAGCGCCACACAAGTGAAAAGAACATTTAAATAATACTGGCCCTTGATCCTTATAAAAGCTGAGAGCACATTTATTCAGCTTCAATTCCAAAAAAACCCAGCCACAGTTTATAAAACGTGCTTGATCCTTGTGTAAGACCCTTTGGCATTTTCTTTCAGAGACAAGATCTCCAGATGTTATTTTTACAGATCATCTTAAGTAAATGTATGTGTTTAGCTAAACAGGCTTAAAAGCCACCTAAGAGAACAATGATAAAATGCTTCACTTGATTTATACACCAACTGCCAAACATTTGTTTATGAACAGCTGGTTGAGAAGGTGATTTGAGAAGTTCTTCTGTCTGTAAATACCAGCATAGTGAACTCTTCTACTTACAGATAGATCCAAATTGTAAACTTAATTAGTGAAGAAACGGCACTGGAGTCTATGTCTAAAGTAACTTTCAGCTTATCCATGCCCACGGAACATTCATTTTACAACATCTCTAATGTGTAGTGTGTAATCATTTACAACTTTTCAATTAACAAAACACACAAAATATTGTGTTGAAAACCTAGAAGTTGCTTTCCATACAAGCTGCATGAGCAAGCTCAAGGCTGTTTTACATGACAGCCCTTCTAAGTTAGCTCATGTGCCTCCCCCATAACTCTGCAACCACCATCACATGGATTCAGCAGCCCAGCTTTCTCCCACACCCCCATACCTGTTCTGCCTAGATTTGCCACATATGTCCAGCAGGAGTCTCTGGGAGACCTCAGCCATCCCCTGCCTACCTCCATCTGTTTCTTTGCAGAGTTTCTGCAGTTTCCCATGAGCACAACAGCTTGCAAGGGTCTAAATGCCACAGTAACATTCCTAATTCAAAGGCTGATATAATCTACAATCTACAAAGCAAAGCTGATCCCAGGAAAATGGATTTTTTTCTCCCCTTATTCCTCTGTTTTGCAACAACATGACAATTCTGAAATGACAGAATCCAGGAACCTTTTCTGTAATTAAATTCTAGTTCTGAAGCAAAAGTCTACTTTCATCCCAGGTCTAATCTAATATCAGGGTACGATGAGGGCTTTTTTTAATGAGGATTTTCTTTGTTCACTGAGAAACAAAGCAGCAGCTTTGTTGTAGAAAGTCACATTTAGTTGAAATGAAGATAATGGCAGTCCAGGACCTTTCTGTAGATTCAGTGAGATTTCACAGTATCACCAAGGTTGGAAGAGACCTCGTAGATCAAGTCCAACCCCTGCACCACCCTCACCAAAACGTCTAACCATGTCACCTCAGACAGAGCCTTTTCATGTCCCTGTACAGCTCATGGAAAAGGTGGAAGATTGTGCAGACTGATTCAACCCACTCACAGTAATCTCTGCATCCCCTGAAGGACATCCCTATCTCCTTCAAGGAGCTATGACAAAAATCCATCTACTGTCACCACACTCTTTTCTTTGCACTTCTGTTGCACACATAGTAACAGGCAGAACCTTTTGAGTGCTTTCTTGCTACAAAGAAACTATTGGGAAGTTGTGGGAGTACATCATTAAAGGAGCAATGAGAAAAGGAATTGCATTTCAAACCCAGCTTTGGTGGTAGGCTTACTGTGAACCAAAGAAGTGCCTTAGAAGAGCCTTGTTTTGGTTAAGTCACACTGGAGCAAACCCTATTATATTCTTGAGTGGCTCTGCATGCAAGCAACAACCAAGACATTTACTGACAAGCATGGAATGCTCAGACACGCTTAAAACATTGAAGAGTTTCATCACATGAAAACTTCACAAAAGTCATTGCTTAGAAAACGGTTGCAAAAGGGACAAGATGAAAAATGTGTCAGACTGAAAAGGAACAGTAGTCCATTTTGAACGAGGCAAAAGGGATTTAGGAGGTAGGAAGCAGAGAAAGAGAAGCTGGAGATTTGTTTTAAGACATTGTGGTTATAAATGATAAGAAAAATAAGTATGGAAGCAGCATATTTGTTTCAATTTCCAAAAGCATTTGACAAGTTTCCATACGAAAGATTAATGACTAAGAGGCACAGAACAAGAATAAAGACATAAAAAAGTCTTCTGTGTATAAAAAAAACAGCTCAAATTGTTGTTTTGGCCTTAGAAGAAGACTACTCTTCTTCCACAAGAGATCTTTTCCTTACAGTTATAAATTGAACATTAACCTGCAGGTCTGGATTTGAAGGGCTGCTTTAAGAAGGAAGTCACCCATTTGTAAGAGTTTGCTGTAGCTGTAATTCTCTAAAGCTACAATCAAGACAAGGCTTATGGGCCAGTGTAGTCATAAAAAAGGGAAAACTCCACGTTCAGGTGTGGGATAGAAGCAGTGAGCTTCCAAGCTAGACACAAGGATGGTGCACATCCTTTGAGGTTAATTACACACGTTAAGTTGGGTAGACAAAAAAGCTGGTTGGCAGCTGTAAAAGCAAAAGGAGCATTAAAAGGGAAGTGGTGACATGGTGGCTATTCTGTAAAGGACTAGACAGGTATGCCTGTGGCAGATGGAAAGATTAACAAAGGGAAGAAAATTATAATGTGCTGCAAAACTACTCCTTCCTTTGTATTCATCTCTCATATTGCCAACTTGTAATTAAAGTTTTAGTTCCCTGGTTGCCACAGACCATTGGAGAGCTGCTGTGTATTTTTTCCAGCTACATGAGTTGGTCCAAGAAGAAATTTTACCCACAGAGTTTGGCTCATGCAGAAGGCAGGCAGGTGTCCAGCCTGCTCCTAGAAATGTGCAGCAGTTGCTTCCTTGCTTTGTGAGCAAGCATATATAGGATGAGCCTGCTGTGACCCTGCCTATTTTACCCCCCTTTGCACTCAGCTTCATTGTCAGCACAGAGTCCCTGAGGTCAAGGCAGTGCACTCTGGGCCTGGGCATTAAACGAGAAGGTTAATTATATGTGATGGAAAATGATTTGCCTGATATCTAGGTTTTCTAATCTAAAAGACAGATGAAGCATGGTCAGATTTATTTTTCCTAACACGACAGAAACTCCCACATTTACAACTTCTCATTCCTGCTGGCTTTGCAAACTTGTAATAGAGGGAAACTGGGTCCTATTCTGGTCTGTATTATTGATGGAGGGGCTCTCTCTGCCTAACCTCAACATTACTCTCTGCTCTTATGTTCATCTCCAGGACTCCAAGGGGGACAATCAAGCCACACTATTTGGCTAGCAACATTTTACTGCTGGATTTTACTGATGGCAGAGCAAACCCAGGTTTGTTACCCTTTAAATCCCCAAATGAGTTTGCAGAGTGGGCAGTACTTGCAAACCTGTAAACTCTGTTTATATGCAGCTATCAAGTAACATGGGCTTGCCTAATACTTCCAATCTGTAACACAATCATATGACAGACTGTCATCTTTTGATCATAAAAGCACAACAAAGCATCCTCTGGAGGAACAATAAAACATACTTTGGAGGAGCTTTTTTAGTTCATACTTACTGCATACATATGAAGATGAGCCATGGTACCTCAAGGCTACACATGAAATAAATCTTGGAAGAATAAGAGATCATGGAATCAGTGAGATGTGGCTCTCATGTAGCATGGCCCACAGAGGCCAGAGGCCATTCTTCAGGAGAAAATGGGAAATAATAGAACTAGGATAAGGCAAACAACCTAGGAAATGTGTGAAAACCCAAATTGTCTGAGTTGTGACAAGAAAACACTGAGAAAATACCACTAGACTCACATCCCAATGCCTGTTAGCAATAAGAAGGGAGAATTACAGTATGCAATAACAACAGCTAGAATATGCAGATGTGTCACATTGATCCTGTTATGCAATCCTTACGATAATGGGATCCCTCTGTTACTACTTGAGGTAGTTAAGAGATCTTAATGCCCATTAGTAGATATCTGTTGCATTACAAAGACTGCATTCAAATCTATGCCGGTGCTTTGCTGATGGAAAACTAGAGATCAGGGGAAAGAGAAGGCTGAGAGGCAGGAATATAATTGTCTGTTAAAGATGCTGCTGCAAAAAATCCCTCCACTGAGAACTCAGGGCCTGAAATCCCTGGATGAATAGCTGGAAGGGTTGGTTAGCTCTCATGTCCCAAATGAGCTCAACTGCTGAGGTAAAACACTGGAAGAGAGGCAGTCCCTAAGGAACACCAAATGGTGTATGTGAGTCACTGGTTATTACATCTTTACATGTGTAAGAGACACCCATCAGGTGGTGCTGAAGCAGTTTGTTATAAGGAACTATATGCTAGGAACCTTCATGGAGATAAATGATTTCCAGACCCACTGCTTGAACCTTCCACAATGATAGCCCCCTTGCCCTCAAGAGGCCAATCTTTGCCACAATGGTTACATGCAAGACTCTTTCTGCTGAACTGGATAGCTTGTGTTTGTTTCATCTTCATTCCACCTTAAATTCCACTCAGACAAGAACAAAAACCAACAGAAATGCAGGCTCTGCTCTTTTTGAAGGGAAAACATATGACACATGTTCCAAATCACATTTTGATTTTAATGCTTAGAATGAAGACCTTGAATTTCAGCCAGAAATATTCTTAGTCTTGAGGCTGAAAGTCCTTAATCTTGGGAGTCAATAAATCAGTTGTGACAAGCCTGAGCTGGCTATGGTTTATTATAAAATCAAGCTTGATTATCTACTTGAGGTAATTAGACAGATCAGAACAAAAGGACACAGTGTTAAAAGGCAACACATGTAGGAAAAACTGGAAGAGATCTTTTACTTTACACAGGTCAGTGAATAGTACAAGAATAAACTTGTACTTCAGGGGTTTCTTGTATGCTGTATTCTGGATATTATAAGAAAGGGACCCTACAGTATTTATAATAAGCAGTTTATTAAATCAGCTACTATTGGAGCTGCATGCTGTACAGAGTCCTGGAACTCAGGTGCAGCAGCCCAGCTCTCTTCTCTCACAACCCATGACCCTTTCCTATGTCCTTAGAGAGTTGTAAGAGTATTAAAAGCACAGTAAAATAAAGAAAGGATGCTATGACATTTATTACATTAAAGGGCAGCAGTGCTGTGTTTGGGTAGATATTAGAGAATTAAAAACCATCAATCTGCTCAGTTTCCTCTTTCCTGTCCTCTTGATATCAATTAGATTATTTCTATTTTTGAGAAATATTTATTGTAGTGACTACTCTAGCAGATAAAGTGGCAGCATATTCTGCAATGCCTTGAAAATACTTCTACAAAGCACACTCAATACACAAAACTGTTATGAGAAGACCACAAAAAATGAGGTTTCAGTAATTATTCCTGGAAAAGACTAAAATACACAAAATTGTTACCAAAAGACCACAAAAAATGAGGTTTCAGTAATTATTCCTGGAAAAGCCTAAGTCATGCAAGTCCTAATATAGATCAAGTCTCAAAACTGAAGGTTTCCAATAGAAGGGTTAAACAAATTTGCTCTGTTGGTGAGCAGTGAAGGGGAAAAGTACCTGGGGGTTCTAGTGGATGAAAGGATGACCATGAGCCAGCAATGCACTCTTGTGGCCAAGAAGGCCAATGCCATTCTGGGGTGTATTAGAAGGGCTGTGGTTAGTAGGTCAAGAGAGGTTCTCCTGCCCCTCTACTCTGCCCTGGTGAGGCCACATCTAGAATATTGTGTCCAGTTCTGGGACCCTCAGTTCAAGAAGGACATAGAACTGCTTGAAAGATTCCAGCACAGAGACACAAAAATTATTAAGGGAGTGGAAGATCTCTCTTAGGAGGAGAGTCTGAGGGAGCTGGGGCTCTTTAGCTTGGAGAAGAGGAGACTGAGAGGTGACCTCATTCATGTTTATGACTATGTAAAGGGTGAGTGCCAAAAGGATGGAGCCAGGCTCTGCTCGGTGATGTCCAGTGACAGGACAGAGGCAGTGGGTGGAATGATCTTAGAGATCTTTTCCAACCTGGTTAATTCTGTGATTCTGTGAAGTTGAGGTGTAAACACAAAGAGGAATTTTTTCCCTGTGAGGGTGACAGAACACTGGAACAAGCTGCCCAGGGGTGTTGTGGAATCTCTGTTTCTGGAGATACCAAAAGTCTGACTGGATGCTTTTCTGTGTGTTCTACTCTAGGTGATCCTGCTCTGGCAGGGGGGCTGGACTTTAGAGGTCCTTTCTAACCCCTAACACTGCCTGTCCATGTGTCTGTGATAGATGCAGGACTAAATAGGGTAAAACTTCATCACTGCAGTTGGTTATAGTATTTAACATTTAGTTGTAGTAAAAGGAACCATTTGAAATATGACTGTATCAGAAAGAACAAAAGAGTTGGAGAAACCAAACTTGCCCTCTCCTTCCAACTGCAGTCTGGATGTGTCTTTTCTGAAACACCATCTGTGCTGCCAGATCTTTAGGAAAAAAGGTGACAATAAGCACATCTGCACCATTTCCCATGGTGCTGTATCCTCTAACTGCTAGCAGAGGTCTTTCACTTCTCTTTTCTTGAATTCCTCTCTAAAAATTATAGCAGGATAGCCAAGAAGGAAGAGAAGGTAGGAACTATCTTTCCATTTCTAATATACATAATAGAGTTTGCCTGCTTCTCAGTGCCTGACTCAGAATATCAGCTGAAAAGAGTTAAACTGCTTTTACACTAACCACCATGTAACTGCTGTGCCAAAAGCACTGCTGCTTTTCATGTCAATCAGTATTATCCCATTGTTTCCTTGTGGTCCCTAACCTACCTGGTTTATCTAAGTGAAAGAAAACAGACCATGTGCAATTTGGGCTAGGATTGACTCTTAAGTGTTCAGGCAGTGTTTAACTTTTGGGAACTCTCCATCTCTAAGCCTTTCCTGAACAGAAATAACAACAACAAAAAAAAAAAAAGGACTAAATACTGTAGGCATTGTGGAGGAGATTAATTATACAGGAAAATCAGGTAGGGTCGAGGAAGGAAAAATAAATCAGAATAAGAAATGTGCAATTATAGGAAAGGCAGATAAAGTTGTCCTTGTCACACAAACAGACCTATTGCATTTCCAAAGCCACAGTAACTTAAATATTTGGTCAGAACACAATCTGAATGCATGCCCTAGAGCATTAGAGCATATTGTATGTATTAAGTTTAATTATCTTTCACCTCCATGTCCACTAACAGAACGATGCAGTGGCCAGCTGCTTCCCATTATGGAGACATTACTCAGAGCTGATGTCACACACATGATTTGTGACCACAGGAGCATGAGAGGGTGCAGTAAACCCACAATTTATCTGACCAAACTCAAGATTAGCAATGTGTTACCATACAAACTTCGCACATGCCCAGGAATTAGGCTTACTGAAGCCCAATTTCCTTCTTCGATGAAGACCACCAAAAGACATTCTCTTACACATTGCCTCTGCTGATACTTCACTGAGACAGTGATGCAGTGAACTGGAAGTGCATCTTCAGGCACATTGTGAGACATCACTTGTGTACAATAATCAAAAGGCATTCGAAGGATAGGTGGGAGAAAGGAAACCATCCCAAGATCAAATGTACAAGCTTCTCTCAAACAAATGTACACTTCTCTTGCTTGCTCTCAAGGGACCAAGCTCCGAGCAGCAACCTAGCCCTTGCAGGCAGAGTGCCTTACCAGGGAAGAGCAAACTGTTTTATAGCCCTTGATTTGGGGTTGGCTGCCTGGGGATTCATTCATATTCAAGTCTTCCCCTCTCGAGGAAGTCTTGCTTGGCAACTCCCCAGAATGGTGCCATCTGTACAATCCTGATCACTGTGCTCTCCTGAGAGTCTTCTGCATGGATCAAGTTAAGAGCCCTTCTGGGAATGCTCTGCTCATCTCCTTCAGGCCATCTACACAACCTATAAACAGCTTTGGCTTAAGGGCTTCATGTAGCCTTACTTTCACCCTGCCACCTAGACACAATGGCTGTGTTCTGCAGGTCACCTTCAAACAGTCTGCCATTAGCAAGCTCTATTTTTTTTTTCCTATGAAAGTAAATAATCTGATATTCATATCTTATCTTTGACTAGTTAAAATGGTCAGTTTTCTCTTTCTGTTGATTTTGATCCATAGGAGCTCAATTTTCCCAACAACAAATAGGGATTACACTGGATTCCCCATGTCAGCCAAAGAACGTGGGGTCAGATGGGGAGCAATGTGTGAAGGGGAAGCACTGCAGATAAACTGTGCTTCAACAGAATTGAACAGTCAGTAGCAAATGGTTCCAAACAGCCTTCTGGCTTACTTTAAGCAGTGGGATGCTCATAATTACTCATGGGCTTTCTTCTCTAGAATAAACAAACACAAAGAAAATAGGAGGAATGGAGGCTTTCCAAAGAGAGATAAAAGATGAGGAAAACTTATACAAAAATAAAGTATTTCCTTATGTTACTTTACTGTACTTCAAATAAAAACATGGCAAACAGATTTTTGGTGGTACAATTACCAACAGCCAGGAAGTGGGGAGGGAAAAAATAAAGACAAGAAAAGGGTTCCAGAACAAAATGCCAAAGCACCCAAACAATATGGCTTGCATAATAAATTTACTCCTGTATTTTGTGACAGTTAAGAAGGTGATAAATAAAACACAAGCTTTGCACTCTGTAATTCCCTTCATTTGCTACTTCTGTTCATTTGGGACATTCATCCCCTCACACTCTGTTAAAAAGCACTATTTTTCTTTAAGTGCTGAGGAGATTTTAATCATTATCTTCATCCTTGGTCTCAATTAAAGTCTAATATAGAGGAGGCACTTGAATGACCTAAGAGGGACACTCAACCCTGAATAGTGTCAAAGGCACTTGGAGTTTCTGCCACATTTCCTCTGGCCGTCAAAACCTCTCTCTTCTTTTCCTGTTGTAACCTAACTGTGTTTATTCCTAGCACTTTAATGTCCCCTGGTGTGAAGTCTCCTTGAGTAACACTCACATGATAGAAAGTGTGATTAACTCTGCAGGTGCTTTTCAGGTCAATGAAAAAACCTACTTGTTACACTAATATGTAATATTTCTTTAGAGACATTTCCAGCGGTTCTACATCTCAGGACTCCCAGAGAACCTTTTCTCTTTCACTTTTGCTGCTCTCCTGTGTCTCGAGAATAAAAACACATGGTTTTATCTGGGTACAAGCATGATTAAGCCTTTAGAGTATGTTTCACACCTCTTTAATTATTTTGATTGGCCGTTCAGATAATTTAAATGATAAATATTTTCCTCTTGATGGAAATGCAATGTTTCTGTAGTAAAGACTATAAAGTAGGAAGAAAACAGAGTAAAATTAGGAAAACTGTATGATTTTCTTCAGAGTATGCCTTACTGTACTTCCCTTGAGCCATCAGTTGGCTTGCTATTGAAACACAACACATAAACCAGGTTGGGAAGCTGTAAGAGCTGAGAAGATGCTTTTTTGAAGATACCTTGTAACCTTGAGAGTTTGCAAAAGCTGTGGAAAATTCTGCAGGTTTTACTGACTTTTTGTGTCTTTCTTGGGCTCTGTGGTAAAGGGTTGGACTTGATGATCTGTGAGGTCTCTTCCAACCTTGGTGATACTGTGATACTGTGATGTTAAGGCAGTAAGGTGTTCAGAGCAAGGGGAAACCTGTTGCACACTTCTGTGTTGTTGAGGCACTTAGTGCCATGGTCTAGTTGAGTGGCTAGGGCTGGGGGATAGGTTGGACTGGCTGATCTTGGAGGTCTCTTCCAACCTGGTTGATTCTATGATTCTAAGGGGAACAAAAGCACACGGAGTACACCTTTGCCAGCTGCCTGTGTGCTTCAAAGCTTCCATCTGGAGTGTGATAAGATTTAGTCACAAATCAGAGATGCCCAGGTAGTTTCTCCTAAAACAAGTGACTGTCTTCAGGTCATAATACAAGTGGCTAATTTAAACACTTTTGTGGATATAGACTGCAATCAGTTAACAGCAACTCAGAAAAGGAAGTTGTGCTTTGTTAGGTATGTCTTGGATGATTTGAGTCGTCTGTTTATTGGTGTATTGGCTCAGTGCAAAAAAAAAGGGAAGGTTTAATAGGTAGGGGGACAGCATGGTTAAAACAAAATGAGACTGCCAAATGGCTGTCAGTGGCTCCAAGCCTCCAGTAATGAAGAGGCCACAGAAGGAGTATACACATGAGAGCTGGCAGAGTCTTCTGGTCAGCTGACTGCTTAAAGTCTTCAGCACTGCTTAATGTACAGTCTTTCTTCAGGGAAATATAATCAAATATACCTTGATTTCCTACTTGATTTGATTTTTCTTCCTTAACATTACAAAAACACTACACAACCAGAACAATGAGGGATGTGTTTACAGTTTAGGCAGCATATGATGATCTGCAGCTGGAAGTAATTCATAAGCCATGCCTCATCTCTTTTATGGTAGGAAGACACTGAAGCTTAAAGGACTTTTCCATAGCCAAGGTGGACGCCAGAGGAAATTCCTAAATCTCATCCCACCCTTATTTTTTCTCAATTAATCCCTAACTCTTCTCTGCATAGGAATTGATGACCTCTTGAGATATCCAAGTGAACTGGAGAAGGAAAAGTCATCATGCCAGCCTTCCCTCTGATATGCCCATCACATGGAAAAATGCTTGAGACTAATTGGAATCTAAATATAGTGACTGACTCTAGTTGCAATCTGTGTTCTGAAGCAAAAGAATCTGGATGATGTGTCTTTGAAGACTTGGAATTCTTGGGCTATCAAAATTCTGGAAGGTGAATTTAACCTCATGTCTTGGTGTTCAGGAGTCTCTAGATCAGTATTTCCACATTGTTTTCTGTCATCAAAAAGCAAATCTAGGATTGTAGTTTCAGGATTGCATCCATTTACTAGCAGATGTTGCATCTAAAAGTGAGGTTTTGCTGAGTTATGACTTGATTTGGAAACACAACCTCTGCTTTGGGAAAGCCTCTTCTTTATATTAATGATCAAGAGGAAAGCCCAAGAGAGAAAGAAGCACTGCAGTGCTGACTTGTTTTGTACATCTCTGCCTGTGAAAAAAGCTGATACTCAACACTGTCAAAAGCACAGCCTGGGCAAGGTGATCTGATTGGAATTGACAGCTCCTGTGTTCCACTGAAATCAGGTCAAAAGACAAGTGTGTGGGAAAAACAAAGGCAAATGGAAAAGCAGAAAGGTTGGTGTAATAATATTTCACTCTCTACTGTCTTAAAAAACACATGCCTGAGGCCACAAAAATGGGGGATGTTTTTTCCTATACTTTTTTGGTAAGCAAGATGTTAGGCTTCAAAGCTATCTAGTCTCTGATTTCACTAGGATTTTGGACAAGTTAGCAATGTCCAACTTCACTAAAAGCAGCTGGAGGCCACTGCAAGCTTTAATATGTTGAGGCTGAAGCATGTTGGCCAGACTCACATGGAAAAGTGTAGCTTAATAACTATTCTGTAAATAAGCAGTAGACACCAGCTCTCAGCTGAAACATGTGGGCCAGGCTCACATAGAAAAGCATATCTTAATAATTACTCTGTAAATAAGCAGTAGACACTAGTTCTCAGAATACCTTTGACTTTTAAGCAGATCTACAATTATCATCTTGGATGTCTGTCCTCCTGGCTTATTATTTTTCTCTATAAGAGCACAGACCTGAAGTTCAGGGCATGGGCTTAACTATGTCTAAAAGAATTGCCACTTATGTACCACTCTCCATGCTCATTAGTACCAGGGAACTTCTTGATATATGCCATTTTTGACTAAGAAGTGTTCAGACTAAATAATTTTGAAGAGAAACACCTCAAAAATGCATCACATTTTTCAGGGCAATGAAATGTTTGTTAGTGAAAGGAGGATCAAACTGAACCAAAGAAATAATTTTTCTGGCAGGATGCATGAGATGCTTGAGCGTGTCCAGAGAAGGGCGACGAGGCTGGGGAGAGGCCTTGAGCACAGCCCTACGAGGAGAGGCTGAGGGAGCTGGGATTGGTTAGCCTGGAGAAGAGGAGGCTCAGGGGAGACCTTATTGCTGTCTACAACTACCTGAGGGGAGGTTGTGGCCAGGAGGAGGTTGCTCTCTTCTCTCAGGTGGCCAGCACCAGAACGAGAGGACACAGCCTCAAGCTATGCCAGGGGAGATTTAGGCTGGAGGTGAGGAGAAAGTTCTTCACTGAGAGAGTCATTGGACACTGGAATGGGCTGCCCGGGGAGGTGGTGGAGTCGCCGTCCCTGGAGCTGTTCAAGGCAGGATTGGACGTGGCACTTGGTGCCATGGTCTGGCCTTGAGCTCTGTGGTAAAGGGTTGGACTTGATGATCTGTGAGGTCTCTTCCAACCTTGGTGATACTGTGGTGCCTTTATAAAACAGGTGACCTGCTGATGCCATTTGCTGAAATAAAGTGTATGAACACTACATTCAGCAGTGCCAAAATTGCCTTTTAAAAGGACCAATGCAAAAGTAAACTAAAACATTCTCAGGTGACTTTGGGTCATCATTTTTTTCTGCTAGTCTTAAAATGTAACAAAACAGCAGACTTGAAAGTACTTGAAAGATGTGCTTGAATCAGAGTTGCTGAGTACCCAAAGAGGATTCAGATCCAAAGAAATGTGGAGTGCAAGCTATCCTTTCCCTTTTACCTGACCAAACTTCTCAAAGTCTAGAAAAGAGCCATTTACAGCCTGGATAGTTCAAAACTGGACTGGAAGATTTCATCCAAACTTTCCTGGGATTTTCTTATTCTCTGGTTTGAGACAAACTGTGAGAAACTGCATCCCAAAAGGCAGGTTTTGGGAAAAGAACTGCTGAACTTCCCCTGCTGAAAGGGGAAGTTTAGAATGAGGATGCTTTTCAGTCTTAACTATTCCCCATCAGTCTGTAACACATTAACTAATGCATTATTAAACTGCAGTTTGTTGTATGAATTATGCATCTATAATGCACAAATGCATGCATTACTGTATGTGCAATGTAGAAGCCAAATATTATGGAAAATGGTAAGCTTTCTGGACAACAACAAATGCAAAGAAAATATATGTATAAACAGAAAAGATATTATCCAGTTATTAACAAGAATCCATCTTTACAAATGAAAGGCTCTGACATTTGCCCGGATCAAAAATCCAATTTTACAGCACTGGGAGATAAGGAATTAAATAAAGTGCAGATATCATCTAAACTGGTATTAAAAAGGTTAGCAGTGCTTAAAATTGATTAGTTACCAAGACCAGACAGCCTACAGCCCTGGCTGTGTGAAGTATATTGGCCAGATGTTTCAGAAGCTTTAGTTGTCGTCTTAGCAAACTCTCAGGGTAGGCAAGAGCTTCACATAGTGCAAAGTGGGGAGCATAACTATGTTACAAGGTGGGCATCCCAGAGTGTTATGCAGCAGCAAAGTTAACAACAGTTCAGGAATAAAACAACATCAAAACCTTTAAAGAGACCATACCTAAGAGAGTAAAAATGCCATGCAGTTTAAGAATTGGGAACTTGCTGGTCTGAAGAAGGAAAGGCTGTGAATGGATAAGTTCTTTGAAAACTGAATCATGAGAGAACTAAGGGAGATGTCAGGATACACTTGAGTATCACACACCATTGGAATGGGCTGCCCAGGGAGGTGGTGGAGTCACCTTCCCTGGAGGTGTTCAAGAAAAGCCTGGATGAGGCACTTAGTGCCATGGGGTAGACGACTGGATAGGACTGGGTGCTAGATTGGACTGGATGATCTTGGAGGTCTCTTCCAACCTGGTTGATTCTATGATTCAAATTTCAGACTATGGTAGGTTATATAAAGATATCCATGAAAGATCACTCTCTCTCTCTAAGATTAATCTAAATTACTTGCTGCTTGCTTTCTTAACTGTCATCAAGGCAGGGGAAAAAAAACCACAAAACAGCAACTTTTTAAAGGCAGACAAAAAAGTTAACACTGGTACACTGATGTGTCATTTTCATCTCTGAGTAATGTCAAAGATGACAGTAGCAAAAGCAGCATGTGACTGCTGACAAAGATGAGTTCATTACTAGAATTAATAGCAAAAAAAGATTGAAAAGTCAGAAAGGGCTAAGGACTGCCTAGGTATTTGATTGAAACTGGTAGTGCAAACTCATACTGAATGCAGATACAGTGAAGTAAGTCTGTAAGTCTTCTCATGGTAAACTGCAGTTTTGCCATTATGGATTTACCATGAAAATGGGTAAAAAAACCTAAGAAATATAAAAGAGTCTCAAAGGAAAGCAGAAAGAGAGAGAATAAGTTATTCTACACCCTAAGAGTGAAACCAGGCAGCACTTGGGTAATTAATATTTATTACTTATGGTACCTTTAATAGATAGAAAATGCTGGACAAATACCAGCTGAGCTGTACAACACTCCTAAAATACGTGATAGACATAATTGGGGATGTTACAGTAGAGTTTGCAATGAAACAAAGCCCTGCAGATCCTCCTCTGTGGGGAAAAGCATGGCACATGAGATGAAGCTGCCATGTAGGGACTGTATAGCATAACTGAGGGGACAATTTACACTGCAAGAGAAGAGACAGAGGAAGACAAAAAGATAGGTGAAACTCCATGGGATATGTAACTGAGATATTAATAAATGAAAGCAGAAGAAAGTGATTTTGACAGATGGCTATTTTCAAGTTTGGAGGTAACTGCAGTCATGTCAAATGCAGCACTTAAAGGCAAGCCCTGCCAAAAAATGGAAAATGTTGCCTCTCTAACAGAACATAGAATCATAAAACGTCCTGAGGAGAAAGGAACTCACAACAATCTATGAGGCTAACTCCTGACTCCATACAGGGCAAGTTAAACAATCTGTCAAAGAGGATTGTCCAAACACTTACTGAATGACAGACTTTCTGCCATGATCATCCCTGAGGAGATGGTTTCAGTGCTTGAGCACATTCACAATTAAAAACTTTTTTTCATAATTACCAATCTGAACATGTCTTGATGCAGCTCTAAGCTCTTGTCTTACACCCTGTAACTGGACATCAGAGAGAACAACACTACCATCTCATGATGGAGTTGTAGAGAGAGATGTCTCCTCTTAGCCTCCTCTTCTCTAAAATGAACAAACCTATTCTCTTCAGCTGCTCCTCTTAAGCCTTTCCCTCTATTCCCTTCACCACTTTTGTTACCTCCCTTTGAACACATTGTTGATTCACACTGTGCTTTTCTTCAACCAAAAGCTCCAGATTCCTTTCTGCAGGGCTGTACTCCAGCCTTTTGTCCCCAAATTCACATGTACATCCAGGATTGCCCCATCTCAGGTGCAGAATCTGGGCTTTGACCTCCTGATTGCCATATGGTTGGTGATTGCCCAGCACTCTAATCTATCCAGATATCTATGTTAGGCTTCTCCACTCTTGAGGGAATCAGCAGCTCATCCATTGAAGAGAACTGACTCCTCAGGAGCAGATGGTTTTGCTTGTTTCTTTTAATCAAGAGCATGGGGTTAAGGAAAGAGACTGAGAATCAGTTCACAGCCTCCACCAGCTAAACCCTCTGCTTGAGACTGATTCATTATAAATCAGCTTTATTACAGCTTAGTTTACTCTCCTGTAAACCAGGTAATTCAGAGCCAGACCGTCCAGCTGTGAGCTGGCACAGCTCCACTCAGTTTCCAGTCTCAGAAGGGGATATATTTGGCCAAAATTAAGCATCATGCATCCCCGCTGATGGCGTGATTTACATCATGATCCAGCTCATCGCACCCATGTCTAAACAGATGAGTGGAGATGTGAGAGGATGCTGCCCTGATCCAGATGCTGCACAGCTCTTAAGATGAAATGGCAAAGAGGATATGCCTGGCACGTGGCTTGTGTCTATAGGACACTCACCCATATAAAAAAATTATCTACCTCATAGAAGCAATGAAGTTTTATTAAACACAGCTAATCAGGCCTTTACTCTTGATAACAAAGTCTGGTACGTCCAGGCTTGTTTGTGAAACATTGTTGGTTTCAAAATACTATTCTTACTGTTGTTAGAATAAATGATCCCCTGCAATGCTCTCCCAAACCATGTTTATGAAGTGAAATGACAAAATCAAACCAGAACAACCTCTTGAAGTTCAATTTATGGTGTCAGGCAGAAAGTAAATATGCACCAGACTAATAAGAAAGCTTCACTATTAATATCAACTAGGGTATAGGAGCTGAATCTCGGTCTAGTTGACTGGATAGGGCTGGGTGCTAGGTTGGACTGGATGATCTTGGAGATCTCTTCCAACCTGGTTGATTCTATGAATGGCCTTCTTCTTCTTCTGCCTAATCATCATAACTTCAAAATCTTACTCAGGTTAAGATTTTAGGCTTGAGGTGAGGAGAAAGTTCTTCACTGAGAGAGTCATTGGACACTGGAATGGGCTGCCCGGGGAGGTGGTGGAGTCGCCATCCCTGGAGCTGTTCAAGGCAAGGTTGGACGTGGCACTTGGTGCCATGGTCTAGCCTTGAGCTCTGTGGTAAAGGGTTGGACTTGATGATCTGTGAGGTCTCTTCCAACCCTGATGATACTGTGATACTGTGATTTTCTAGCTCAGGATATTCTTTGGCAGAACCTTAAGATATCGTACCTCAACAGAGAAACAAGTGCCTCTTTTACATGACCTGCCTCCTGGTCTTGACCCAGAATGAGGATCAGTGGCATAGTTTTTTAATCTCCCCAAAGAGTTTTAGCTTTTCACACAGTTAAAACATGGATTATACAGGCACTCCAAGAAGAAACTAATGCACAGTATGCAACATTAATAACAGGTAATGCTTTTAGAATGTAAAAATAGAATATCCTCCAAATAGAATGGAATATCCTTCCTAAAAATAGAATATCCACAGATTTTTGAAAGGACCTCAACAATTCATGGGTGGTACAAGAGAGCTCTATAAATCTTACCTGTCACAAGCTGTTGTCCAGCTAGTCCTACTGGAACCATTCCCAGGTTATTCATTGCTGTAGCCCAAGCCGTTGGATCAGTGACTGACATGTTAAGTTGTGTGGTATCTATAGCTATACTTCCCAACCCATCAGCTGCTGCAAGAAAAGAAACACTCTGTAAGTAGAAAAGTCTGAGATTGTTTTCATCCAAACCTTTCAGTGAGAATGAGCTATCATAACCACTATTTATTTGCAGTTTGTTTTGCTTCTGAATTCTGATTAGTCTTTTACAGCATTGATAACAGTGCTTGGTATTATATAGCAAAACATAAAGACATTGCAAATATTCCACAGGCACACGATGAAACAAGAGTGACTCAGGCTAGTTATAGGGAAAACCTTTTCACCATGAGGACAGCAGTGGAACAAGCTGGGGAGTCACCAAGTTTCAAGACTCAAGTAGGTAGAGCCTTGAACAACTGGTCTGAACCTATGACTGGCATTGCCTTGGGCAGGAGGTTGGACTGAAGACCTTCCAAGGCTTGCCTCACCCTGAGTGCATTGCCCTGAAATCCTCTGATGTAATTGAATTAGCTGTAATTTTGTGGCAATTTGTCAGAAAGCTGTGACAACCAAACACACTCCATGAAAAGACCTCTTTTCCACGAGGAGCAATGCTTTTGGTAAAGGTTTGAGTAGACACTACTCCTTAACTAGAAAGAGGTCCAATCAAATGGATTCATTCTGGGAGATACCAAGTTCTGTTGTAAAAACAAAAGAGAATTATCATGACTATAGGGGATCAAATAACTAAGGGATGGCATCTCTCTGATACTGAGCCCCCAAGCACCAGGTCCTTCAATTCTTCCTAGTCACAGCTGAAATAATTTCTTTCCAGCTGTTTTCTTATGGCCTTTGCAGAGCTGAGATATTTACCGGCAGCCATTGTTTTTCCCCAGTTCCTTTTGTTCCCGTTAGACTTCTTCAGCTAGGAATAATTAGCTACTGTATTAGCAGCATCTTGAGATGGGATGTCATCAAATGCAGGATCCACACACAGCTCATAGGTCTCTGAAAGAGAAGAGACAAAATCAGCTACCAACTGCTGCAACATAGCTGCAAAACAGCAGACAGCTTCGGGAATCCACTTAAAGCTGTTGCCCAGTCTGGCTGGATTGACAGCTCCAGCCTCCTTGCACACATTTAGTGGCTGCTCTAGAGGTGTTTCAGTGAATGCTCATCCTTGCCTGCAAAACAAACAGTGCCATGTATGAACCTGTCATGCTGCTGAAAAGCCTTTCACAAATTAGGTCTTATCAGTAGCTACACAGCATCCCCAGCATGAAGGCATCAGCTGAAGGAACATATTAGGGAAGTAATATCATTTGCTTTTTTTTTTTCAATCTTAACAATTAACTGATGCTGCAAGTTCCAAGGAAACAGTCTCCTGAGCTGAAAGGAGAAGGAAAAATTCCTCTGCAATGACTTAAGAGAATGGAGTGTACAGAGATGTGGAATAGTGAGAAAGGCCAACAAAATTGAGAAGGATGCCTGCTCCTTAACTAACACTGTATCTTTGACTCACTAAGGTTAGTTAGCTAGAAGCAAAGGTGCTTCAGCCTAAACTGCACTGTTTTCATCAGGTATCTGTCAGAGCATGAATTTTACAGGAAGGCAATTTCTTGCTGTTGTTATTGATGTTCATGAAGCTCACCACAACAGCACATCACTGATCAAAAGAGAGATGAACAACGAAGCAGGTAAGAGATGTAACCAAAGGCTGTGAGCTCTCAGCACTCACAGCAAAGTGAGCAAACGCTAGGGTGAGGATGATCACAGAGATATGTCCCTCTTGGTCCCTGTGCACTGTGGGCAAAAGGGGGCTGTGTTTTTTTGATTGGCCAGTAGCCTAAGCAGTCTGACCTATAACTACAACTAAGTGCTTAAGAGATGTTCAGAGAGGTCATTAATGCTGTGCAGGTGCTTCTCAGTGACTTGGGCAGCACTAAGATATTTGTGCTGTCTGAAAAAAAAAATGCTTGAAAGATTTAAGAGGTTTCCAGCATGCAAACCTTAGAACTTCATCTTTAGAAACAACACACTTTAACACAGCTACACTACATTTTAGCTTAGAACTAGCCAGAGAGTTTTCTACTGCAGTTCCCTATCACTGTACAGATCACTTTAGAGGAACATGACCGCATCAGTAATTGCAAAAATGAAGAAAGACTCAGCATGAGACAATGCTGTGCAGTTTTTTAGTACATTGTACTTTTCAAACAACCAGCACAAGCAGCAGGTTGAAAAGCATTTTGTTCCAATCTACAGTGGGTCTACTTAAAAGTCAATATTTATCATCTCTTAAATATTTGAATTTGCAATTCCAATTCTTATTTGACCTCCACTATTCATTATGCATAACATCAAATAATCTTATGATAAAACTAGCTTTTAAATAACATCTATAAACACCCAACAAACATCCTCTGCAGGGAATGAAACTAACATAAAGCAAGCCACCTGAGATTTATGTCGAGTTTCCTGTTCAGCTTTTTAAACTTGTGCTTAGCTCTTTCCACTAAGGCTATAAGCTTCTGCCCACAAACATCTATTTCAAGGTTAGAGTTGGCTGAATTATTCCATGTCGATAAGTTATTTCTCATACAGGGCATCCCCTCCCCTTGCTCTTTATATGAATCATTCCCAAATCAATCCTGATTTACAAATAGATGCTGAATAGTCAAGATGAGAGCGGTTCACTTCTTCCTGTGGCTGGGAGCCTTGTGGCCTTGAGATAGGAAGGTGTGCCTGAAAACCAATAGCAATTAAATGCCTCTTCATACCTTGCTGTGTGCTAGTTGCTAGTCCTCACAAAGTATCACCTTGACTGCTGGGGAGGAAGGAGGTGCTGCCCCATGGTTTTGGGGCAAAGGCATCACAGACAGATATGGAGTATTGCCATAAGGGGTAGAAAACAGGTGTCAAACTCTCTCTGCCAACCCCTCTCCCTGTTTCACTGCCTTGCCAAGTGTGCACCAAGTGACATAATGAGGTCTACTGCCAAACTCTACGCTTTCTTCATCCCAAATCCATACTGCACTTGGAAATGGGAATTGGTTCATAAAGAATCAGATATTGAACTAGATAAACGCACCTCAGCCTATCAAGAATTAAGAGAATCATAGAATCAAGCAGGTTGGAAGAGACCTCCAAGATCATCCAGGCCAACCCAGCCCCAGCCAGTCAACTATACCATGGTACTAAGTGCCTCAGCCAGTGTTTTCTTGAACACCTCCAGGGATGGTGACTCCACCACCTCCCTGGGCAGCCCATTCCAATGGCAAATCACTCTCTCTCTCAAGAACTTCCTCCTAACATCCAGCCTAGACTTCCCCATACATTCCTTCTTTGGTGTCTGCCTTCTATTAGATTGTCCACCTGGTTCAGATCTTGGCATATTTTCATCAATTAGCCACATGCATTTGTTAAAGTCCTTGCAAAGGAGAAAAAAAAAAGTAACATCATGAACATAAAGCAGATTCAGTAGGTTAACTGGTCAAATCCCTGTTACACTATGCCAACCATTCTGTCCAATGTACATGAAAGACTGTGCTCAAAACTTTCATAGCCTATGCTGGCACTGGGCATCTTTGCTTTCCCTCTGGCCATCAAGTTTACTGATTTATCATAGACATGGATGCAGTGCAGGCTAAATCAGGGCAAAAGCAGGAAAGAGCACGTGAAGTGCCTAAAGTGGAACTAGTCCTATCTAACCAAGAACTGCTGCAGGCTATTTTGCCAGTGGAAAAGAGCTGAATAACAAGCATAAATGCACCTATGAACACTGAATCATTTGCAGCAAGCTGTAGGCAGAACTAATGCTATATCCTGAAGGACACAGCCTGTGTAAACTATCCTGCTTAAAAAGAAAAACATTAATTGTGAACATGCCTTCTGCTGACAACTCACCAGTTACATTAACACAGAGAAGTGTAACCTAGCTAAAATAATCTCACAGGAATTTCACACTTAGCTTTTGTTTAAAAACTTGAAAATTCAGAAGGGTAAAGTTTAAAAACTTGAAAATTCAGAAGGGTAAAGTTTAAAAACTTGAAAATTCAGAAGGGTAAAGTTTCATTAACACTTGAAGTGTGTCAAGAAAAGACTGGATGAGGCACTTAGTGCCATGGTCTAGTTGATTGGTTAGGGCTGGGTGCTAGGTTGGACTGGATGATCTTGGAGGTCTCTTCCAACCTGGTTGATTCTATGATTCTATGAAGTAAAATCATCTTTGGGCAACTGTCAGCATTTCTCTGTGTAGCCCAGACACTGCACTATTACACCCTTCATGACACTGGAAACAAAACCATCCAGGGAAACAAATAAACCCATTCACCAGGTCACATAAAAAGCAAAGTGCTGTGCTTGATGAAAAACACATTTAATAGCAAAATTCCCACTTAAAGGTAGAATGAATCGCTGCAATACTGGATTAACAGGCAAGATAGTGTAAGCTTGTGCAAGGACCCTGTGCATCCTGAGCAGACATTAATCAACACCATTTCACTGACAGCACACCTTTAGAAAGCATTCCTGATTTATCATTTAACTCCTCTAGGCATTAATGACCTGAAGGTACATGTAAAAGAAATCTGTGTTTATAAACACTTGTGCAGGGGAGTAGCTTTACTCCAGAGGAGTAATTTTAGAAGTAAATAAAGCCTGACTCCTCATTCACAGGAGAAAATGTGCAGCCTTCTTGGCAGCACTGTTCCTTGAGGTCTGAGAGGGGTAGGGATGTTAATACAAACTCCTTTATTTGAGAGCCTCTGATTAACAACATTTTAATGCCAAACACTTTGTAAAGCCATTCCATGGTGCTGTTTTTGTGGTCTCTCTTTTTGCAGACACAATGCAAGCACCAGTTCTGGGATGGTGGATTGTGGGAGACAATCAGACTTTCCCCAGACAGGTTGTCATGAAGATAAAGCACCCTCAAGTCCATACCAATGAGCACTTCACAGTCATAGCAGTCATAGCAGATTGTACTTAGCACGCATATTTTATACCAGGCAATTAAATGCAGTTACCCAAATGAATGCAGAAGTCGGTTATATATTGTGCATCAATTATCACAGGCAATGAATGCCATGAGACAAAGAAATTAACACAGCATAAAACTAATTCAATAACACAGCAGATTGCTAAGTTTAAATCCCACCCTTTAGATATCCATAACACCGTAGATGATGAATTAAGATGCAAAGCAAGGCTGATGAAATGCATGACTTTAACGAGGCTCTGTGGAGTGCCAGGGTCAGTGGCCAGCCCTGGGATGAGAAGCAGTTGTCTGTCTACCTATGACAGCAACCTACTGAGTGACCTCCAGTCATTCCACCTGTTTGTCTAATTTTAGTGACCACTAAATCTCTCAAGGAAAAGCCTGATGCCATCAACCTTTTGAAACCCAGGACTATGAGCTGCAAAGACACTAAATGTTACTGGTGCTGGTTCCTGACAAAACACAGACAGGAAGGAGCATTGTGGTGTCCTGCCAACTGTTGCACCTAGGTGAGTTCTCCAGTTCTTAAAAAGAACAGCACCTGCAAACTGTTTGTTACTGTTCACTGTGATTCACAGGACAGCAGTCATTAGCTTGGTCACACTCTAACTGACCTGCCAAGGTACAGGTCACTTACCAGGCTAGCTTCAACTGTCTTCTCAAATATATTAAGTCTTTTGTACTGGTTCTTCCCAGAGTTTTTACTTATCGAGCTCCAGACAGGATTGTCAGTAAAGAAGAAAGAAAAGGAAAGAGAAGATAGACAAGAATTGGCCATCAGCCACTATGCCATTTCAGAGAACCATAGAATCATAAAATCAATCAGGTTGGAAGAGACCCCAAGATCATCCAGTCCAACCTAGCACCCAGCCCTAGCCAATCCACTAGACCATGGCACTTAAGTGCCCCACTCAGTCTTTTCTTGAACACCTTCAGGCATGGCGACTCCACCACCTTCCTGGGCAGCCCATTCCAATTCTGTCAAGAACATCCTCCTAACATCCAGCACAACTTGAGACTGTGTCCTCTTGTTCTGTTGCTGGTTGCCTGGTCCTCTCTGAGCCTCCTCTTCTCCAGGCTAAACACCCCCAGCTCCCTCAGCCTCTCCTCATAGGCTTTGTGTTCCAGGCCCTTCACCAGCTTCATTGCCCTTCTCTGGACATGTTCCAGTATCTCAACATCCCTCTTGAACTGGGGAGCCCAGAACTGGACACAGCATTCAAGGTGTGGCCTGACCAGTGCTGAGTACAAGGGAAGAACAATCTCTCTTGCCCTACTGGCCACACTGTTTCTGATACAGGCCAGGATGCCATTGACTCTCTTGGCCACCTGGTCTCTTGTCTCTTCTTGGTGCTGGTCTCTTCTCACAGGTAAACAGTGATAGAACAAGAGGGAATAGCCTCATACTGTGACTGGGTAAGTTTAGACTGGACATTAGGAATTTTATTTTCCCATCAAGAGTGGTCAGGCATTGGAATGTGCTGCCCAAGGAAGTGGTTGAGTCACCGACCCTGGGTGTGTTTAAAAGTCATTTGGATGTGGTGCTTGGGGATATGGTTTAAGGTGAACTGTGTAGAGCAGTGATATTAGTTGGACTTGGTGATCATGGCCATACTGGTAAGACTAAGAGAACTTAGAGAGAGATCACAATATCTTCACAGTTTCTCTCTAAAAGTAACAAAGCCAATTGGCACAAAATGCATTTTCAGGAAGAACTGCTTATTTGAGATGCTGCATTACTTAAATCCTCTGCCCCAGTACTTCTTGAACATAACACATGGTACATGCAAAGGCCAGATTTCACTTGGAAAGCAGAATACTGGAAGACTTCAGAGTGAAAAAAAAAACCAACCAACAAAGGTAAAACAACAAAGATAAACAGGTGTTCTCCTGTGATGTTCCTTGAAAGGTCACCTGCTAATATTTCATGCTTAATCCCAGACTCAACTGGCATCTCAGAGCAAAGCTTTAACAGGTTACAAATGTGCTTTTTCTTTTGTGCGCGCTTCAGCAGCTGCAGTCTGGATATGTTGGAGTCTATAAATAACAGAATCTGGAGGCACATTAAGCAAAGCATTACACAAGTCCAGCTTAGTGATTGAAAAAGCATATGCAGTTCCAAAATCATCTAGAAGGGAAAAAAACCACCAACTTTGCAGACCAGCAATGCAGCAGCGCCTTGATAAAAACAGGTCTGATTATTCCTTGAACACGAAACACTGTTGTGAATTGCTGATTGTGTGTCGGTTTCTCACAGTGCCAAGATGGATTGCAATTGCAAATCACTTGCTTCTCATTTAAGAGGGCAGTGGTGTGCTGGATAAATTCATAGAATCACAGAATCAAGCAGTTTGGAAGAGACCTCCAAGATCATCCACTCCAACCTAGCACCCAGCCCTAGCAGTCAACTAGACCATGGCACTAAGTGCCTCAGCCAGGCTTTGCTTCAACACCTCCAGGGATGGTGACTCCATCACCTCCCTGGGCAGCCCATTCCAATGCCAATCACTCTCTCTGCCAACAACTTCCTCCTAACATCCAGCCTAGACTTCCCCTGGCACAACTTGGGACTGTGTTCCCTTGTTCTGTTGCTGGTTGCCTGGCAGAAGAGACCAACCCCCACTTGGCTACAGCCTCCCTTCAGGTAGTTGTAGACAGCAATAAGGTCACTCCTGAGCCTCCTCTTCTCCAGGCTAAACAACCCCAATCCTTCCTTTAAATCTCTTCATTTAAAGACTTTAAATTTAACAATGACAAAAAATTACTCTGCAATGTTCTAATTACTTACAGAAGTATTTTAATAATGGCCCTTATATCACACTGTTTCCTACCAAAGACCACCAATGGCTTTAGAAACATGACAACTCACACCACTGCATTTCAGACAACAGAGAGAGTACCCAAGACAAGCCTTGAGCAAACACACTTCATCAGGCTTTGCTGGAAGGCTGAATAATGAAATGAGATGTTTTGGAATGCCAACTTGATGCCATAAAGTACCTGGGCCAGACATTTTAAGTGGACTGTATATGTTATTTGTTATCTATCTGGGCTTGAGGAACCCCCTGTGTAAATGCATAGCAATTATAGAATCATAGAATCATCACAATAACAGGTCTGTGATGCCCTTAGGTCAGCATCCAACTTCTTAGAGGGACAAGTGGTGTTCAGCCACCCGAGACTTAGCAATTCTCAAACACCTTCTCCCACTCTACTGTAGATGTTTACTAGAGCTACTTCAAAGAGTTGCAACAGGAAGGGTTGTACTTTTGGAGTAGTTTCAAGAAAAACAGATGAAGAAACAGAGAAGACAACTCCTCCCCTCCTCCTCCCCCCCAAACAAACAAAGAAACCTGAGAGACACTTCCAGAAAGCATTTTAGCTTCTTAGTGAATCTAACATCAAAGCACTCTAATGCAGCCTCCTGGAAAAATGGACAGCTGGAAGGACAAGCCTTCTTTGTGGCAGAGGCTTGGGGCCAGTATCACACAGCCCATCAGAGGCAGAGGATCTTGTTATTGAATTTCCATATGAATACAAAGTGGTCTCTTCCAGTCCCAGAAGACCAGGAGACAGTTGAGTTTTACATGGCAACAGTTATGTATGGAAAAGTAATTGAAAGTGACTTTTTTAGAAGTTTCTAGAATGCATTCATTATAATTTTTCTTCTTCTTCAAAGCCTGTATAATTGAAGTCCTGGAGCTAAAGCGGCCAGCTCCAGCTTCTTCAGGCACAGACTCACGGGTAAAAAGAAATAAAACCCTTGTCAATCCAACTATTTTCATAGTCTTTAAGTACTCTTTTATCATTGGACCAATTTGTGACAGAATCACAGAATACATCTGGTTGGAAAAGACCTCAAAGGTCATCCAGTCCAACCCTCAACTCAGCACTGAAGAGGATGCTGCATACCAAAACTCAAATCACATTTCCTTGCAGAGCTGGGAAGAGTCAGATTAAACATAGAATCAACCAGGTTGGAAGAGACCTTTAAGATCTTCCAGTCCAACCTAGCCCTATCCCATCAACTAGACCATAGCATGTCCCTAAGCACCAGGTCCACAGGATGCTTAAAACACTTCCACAGATGGTGATTCCACCACTGCCCTGGGAAGACCATTTCAATGTTTGACAACCCTCTCTGTCAAGAAATGTCTCCTAAGATGCAGTCTGAACCTCCCCTGGTGCAGCCCTTAACTGTTTCCTCTGGTTCTGTCAGTTGCTACCAAGTAGGAAAGGCTGCCCCCTCCTTGCTCCAACCTCCCTTCAGGATAATTGTAGAGAGTGATGAGATCTCCCCTCTGCCTCCTCTTCCCTAGACTGAGCAACCCCAGCTCTCTCAGGTGCTCCTCAGGGGTCATTTGTTCCACTTTTCAGTAAGGATAAAATAATTTAACTTTTTTTTCCTGCTAGAACACCAAACTTCTTGTGTGATAGTGGAACAACAAGAGTTGACATCTAAGTGTCTTTGGTTAAGTACCTGGGTGATGTGCAGAGCACATTTTTTGCAGAGTACTGAAGTGATCTAAAGTCATATTGATCAAAACAGCAAGCAGGATTTTCTCAGTGATGGCTGGTAAGCAAAACTCTGGAAACAAGGTTTAGGCTTGTTTTGGGGCTTTGGTTTCTTAATTCAAGGATTCTGATCAAAAAGTCTTAAGAGAAAAAAAAAAATCACTCTCTTTTCTGTCAATTTACCTCTGTCCTCACTCTCAAAGCTGCCACCCCCTCTTAGCACATCATGCTTAGAATCTTTCTCCAGCTGCAAGCTCTAAATTGGTGCTGTGTTCCCTCGTCTCATTTATCTTGGATTCCTTTCATTTCTCTTAGTGTATCTCCTGTTCTTCTCCATTTACCTCACAACACTCTTTTCTTCATGTGGCTGTTGGTTTGTTTTATTAGTCTGGATTTTTTCTGTTGCTGTTGTTGTTTCCATCCACTGACTCTATGCTTCCCCTTACAATGGAGTCACATTTCTTGCCTTAGTCTGCCATGGGCCATTCCCTCAGCCAAATATCCTTTCACAGGCATTGTTTGTTACTCTGTGCCATTTTATTAGGGGCAGGGGAGAATTCACCTCACTTAACTTCAGTCAGTGCAGCTTTCCTGACACCCTCATTGACAATGGGGAGAACCAGACACTTCTGGCAGCCTGTTTGTGACACCTACCTCACTGGGCAATGAAACAACTTAGAGATAGATGTCTTGCTTCTCTGGCTGGAGGTCTATGCTGCAGTTTTGGATATGGGCATCTGCTCTGCCAGACACTCATGGCTAAGTAAATTGTGTCTTTGGAGCTAAACTCATCTACCTGCATGTCATATGAATCTCAACAAGACACTCAGTCCCAAGGGACTCAGCTCCCACTCCTGTTCTTCACCTGCCTGATAACTCCAGCAGAGCAAACCTCAGGAGAACAGAAATCATGAGTCAATTTGCAATAAATCATGATAATGTCTCCAGATATAGATACATATGGATAGAGAGAGAGAGATGGTTTGCTGTCTGATTTTTTTCCGTGCCCATCCCCAGTGGATATGCCAAAATATGACTATTAGTGTTTGACAACAGGAGCTGCCCACTCAAACATACTTCTTGCAGCTGTGATGCCCTGCATCAGCTTGTTCTCTGGAGAGAGAATTTATCCTGGATCTTCTCTTCCTACTTCCAAATAAATTCCATCTATTCTTTACCTGACATTTAACTCCTTTGCTGCTTGTAGATCCCATTTTAAGGATCAGTGTAGGCCACACACCTCTCTCAGCTACCACAGTCTCCTATTTCTGCACACTAGCTCTGGCCAGGCTGCTACCAGCTTTTGTTATTCTTCATGCAATGCTTAGAGGCAGCATCTAATTTAATAAGAAGTAAGAACAGCTACAGGGAGATTCCTTATCCTTTCCCTCTTCTCAGGTTGTTTGCTGTAAATGAGAGGAACAAAGATTTTCCACCTCGCACAGGATGGAATAGAGTTTCCAAGCTCTTTCTGCTCCCTCACATCTGTTAGCCATCAGCAGAGGTTGAATTAAGTTGCTAGCAGAGTCAGAAATCTTGCCTGGTTTATGAGCAGGATATGACTTGAGACTGCATCCCCTTGTTCTATTGGCGGTTGCCTGGCAGAAGAGACCAACCCCCACCTGGCTACAACCTCCCTTCAGGTAGTTGTAGATAGCAATGAGGTCCCTCCTGAGCCTCCTCTTCTCCAGGCTAAACAATCCCAGCTCCCTCAGCGTCTCCTCATAGGTTTTGTGTTCCAGGCCCCTCCCCAGCCTTGTTGCCCTTCTCTGGACACCTTCCAGCACCTCAACATCTCTCTTGAATTGAGGGGCCCAGAACTGGACACAGCACTCAAGGTGTGGCCTGACCAGTGCTCAGTACACAGAAGAATAACCTCCCTTGTCCTATTTGCCATATTGTTCCTGATGCAGACCAGGATGCCATTGGCTCTCCTGGCCACCTGGGCACACTGCTGGCTCATTCTTAGCCTACTATCTACCAGTAGCCTCAGATCCCTTTCTTCCTGGCTGCTCTCCAGCCACTCTGTCCTCAGCCTGTAGCTGTCTTCTTCACAGGACACCTGAACAACTTCTTGCTTTTCCACTGAAGGAGAAGCAATCCACTATTGAACACAAGGTTAGATCAGGAGAATAGCAGTTACTGTGCATCACCTATGATCAGGATATCAAACTTACTCTGAGACCTCTCCATTTTAACTAGCTTTCAGGAGACAGGGTAGAGAAGGCTTGAGAAGCAGATCATGGCGAATACAACGATGCTAAAAATTCTCCCTCCAAGTAATCCTGCTGTAACTTCACCCAGCCAACATCTCTTCCATTCTGCTTTCCCTGAAGTGCTTTCTCCAGTTTCAATTATAATTTTTCAGGGCAGGAAATCATGTGGATTTTCCCTCAGGCAGGGCTAAAACCTACTGGAAGCTTCAGTGCCCCTTGTTCTGTAATTGGACCGATGCTGGCTTTATCCAGGAGCCCCTCAGGCAGAAATGTCACTGAAGCTGTGATGCTCTGAGATCCAGGGGTAAGCCATCTCATGCAGCCAGAACTTTCCAGCCTTTTGAGACATTTAAGGTGCTACTGTGATACAAAAGTAGGAAGATACTGATGATGGCAGTATCTTCCTCTCTTCTCATGCAGGCCCTGCACTCCTTTCACATAGTTAATACTCCCTTCATTCACAGCTTTCCAAAGTGGTGTAGATTTGTTTGTCTTATTTGGATCATAAGCTCTTCAGGTTACAGAATTTCCCTTTATCTGTGTTGGTAAAGCACAATGTAAATTTGCTGCCCTGTATAAATATTTTCTAATAACAAGGGCAACAACAAGAATAATATATTTACTTTTACTTCACTTCAACTTTACTGCCATAACAAGAATAATATATTTACTTCACTTTTACTTTACTGCAATACAGTATTTAAAGTCTTCCAAATATCACAGTATCACACAGTATCACCAAGGTTGGAAGAGACCTCACAGATCATCAAGTCCAACCCTTTACCACAGAGCCCAAGGCTAGACCATGGCACCAAGTGCCACGTCCAATCCTGCCTTGAACAGCTCCAGGGACGGCGACTCCACCACCTCCCCAGGCAGCCCATTCCAGTGTCCAATGACTCTCTCAGGGAAGAACTTTCTCCTCACCTCCAGCCTAAATTTCCCCTGGCACAGCTTGAGGCTGTGTCCTCTTGTTCTGGTGCTGGCCACCTGAGAGAAGAGAGCAACCTCCTCCTGGCCACAACCACCCCTCAGGTAGCTGTAGACAGCAATAAGGTCTCCCCTGAGCCTCCCCTTCTCCAGGCTAACCAATCCCAGCTCCCTCAGCCTCTCCTCGTAGGGCTGTGCTCAAGGCCTCTCCCCAGCCTCGTTGCCCTTCTCTGGACACGCTCAAGCATCTCAATGTCCCTCCTAAACTGGGGGGCCCAGAACTGAACACAGCACTCAAGGGGTGGTCTAACCAGTGCAGAGTACAGGGGCAGAATGACCTCCCTGCTCCTGCTGGCCACACCATTCCTGATGCAGGCCAGGATGCCACTGGCTCTCTTGGCCACCTGGGCACACTGCTGGCTCATGTTCAGGCAGGTATCAATCAGCACCCCCAGATCCCTCTCTGTCTGGCTGCTCTCCAGCCACTCCGACCCCAGCCTGTATCTCTGCATGGGGTTGTTGTGGCCCCATGCAGAGATACAAGCAGAAACAACCCAAAGCCAACAAGACGACCAAAAGATCTGCAAAACCTTTAACTAAGAAGCAGAAGCCACCAAGTCACTGTGTGGAATTCTGGTAAATTAGTTACTTATATTCATAAAAAGCAATTGTTATGGAAGGGAAAAAAAATCCTTGCAAATTAGCCCTCAGGAAAATATAAAGCAGAATGTAACCAGTGTAAACCAGCATAGCACTGCTTCACATGTGTATTATGAGGGTCACAAATAGCCTTCTGGTTACTTTTTAAACAAATGCAGTGTTAATACTTTCTCTGCAACATTATGAATAACTCATTTGGCCTTTAGCTACAGATATGGTAACTGATGGCTTTTGACTTCTTTTGTTTATGTTGTTATCCAATGAACTTCTGTCCTGAGACTAAATCTTGACTTCAATCCTTCAACGTGTAAAGGACATAGAGCATGTGGAGGGCACTGGGATCCAGCAGGTTCCCTCAGCTTCCCCCACTGCAGCTCAGTGGCCACTGCTTGTTGTCTTTCAGACAGCAGCACAGAGCTCTTCTGGCACACAGGAGAATGGGGTGTCAGGGTCAGTGTCCATTCCTCTTTAACACCACCTCTTCTTGCTCTGTTAATGGTTTCTTTGCTCTTTTAAGCTCCAAGGTACCAAATTAATCGAAATAATTGTGATGATGCAAGAGATTAAACTGACAAGAGTAAGAACTGCCCTTGTTTATCCAGGTGACACTACAGGAGGTACAATGAAGATGCACATAGACAACAAAGCCCTGTCCTTTTAATAGGGTCTAAATAGAAAATGTTTTGCGAGGCTGGTGTATTTCTGTCCAAAGACACAGTTTAATTTAGAATTGCCCAGGTGACACTAGTGGCTCATGGTATATAAGTGGTCAGGTTAAATGACCTCCATGTACCTTCTTGTCTGAAGCTGAGGGCAATAGCAACTGAAGCAGTTTGAATGGGTCTCATTTATAATTCTTTTAATTGCCTGCTAATACTTCTTTCAGGAGGAAAGACCAAGAGACCTCCTCCTATCTCCAAATAGCTTCCAAGCTAAAGTTGTAATTCAGCCAAAACAGTTCTCTAGAAATGGAAAATCGACTGGACAGGGATCCAGGAGATTCCTATTCCTCATATAAATCTGCAATGGACCTTGGGCAAGTAATTTACATTGTCTACCTCTTCATGACCCACTTCTGAACCGGTGTGATAATATCTGCTTTATCTATCTTGCCTAGCCTCTCTGCTTATGGTGTATGTCCAGTACCACGGGACCATGACCCAGACCTCCAGGTATCACTGGATTGCAATAGTTGGAGGAATCTCTTCTTTTTTTCCTAGCAAAAATCAAAGCCAATGCAGAATAGAACAAAAAAACCAAGAGAAGGGCAATGATCATAATTTCATATGGAATCACCATCTCTCTGAATGTGGAGAAAATAGCAAGTTTCCTTTAAAAGGACTTGCAATGAAATTCACACTCTTGTCAGGTGTAAATTACAGCCTGTATTTCATCTTCTTCTAGCTACAGCTCCTTTCTTAGTCATGCATAAAGCAGTGCACAAAAACATTTCCTGCATGTGATCAAGCAAGTATGGGCACATAACAGGCAAATAAAATATAACACCTTAAAAAAAAATGTTTACTGGTATCTTAAAAGAAAAGCAGAACTTTGTAACCATGCCATTTCTCAATCAGCTACTTGATTTACTTGGGAGCACAACTGAAGTAGATTTAGGAAATAGTTACAGAGAATGGAGGTAGCTAAAAAGAAATTGAAAAGAAAACTAATAATCCCAGGGACATGATTGTATCATGCAATCACAATCATAGCAGGTCACTTAAATTTAGCTCATAATAAGATCTGCTCAGTGTAATAACATGGGAGATAGCTTTTCACCTTTCTTTCCTCAGTGTTTTACATAAGACCTTCTGATTGTATATGCTCCATGACAGAATCATAGAATCAAGCAGGTTGGAAGAGACCTCCAAGATCAGCCAGTCCAACCTAGCACCCAGCCCTAGCCACTCAACCAGACCATGGCACTAAGTGCCTCATCCAGGCTTTGCTTGAACACCTCCAGGGATGGTGACTCCACCCCCTTCCTGGGCAGCCCATTCCAATGCCAATCACTCTGTCTGTGAAGAACTTCCTCCTAACATCCAGCCTATACCTACCCCTGGCACACCTTGAGACTGTGTCCCCTTGTTCTATTGCTGGTTGCCTGGGAGAAGAGGCCACCCCCCACCTGGCTACAATGTCCCTTCAGGTAGTTGTAGACAGCAATGAGGTCCCCCCTGAGCCTTCTCTTCTCCAGGCTGCACACCCCCAGCTCCCTCAGCCTCTCCTCACAGGCTTTGAGTTCCAGGCCCCTCACCAGCTTTGTTGCCTTTCTCTGGACACGTTCTAGAGACATCTAGCACTTCAGGCAAACACCTATGCACCATACTAAGTGCTGTGCAAATCTAGTTTCACCTGTGCTCATCTTTGAAACAGTGAACTCCTTCCAAGTTTCATGGATTGATGACACTGTCAAGTGCATCACTGGCACACAAAGAAGCATCACCAAGTTTGGGAGGCACTGCCAGGATGACTTGTTGCACACTGATGTATTAGTCCATATTTCAGGGTACAAACATGGTTTCAGCCTTGGTAGAAATTCACTGCTAATCTTCTTCAGGGTAACTGCGGCTAGGAGCAAGGGTGGAGCATATTCAGTTTAATTACACGGTCAGAAATGCCTGAGCTAAGGAAATTCTTGCTTTTGAGTTGTCAATCTCCTTCTATTCTGTAACAGCTTAAAAAGTCTTCATTGTCAAGCTCTCTGTACAAACACTACACCTAAGCTTTACTGACTACTGATTAGGTCTCCAAGTGCTTATCAGTTGGGGAAAAATGGTTATCTACCACAGCTCAGAGGAGATGCAATAATTTTCCAGATGATAATCAAAGCCCTTTGTTGGGAACTCAAGTTAAAAATTTGCTTTCAGTAGTGCACAAAGAAAATAGCTTTGTATGGTTTCTAAGTGAATGCTATGGATGGCTACAGATCCTCTGAAAAACCTGCAGACAAGATATGGAATGCTCCTGCCATCTCCACCACAGTTTTTGCACACAATAAGGCAATCAAGTGTTGACCCTTAGCTTCCTGGTAATCAACAGCTGGTCCAGTAAATTCAGCTTAATTAGGGTTCATGCATGTTTCTGAGCGGGGCTTAGCGGTGGAAAGATTCATGCTCCATCTCATCTCAGTGGTATTAAGATTTACATATGCAGATCCATCACTGAGAATGGCCTGGCTTTTGTTATTAATTGAAGCACATTAAGAGACTTGGCAGAATAAAAAAAAAATCTAAATTTTAAATGTCAAGAGACAGATCCATGTAGTTGCACATCCTGTTGTTGTAATATACCTTAATTACAGTTAATTGGGAGATATTGTTCCTGGTGGAAGAGCATCTGACAGATTTTGTGGGTGATTAAACATAGAACAAAATCTGATGAATTTGTTTCATAGATTTCATAGAATCAGCCAGGTTGGAAGAGACCTCCAAGATCATCCAGTCCAACCTAGCACCCAGCCCTAGACACTCAACCAGACCATGGCACTAAGTGCCTCATCCAGGCTTTTCCTGAACACCTCCAGGGATGGTGATGGTTGAATGAAGGACCTGTTTACTATGACCATACAACTTCATCTACAGAACCATTCCTATTACTTAGCAAAACAAAAGAAACTCACAGGTCAAGAATATCTCCCTTGCCTCACGATGCTTTAATACTCCCTCCTCTCTTCTTCAGTTTTCTGTTGCTGGCACCTTAGGACTCTAGCCCAAGATCCAGCTCCTACCAAACTTTGTAAGAGGATTTTTAGCTGAGTCACATCAGATCTTAAAGGAACAGCAAATAGAGGAAAAGGCCAATGGAAAACAAGTATTACAGGCCACCTGGGCACATTGCTGGCTCATCTTCAGCCTACTGTCTACCAGTACCCCCAGGTCCCTTTCTTCCTGGCTGCTCTCCAGACACTCTGTCCCCAGCCTGTAGCACTGCTTGGGATTGTTGTGGCCAAAGTGTAGAACCCTGCACTTGGCCTTGTTAAATGTCATCCCCTTGGCCTCTGCCCACCCATTCAGCCTGTCTAGGTCCCTCTGCAGGGCTCTCCTAACATTCAACTCATTGACACCTGCTCCTAGCTTGGTGTCATCTGCAAACTTACTGATGCTGGACTCAATCCTCTCATACAGATCATCAATAAAGGTATTGCACAGGACTGCACCCAGCACTGATACTTGGGGGACACCACTACTGACTGCCAACTGGATGTGGCACCATTCACCACTGCTCTCTGGGCCCAGCCCTCCAGCCAGTTCTTGACCCATTTCAGAGTGAATCTGTCCAAGCCACGAGCTGCCAGCTTTGCCAGGAGTTTGTTGTGGCAGAAGGTGCCACAAGCTTTGCTGACATCCAGGTAGACTACATCCACAGCCTGCCCCACATACACCATGCAGGTAACCTGATCATAAAAGGAGATCAGGTTGGTCAGGGAGGACCTGCCCTTCCTAAACGCGTGCTGGCTGAGCCTGATCCCTTGCCCATCCTGTAGGTGCTTTGTGATGGCAGTCAAGATGACCTGTTTCATGACCTTGCCTGGCACTGGACCTCTCCAGTAAGCCAGGACTGTTGATAAATGATGGAGAGTGGCTTGGCCAGCTCATTTGCCAGCTCTCTCAGCATCCTAGGATGGATCCCATGGACTTGTGAGGATCCATGTGGCTCAGCAGGTCACTCACTTTTTCCTCCTGGATTACAGGGGGACTACACTTGTCCCTGACTCCATTTCTCCAGCTTTGTTACAGGCCCCCTTTAGGTACTGGAAAGCTGCTATAAAGCCTTCTCACAGCCTTCTCTTCTCCAGGATGAACAACCTCAGCTCCCTCTGCCTGTCCTTATAGAAGCCCTCTGACCACCTTCATGGCTCTGAACCCACTTGAGCGGGTCTGTATCTTTCTTACACTGGAGGCCCCAGAGCTGATAACAGTACTCCAGGTGGGGTCTCACAGAAGTGGAGCAGAGGTGGGGAGAATCCCCTTCCTCAACCTGCTGCCCACACTTCTTTTGATGCAGCCCAGGATATGGTTGGCTCTCTGGGTGACAAACACACATTGCTGGCTCATATTCAGTTTTCTGTTCCCCAACACTCCCAAGTCCTTCTCTGAAGGGCTGCAGATCCACTCATTGCCCAGCCTGTATTTGTGCTTGGGATTGCCTGTACCAAGTGCAGAGCTTGTTGGACTTCATGAGGTTTACATGGGCTCACCTCTCAAGATCCCTCTGGGTGGCCTTTCTTCCCTGCAGTGTGTTGACCACAGCATGCAGCTTGGTGTTGTTGACAAACTTGCTGAGGATGCACTCAATCTTGCTGCCTTTTCCTCATACAGCATAAAATACAAAACTGACTGAAGCCATGAGCTCAGCTTCTGCTGGGCAATAAGATTTGCTAACACTCATTGATCTGTGGCTGTATATGACCCTGAAATATGTTTAGCTGGGCTGCCTGAGATCATTGCTCATGCTTAGAATAGAAATGGCAGGAGGGGTTTTATCACCAAAAAAAGTAAGCAGTGCACATCTTCTGCCTGAAAAGTAACCAGATTTCAAAGTCTTGTTTCTTCCCAAACTCTATGCAACCTGCTTTCCTAAATGTTCCTTTACACTGAACTGCAACAACTGTGATAAATCATTTGCTATTTCCTCTTCGGTGCAACTACATGCTTTGGGCAAAGATCTTTTTAATTATTATTCATATATTTTTTAAAGCAAACCCACTCTTTTCTAAAGCACATTTCCATTCCCACTGATGGATTTTGTCTTTGATACGTGATCCAGCTATTTAACTACCTCTCACCACTTCTGCCATGAATTGTTTATATAGCAACTTGGCAGCATCACTTGCATATCACAGGAAAGATCCCATTACATGTTCCCAGAGGTGTGGTTTCACCAGCTTTATCACTTTCTGCCACCTATGCATACCCCTGAAGCACAGTGTCTGCTTAATCCAGAAAGGCACTTCTTGACTGCCAATGGCAATTAAAGATTCATGGTGCAGCTACAAAATTTTCAGGCAAAACTTATCTCCACGTTGTCTTTGATAAATATAATAACTAGAAATAATATTTATCTCTTCACTCTTTTTTTTTTCTGCCAAGGGAAGGTCACAGAGCATTACTTTTACTGTATTCTGTTGCAGCCTTGACCTGAAATAATTAAACAAGGAATAAATGCAAAAAGGAAGAGAAACTGAAAAGAAGGGAAGCATGCTTAGAAGCAGAGTAACTTAATGTACCACTGAAAAGTCAGAGAAGACTTGGGGCTGGACACAGTACTTGCTCTTCAGTCTTACTTGGTGACTGAAATGGACAATGGCACTAACTACAGATTCCTTGGTGGTGAAAAGCCCCTATTTGGGTGTCTTCCAGATTATTCTTCATCTATTGTCCCACACATTAAAAAAAAGGACTGCACCATAAGTTTCACTGGAAGAACACTTACTCCAAGAGCACTCTTGCAATATTAAAGTATAAAACAACTAAAGATCAGGGGACAGAAATTAAAGTGAAGCCAGATCCACACCACAGTCAGACACCGAAAAAAAACCCAACCCTCCAGATATTTTTCCCATGAGCAGACAAACAGTCCTGTGGCTTCAAACAGAGTAATCCAACACACATTTTAGGGCAAAAACATTGCAGGTATATAATCTTACTACTTTGTATTGCCACTGTGCAAATCCACCTTGCAGCGAACCACTATGTGCATGAAATTTCAGAGATGCAAACTAGGTTTGGGTGAAATTTGGAGTGTGAGATCTAGAATTATCACAAAGTCAGTCTTCTCAGAAAGTAGCCCAGGCAACACTCCTCAGTATTCTTCTCCAGAGCAATCTGATGATTCCACAAAACCCCTAATGCCATAAAGGGCTAGAAGAGAGCAAAGGGGTTGATTCACTAACAAAACTATGGGGCTACTGAGTCAGTAGCCTTTGAGTCACAAAGTCAACCTCAGCGAACAGCGATTGAAACTTGTTATCCACCCATATCTCAAGAGCATGTTCTACAGTGCAATAGCCAGCAGTCATTTGTGACAGAGCAAGAAGCAGATTAAGTCTCCTCAAGTCCAGGGATAGACTGGTGGGCAGGAAGGAAAATCTGACCTGCTCCTGCCTGCTTAAAAGAGAGCATTTAGTTTTTGAGCTTGTCAGCATGCTCCTTTTTGAACACGTTGTGTTTGCTGACATGCCACCCTGACATTTTGGTTTAGTAGTACAAAAAAACCCAGAGAAAAACCAACAAGAGGTAAGGTTATAAAATCAAATATGATGTTTTCTGTATGTTAAAAGAAGAATTGCTCCCACAGAGACCTGGAAGCAAAGCTGTGCCAGTACATGAAAACCAAAAAATGGAACTGACCTGGGTTTCACGGTTCAAGCGTGCCGTGGCAGGGATCCCAGCACTGCTTTCAAATTCAACACTCCAATAAACACAGTTGTAGTTTCTTGAAGTAGATGCTTTTAATGTAATCTGAAAAGGGTGAGAGAAAGGGCATACTCCTGAAGCCTGTATTTCTTAGGTAGAAATAATTCTGCCTAGAGAAGCCTGGCTCGTGACTGCTTGCTATTAAGACCTTACAGGAGAGAGGGAACGTCTTTGAGTTCACATACTTAACTCTCAGTGGTGTGTCTGCTGAGTGGCAGGAAATAAACAACAGTCAGGAGGGGTTAACCACAGACGTGCTGGCTAAAATCTATACACCTTGAAATAAGGGAGACAACTGCAAGGTCAGATATAGTTTCATTGTTTCCAACAGGGGGGGTCATCCACAGAGCTACCGGGCACAAAAAGTGCCTGTCACAAACCGTACTCACTTCCCATCTGCCTCCTAAACCCAAACCAGCAGTTGTGCATGTTAGTCTTGCTGAATAGATCTCAAAAGCCTTCCTAGTCTCCAAATAGAACATCACTGCAAAGCACCAGTATAATAAGTAGACAGAAAGGGGAGAGAGATTGTATAAGCCACCTGTGTATGAATCTCCACCAGGATGTCTAAAACCTGTCAGTCAATCTCACCCCAAGATGTATTTTCCATCTTACTTCCTAAACCAGCTGTGTGTCTCCTGGAGAAATGCCACCATTCTGCCATAATCGCATTAAGAGGACACCCATACTGAAGGTCAGAGTCAACTAAAAATGTCTCTGAGCCTGATATGAGATGGTAGAAAATCCCTTTACTTGGAGTCTGCCTACCAAAATTCCCCAGGGCTATTCCAATAGATTTCTTCTGTTGTCAAAATTGACACAGCAGTCAGGAAAGAGAAGCGCTTGTTGAAATCAGCGGCAGAGGATGTAAGCATTGCTCTAGAGTTGGGCATGGAGCACAACACGAGTCAGAAAGGCTAGGTGAGAGAAGGAGGAAAGACAGCTGCTCGTTGCACTTGAAACCAAACAGGCTCTTTCTCTGCACGTTTCCAAGTCTACAACTACCTGAAGGGAGGTTGTAGCCAGGTGGGGGGTGGTCTCTTCTCCCAGGCAACCAGAAATAGAACAAGGGGACACAGTCTCAAGTCATGCAGGGGGAAGTCTAGGCTGGATGTTAGGAGGAAGTTGTTGGCAGAGAGAGTGATTGGCATTGGAATGGGCTGCCCAGGGAGGTGGTGGAGTCACCATCCCTGGAGGTGTTCAAGAAAAGCCTGGATGAGGCACTTAGTGCCATGGTCTGGTTGAGTGGCTAGGGCTGGGTGCTAGGTTGGACTGGATGATCTTGGAGGTCTCTTCCAACCTGCTTGATTCTATGATTCTAAGATGTAAAGAATACAGCAGACATTTTCCAAAAGATCCTTAACAAGCACTGACACTTGCAGGAATCAGATATGGCTGAAGAGACTGTACTATCTTCTTGGTAACTTGGTAAACACTTGGGGTACGCCCCCCACACCCCAGAAAGAAATTCAACTCAGTAACAGAGTTAATGGGCAAAGATTTTGAGGTAACCCCCAAGATAACAAAGAAACATGCTGACAAGAACAATGTAGTACTGTGATTGCACGGACTTTTTGCTTACAGAGTATTTACAGATGCTAACTCAGGCAATTTCGTATCTCTAGGTATTTACTCTGTGCTTGTAAAATGAAATGGCATTTTTCATTCCATCTTGACTGGAAGAGAGAAGACACTGAGCTTATAAATTGTTTAGAATTATTTGCTAATGCTATCATATTTTTGATATCTGCTTGTAGCAGGAATAGAAGGGAGACTGATAACGCTTTACACATAAAATCACAGAGGAGAAACCCAGAAAACAAGCTTTGTTTTCAACATGTTTAAACTGTTCAAATGACAGGAACTGGTTGCCTTGGAAGCAGATCTGCAGCCAAATGAAACCTTTCACCTGTCCAACATATGAAATATTTATTATCTGCAGGTGACTAGAGATTCAGTAAAGCCAGACATACAATGCAGAAGCAGACCCTGGCTCGTCACCTCCATCAATTTCACAGGTTCTGTGGCAGCCAGATTAGATTTTGCCACAGACAGAGGGATGTAGATTCACTTTCAGTATTGGGTGTAAGGAGAAATAAAACAAAAAGGAAAGCAACACATTAACTTTACATTCAGGTTAACCAGTCTGGTGAAGGAAAATGCTGATGCTCCTCTTCAGCTGTGTTTAGTAGGTCTGGAAAGTGTTATCATTTCCAATTAAAGACAAGAGCCCACTCTCTCTTTAGATAATTACTTTTCCAATAAATTATTTTTGGCCATTCCCCATAAAACTTGCCCAGTGTTTTTGTCTTGTAGAAGTTGTTGGATTCCCCCCCCCCACCCCTTTCTCTTTTGTGTGGGTTGGAATTAATTTATTATAGTCCTAAAACTTGGCAGAGATCCAGACACAACGGTCTGAAAAATGTTCACACTAAAATTCAATGATGGGATTCCTTGTTTATTTTATCTCAGAGCCTCCCTGAGAATTCAGTCCTGCAAAATGGAGCACAGTTGATGCACAAGTGGGCATGTAATGCAATTCACTTTATTTTTCAGGAAAAATACTTTAGACATTTCTATTGCTGCAGAAAACAACTTTGGGTATGGAAAGTGGTATTTTTGCATAGCTACTTTCAGCAATGAGTCACACTTGGAAAGAATCTTGACATTTTTTGCCCTTTATCACCTTCATTTTTATTTTTCCCCCCAGAAAATCTGGGTTTCAAAGACCTTTAGCATCCTTACTATTGCTAAAGAGCTTTAACATCTATCAAGAGGCACTGGATAGGGCTGGGTGCTAGGTTGGACTGGATGATCTTGGAGGTCTCTTCCAACCTGCTTGATTCTATGAAACTAATTAAACCAGGAGGCAAAAATAAAGACTAAAGTCCATTGTTGTCATATCCTAAATCATACCACAATGAAGTATAATATCTCTGCTCAGTCTGTGTGTGTGAAGTGATTCAATAGTTGCAGGCTGCTAAAACACTGCAAAATATGATCGCTCCTTTCAGCTCCTGCTGCTTATGTATCATGCTCCACACAGCAACTGCATGAAGATCTTAGCAGTAAATATTGGATCAGACAAAGCAATTTTGAGTCATGATTGTAGGTTCTTAGGCAGTGCAAAGAACTGACCCTGCTCTAACAATTGAAATGGAAGTGAGGTACGAACAAGATGGAGGGGTGAGGAAGGGAGGAAGAAGAGCACAAGAGAGGCACAATGTCACTGCATGAACTGCACCACAATGATTTGAAACTGATGCACATACTGCTGGAAAAGGGAATTCCAGGCTTCACAGTGGCAGTGAACATTTTCTCTAGTCTCTTTCACAATACAGTAGACCTTAAAATATTAACCAGTCTTCTGTTCCAGTTATGCTCTTCTGATGCTAGTCCTGTGCTTTAACAGAGTGCACCCCTGATGCCAGGAAGGAACATTTCCTAGTATGCAATACTTAGCTACACACCCAGGAAAGCAGGTTTTGCCTAGACTTGGCCTTCGTTTTTATTGCTTCTCTGCAAATTAGCTCCTCCACGCTAGTTATAGTCCCTTTGCCCTCTCACAGAATGCAGTGCTTATGTCTTTCCAAGTTTGCCAGAGAGGTTGCTAGGCTCCAAGAGCACCAAATAGTGCAGAATGTGTCTTCTTCCCTGCTTTTCCATATGCCTGGAATACCCCCTTCCTTTCTTATCATGGTACATCAAGTACCTTCCCTTTCTTTCAGAGGGCTGAGAATCCATCTGTTCGGCAAAGTGCTCCATCTGCAACTACAGAAAGTCCAGTGATGTGCTGCCAATATTGTAACAAAGGGCTCCTCTAAACCCATTCCCCTGAGCCAGTAACACAGCCCGTGTCCCCAGGGCTGAGAAGCTTGCAGACAGGAGACATGTGGGACTGGTGGATAATATTCATCTGGTTTTACCATTTCAACTAAATGCTTTCCCATATCCAAGGCAAAAGGCAGCAGCATTTGACAAATGTGTTTCTGTTATGTGCCTCCTACCAAAAAATGGATCCCTTTGTTGAGAGTTATGGAGTGTTCACCCAGAAAAAAATACAAGGAATAAAGATTTGTGGCCAGGAAAGCCAATGGCATCCTGGCCTCGATCAGGAACAGTGTGGAACAGTAGGACAAGGGAGGTTATTCTGCCCCTGTACTCTGCACTGGTCAGGCCACACCTTGAGTGCTGTGTCCAGTTCTGGGCCCCTCAATTCAAGAGAGATGTTGAGATACTGGAACATGTCCAGAGAAAGGCAACAAAGCTGGTGAGGGGCCTGGAACACAGCCCTGTGAGGAGAGGCTGAGGGAGCTGGGGGTGTGCAGCCTGGAGAAGAGGAGGCTCAGGGGGGACCTCATTGCTGTCTACAGCTACCTGAAGGGAGGTTGTAGCCAGGTGGGGTTGGTCTCTTCTCCCAGGTAACCAGCAACAGAACAAGGGGACACAGTCTCAAGTTGTGCTGGAGAAGGTCTAGGCTGGATGTTAGAAGGAAGTTCTTCATAGAGAGTGACTTGACAATGGAATGGGCTGCCCAGGGAGGTGGTGGAGTCCCCATCCCTGGGGGTATTCAAGAAAAGCCTGGCTGGGGCACTTAGTGCCATGGTCTAGTTGACTGGATAGGGCTGGGTGCTAGGTTGGAGTGGATGATCTTGGAGGTCTTTTCCAACCTTATTGATTCTACAATTTTATGATGGTAGAAAGAGATTTGAATCCCTTTCAGGGACTGATGGGGGCCATATCAGTATCTAGCAAATTAGTGAAAGGGCCCCAGTTACAAAGAAGGAAATCATGCTAGTTTTCCTTTCAGCAAGATGCTACTGAGGACTGAGTTTTGCAAACGTGACTGGTTAAGTCTGAGAACAGGGGTGAAGGAAAAGGGCTCAACACCCAAAGCAGTGAGTTTTTAGAAGGCAAGTGTATAGCACTTTTTCCATTTACTCTTGTATCAGCTCTGAATACATATGATACAGCAGATAAATACAAACACACATTTATACTTATACATATATAGAATGGTTTAGGTTGGAAGGGACCTCAAAGATCATTTAGTTCCAACCCCCCACCATAGGCAGGGATACCTCCCACTAGAACCTGTATGTACATGTATACATGTATGTATATCAGAAAGCTGCTTTAATAAACTTTGGCTGCTGGTTTTGCTTCATATACTATCTTAGGCATTTTAAAAGTCCAGGATTGATAGTTTTCCATATGTAATTTATACAGGAGTTGATGCATTAAGGCTGGGATGCTTTGATTGCATGTACTTTGGATCAACTGCTTTTTCTGTCACAGTATATCAGCTGCACAGCATTAGGTTTATGACAAGTTGCAATCCTCTATAAACAACCAGTTGTTAAATTACATTAAACTCCCAAAGTTTTTAAAGGTGACAGTATAATATATTAGTTGCTATTTCTTTTTAAATCAGCAATTTCTTCAATCATTTGAGGCTCTTGAAAAACAGAACTCTCTGCACTGGAAAACAGAACCTATACCACTTTAACTTTCTTATCTTGATATGCTTTTAAAATTGCTCATGAGGGAAAAACCAAACAAACAAAACAAACCCAACCCAACCTTGGACTTGCCAATTCAATATATAATTCAGCGGATGACTTTTGCTGATTTTGAAGAATAAAGGATAGAAGATTAGTGTTCATGGTTGCCATCACATAGTTTGGCTTGATAGCATGAATCTGTAATGCACATGCAAATTATCACACTAAATAATCTGTATTTACATGCCAGGAAGCAATTGTAACAGTATTTTCTGGCTTTGTCTACTTTGGCTGCTGCATAGACAGCGCAGTGTCAAGCCTCTTACCTAAAAGCACAGGCAGCTCTAATGTATCTGTCCTATAACAAGTTCTTTTAGGAAGAAATACTGATCCTTATCTAGCAGCACATTTTGGAGCTTGCCTATCTAGAGCAAGACACTTTGGAACATATTTATGTTCAAAGCATTTGTTGAATAGGCAAAGATTAAGCATGCACTCAGTCGTTCTGTTGAACTGGGGCCTGTCTTAGGCTTCCACAAGGCAACTGAAATGCTCAGACCTGTCCTGCATGTCCAATATGCTGATTCCAGAGCCCTGGGTCTCTTACAAGATAGATCTAAGAATAGTGCTACATGAAAGACAACAAAAGACATCTAAGACCCAGATCCACACTCCACTGAGAATTTTCCCTGCAAGCTGGACAAGACAAAAGCTATTGAAATAGAGTGCCCATATGGCTTATGCAAGTTGAAGCACTGCTGACTCAAGGCACATATACAGCCCCAGAAATGCTACCAGCTAAACTGGTAAGGCAAGATGGCATGGGTAGAATGAGAGGTTCATTATTTCCTTTTTTCAGACAATAACATGAGGCACAGAGAGAAAAAGACTCGCTAAAGCAAAGACATGACAGGCATTTTAAATTAACCCAGATCTGCTGAATTCTAGTTTGATTCTCCAACCATCAGACCAGCATTCCTCCTGGCTTTTAGATAAGCATTCAAGTCATAATTAAAGTAATTTCTATGTCCACCGTGTTAGCCAGGCAAGAAATTAAAAGTGCTTTGCACAGAACTGTTGAATTTACTTGTCACAGCAGAGACAAGCTGAACCAGTAAAGGCAGTGCAAGCTGCTCTCCTCGGTCACAAGAACATTTTCTTCTTTCAAATAAGTTTAAGTTAATTGCTCTCCTACTTTTCTCTAGTTCCTTTAAAATCTCTTAAAATCCCAATAATGTGTCCAGAACAGTTTCATTAATTTTTGCTCTTTGCAAAGTATCTTACCAGTCCTTTCCCTACTCTTTGCTTCCATAGAGATTGCATGACACAGAAATGTGTTTTCCCAAGCCAAGCTCTTTGCAACCTGTACAGCTCTCACCTGACTAAAAGCTTGTGAAGAAGAATGCAACTTCCCATACAAAAAGTCAGTTCATCTTTACTTTTGAAGAGAAAGCTCTGACCTTTAATGACACTATGAGTGAAAAGGAACACAAAGCCACCAGCCCAGACTTGAAAACACAAGGGTTGTGTTGCACTTTAGTCCAGTAAGTTTACACCATGCCGTAACTTTGAAACATTCCACATTTTCAATCTTTTGAGGAGATATCCATCATATAAGCAAAGCTGGAAACTGCATGAGAGTAACCAGCTGAGCTATGTTTTCTTTAGCATTTACACTTGAAGTCTCCTCTCATACCTGTGTTTGCTGCTGTGCTACTTTCTGGCCTCAGTGAATTCTGTCTCCACCAATCCTCTTGCAGCTCCTCTTTCCATAATAGCTAAAACCACTGCAGAAACGAAATCTGGTGATCTAGTTATGAGTTTCTGATAGGTCCACACTGTGATACTCCTGTTGTAAATAGTGTTTGCAAACAGGATGGAAGACATCACCCAAATGCAAGAGTTGAACTTTCCTGGATGAAAGTGGTGATTGTGGTGATTGTGCTAGCATGATTCTTTCAAGCTGACCACAAGACTGCAAAGTGAGGACGTTAGTGCTGCTGATAGTAGCGAGATAGTAACAAGAAATATCCCAGCGTGAACTCTGTCCAACTAAAGAGTGTCAAACTTCTTCCTTCCTCTCCCTGAGAAAAGACTCATTTCCCAGAGGATGGATCTGTTTCCAAAAGCACACATTAGCACTGAAGCTGGATGCCAACACCACATGCAATTAAAGAGCTGGCTGCAACACAATTTCATCTCCAACATATACCTGAAGGACTCATTCTCTTCTTTTTTTTCCTACAGTCCTTGAATATGGCACCACTTCAATGCAGTATCTTTCAGTAATGACTACATAAACTGGCTGCTGATAAACACAAGCATGTGTGTGCACACATGCACTTAACTACCAAACCAACCACCTCACCATCAAGCCAACACTGTATATTTATACTTGGCCTTCAGCTTGTTTGGTACACTCTTTTCTACTACCCTTCTTCAAATATTTTCTTCACATCTCCTCAAACTTTCTTAAGTGCTTCAACTCTTGTGTACAGCTGCTTCTTCACCAGGCAATTTTGTTGCTCAGTTAACTATCACATTAATCAGGTGAATGTGTCTCCCTAGTATATCTAACAATTGCTCATTAAATCAGGACTCCAATAGTGTTGAAAAATAATTAAAAACCTGTTTCCAATAAACAAGCTGTAAAGGCATTAAGGACAAACGAGCGTGTAGGAAACACAGAGACAGAAAATCCTGACCAGGCACAGGGCAGGCAGAATTAGCTGAATAGCACATTAACTGCTAGTAGTGTCAGGCAAATAGTGAAAAGAAAGTTATAAATATTCACTTCGAATTAACAATGAATTTATTGTGGCTGAACACAAGCTCCTTTTATGTTTGCTTCCTACAAATAGTCACGCAAAACAAATTCGAAGCTCATGCATTCCACAATTTGCTTCCAGAACTAGGAGGTATAATTGATATGGGATTTACACAGCTTGACAAAGCAAGGGAAGCTGGGCTCCCAAAATCCTCTGGAGCCAGCACACAAAGGTAATTAAACAAACCAGTAAAGGAACTGGCTCCCTGTACCTCCTTTAGCTAGCGCCACGCTCAAAGATGCATAATTATAGTTTGTCAGCAACTGAGATGATGAGAGAAATCTGCCAATAGGCAATTCAAACAAAAAATAAACTAGAGATAATAATACTTCCACTGGAAGAACAAGAGACTGCACTTGTTGAGCAAATGATTCACTTTGCTTTAATTGCTACACACAAAGTGAAATGACACCATGATATCCTAGTGACCGGATAAAGTATGTCATCGTCTCCCCACTCAGCGAACCATGCAACACTGAGCAGATGAGTTGCCTTCCCTTGCCTGCATTAAAGGAGAGCAACTGGAAAAGACTTGAAATTCAGTTTGTAAATTGAGCAATTTAAAATCAACTCCCAGTCAATGACCCCATCTCCAAGTCAGTCACTGACAGCACAGGCAACTGAGCAATGATGGGTATTTGTATTTCCCAATTCTTTTCTATGTGTTTAGTTACGATAGTGGTGGTTAATCTACTGTTCCACTTAATTTGATACTCTTAAAATTATACTTTAAGCATCACCTCATATCTCCCTAGCACAATTACAATCTATATGGCTCCATCTTACATCAATCACTGATTTGCTTTACGGCAGCATAATTTCTCATTATGAAACAAGGTGTGCTGAGTGCTCCTAATGTTACAGTGGCCACTTGCTCCATCGAAACCATGAACCCAGAATGAAGCAGCAGTATCTGCCTTCCTCTTGAAATCCAATGGAGCTAGACCTCAGAAGGAATCCCATGGCATGTGAAAGACTTCATACAAATACATAAATAAATGCTGTCTACAACTACCTGAAGGAAGGTTGCAGACAACCAGCAAGAGAACAAGGGGACACAGTCTCAAGTTGTGCCAGGGGAAGAATAGGCTGGATATTAGGAGGAAGTTGTTCACAGAGTGAGTGATTTGCCATTGGAATGGGCTGCCAAGGGAGGTGGTGGAGTCATCATCCCTGGAGATCATAGAATCAACCAGGTTGGAAGAGACCTCCAAGATCATCCAGGCCACACCTTGAGTACTGTGTCCAGTACTGGGCCCCTCAATTCAAGAGAGATGTTGAGGTACTGGAACGTGTCCAGAGAAGGGCGACAAAGCTGGTGAAGGGCCTGGAGCATAAACCCTATGAGGAGAGGCTGAGGGAGCTGGGGTTGTTTAGCCTGGAGAAGAGGAGGCTCAGGGGTGATCTTATTACTGTCTACAGCTACCTGAAAGGACATTGTAGCCAGGTGGGGGGTGGCCTCTTCTCCCAGGCAACCAGCAACAGAACAAGGGAACACAGTCTCAAGTTGTGCTGGGGAAAGTCTAGGCTCGATGTTAGGAGGAAGTTGTTCCCAGAGAGAGTGATTGGCATTGGAATGGGCTGCCCAGGGAGGTGGTGGAGGCACCATTCCTGGAGGTGTTCAAGCAAAGCCTGGCTGAGGCACTTAGTGTCATGGTCTAGTTGAGCGGCTAGGGCTGGGGGATAGGTTGGGCTGGATGATCTTGGAGGACTCTTCCAACCTGGTTGATTCTATGATTCCATGATGATTCTACCTCATTTACATACAGGCTCAGAAGAGCACTCCTACAGCATGAGTGTGCTAAGGAGACACTGCGATCCTGCAATGCATCGGGCAAGGAAGCAGTGGAAACAATTTAACTACACAGAAAAGCAATGAGCAAACAATAGAGAGATGCTTATCAGATCCACAGAGTCAGCAATTAGAAAAAAGGAGGAAAAATCCACACTTGCTATTAGCTGAATCTTCCCCTTCCTCTAAAAAGCTGCTGTGTCTCATAAAATAATGGAAATAAAAACTAAGGGAGGATGGCCTGAGAAAGAAGTCATGGATAGACGCAAGATATTTATCCCCATTTTTTACCTGAGTGCTCTTCATGCATTCATGTAAGGATTAGCTTTGCATTATGAGATTATTTGATACTCCAGGCAGCAGTAATTTCCCAGCCACAGAGTGAGGCTGCTGGCTGAGGTGCTCCTAATGTTCTCTGTTCTGTGTGCTAAATTAGACCAGTTTTATCTAGGTATTGTTTAGTGTCTGCACCGAATTCACATGTAAGGATTCTCCCCACTGACTTGTGAATAATTCTAGCCTCTCCAGAAGGCTTAATACCTATAAGCATCATTTAAATAAGTATATGCTTGTATGTAAACAAAAGCATGCATAAGTGCATCTCTTCTAAAGTTTGCTATTCAATAATACGGGGGGAGAAACCTTTCAAAAGGGACTGAAATCCATCACTTTTGGAAATCTCTTATGTCCTAATGATGGATAAGTGTCCACTGTCATCTGCATAACCTGCAAGATCTTGAGAGTATTGTAATTCTGTGAAATGGCTACTTAAAAATTAAAGCATGTAAATACTTGGTATAACAGACACTTCTAAACAAAATAATTCATGTTCCCTATTTTTGCTCAACAAGCAGGTAGATGAAAAGCTATTGAAAATGAAACATGAGGTAAAGCAGTCCTTGTCCAAGAGTAAGCTGTGTATGCAAAACATCAATATTTTTTGTCATGAAAACGTTTCAGAAAGGCTTCATGGAAGAAGAAAAACTGTTCCAGGCTCTCCAAAATTACAGTCTTGGCTGCTCACAGTTAAACTATATAATTTGTTTTGTGAAGCCAAAGCTTTATTCCTCAAAAGCTTTATTCAGTAGCCAAGAAAGCCAATGTTCAGAAAGAAAGTAAGAGTGAAACTCAACCAATTTGGTCACAATTATTTCATTGTCTTTCATAAACTTAGAACTATTTGTATATGGTACTGATTAACAGCCCTTTGCTAGCCAAGTAAACAATACTGATGGAGTCCATTTGGCCTTTACTGTACGCATTTTTCACAAGAAACATCAACTTTTCCTTCTTCCTGAGAAGGCAGAACTGTGCAAGACCTGTCCCATACGAAAAAGAAACCAAACTAAAACCCACAAACAACCAACCCCTCACCAAACACTAGCTGTACAACGAAATGTTTCAACAATAATGGTAGACAGAGATGTGGAGTCTCCATCTCTAAAGACTTTCAAAATCTGCCCAGCCTTGTTTCTGTCAAAACTGATGCAGGCAAACCTGCATTAGCAGGAAGGTTGGACTAACAACCTCTGGCAGTCACTTCCAACCTTCAGCATTCTATGGTTCTGTGATATAGACATATATCACTATGAACAATGCATGTTAGTTCATCTTCATATAACAAAAGCAAAACAATAAATTAGAGGCTTTAAAATAACATTAAAAAATAAAACAAAACAAAACACCAACATGTGTTTAAAAGTTGCTTGGATGTGGTTTAGGGTGCACCTTGTAGAGTAAGGATATCAATTGAACTTGGTCATCTTGAGTGTCATTGCCAACCACAATGTTTCTGTGATGCTGAGATTCTGTGAAATAACTATGTACAGTACTTGTGCTAAACTATTATGGTTCTTTGGCTTTCCTTCAATACCTCCAAGGACAAAGACACCAAGACCTCCCTGGGCAGCCCATTCCAATGCCAGCAGCCCATTCCGATGCCAATTCATGCATACAGATATCTCACCTCATAAAAGCAGTGAGCTCTCAGTACATATTTTGTACCTGGTATTATAAGCTGAATGTATAAAATGCATGGTTCCAGAGAAAAGTACACGATTTTGCAGTTCAGTGAATCCTTTCTTTAACAACCTTCCTGTTTCTCATTTGTGTGAGCAAATGAGAGCAAACCCAGTAGCTTGTGAAGAAATACAGACTATTTCAATTTTGTTTAAGGGTTAGATGAAAACAGCAAATTACATAAAAGGAGCAGGATTTATAGATGCACAGAGCCAAAAAACAATGCAGGCTAGAGGGTACCTTTGGCAGGCGTTTGGTACAGTCCCTCACTGTAAGTGAATCATAGAATCAACCAGGTTGGAAGAAACCTCCAAGATCACCCAGTCCAACCTAGCACCCAGCCCTAGCCACTCAACTAGACCATGGCACTAAGTGCCTCATCCAGGCTTTGCTTCAACACCTCCAGGAACAGTAACTCCACCACCTCCCTGGGCAGCCCATTCCAAGCCTGGAGAAGAGGCCAACCCCCACCTGGCTATAGCCTCCCTTCAGGTAGTTGTAGACAGCAATGAGGTCCCCCCTAAGCTTCCTCTTCTCCAGGCTAAACACCCCCAGCTCCCTCAGCCTCTCCTCATAGGCTTTGTGTTCCAGGCCCCTCACCAGCTTTGCTGCCCTTCTCTGGACACCTTCCAGCACCTCAACATCTCTCTTGAATTGAGGAGCCCAGAACTGGCCAATTTAGATATGATTGCCCAAGATTGTCACGTTTGAACACCTTCAAATGTGGAAAGTTCATAGCCTCTCTGACTACATGACTGTGATTTTCCTAATTTCCTAATATCCAACTCAGATTTCCTGTGTTGCAACTTGTGTACATTCCTTCTAACATCTTCTTCCCCTTACAAGAATCGTCTGGCTTTGCCTCCCTTATATCCCTACTGAACAGCTGAAGACATCATTAGATCCTGAAGGCAATATTTAAGTCTCCCCTTAAAATTGTCTTCCTAAGTGCCAACAGACTCAGTTGTCTCAGTTTCATCTGGTATATCATGTGCTCCATCAACACTTAAGAAATTTCTAAAATCAAATGCTTATTACAAAGCCCAAACATAGAGGTGATGCTCAAACACCAGCTGAGCTACTCAAGAGATTGTCATCTATTTCAAAGGACTTTTGATCAAAACCTTATTCCACATGAGTGGAGACAGGCAGGAAGAGTGGGGAGATTAATTATGTTTAGTTTGTGTATCTCTGTTATTGTTTAGCAATTTTTTTTCAGCCAAATTCATAATTGGAACTTGAGAATCTCATTTCTTATTACATCAGAGGTTACAGACTGAAGGCTACAGAACCATAGAATCACAGAATTGTTTCATCTGGAAAAAAACTCTAAGATCATCGAGCCAACCATCAAACTAACAGCACCATGGCCATTAAGCCATCCCCCAAAGTGCCATATCTTCACATTTTTGGACCCCTCCAGGGACAGTGACTTCACCACCTTGCTGGGCAACTTATTCAAGCATGTGATCACTCTTTCAGTAAAGACATTTTTCCTAAACCTTTCCTGGCACGATTTAAGGCCATTTCCTCATGTTCTACCTGATGCTAGGGAGAAGAGACAGACCCCTGTGTCATAGGACTTGCTCTTCAGGCCCTTCACCAGATACACAGCCCTTCTCTGGATAAAGTCCAGCAACTCAATGTCTTGTAATAAAGAGCCCAAAACTGAATACAGTATTCAAGGTGCAGTCTCACCAGTGGCAAGTACAGGGGCACAATCACTCCCCTGCTCCTGCTGGCCACTATTTTCAGTACGGGCAAGGACGTTGTTGGCTTTCCTGGCCACCTGAGCATGCTGCTGGCTCATGTGCAGACAGCTGTTGACCTGCACCTCCAGGTCCTTTTCTGCCAGGCAACTTTCCAACCATTACATCACTCACAAGTCTTTCTCTGTTGATAAACAGCAGATTCAGCAGGGCACCTTCCCTAGTTGGCTCTGTCACTAGCTGTGTTAGGAAGCTGTCCTCTACACAGTCTAGGAATCTCCAGGACTGCTCTCTCTCTGCTGTGTTATGTTTCCAGCAGAAAACCAGAAAGCTGAAGTCTTTGCCAAGAGCAAGGGCTAACAATTGTGAGACTTCTCCCAGATGCCTAAAGAATACTTTCTTTGTGTCTTCATCCTGATTGGGGGTCTATAACAGACTCCCACCATGATATCCACCTTGTTTATCCTCCTCATGATTCTTACCCATAAACACTCAACTCTATTGTCACCATCACTACCTTGATACAACCAAAATGCTACCTGACATCAGGCCCACCCCACCACCTCTGCTTCCTTGGCTGTCCCTTCTGAAGAGTCTGTAGCACTGCAGTCATATAAGACATCCCACCACATTTCTGTGATAGCCACTATATCAGAGTTTTCCTGATACACAATGACTTCCAATTCCTGATCATAAGAAGCATCTGAGTGTCCTGAGATGTAATTTGGTTTAAAATTAAATGGTACATTACACCTACCTGTTCTACAGCAGGAGTAGTAATATTTAGATTTAATTTGCTAAGTCCTTCATTCTTTACTGGTTACTGCACCCAGTGACCAATGGATACTGTGTACAAATAGCTGGTAAGTGGGAGAGCACAGACTGCTGCTAAAACACTGATCATTGGATTCTTCTTGAAATTTTCATGTTTAGGTGCATCTTTTACCTTTCAGCACTGGAACACAGTTATAACTCTGTGCACCTTTATTCTTTGGACATTTCATGATTTCCCTTGAGAATATAAGGAAAAAGAAGAGGCTTATACACGTGCCAGATCCAGAAATTGATTCACCTTCCCAACAGAAGTATGAACTAATAGGACGGTAAAATTGTGGATCACATATTCTGTGGCTTTAAGGTAAGCTGATAAAGTCATAAAATGAAGCTCTCTGGAGACACTGAAACCCAGCAGAGCGTAGCTGAGACTAATTTCTTGTCTTTTGTCCAATGCAATGTAGGTTTTTGGCTCAAACTTAGAGTAATACAATCATTTCTGTCATCATCACATTGCGATTTTACTGCTTGTTAAAAACTTAGTTGTCAAAGATAGAATTTGTAAGCATTTCTTGGAAAACACCAGAGAGCCTTCTACCAACAAGCAAACTCCATGTTTTGCTGTTTCTACTCCCTTGAAGCAAAAAGGGCACTCACTAGCTATTACATTTGAAGTGGCTCTAAGACATTAGTATTTCACTTATTCAAGGGTTTTTTTCCAGCATTCTGAGGGCAGTCAGCCAGCAACACTTGCTGTGTGACAGACAACTGCAAGAAATGCAAACACATGAAAAAATCCAGCTTTCAGACAACTCCAGCTAAATTACCAGCTTGAAGTTCCAATGTAAGCTTGCTGCTGTATGCAGTGAAGCTACAACACAAACAAAGGCAACTCTCTGCCCCAGATATCATGTTAGAAACAACTAAAACAAGCTAATATTGAGGCAACAAGCTTTCTTCCAACTATTTCTTTTACTAATTGTTCCTTGAGTTTGATGTATGTAGTGTAATGCTGTGATGGAGTGAAAATTTCACTAAGAAAAGGATTTTAGGGTCTTCCATAAAAAGGAGGTTCTTCTCTAATTTTAATACGTTGAGATACAATGAGGGATAAAAAGTAGATTTATCTTATTTGTAGCAATTTCTCTCTTCTCTCAGGTGGCCAGCACCAGAACAAGAGGACACAGCCTCAAGCTACACCAGGGGAAATTTAGGCTGGAGGTGAGGAGAAAGTTCTTCACTGAGAGAGTCATTGGACACTGGAATGGGCTGCCCGGGGAGGTGGTGGAGTCGCCGTCCCTGGAGCTGTTCAAGGCAGGATTGGACGTGGCACTTGGTGCCATGGTCTGGCCTTGAGCTCTGTGGTAAAAGGTTGGACTTGATGATCTGTGAGGTCTCTTCCAGCCTTGGTGATACTGTGAAATAGAGGGTCTGGCACTCAAGCCATTACAACAGAAAAGATGCTCTCTAGCATTCATTCTGGATTATATGGATGAGAAGATCCATAAACATCCATATCAAGGAGATAAGACTTTGAAAGTAAGGAGAAAAAATCACCATGCAATTTCTCAGAAAGAGAGCTTCCAGTCAAAGAGGAAAGTCTCAGCAGACTGAGAAATGTAATTATACTATTTGCATCTTTGATAAGCTTGCAGCAAAAGACAAATCCTTAGTCCTTTAAAAGATCTTAGAGTTTTCCTGGTTAGAGCTCCACAAATTGAATTTTTTTAAAAGCAACTGGCTTTATGGGAAAGCTGACCTGGGAACTGGGAGTAGCAGAACCCCTGCCCTTCCTGCAGAAAGAAAATGCCAACTGACACACTGAGAGTGTGCCAACAAGTCAGAGAATGCTCAGAAAGCTTACTTACCAGAGTGAGAATGCAAACCATGGTGCTGGATGGCATAAGATGAAACAAGCAAGAACTAAATCAGTGAGTTAAGAGATTAGAACAGAGGCTCTCCAAACAAATGAAGTCATCCATGATGGAGGTATGGAGGAAGGATCTCATGTCCTATGGGAGTTCAGCTGAAAATTGGAGTGGGAGGTGGAGAAATCCCAAATGAGATGTAAGAATGATGAGTTGGAGAACACAACCATAAAAGCAAGGGTGAAGAAAGAGTCCATGAGACTGGAGTAAAATTAAAGTAAGGTCCTCTTAAATGTTGCTACAGTTATTATATAAACTGCATACTTTATTCACCACTTACAGAGATGTTTCAAGACCAGCTGCATTACTGAAATCAATATAAAACTGCTGAGGTGTTCCACAAACACAAGCTTGGGTAATGTACCTCCCCTACAACGTCTGCCATCAGACTGAGCTTGGTAAATCTCCTCCATTCAGCCGTAAATAATAACTGCCCAAACCTCTGCCAGACCAGCACTTTTTCAAAGCTTCATCTGTATTTGCACACCCACAGTTAGCAGCTGACAAGTCACATATGAAGGAAACTGCCTCCTTCTGAAAAAGAGCTGCTGTCAGTGCTGCTCTGCTCCACATGGAAATAATTCAAAGGAGTTGTCACAAAACAGCAGCTATACTCAGAAGAGTTACCACTAGGGGCATTCCTACTCAAGCCTATGCCAGTACTCTCACGCTACTGAACTAAGTACCCGAGGTAAGCTTTCTTTTATTTGTTATTTTAAACTCTTCATAACTCCATGATGCTGGAAGAACAAAACAGATTTCAAAAAATAAGAATAGAGTCAACGGGTCCACCACGAACCAAACTCTTTCCTGAGATCCAAGCAGAATCATTAAGGTGAACCTCTAGACATAGGCAGGTAAGCACTGGTGCCTAATCGAGCCAGTGCTTGAAAAGATGAGAATGGGCCATTCTAATCTGAGTAGTCTTACTATGCTGTGGCACCACAAAGCTGGTGGAAAAGGGTAGGCATCTCCGTGAATTTCAGTAGCTATCACCTTCACATCCCGGTCTGCCAACCACTGCAGATCCTACTCTAGGTGGTCTCTTTATATTTTCTTTTCCTAAATCTTTTTAAAACTCTTCCTCCTTGGGAAGAGGAAAAGGTAAAGGTGAGGAGGCATCATTGGCAATGAATGGGGAGGAAGGGATGATGTTTTTTGAGCTGAAGTGAATATAAGATGCTGGATAGTGACAAGACAGGTTGCAAGGTGCAGGAGACAAACTCAGAGACTGCTATCTGAAAGAGAGAAGGATGCAGAGGGAGTGGGATTCTATAGAGAGAAAGGAGAGGAAACTCTTCAAGCACTACTACCCTGCTACAGCCTCTTGCTTTTACTCCCCAGCACCACTGCCTCTCCAAGGCTTCTTCCTTCTGTGGCCAAGCTGCTCTTATTCACCTTGCCCCATCCATTCTCCTTCTCTACCCAGAGCTGACTTCCTGTCTGTGTAGGACATCTGAAGCCTATCTATTGTCTCAAACTCCTTTCCCTTGTTTGCTGCATCTAAAGTCCATCCTGCTACCGTAGAACCTCAGACTGTCTACAGGGCCAGAAAATCCTGTACTATTCCCTCACAGTGTAGGATATCTGAAGGGCATTCCTACACTTGGGCAAAGAGACGTGGCATGGAGAAAAGGTGATGTGTCCACCATATTCAGTTTGCAGGTCTTTGCAGTGGCATGGCAGTGCATATGTGAGATAGTAACATACAGTCATACTACCTGAAATGGAACTTTATAGAATCATGGAATCAACCAGGTTGGAAGAGACCTCCAAGATCAGCCAGGCCAACCTAGTACCCAGCCCTAGCCACTCAACCAGACCATGGCACTAAGTGCCTCATCCAGGCTTTGCTTGAACACCCCCAGGGACAGTGACTCCACCACCTCCCTGGGCAGCCCATTCCAATGCCAATCACTCTCTCTGCCAACAACTTCCTCCTAACATCCAGCCTATACCTACCCCTGGCAGAGCTTGAGACTGTGTCCCCTTGTTCTGTTGCTGGTTGCCTGGCAGAAGAGACCAACCCCACCTGGCTACAACCTCCCTTCAAGTAGCTGTAGACAGCAGTGATGTCACCTCTGGATTGGTCAATGGAGTTCCTTCCACATATACGTAAGAGAAGATGATGTTAGGCAGCACTGTATGATTTGGGATAGTTAGTCAAATTTGGATCCACTAAAAACATTGCAATGAAATGAAATCTAATACTTCCTTACCTGCCAAATATTCTGTCTGGTTTTGTTTGGTTCACATAACAACCCAAAATTCAAGTATCCACTCTTCTCAAAACAGCACCTTGCAATTTCAGCTATTCAAGCATGAATAACTGATGTAATATCTATCTATATATATAGCCACACCAGCTTTTGGATTATGTTGTTCCACAAGTTGTCACAGCTATAAAACAGATTGGATAAACATGCAAAAGAAAACATGGACAGCAACCCTGCTTTGCTGAAGAGCATGCCCAGTAATGCTCTCAGCTCTAACACAAGATGCCAAAATTCACAAGATCTGCACAATTTCCACTCTGCCACCTCCACCACCAGCCAGAAGAGTTCTTGTCAGGATGTCACACCCAAACTTTGCCAGCAGGAGCTATCTTCTGTATATTTATTAAGCTATGTGCAAATTTGACACCTTTGTAGCCTCCATCTCAGGGTGGGATAAATGAGAGGAGACAAATATATTGATTAACTCCAGGCTGCTACCTCTTCCCTTCTCAAAGCATTCAGTGCCTTTCTTGGCTCACTTTCAAAGGTTTCACAAGCAGTGACAGAATATGGTTTGATGTGAAAGTCCTCAGCATTTTTTCACTGCTGTCCAAAATGTTCTCAACAGCCACAGTGAATATTGTCCAACACAGCCAGACAATGAGCAATGTGAGGCTAAAATAAGACAGAGGGACAATGCAGTAACAGCCCAAATTCCCCTCCACAAATGGAGACAGTTCATGAATTGAATTAAATGTAGAAAATGCCGTCACAAGCAGCACCATGCATTAAATCTTTACCCTCCTGCCCAAGAGCTCTGGTGGGATTTGTCTGTTACACATTCAGCAAAATCTCCCCTAATGTTTAGCTCTCTCATTCATTTTCTCCTTTGAATGACAGCTAATAACGAGAAGCAAGCATGCCCATAGCTTATAGACAGGAGTGGCTTTCATCTGTCAGGAGGCAGAGCACCACTTTGCTTTAATCTGTTTGATGCTCTAAAATATGCACTTCTCTGGCTGTCTTGTACTCACCACACTACTCTCAGCCAAGAAGCAAGCCAAGAAACACTCTTTGCAAGGTGAAATTAAAAACCAAATCTCACAGCAGCATTAGTACCTGGATAAAAAGTCATTAATTGCTTAGGTGTTCATGCCAGTATCAGTCTGCCTAGCTCTAAAAAGGGAGCCAGGGCCTATATTCTGGAAGCTGTTCTAAATGGGAAGTGTTCAGTAATCTTACAAAAAGGTGATGTTTGCAAGATCCTTAAACACCAATACTGAAGGCTACACCAAAGTCTTAGGCTTTGAACACAAGCAAATCTGTGGTACAGCAGGGAAGTTCAATCTGGGTATTTTGGAGTGTAACACATAAATGATGTGTATTGCCCTACAAGAAACATGCCATTAAAAAGATGCATCATCACAGTACAGCTTTAGCTAGCATAGTTCTCACTGCAATGAGAGTCTGTTGACAGAACCTAGGGATAAAGCCTGTTGAAACATACTTGAGTGCATGTGGAAACAAGGAATGAGCCATAAACCTAAGCTCATACCTGCCATCAGATGAGACAGATGTTCACACCCCTTAGGCCAGTACTTCAACTTCTGCAGCACATGTGCTTGCCATTCTATCAGAGGCCAGGCATGGAGCTACTGACTTTTGTCCTTTTAAAATTGATAATTCCTCACAAAGCAGTAAAGAAAAAAAAAAACAGTATGCATGAATGTGTGTGTGTATATATATATATATATATATATATATAAATAAAAGCTTTTGAAACAGGGATGAACCTATACAGCTGCTCCACAAGTGTGCTTTGTCTTCTGTAAATCACAAAAGAAAGAAAGGAAGCAAATAACTGCATGTGGTTATTATCTTGTATGTTTATCCTGTTTTCTTTTTCTTTTTCCTTTATTGTCTGCAGGACATCTCTGTCAGAACTTCTTGCTAGTCATTTAACAAGGCCAAGTGCAGGGTTCTTCATTTTGGCCACAACAACCCCAAGCAGCGCTACAGGCTGGGGACAGAGTGGCTGGAGAGCAGCTAGGCAGAGAGGGACCTGGGGGTACTGGTAGAGAGTAGGCTGAAGATGAGGCAGCAGTGTGCCCAGGTGGCCAAGAGAGCCAATGGCATCCTGGCCTGCATAAGGAACAGTGTGGCCAGTAGGACAAGGGAGGTTATTCTGCCCCTGTACTCAGCACTGGTCAGGCCACACCTTGAGTGCTGTGTCCAGTTCTGGGCTCCTCAATTCAAGAGAGATGTTGAGGTGCTGGAAGGTGTCCAGAGAAGGGCAACAAAGCTGGTGAGGGGCCTGGAACACAAACCCTGTGAGGAGAGGCTGAGGGAGCTGGGGGTGTGCAGCCTGGAGAAGAGGAGGCTCAGGGGGGACCCCATTGCTATCTACAACTACCTGAAGGGAGGTTGTAGCCAGGTGGGGTTGGTCTCTTCTGCCAGGCAAGCAGCAACAGAACAAGGGGACACAGTCTCAAGTTGTGCCAGGGGTAGGTATAGGCTGGATGTTAGGAGGAAGTTGTTGGCAGAGAGAGTGATTGGCATTGGAATGGGCTGCCCAGGGAGGTGGTGGAGGCACCGTCCCTGGGGGTGTTCAAGCAAAGCCTGGCTGAGGCACTTAGTGCCATGGTCTGGTTGAGTGGCTAGGGCTGGGTGCTAGGTTGGACTGGATGATCTTGGAGGTCTCTTCCGACCTGCTTGATTCTATGATTTTATGTCTAGCAAGTATCAGAGAGCAGCTGAGCCAAGGTGCCTCTTTCACTCAGACATTACGTCAGTATGCCCTGTCCAGCGTGGATAGAACATTTAGTATGATTAATGCAGAAGGCATTACAGACAGAGCACTTTGGGAGCATCAGAGCAGATTAACACTGAGAATGGTAACACACCTAACAGCTCTCCCTGCCTCAGCCCCTGGAGGGCTGTCCTGAGGGTCTTTTATCACTTCAGAAATTACACTGGAAGACATTCTTATACAGTTTGCATTTAGGCCTGGTGCTGTTTGAGTGAAGAGCACACTGCATTCACATGACAGACTTCTCCTAACTTACCATGGGCAGGAAGAGCTGGTGCCAGGTTTGGCATGGGCAAGCGCTGCCTGGGTAACCTGGAGCCTTGCTTGTCTGTCATGGATGGAGCAAGACGTAGTAAAGCCTTCAACAGCAAGCAGCCATCCTGTTGGATGAGCGCAAGCTGAATTGTGTGTAGATCACCTGTGGTGTGGGCAGCCCGGCCAGGGTCCTGTTTCCTCTTATCTTCTGCTCAGGCCCTTCCATTGCTCTCCACCTGCATTCCATACAGCAGCCATGCTGGGCCTCGGCCTGGGCCTGGGCCTCAGCTCGGGCGTGGGCCTGGCCTCTGCTACTTCCGGTCCCGTCCCTGACTGGAGCACCACAAGGCTGGGCCCTTGCAGGGATGGATACTGCCCCTGCCTGCCTCTCCACCCTCCTGGCTCCACTGCCCAAGGGACCTGGGGGTGCTGGTGGATAGTAGGCTGAAGATGAGGCAGCAGTGTGCCCAGGTGGCCAAGAGAGCCAATGGCATCCTGGCCTGCATCAGGAACAGTGTGGCCAGTAGGACAAGGGAGGTTATTCTGCCCCTGTACTCAGCACTGCTCAGGCCACACCTTGAGTGCTGTGTCCAGTTCTGGGCCCCTCAATTCAAGAGAGATGTTGAGGTGCTGGAAGGCGTCCAGAGAAGGGCAACAAATATGGTGAGGGGCCTGGAACACAAAGCCTATGAGGAGAGGCTGAGGGAGCTGGGGGTGTTTAGCCTGGAGAAGAGGAGGCTCAGGGGGGACCTCATTGCTGTCTACAACTACCTGAAGGGAGGCTGTTGTCCTGGAGTCCTGTACCCCTAAATTCCTCTCCTGCCCGGACTTCGGGGGGAAAGGGGAAAAGCCGCCTGGTTTCCCCCCCCCTCGCCTGCCCTGCAGCCGAGAAGGGGGCGGCGACTGCCCCGTGAGTTCCCGCGCTGGAGCCAGGCTGGGATTGGCCGTGCGCTTTCGCGCCTAAAGTGTGGTAACTCTGCCCTTTGTCTAGCGAAGGGTATAAATATTGGGGGTCTTCCCGCCTTTGGGGTTCCCGCTTTGGATTTTGCCTGTGCCTGGACGAGTTCGCTCACTCTCCTGTGCCTGGACTGCAGAGAGACCTAAGGACTTGCCTTGGTGTTAGGCACACCTTTGTCTGCCTAACGATCCTTAACGACTCTTAACGACTCCTGTAGCCGCTGGAGGAGGAAGACCGACTGCACGAGCCAGCCTGAGTGAGTTATTTGGCTTAGCTTAATTTAGTAAGAAACCGCTATTAATTAATAGCAGACTCCTTTTCCAAAAACTGACTTCCAAATATATATAGTCAGATTATTAATGGTATCCTCGTAGAATTCTCATGCAACTGAACCTGTTTATCAAACGAAATTAATCTTTGTATATATAGTTGTGGGGGCGGGTTTTGTAAAAATAAAAAATATCTATTTTTGATAAATTCTCGACTCGGCCACGAATTATTTCTGCCCTCCGCAACATTATGGCGCAGTGTATGCTGGGTAGTTCAATCATAGAATTTCTACAAGAAAAGGGATGCCTAATCACAGGTCTTGATTTAATTTGGGCTCAGAAAAATTGTAAAAATCCGGAGAAAATCCTGGAGAAATTAGCTGAGCGCTCAGACCCTGTGATTTCTGAGTCTCCAACGGAGCATTTCTCTGTTGTTCTGGGGTCAGTCGTGACCCAGACTCTGGCCGAATTTGAAAATTATGAAAAAAGAATTCAGGCCTTGGAAAAGGATTTATTAGCCGAAAAAGCTAAATGCCAAAGTATCTGGGAAAGCATGCTGGCGCAGACAAAGAGCCTGACCGCGGCACTGACTGCCCGGATGAAAGAAAGGCTTGTAACGCCTGCAGACACCACCTCTTCGGTCTCCGTGTCTGAATTTGAATGGAGTGATTCGCGGGAATCGGGGAGAAAGGCAGAGAATGCCCCGAGGGGCTCTTCGGGGGAGAGGAGTTCCCCGAAACCAGGCACAAAAGACTCTGCCAGAGACTCAGAGAATTCCTCTGCACATGCCTCTGCGCGGCAGAAAGCCTCAAAGCCGCGCAGAAAGCGCAGGTCCCGACCGGACTCTCCCGTAGCTAGCGGAGAAGAGAGCTCCGGTGAGGAGGGCGCCGCGGTGCAGAGGCACGTGTTGCCTGTTATAAGGATTGAGTCCGTGAAGGGCAGAAAAGGCGGTGCAGGGACCACCGTGATCAAAAAACAGTTCACAGATGCACAGCTCAGTGACTTACAAGTCAAATATGCGAGAGATCCTGGAGACTCAGTCGCTGACTATGTGTATCGAGTGTCCCGAGCCGGTGGGGACCGGGTCCTTCTAGACTCGCAGGAAGCTGCTGGAGACTGGGGGGACGATGTGTTCCTGACACGTGAACCCGAGGGGACACACAGCCTCACCGCTCGGATAGCTTACTGGGCAAGTAGTGTCCGTCCAGCCTACCGGGGGGAGCCGACGGAACTACGGGTCACCAGCTCCTCTGAGCTCATCACTGCTCTCCGCAGACTTGCCTGTGTCCAGGCTATCTATGATAAGGGACATTATGATTGCCCATTTTATGCCCCTGTGGACCCGGAGAGACTGCACCCTATTATGAAGGGTTTGCCAGCAACTCTGCAAATCCAACTAATGAAGAACGTTGAGAAAATTGAACGTGTGCTTGGAGAAAATGCAGAGAACGATGGTGCTAAAGAGCACGTAATGACTTGGGCTGAACTGTTAACTGACTTGAATGCCCACGGGCTGCAGTTTGGGTTTGGGTCTCCTGAAGGAAAAGGGACTGGGGAGAGACAGTCTCGTGCTTCTCCCCCAGAAAATCCCAGGACTCTGCGCAGGCAGGTCCGGCCAGTGCAGGACTGCCCCCGCAGGGGGACCGGTCCTTCAGGCTTCTCCCCGAGGGGAAGGGGCAGAGACCAACAGAGTGACTGGAGACCCAGAGAAAAGAACAGCTGGTATAGACAAGCCCTGACTTTAGGGGTACCAAAAACTGTTTTAAGGCAGCTGGCAGACTGGCAACTGAAGGATCTAGTGCGGTGCCTTCAGAAATCGGCTGCAAAATCCAGAGGCAGCCGCGAGAAGCTCAGGGCCAGCAAAAGCGGCTCGCCCAGCGGTGGCTCCCGTAGCGGCTCGCCCAGAAGCGGCAGCCCCCCCGCTGGGAACTGCAGCTCGTCCCCAGACAGAAAGGTTAACCCTTTCTCGTCTCCCATACGGGAGGCAAAACACTGAATTAGTGTAATGGTGGCTCGGCAGCTTTTAATGGTCAGCAGTCACGGGGAGAGCTACAGAAGCCCCCAGAATAAAGACCTGCTGCCTAGGTGAGCCACGTGGTCACTGACCACCTGCCCCAGTACAAAAGGCCAACCACCCAAACCTTGCACCAGCCCAGCATATCCGCCAGGACAAAAGTCTCTGGAACACCTGGCAGGTGGATTATGTGGGACCCCTCAAACCATCGCATGGAAAAAAATACATACTGGTTGGCGTAGAAGTGGTCTCTGGTCTAACCATGGCCACTGCCACCAGTGCAGCCTCGGGAGCTCAAACCGTTGAGACTCTCAAACACTGGTTCGGCATCTTGCCAATGCCTGAGTGCATCCAGAGCGACAATGGATCGCACTTCACTGCAACCTCAGTGCAAGACTGGGCACGTAGTGAAGGGGTGAAATGGGTGTTTCATACCCCATATTACCCCCAGGCAAATGGCATTGTCGAGAGGGCAAATGGCCTGATAAAAAGACATGCAAATGTGTCTAAGGGTGGCTGGGACTCGCGTTTGGCCCAAGCAGTCTTTACAGTCAATAATCGTTGGGGAAGCTATGGAAGCCCCAAGGTTAAGGCCTTCTGCCCAGCTGAGCCTGTAGTGGACAGTGACCTTGTGCCAGGGGGAATTAAGGATAAATCCTTGTCCCAGATGCAAGTGGGCCAACCTGTGCTTGTCAGGCTACCCTCTATAGGGGTGGTGCCAATGACACTGGGTAAACCCAGAGGCTTATATGCCTGGGAAGCCCTAGATGCAAATGGAAAAGGCCACCGGATCAGTGCACGGTGGATCGTCCCCAATTATTAATTGTCAAGCCTGGCCTTTATAGGCCGAGGCAGATTTTGTCTCCTTACAGGTTAAGGTCGAGGCAGAGGACCAGTTCCTGACCACCTGACCAGCACCTGGGAAAGGGAGAACCAGCTACACAAGGGATGGAGTCATATCACCGGGGTGGCCAGTGGATGATGGCATCAGGACCCACGGACTGTGACCTCCAGCCATGGACTCAGAGCATCCAAGGCTCTGCCATGAACTTGGTTGCTCTACCAGGAACAGAGCAATCTTCAAATTGACTGTGTAGCTTTATTTAATACTGTTTGGGCTATTGTTAAGCCTTGTTAAGTATTGTTAAATATTGTTGGGGCGATTAATATATTACCTATTGTTAATGTTGGAAAAGGCTAAGCCATATATATATATTAATAGGTTCCTAAATTGAAGGGGGATCACTTCTCACTCAAGTTCTAGACAAAGATGCTCATTACCACCGGGGTGGGATGTCCTGGAGTCCTGTACCCCTAAATTCCTCTCCTGCCCGGACTTCGGGGGGAAAGGGGAAAAGCCGCCTGGTTTCCCCCCCCCTCGCCTGCCCTGCAGCCGAGAAGGGGGCGGCGACTGCCCCGTGAGTTCCCGCGCTGGAGCCGGGCTGGGATTGGCCGTGCGCTTTCGCGCCTAAAGTGTGGTAACTCTGCCCTTTGTCTAGCGAAGGGTATAAATATTGGGGGTCTTCCCGCCTTTGGGGTTCCCGCTTTGGATTTTGCCTGTGCCTGGACGAGTTCGCTCACTCTCCTGTGCCTGGACTGCAGAGAGACCTAAGGACTTGCCTTGGTGTTAGGCACACCTTTGTCTGCCTAACGACCCTTAACGACTCTTAACGACTCCTGTAGCCGCTGGAGGAGGAAGACCGACTGCACGAGCCAGCCTGAGTGAGTTATTTGGCTTAGCTTAATTTAGTAAGAAACCGCTATTAATTAATAGCAGACTCCTTTTCCAAAAACTGACTTCCAAATATATATAGTCAGATTATTAATGGTATCCTCGTAGAATTCTCATGCAACTGAACCTGTTTATCAAACGAAATTAATCTTTGTATATATAGTTGTGGGGGCGGGTTTTGTAAAAATAAAAAATATCTATTTTTGATAAATTCTCGACTCGGCCACGAATTATTTCTGCCCTCCGCAACAGCTGTAGCCAGGCGGGGTTGGTCTCTTCTGCCAGGCAAGCAGCAACAGAACAAGGGGACACAGTCTCAAGTTGTGCTGGGGGAAGTCCAGGCTGGATGTTAGGAGGAAGTTGTTGGCAGAGAGAGTGATTGGCATTGGAATGGGCTGCCCAGGGAGGTGGTGGAGGCACCATCCCTGGAGGTGTTCAAGCAAAGCCTGGCTGAGGCACTTAGTGCCATGGTCTGGTTGAGTGGCTAGGGCTGGGTGCTAGGTTGGACTGGATGATCTTGGAGGTCTCTTCCAACCTGGTTGATTCTATGATTCTATATTAACTATGTTACTTTCTTTGCTGTCAGTAGCTTAGAAGCATACTAAACACCAGCTGTATCAGCACTTTTGTATAAAAAGTTAGTTTGGAACTAGTTTCTGAACCACCAACATTGATTTTCAATTAATCTTAGACCACCAGAGAAATTCTGAAGTGGTGGAAGAAAGCTAAAACTATGTCAGTTTTTGTTAAAAGGTCTGCACAGAACTATCTGCTCTTCATGAATTCCCAACAGAAAACAAGAGTGCTTGCTAATCAGATTTCATGCCATTAAGCTATTGTTCATCTCATCCAAGCCAAGTTTCACTGATGACAGGGATTTCTTCAACTGAACCACCTAAAAAATCCTAAAAGATTTGGCTGAACTAATTAAATATCCTGGAACTTAGACCAATTTGAAAAAGAAAAAAAAAGGGTGGAGACAACCATCAGACATTCTAAAATCATCAACACACCCATGCATGTAACCTCATCTTCACAATTACTTTCTGTTTCTCTTTCCCAGCATAAGGGTGGACTTCTCATTTATATTCAAGTAGACTAAAACCATAAAGATGTTTAACTGAGTAAGCACATAGCAAAATTTCTCATTAGAATCATAGAATCAAGCAGGTTGGAAGAGACCTCCAAGATCAGCCACTCCAACCTAGCACCCAGCCCTAGCCACTCAACTAGATCATGGCACCAAGTGCCTCAGCCAGGCTTTTCTTCAACACCTCCAGAGACAGTGACTCCACCACCTCCCTGGGCAGCCCATTCCAATGCCAATCACTCTCTCTGCCAACAACTTCCTCCTAACATCCAGCCTGGACTTCCCTCGGCACAACTTGAGACTGTGTCCCCTTGTTCTGTTGCTGGTTGCCTGGGAGAAGAGACCAACCCCACCTGGCTACAATGTCCCTTCAGGTAGTTGTAGTCTGCATTAGGATGTCTTCTAGAACACCACATTTTCAATTTTGAAGTATTTATTTATATTCTCAATCCCCTGGATTGCCTTCTTCTTTCAGATCAACAAGTATCACTTTAAAAACATCATGGAACAAAAAAATGCTGGGTTTTAGTCAACTGTATTTCTCCCAGATGTTCAGAGCTTTTAGGTGTAGCTGGGAGGAAAGATGTTTTGCATGCTTCCTCTTGGATTGCTTTCATGCATTTGTTGGACATATTTCCCATTCATCTAAGGAGCCACCACAAAAGTAGCAAATTAGTGAAAGCAAACTAAAAATGGTAAATTTTGACAAAGTATGTATTGCAGGAGTCTTCAGACCACTAAGCAGATTTACAACCTTGTACATAAGTTATCCTTGCTAATCTTTGCTTAAGAGCAAGTTGAGCCTGAGACAACAGCTAAGCAGCCTTCAGTACTGTATTGAGTTACACTTCACTGCTTGTAGTGGGTTTTTTTTTTTGTGTGTGTGCTAAATGATCAATCTCAATTTAGGTGTTGGGGAGAGAAGAAAGATGAAAGAGAAGAGAGAAGGCAGCACTAACTGTTCCTCACTCTTCTGTACAGCATGATTTCCTGAACCACCAATTGCACCAATGCTTTCTGCATTGAACTGGGCTGCAAGGAAATTCAAGAGCCTTGCATGAGAAGAACTCGTGCAAGGAGTGATTAACCCTGTGCTTTGTAGAAAAATAACTCCTGCAGATAATAGCACAAAACATTTATAATTCAGACACTTCCAAGCATAGAGAAACTGCCCAATAACTGTGAAAGGCACCGAACCTCTAGATTAATTCCAATAAAATGGTTTATTTTCTCTATTCATTCTTCAAAACTTTTCTCTCACAGAAAAAAAATGAAGCATCAAATTCTACCTTCCTGTCACTAAGTATGTGTGATTTCTAGAAACAGGAAACAAAAAGCAGCACTGAATGGTCTATAAATTGAATTGCAGGCAGGTGAAGAAGCTCAGACTGCTACTTCTAGTAAGATATTATATGTTAGCTTACAATTTTTACAAGAATGCTGCCCCTCCTAGAAAAAAAAATAACTGCTCTACCTGTAACCACCCAGGCAAACGTTAGAGGATATAGAAGCCTTCACACCTGAGGCAAACCTGAGCTCTCTCAGGCCAGAGAAGACGCAACTCTCCAAGTAGAAAGTCCTCCCCAGTAACACCTGTCTTGAGGAGAGACCTATGCTCATCTGGGACCAGCTATCAAGAGTGTGTTCAGCTGTTTTGGAGCCTGTGCTATCATGCAGGGAAAGAGCAGCAGCTATCTCTAAATAAACTATAGGACTGTATTTTGAGATCTCCATGTAACACCTTCAGCCACGGATTACACCTGGAACAGGGTACAGAACATGGGAAGCTGATGCACAATGTTTTCTCCATGTGATGCTACCTAAATACTTAGCCTTGTCAGCTATTGACAAGAATATCATTGGCTGCTCCCTTCAAGTCTTTTGTAGACTATCTAGGCAAATACCAAGGGGAAATATCAGTACCACAGGATTAATCTTGAAGCCACCATACCAGCAACTTTTAAAGTCCTCTTCTCTCAGGCAACCAGCAATAGAACAAGGGGACACAGTCTCAAGTTGTGCTGGGGAAAGTATAGGCTGGATGTTAGGAGGAAGTTGTTGGCAGAGAGAGTGACTGGCATTGGAACGGGCTGCCCAGGGAGGTGGTGGAGTCACTGTCCTTGGAGGATGAGGCACTTAGTGCCATGGTCTAGATGACTGAATAGGGCTGGGTGCTAGGTTGGACTGGATGATCTTGGAGGTCTCTTCCAACCTGGTTGATACTATGGTACTATGGTTCTATGATTCTATGAAAGAGCATTTCTTTTGCATTTTTTTACCACTGGAAATTTCCTTTGTGCAGTACAACCACCATGCATTCAGCTGCTCATGTCCATGCACCTCAACAGTTGGCAGTGGACCTGCCAAAATCTTGTCCCTCCAGCTAGCTTTTAACACGCTGTGAAAAGAGACCTGCAATCAGAGCCACTGTGCAGTTCAGCTTGCATATAACCAATCTATAAGAGATAGCATGACAAAATGTGAACAATAGTGCTTGACATCCCACATGTTACCACATGCCAGAAATGTTTGGAGGATGGAACAGAATGACATAAAAAGAAATTATATGGAGCGTACTCTTCTTTCCACGCTAGGCAAGTGACATTGTTTTGGCAGCTCAGTCTGACATGGTAAGTACAGGATCCTATATATTTTCTAATTGGAAGAGATACACTAATCTGACAGAGGAAAGTATTGACTTCCTTTTATTTCAGTTGAAGTTGCACATATTTAAATGCAAAGTACACATAATTTAGGTGTCTTTGCTTATAAACAATCTCAGGCTAAACCACAGACCTATCACACTTATTTCCTTAAGGTAGAAGATTTCATTCTCTCCACCCGAATTTTCTCAGCAGATTTAAAAGGAACATGCCCAAGCAAGAGCATGTATGGTTATTGTTTTTCACACACAGCTTTTTCCAAACCAACAACTGATAGCATTTTGCAACCCCTTAGAGAAACAAGTGGCTAAAGCACAGGCATTGCAAAGTCTCTTTTGCCAGAGATCAATAGCCCTGGGATATGGCTTATGCACAGAAGAACCTTTGCTTCCTTCTCCATTAGGGGCCTGTCTGCCTCAACAATTAGATCATAGAAAACAGTGAAGGGGAAACAGTCTTCCTTTTCCCTGGAAGAGTTAATTTATTTTTCCTCTTGTATTTCTTTCTTATTTTTTTTTCCATTATTGTTTGGGGTTTGTTTTGGCTTTTAACTCATTTCTTTTCCACCTCCAACCTCAGTACATGAAGAATCTAGAATTCCACCCAGATATCTATTACCCTACTTAAAAATACTCAGGACTGTCTAACAACTTTTTCTTTCATATATTGCTCTCTATATTTTCCTGAGGAGTCCTTATTTTCCTTTGCACTCTGTAGAAAATGAATACTTCAAGATGAAGAGCATCATGAGGGTTTCTTTTCACCTGACATGGTGGCACTCTGTACTACCTCTGACTGGGATATGAGTGTCCAACAGCCATTTATCCCCTTACTGTGCATCTGCCTTTCTACCTATGCAATCTTGCATCCAAACAACTTACTAACTGTACTGCAATGGATGAGCTGTGTACGCACTAACTCAGGAAGTCATTTGGTAAAATTAACATTTAGAAGCAGGCACCAGTAGTTATTTCACACATTATTAACTTATATTACAATTCAAATAAGCTTACAGCTGGCAAAAAAAAGTCTCTTCTGTAAAGTGATCTCAAACATAATAGGCTTAATCAGAGATAAATTAAATTAGTCAGCCATGCATACTACAGCATATTAGCACTGAGTAGTTATTAAATACATTTTCTGTTATCAGTTGTGCAGGCAATATTGTAGGCAAACAAACTGCACGAGAAACCAGTAAATAAACTTTATGTTTGGGAGGCTACATGTCTGACATTTCCTGGGTTTTATCAACATGTTACATGATCTTTACTACTATAACTGGCACCAGGTTAAGTCCCCATAAATGATTCAACTTCACTCCCAGGCAATTAGCCAAAAGCAGAGTAGACAGAACTAATGAATACCTAGACAGCAGCTGTTCAGCGTGGTTTTGTGGTTTTGAAGGGATTTCTTTCCATGGCAATTTTCAGAAAGAGGAAAAAAAAGCATGCATGGATGAGTCATAGCTGGTACACAATTGATAAAGAGGAGACAGGCAACATTTCTATTTGTTATGAAATTAATCTTTGTGTTTAGGACTTTTCAACATTTCTTCTCCCCTTTGCTTTCATTACTTCAGTTTGGAAAGGCCTTGTAATTGTGTGCAAATATTGAAAAGCTTTGCTCTTGCCCTGCTTCTATCATAACCTGCTTTTGGATTGCTGTTGTAGCAGCCAGCAGCATCACCTTCATCTTCAGCTAAAAACCTGTCTGAAAAAGAATACAACACAAAACCGCTCACATTCGCTTTACAAGGGGAATTGTTACTTTCATGATAGGATCCTAAAACTATGCCTTGTTCTTCCATCCATCTTTCAGAAACCTATCTCCACATTACCTGGAAACATCATAACTTGCTGAGCCTGACCCAGAAGACTTAGGAGCATATCTGACGTTCTATAACACTCTGCACATTTAAAACTCAATGTAAGGTGACAAGAACATTAAGCTGCCCACAGAGCAAAATCTGAAACTAATCAGTATCTGTTCTGAGCCACAGGTACAATAATTGGAAAATTAAAGAGCCTGTGAACTGCTGGAGCTGGCTGCATCAAAAAGCAACACCTTGAAATGATTAATGAAGACAAATGTATGCAACTATTTCTATTGACAAGAACTTCAGATAACTGCAGACTAAAAGAATAACATTATAGTTCTCGTTTATGTTCTCTAATGCTTGTCTCTTCCAAGAACCTACTGTGAAGAAACCTATAAGCATTCACTGGTTAATAAGATTTTTAGATGGAAGCTCTTTTAACTCAGAGATGTAGAAAACACAGGTCCTTTGCTGCACCTACAGCAACCATTGCCTGTGCTAGCTGCAGTATGGAAGGCATCAGTAATGACAGAGACATTCAACACCAGGCCCTTCACCAGAAAATGCTAGGGTGACCTGTAAAAGTAAAATGACTGAAATAATATGTGATGGCAGCACTCAACAGACCTCTTAAGAAAGTAATTCATGGTGATATTGTTACAAAATGTACCTTTCTTCTTTAGTGCTCCCACTACATCCATCAGTGGTACAGACAGTTCACTCACTCAAACAGGTTGTCCTGATGTGTACCATCATGGATGGGGCTACTGCAGCAGCTCAGAACCACACGAGGTGGGGGCTCTATTTCTTAGGTGTGAGACTAAACAAACTCACATAAGAAGTAAATGGGTTATATAAATATACAAGCATACATATAAATCAATAAGAATTTTTCAGAGTTTCCCCTCCCCTTTCAAGTACTGGTAAAAATTCCAATTATGTCAGCCCACTGGGACATCAAAATTGAGTCCCAAGTGGAAAAGATTAAACAGTATCTATTTTTAAGGGGAACTTAGTGAATCTTATTGAGAGGATCCTGACTCCCAAGGCAAGCACAGTTTTCACTGTATTTCTTAGGTCAAAGCACATCAAATGCTTGGGAGTCACACTGGAAAGAAAATTAGCACTGCAGGCAAGGAGTAACAGGTTTGGAAAAGAAAGGCTTCACCACTTTGAAGGCAATGTAAATACAAACAAGCAGCCCCTTTTCAGGGTATCTTATGACTGTGGAATTATACATATATTCAGAAGCTAGGAAATGCAACTAATCACTGTGGCTCTATCAGGCACAAACATGTACAGTGGTACCAACTCACAGAGCTGCACCCAGTTCTGCACTCTCTCCCCACACACTTCTCATCACTTTTTCTTAGCAAGAGTCCTGGTTTTGCTGGGACAGAATCACAGCCCAGCCACAGGCTGTGGACCATTAGTCATTACAAGTCAGACAGAACAGCTGATTTGAGTTAGCTCACAGATGTATCCCATACCATCAGAGTCACACTCAGTATTAAGGATCACAGGATGCTCCTCCTCTGCTTGCATCTCTTCTTGAGGGCTACCTTCCTGAGTATTGTTACTGATCTGCCTTTGCTGGGCTGAGTATAACTTTGTGCAGCTTGTATTGCTATTGGTATTCATTCAGTGAGACTTAGGCTGGAGGGTTGGGCAGGGAGAAATTTAAACTCAGTGAAACTCAACAAGGGCAAGTGTAAAGTCTTGCACCTGGGAAAGAACAACTCCAGGTGTCAGTATAGGTTGGTGACTGACTTGTTGGAAGGCAGCGAAGAGGGAAAGGATCTGGGGGTCTTAGTGGATGAGAGATTGACTATAAGCCAGCAGTGTGTTCCTGTGGCCAGGAGGGCCAATGCCATTCTGGGGTGTATTAAAAGGGGTGTGGCTAGTAGGTTGAGAGAGGTTCTCCTGCCCTTCTATTCTGCCCTGGTGAGGCTGCATCTGGAGTACTGTGCCCAGCTGTGGGACCCCCCAGTTCAAGAGGGACATAGATGTGCTTGAGAGAGTCAAGCACAGAACCACAAAGATGATTAAGAGAATGGAACATCTCTCTTACAAGGAGAGACTGAGGGAGCTGGGGCTCTTTTGCTTGGAGAAGAGGAGACTGAGAGGTGACCTCATCAATGTTTACAAATGTAAAGGGTGAGTGCCAGGAAGATGGAGCCAGGCTCTGCTCAGTGATGTTCAAGGACAGGACAAGGGACAATGGGTGGAAGCTGAGGCATAGGACGTTTCATGTAATCATGAGGAGGCATTTTTTTTCCTATGAAGGTGACAGAACACTGCAACAAGCTGCCCAAGAGGGTTGTGGAGTCTCCCTCTCTGGAGATGTTCAGAAGCTGCCTGCATGCATTCCTGGTACAGGTTATCCTGCTCTGGCAGGGGCATTGGACTGAATGATCTTTCAAGGTCCCTTCCAGCCCCTGGCATTCTGTGATTCTGTTATTTCATTAAATCTGTTTCCATTTCAACCTGCAGGTTTTCTCTCATTTCCCTGGTTTCCTGATTGTTTGCTGGGGAGGGCTCATCAGAAAGTAGAGTAACTGGTATGGTTTAGCCCTAGATACAGCAAGGTTGTGCTCAACCTGCTCCACAGAAGTCCTTCTTGGGCCAGGCTCTTAACAAAAGTAGCAATGGTTTGCAGCAGACAGGCAGAATTCCATCATGTTTGTTTATTTCTATTTCCATTAAAAGTGGTGTTTTGGATGAAAATACCTTTGTGATGATGCAGCTGTCCAAAAGCAGGATGTTCTCATGCGTTACATTTTCTGTCCTTTGCAGTTACACACAATGGAAAAATACAAAGGTTTACTTAAAAAAATCATACACATGTCAAAAAGAGTTGGGGGAAAATGGATATGGCAAAGAAAAGGCTGTGCAGGTATTGGCCTACACTAATTCTGGCCTGGAAAAACAGTAGTGACAGGAAGTTTACTATCTAAAACATGGGAAATTTGGGTTTATCCTGTTGCTTTAAATGAATTTCTTGCATAATCTTGCACAATCTCTGGGGTGAAACAGTGAAACCCCCACGTGATTTTTAGATACCATCCCATATGAGGGGGAAATTTAAACCACATTGAGAAACTTTGCACAGGCTTTCCAAGTGTGTTGAGAACAAAGCTTAGGAGGATTTGGCAGAATGAAAACTGGATGAATGTCTGGGCCTGGAGAGCTAGGATCAGTGGCATAAGTCCAGCTGGAGGGTAGTCACTTGTGGTGAACCCCATGGATCAATACTGGGGCCAGTACTACTCAGCATCTTTATTAATAGTCTGGATGGTGCACCCTTAGCAAGTTTGCAGGGGACACAAATCTGGGAGCAATGACTGTTACATCAGAGGGTTGATCTGCCATCCAGAGGGACCAGGACAGGAACCTCACGCAATTCAATTAGGAAAGATGTCAAGTCCTGCCCCTGGGGAAGGATAACCCTGAGTACCAGTGCATGCCAAGTCACAAATGTCTGGAAAACAGAAAAGAACCTGGAGGATTGGCTGACTGTGAGCTGATAATGCCCCCCTGCAGCAAAAGACAACAACCTCCTGGACCACATTAGGCAGAGGATCACCAGCAGGTTGAAGGAAGTGGCAACCCCAGGACATAAGACAGATGTAGACATAATGGAGTGAGTCCACCAAAAGGCTGCAAAGGTGATGAAGGGATTGGATGACCTTTGGTGTGAAAAAAAGGCTGAGGGATATGGGACTGTTCACCACCCTTCTGGGCAGCCTGTTCCAGTGTCTCACCACCCTCACGGTGAAGAACTTCTTCCTAGCATCTAATCTAAATCTACCCTCCTCTAGTTTGGATCCATTCCCCCTAGTCCTGACATCCTAAAAGGTCCCATCCCAGCTTTCCTGTAGGCCCCCTTCAGATACTGGAAGGCCATAATAAGGTCTTCTCAGAGCCTTCTCTTCAAACTGAACAACTCCACCTTTCTCTGTCTGTTTCTATAGAAGAGGTGCTCCAGCCCTCTGACCATCCCTGTGGCCCTTCTCTGGGCATATTTCAGCATATCCATATCTTTCTTGTAACAGGGGCTCCAGAATTGGACACAGTACTCCAGGTAGAGTCTCACAAGAGCACTGCAGAGAGGGAGAATCACAGGTGGCTCTCTAGGCTGCAAGTGTACACTGACAGCTCATGTTGAGCTTCTCATCCACCAGCACCTTTACTCCAGGGCTGCTCTCAAGCCAGTCACTGCCCAGCCTATATCAGTGCCTGAGATTGCCCTGACAGAGATGCAGGACCCTGCAGCTGGTCTTGTGGAACCTCATAATGCTGACATGGGCCAACCTCTCCAGGCATGTGAAGTCCCTCTGCAGGGATCCCTTCCCTCCAGCATGTCAGCCACACCACACAGCTTGGTGTGGTTGGTCAACTTGCAGAGGGTGCACTCAATGCTGCTGTCCATGTCACCGATGAAGATGTTAAACAAGCCTGGTCCCAGTACTGATCCTTGAGGGACTCCACTTGCCACTGGCCTCCACTTGGACATGGTCCCATTTACAGCCATTCTTGGCCATTGAGCCAGGTCTTGATCCACCAGGATGTGAGAGACAGTGTCAAAGGCTTTACTCAGGTCCAGATAAATGGCATTGGCTGCTCTTCCCTTGTCTATGGTTGTTGTGACCTTGTCATATAAGCCCATGAGGTTTGTCAGGCACAATTTGCTCTTGGTGAAGCTGTGTTGATTGTACCAAATCACCTCTCTGTTATTCTTCTGTCTCAGCAGTGCCTCCAGGAGGATCTACTCCAGGATCTTACTGGGCATGGAGGTGAGACCGAGTGGCCTATAGTTGCCTGGATGATCCTTCTTGCCCTTTTTGAAAATGGGGGTTAAGTTTCCCCTTTTCCAGTCAGTGGGGACCTCACTGCACTGCCATGACTTTTGTAAAGTAGCACACAGATAAAACCCTAACCACAAAACAGGAAAATCTTGTTCCTCAAAATTCATCCCACAGCTCACACCTAGAGCTTAACAAGTAACACATGCACCTGTTACCTTCTTCTTTCATATTCTGCTACACTCTGCCTGCACTCTCCCCATCCTTAGTCATAAGACTTACAGGAATATATTCTTGTACCAAACAGCTACAGCAAATTCCATGCTTTAATTTCCATTATTCAGTTTGATTCCTGTCACCTCTCTCCACCCACCCTCATTGAAACATAAATTTCTTAACATCCATTCCCCAAATGTAACTCCATCATTAGTCACAAGCATATTACTGCCTTCATTTTGCACATGTTCTGTTTCACCTATCATAGCTAAAACCTCTTTTAAAGAATATCTTCACTTCTTATTCCTTTTTTCCTTTACCCTAGAGCAGCATTTCTTGTTATTAGCTATGATATATTTTGCCAAACCACCTGAAATACTCCTCAAAACCTTATATTCCACATTTCCTCTTTAATGTCTGACATGCCTCTACTCTTAGATTCAAGAATTAGGGTACCCCAGGGTTCAGATAAGAAGCATTCAGTGAAATACTGTAGGAACATTGTAGGATTAAAAAAATCAGCTATACAAACAAGGCCTGGACAGTTCATCAAAACAATCATCCATTCTTTTAGCAGAAACAGTAAGTAAACTGCCCTATGCATACAGGTTTTATTGCCTGCTTCCAATGACTCTATCTTATTTTCACTATCAATAAAAACTATGGATTTGGGGAGGCATAAAGTGAGTTTAATGAGGAATTTTTAAAACTCTCATAAAATGATGGATCTACTAAGCAAACACATCGATTTTCAATGCAGGGAAGCAGCAAACATCACTACAATGCCCAAGAACATAGAGGCAGGTCAAGGTAATGCCAGGATTCTCCCTAACAAGCCTTGTTTTCCACTGCTTTCAGAATTTGGCCTGCAGATTCTCACTATAGAATCACAGAATCAGCCAGGTTGGAAGAGACCTCCAAGATCATCCAGGCCAACCTAGCACCCAGCCCTAGCCACTCAACTAGACCATGGCACTAAGTGCCTCAGCCAGGCTTCTCTTGATGACCTCCAGGGATGACTCCACCACCTGCCTGGGCAGCCCATTCCAATGCCAATCACTCTCTCTGACAACAACTTCCTCCTAACATCCAGCCTAGACTTCCCCTGGCACAACTTGAGACTGTGTCCCCTTGTTCTGTTGCTAGTTGTCTGGGACAAGAGGCCAACCCCACCTGGCTACAACCTCCCTTCAGGTAGTTGTAGACAGCAATGAGGTCACCCCTGAGCCTCCTCTTCTCCAGGCTAAACACCCCCAGCTCCCTCAGCCTCTCCTCATAGGCTTTGTGTTCCAGGCCCCTCACCAGCTTTGTTGCCCTTCTCTGGACACCTTCCAGCACCTCAACATCTCTCTTGAATTGAGGAGCCCAGAACTGGACACAGCACTCAAGGTGTGGCCTGACCAGCGCTGAGTACAGGGGCAGAATAACCTCCCTTGTCCTATTGGCCACATTGCTCCTGATGCAGGCCAGGATGCCATTGGCTCTCTTGGCCACCTGGGCACACTGCTGCCTCATCTTCAGCCTACTCTCTACCAGTACCCCCAGGTCCCTTTCTTCCTGGCTGCTCTCCAGACACTCTGTCCCCAGCCTGTAGTGCTGCTTGGCTAAAGTGCAGAACCCTGCACTTGGCCTTGTTCAATCTCATCCCATTGGCCTCTGCCCACCCATCCAGCCTGTCCAGGTCCCTCTGCAGGGACATTTCAGCCTGAGAGTATTTTCTTGCCGCAAATGAATCTTCAGAACAAATTAAATCTGGATCATTTTTATGTGGTTAATAGTGCAAAGGACACTTTCTGTGCTTGTTAGCAGTCTTTAGGAAGCAAAGATTTGATTTCACAGATATCAAACTTGGCAAGTGATAAATCCATAGAACTGTGCAGTCAAATCATTTGGGGCATTCTGAAGGCACACTCAGTTAAAAAGTAACAGAGTTTGACTTAGTCGCTTTCTCTACCTTTTAAAACAATCTTTACAGTTATTTTTCTATGTGAGACTTTCCAAAGTTATTCCTGTTCTCTAAAAGAGATTTAAAGTATGTTCCAGCACAGTTTTTAGCATGCAGTCCTTTAGCAATGCAGAAGTAGTAAAGGTGCACTGAAGTGATGACAGCAGAGAAAAATGACTCTCAACATCTCAGCCCATTGCTTTGCTAATCTGCATGGACAACCTCAGTTTCAACACATTTTTAACACTAAGAAAGACACACTTTAATATCTATGTTTAGGCTCACTCTTGCTGTCCACCAGCAGCTTCCCATGAATTGTTTCATGTGAAATGAAAAAGAAAGAAGAGAGTGAGATGACTAATTCCCAGCTCTGACTAATCAGACTAAGGTCTGAAAAGGAGCTAGACATTCCTCTACCTGCATCTCTACTAGTATCAAAGGAGCACAAACAGAATCAGGCCACTATTTATCCTCCTGCTAGTCTGGTGAATTCAAAACCTGTAGTCTCTTTGACAGCTGTGCAGTTTCTGTCTTAGCACATTTACAGGGGCAATGACTTAAACACAATAAACTGAAAGAGGGTAGATTTAGGTAATCATAGAATCAACCAGGTTGGAAGAGACCTCCAAGATCAGCCAGTCCAACCTAGCACCCAGCCCTAGCCAGTCAACTAGACCATGGCACTAAGTGCCTCATTCAGTCTCCTCTTGAACACCTCGAGGGATGGTGACTCCACCACCTCTCTGGGCAGCCCATTCCAATGCCAATCACTCTCTCTGGCAAGAACCTCCTTCTAACATCCAGCCTATAATTAGTCTCTTTTTAAAAAAGATTAGTTCTTAATAGCATAGTGCTTATACCATTAATGTGTGATTTGCTGTAGGACACTCAGAGATGCATCAATTAATGGGAATAATGGATCTAAATTAGTAGAATATTAAGTTTGTAGTAAGATGTTCAAGGAGGGCCCATTACTTGAAATTCTCATAAACTTCTGTGTCAAGATGTGGAGGTTAAACACCTGCAGGAGGCAGGGAATAGTATTTTGGGCAGTTAGCTTTGGTATTCATGTATGATATGAACTTCAAAACGAGAACAGACAACTAAAAATATCTTAATATGGCAGAGTGCCAAAAACAATGAGACAGAACCATTTTTCTGGTGAGGTTACTTTACAGTCATTTAAAAGGAATAGTTTAAAAAGTAGAAATAAATTAATGACTGTAGGCAAGTTATGCTGCAAATGTGCTTTTCCTTAGCAAGCTGTCATTGAGTACAGAGGTGAAATATATACCTGCAAGTAAAGAAAATACATCCCTATATTTGTAAAGATTATGTTTATGTTTTATTATATCCTATTTTTCAAATGCTGTTAAAATTATCTAACACAAAACTAATATTTATTTCTCTATTGTAAGCACTAAGCTACACTGCAAAACCAAGACTTACAGCTATACAAACACATCTTATTTCATCTACACGAGAAACAAATATGTCTTCTTGATACTTGTTGGGAATGCTCTCCAAGTGTGTGGTCATCAAGCTTTAAATCAGAGTGCAACACAAGAAAATATGTTAAAACATTTCATCTTCTACTATTATTTCTTAAATTATTTGTTAGTAGGTTGCGGTTTTCCCCTCCCCCCACTTCTGATATTACAGTATCACAGTATCACCAAGGTTAGAAGAGACCTCACAGATCATCAAGTCCAACCCTTTACCACACAGTTCAAGGCTAGACCATGGCACCAAGTGCCACGTCCAGTCCTGCCTTGAACAGCCCCAGGGACGGCGACTCCACCACCTCCCCGGGCAGCCCATTCCAGTGTCCAATGACTCTCTCAGGGAAGAACTTTCTCCTCACCTCAAGCCTAAATTTCCCCTGGCGCAGCCTGAGGATGTGTCCTCTTGTTCTGGTGCTGGCCACCTGAGAGAAGAGAGCAACCTCCTCCTGGCCACAACCTCCCCTCAGGTAGTTGTAGACAGCAATAAGGTCTCCCCTGAGCCTCCTCTTCTCCAGGCTAACCAATCCCAGCTCCCTCAGCCTCTCCTCGTAGGGCTGTGCTCAAGGCCTCTCCCCAGCCTCGTCGCCCTTCTCTGGACACGCTCAAGCATCTCAATGTCCCTCCTAAACTGGGGGGCCCAGAACTGAACACAGCACTCAAGGGGTGGTCTAACCAGTGCAGAGTACAGGGGCAGAATGACCTCCCTGCTCCTGCTGACCACACCATTCCTGATGCAGGCCAGGATGCCACTGGCTCTCTTGGCCACCTGGGCACACTGCTGGCTCATGTTCAGGCAGGTATCAATCAGCACCCCCAGATCCCTCTCTGTCTGGCTGCTCTCCAGCCACTCCGACCCCAGCCTGTATCTCTGCATGGGGTTGTTGTGGCCAAAGTGCAGCACCCTGCACTTGGAGCTATTGAAGCCATCCCCTTGGACTCTGCCCATCTGTCCAGGCGGTCAAGGTCCCGCTGCAGAGCCCTTCTGCCCTCCAACCCAGCCACATCTGCCCCCAGCTTGGTGTCATCTGCAAACTTGCTGATGACTGACTCGATGCCCTGATGACTACCACTCACAGAGGTGCACTGGTTTCTGCTCAATTATTTTTAAAAAGTCAATAAATAAGCAAATAAAAAGAAAACTCACTCTAGAAGTGGTGGATTGTTAGGGAGAGACAGAAATTACCCAAGAGAACCAGACTAGAGAACATTTGCCCTCTCCATAATGAATCTCCTGAACCTAGGCGATTGCAATTACAGTGCCCTTCCACGGCAGGAACTCCTGTTGTTATTGATACCTTTTATAGTCCATGTCATGTACAGAGACTCCCAGAAGGCTTGATACTCTAAGTGCAAAGCAGGCTAGATTCAAAGTGGAAGCAGGTTGAAAAGCCTGACATTTCTAGTTGCCTCCCCTTAGAAACAATGTCCAATGTACCAAGATGTGAAGAACGCAGGGGAGCGTAGTTACAACAGTGGACTGCTTAAAAGTGTAAAACCAGACCCATTTGCAAATACAAATTCTAGTCCTGCATCTTGAAATGCACTGAAGTAAAACTATGCACTAAATAGTCCACATAAATCACTCTAGTGGCATGCATATTTAAGCTTGAGTAACACTGTAGTATTGTAATTGTAGTTTAGAACTTCAGCATTTTATGAAGGCCAAAGTTTTTCATAGGAGTTGCCTACCTCAGGCTGTTGTCCCTGACCTGGCCTCTCCTCTTACCCTACCTGGAACAGATCAGAAATGGAAAGGAACTTGTGCTAGTTCACCTAAACTATTGGGTTGTTTTCTTCTTCATAGGAGGCACCTACCTCAGGCTGCTGTCCCTGACCTAGCCTCTCCTCTTACCCTACCTACAACAGATCAGAAATTGAAAGCAGCTTGTGCTAGTTCACCTAAACTATTGGGTTGCTTCTTCTTCATATGAGGTGCCTACTTCAGACTGTTGTCCCTGACCTAGCCTCTCCTCTTACCCAACCTGCAACAGATCAGAAATTGAAAGCAACTTGTGCTAGTTCACCTAAACTATTGGGTGGTTTCTGAGAACAAGGTTGTCAGAGATTTTTTTCTTTTCTGCATATTTTCTTCTGCTAAGAATGTTCCAGAAAAACATATGGTACTGATCAGGGTCAAACAAAGCTGCACTTGCCATATTTGTGAGAATCTACAGAAGTTGTTCTGCACAGAGCAGGGATCTGAGAAATAGGCTTCGACTGCCCTCAGCAGAGAATTCACACAAATTCATGCCTGCAGATGTTTGTTAGCACCAAACATCTCCACACATGGTCTCTGCACCTCAGTGTGCCCCAGCTCATGAAGTTCCAGTCATCTAGTGTGGCCAGTAGGACAAGGGAGGTTATTCTGCCCCTGTACTCAGTGCTGCTCAGGCCACACCTTGAGTGCTGTGTCCAGTTCTGGGCCCCTCAATTCAAGAGAGATGTTGAGGCGCTGGAAGGTGCCCAGAGAAGGGCAGCAAAGCTGGTGAGGGAGCTGGGGGTGTTTAGCCTGGAGAAGAGGAGGCTCAGGGGGGACCTCATTGCTGTCTACAACTACCTGAAGGGAGGTTGTAGCCAGGTAGGGGTTGGCCTCTTGTCCCAGACAACCAGCAACAGAACAAGGGGGGACAGTCTCAAGCTGTGCTGGGGGAAGTCTAGGCTGGATGTTAGGAGGAAGTTCTTTGCAGAGAGAATGATTTGCCATTGGAATGGGCTGCCCAGGGAGGTGGTGGAGTCACCATCCCTGGAGGTGTTCAAGCAAAGCCTGGCTGAGGCACTTAGTGCCATGGTCTAGTTGAGTGGCTAGGGCTGGGTGCTAGGTTGGACTGGATGATCTTGGAGGTCTCTTCCAACCTGGCTGATTCTATGAAATGTATGTCCAGGTGTTAAACTGACTTTATTTCAGGACTGCTCCTACTCATTATGGGCACCACCTTTATGGATCCCTCCCCAGGAGAATAAACTCATCACAGCACAGATATTTTTGAAAGTCAGTGAAAGATGAAATTGTATTTCTTATAGTGTAAGTATAAAGAGAGATAAACTACTTGAGAAGAAAAAAGAAAAATACAATAACCCTAAGGGAGATGAGGAAGGGGTCAAGCAGTGGCAAAGCAGCAAAAGCAGCAGCAGCCAAAACAGCAGTCAGGGAAGATCGCAGGCAGGCATAGCTCAAGCAGCGGGAGTCAGCAGAAGGGGGAGAACAAGCTGTGCTTCTAGATATTAAGCTCTTGATGCTCCAATGAAATCATATTAACTTATCTATTGTTGTCATTATATGGCCTATCCCTAGAATGTTCACCTCTTCCTTATGTCTGAGCTAGAAAATCAGCTCAAACAGCCACAACTTTGAAGACTACAAAGAACTCTGAATTTAGACCCACTCTTTTCCATGAGCTAATATCCTGATGCCATAGAAGAAAAGGAACCTCTAGATAGGATTCATGGGCCCTAGGTTTTGCTTCCTGAAGAAAAAGGAGACACTGAGATCTGGGATTTGGAGTAGAGCCTCTACAGATAGTGGGAGAAAGTGTTTCTTCTTGAGGGCTATCTGATATTTCATGCATGTTTTAGATCTATCTGATCTCAGTTGTGTATTTGATGATGCTATGAGTTGTATATAACAGCATGGTTTAGATCTATCTGATCTCAGTTGTGTATTTGATGATGCTATGAGTTGTATATAACAAGGCTTAATTCTCTTCAGAGAATACAGAGGAAGCCCTGAGATGCTCAATCATCAATGTCTGTGTTTTAAATTACTTATATAGGGCAGACTAAACCTACTTATCCTGAGTGTCTGCAAAGAAGTAAATAGTTAATGGAAGAGGGACCAGGTGCAGAAAGGGGGAAAAAATGAATGGGAGTTGGGAAGGAAACGTTTGAGTGGTATAATAACCATCAGCTTGAAAGGTGTAAAAATCAAAAGAGTCTGTAAGTGATGGTTACATGTCTCTATTCAGAGTCTAAAATTGATCCTAGAGAGTTGAGTTCTCACTTTAGTCTGTTTTTACAAAATACTTCTGAAATTCACAAGGAAATTGTCTGCCTTAGTTCTCCTTAAATGCCTGGGGTCCACAGAGGGCAGACATTATTACCATCAGCTGCTCCACTAACTCAAATGGGAGAGGTATGAACTTTGAATGCTGACATTTTAACATGTGAGCAGAAGTATGTAAAATTGAAGGTAGATGAAAGGTGCCTTAAGTTAAACTCCTAGGAGGTAAGAAATGCCTCAGTGTAGGCATGTTTTATTAGACACCAACTAATTATGATACAGATAATGCATGGGACTGTATGTTAATGTCTGCTGCATTCAGCAGTTCATTTTAGGTTATTTTTAATGACTAGGTTTAGGCTGACACGTGAGTAAGACCTCTTTTTCTGCAGGACTTAACAGTTAGATGCAGAAGACCAAAGGTATTTTGGGAATAGGAGGTGGAACTACAACAATAAGACTGTATGTAAAGGCAGTGGGATTGAAGCCAGTTGCTGCATTTAACAGTTATGTTATCTCTGGAGTGCTGGACGAGCTATGCAAATCAGATTACTTCATTTTGAGTGGGTGGCCAAGAACACAGCAGTAGATTGCAGTAATTATCCATTGTGTTTGCAACATATAAAATGCCATGAAAACATCCTGTACTCTAAAATATGAAAGATGCCCTAAAGATTCAAACTCCTAGCCTGGACATCAAAAATAGGTCAATATATTTGGTAAAGCTCAACTTGGACAGGCACATGCTGGAAACTTCAGTGTTTCAGCCCTTCCATTAACCTCAGGGATGCTTCATTTCCAGATGACCAAAACTGGTTTAACCTCTGTTAACCATGCCTCTATTTCCTATCAGTAAAAGACAGCTTAAATCTTGCCTTTTAGCTCTGCTCTTCTTCTGCCATGTCTGATCTGACACTGATTATTTTTAAAGCAGGAACTTTGCATCTCAGCAGCACTTAACACCTCTCCTATTGCTTAATCTGCATTGCCAATCAATATCTGTGAGACAGGGTTCATCTTGCCAAACAGTGGACATTTGCAAAGCAGGTGCTTACGTCTGAGGTACTTGTCCAAAGCGCTTTTCACAGGCACGAGAGAAAGTAATGGATTTTGGCAGACCTGACCTATTTTAGATGTGCCCATTTCTTTCCTCTAGTTGTGCTGAGTTCTTCAGGTAAATACTGTCATTGTAGACATCTGCACTGGAGAGGTCCATGTGTGGGCAAAATAAAACCCACCTGTCACTTGCCCTTTCAAATGGAGGGACCAAAACAACTCAAATTAAATTAGTTTGTAAAGAAGTAGATTTGTCTCAGGATTTTTAACGTTTTCATACACCTTAAAATTTTCTATTCACTTCTCCTTGTTGTTCTTATCTTAGACAGATTTAGGATATTGAACATGCACAGATAAGCCTCCATGACTACCTACTTTGACAGATACACAGATAAGAATGCACTGTTAAAGTGATTTAGCAGGGTTGAGGTATTTAGGAACAGCTTTAAGGTGCTTTGAGAGTGGTTTAGTACCACAAAGGCATCATTAAAGCATTTATAGTCTTTTCTGCTTCTTAAGGGGGGCTAGGCATGGAAAAGAATGAAAGGAAGGAAGAAAGAAAGGGGATAGAAATATAAAACCTCAACATTAACTCAATGCCAAAACTAAGAAACGAAGCATGGAGTATGCCCAGGAAATTTCCAGTGTAATTATTATTCAAACACATTTAGAATTTCTATAATTATAATTTATTTGCCTACTATAATTTTCCTCATTTTTCTTCTCAGACATAATCCCTTGGACATTCTGCTATTTTCTGTGTGCCATGAGGAGGTTTGTGTAACCTAGAGAGTGAAATGTGGAGAAATACTTTATTTTTCCTGTCCAGGTTCCTAACTGAGTTACTGAATTGTCACCATAACTGCTATATTAGTAAAAATAGGGGATCTGTAGATGGTTTTAAGGAACAGCTTTAAAGAAACAAAGACTTTTCAGTACACAGGAGCAATTAAGCTGTGTACATACAGAGAAAAAAAAATCACCAAAACAAAGCAAAGAAAACCAAACCAACAGGACTGCATATTATTTTTTTAAAGCCCAAACATGAGACAGGGTTTTGAAGCTAAATGTAACTTTCTTTTTTTTAAGGACCAAGCCATCATGCTTTTGCAGCATCTCAATTTTATTACATTTCCAAGGACACACACACACAAAAATCCAAATATTCTCAGTATTTCACTTTACCCTCTGAATGAAGAAGGTCCTTGCTTCCTTCTTCACTCACTGTTATCTGCTGAGAGCTTACAGGTGGGCCACTTAAGGTCAGACTTAGGAAAGAGTGCATTCTGCTTTTTAATGAGCCTTATCTTTTCAAACAGGGAACACAGCACAATGCAAAACACTGAAAAGAGATGTTCCTTTGTTTCTTATGAACAGCACTCTCGTGGCTTCTCCTGCTGCATGAGCTCTGCAAATAAGCACCACAAAGGACAGCCTGAAAACAGCCTATGGCTTGCCCACAACCTGAATACAATTAGATGGTGCTGGTGTGACCAATGGAAATTCTATTTCATATATTGAATGCGTTTTTAAAAGGTTTTTGAATGTCAGAAGTCCTTGCCCAGGCAAGAAGTGAAAGAAGCCTAGCAGACTGGAGTGATTCTATTTTTTCTGATATAATATCCTTGCTTTTTGTCCACAGACTAACTGCTCAGTTAGTGAAGATGAAAAAGGGTACTAAACAAAATTATACACCCAGCAACTGCTTGTACACTGAATCACAGAATTAAGCAGGTTGGAAGAGACCTCCGAGATCATCCAGTCCAACCTAGCACCCAGCCCTAGCCAATCAACTAGACCATGGCACTAAATGCTTCATCCAGTCTTTTCTTGAAGACCTCCAGGGATGGTGACTCCACCACCTCCCTGGGCAGCCCATTCCAATGCCAATCACTCTCTCTGAGAAGAACTTCCTCCTAGCATCCAGCCTATACTATCAGTCTTAACTACAAAAAGTTCAATGGCAACCTGTAAAATCTTTTGTAACAAATGCTGCAATCCTTCAAAAACATCAGAAAGTTGGTCCCTGGTGTGAAAAATAGATGTGAGCACCATAAGGCTTCACCATGTTGATTTATGACTATGCAAACATAATGCACCTACATAAAAGAGCATCATAAGAGAAACATCTTTTATGCCTAAACATGTCTGGCTAAGGTCACTATCTGTGTGGTCTGAATGTATGACCAAGATCTCTGAGATGAACCTAACTAGTCACAGGTGCAAAAAGTCAGTATTTATTTATAGAATCAACCAGGTTGGAAGAGACCTCCAAAATTCTTAGAGGCTACAATGAGTAGCCTGGAAGAATTTATTTCTTTCACCATGAAAATAGGGCAAAATCCTATATTTTATTTGATGATAGAAGGGAGCTATTAGATTTTTTTTTCTATAACATTCAAATAGAAAAGAAAAAAAAAGGTACACAGTGCATAAAAGTTTTATTTATACTCTTGTTTACACTGTACTTAAAAAGAAACAACATCTGTGACTACTTTATAGTTTGTTTGCAGACTAAACTTCTACAAGTTCCTCATGAAAAACAGCTGAAATATCAAATTCATCACAGCATCATGTTCAGTATTTGCCCTTTTGCTAATACACACATGGTCAGGCTACAACAACTGAAGAGGATCACAGCTCCTCAGAACAGAAACAGAAAAGCAGAGGGGCAGGATTCAAAATGTGAGAAAACTGATTTCCACAACACAGCTTACAATAAAAGATAGTCACTTTCTTGTCTAGTTGCTGCAGTTCCTAAAGAAATATTGGTGAGCAACTCCTCAGTTGCTGTGCTGGAGGTCTTGGTACAAAGCCTGGGATGAGGAATGATCACTGTAGTGGTGTCCTTCATCCTCTTATGTTTCTAAACTGGTAGTGAACAGGGCTGGACTAAGCAAGCTGCCCACAGAAAACCCTAATGTCATCCAGCTCCAACACAGTGCATAACTGGACTAAGAGGCCATAGAAGATGTAGGTATTCAAGATGTGTCAAAGAACTGCTCCTGGCTCTGCAAACAAGCCAGTCCTCTGCATCTGTGGGTGCACACACACGCATATGTGTGGGAATGCAAAGTGAAGAAGGATGTGGGAATGCAAAGTGAAGAAGGATAAGAACAGGCAGATGCTGACTTTGGTTCCCACCAGCTGCTGGCTACCTTATCTCAGAAGGGACAGACAGCAGACACCTCATTAATGAGGGAAACAAGGCGTGGTTTATGCTGATGGACTGGGCTGTCCTTGACTAGTTATGCTAATGTGTAGGTGTGTGCCTTGTGGCCCTGAGGGATATACTGAGAGGCAAAATGATCAATAAAGGTCTCTGGCATAACTCACATTGAATCATCTGGAGTCCATGTGGTGCTGCCTTTGATCACACTGATCTATGCAAGAGCCTTGATCACGTTTCCCGTGGCAAGCTAATCAGGGCTTTTGCAACACCTGAGCTAAACCAGGTGTTTTGCAACACATATGTGCACACATATTCCAGAGCTTGTAGCTTTCCAGCAGTAAATCCTTGCCAAAAACACCACTTAAATGGTGGCAGCACTGCAGTTGGGCCCCACTTCACTTCTTTCTTTGATGCAATAAGACAGTAATAGGTAAATGGAACAACTCCACTACTTCAATAAATTTGTTACTAAGTCACATTTCTGGGAGAAACTACTTAAGCAGTCTAAAATCCTATCAAACTTTCTCCTTGATGCTGCATGATGCAGCATGATTTGAATCACAAAGAAAGCCACTTTGTGTGATGCATTTCAGATGCAATCTTCACCTAGGCATTAAGAAAGGCTTGGGACATGTAACCAGACATCCAGGTGCCCAGAAAGCCAAAAAACAACAAGCACCAACACATGATGACAGATGTATTTTCATTGAAAGACTTGACATTTGGAGTAAAAGGGCAACACAGGTTGGGAAGGGGATAAATATAAAATGACAGAGCTCATCTTTTCATTTAGATGAGCGGTCAAATCTGATGCTCTGGAGCCACAGGGGACAGATGACAACACGAAGTCTGTTTCCCTGCAAAAATGACAGTGAGATTTTTGCCCTTCACTGTTTCTATGAGAGCAGGTATACACATATCCTCCAAAACCTGAAGGCTTGACTCAGATGAGTAAAATGTTTTAGTCCCTCCCTCAGCCATTGAACAGATTAGAAAAAGAAGAAATTAGCAGTGGTGCTTCTTTGGGGGTTTCATAGGAGGAAAGCTGAGATGATCTGCGCATTTCAATGGATGCTGCTCAGGCCCAGGGCTATGCTTATGCATTCTAGGATGCCCATAAGAACATTCTAGCTACAAAGTGACCTTGGTGACAAGGGACACGAACTCTTCTCTCAGTACTCCAGCAATTTTTCATTGGCTTTTGACAGGGAGTCCCATTTAATAAATTCAAATTTTCTTATTAAGGATGCTACAATATCTTTCTTTGTGCATTCTGGTGCAGCTTTTTTCCCCTGACAATGTGCTTCAGTTCAGAAGTTTATTTTTTCCTATTGATCTTTTTTCTCCTTGAAGAGTGCCTTTATTCGCCTTCACTAATGCAAGCTTCATGCTTTTAGTACTAATGGTAGCATGTAGGACAATATCCCAAGACAATACAGGAATTTGTGCAACTGTGTCTTGAAAATCAGCTCCCCTCTCTTTATCAGACCCTAGAAATCTTCAGTAGTCTGGGATGGATTTGATTGATGTGTGCTGGATATTTCTGGTTTGTATCCTTATCTGACAGCACAAAAATATTCCCCTACGAAGAGAGACTGAGAGACCTAGGGCTGTTTAGTCTTGAGAAGATTGAGATGGGATCTGATCAATGTAGACAAATATCTGAGGAGTGGGTATCAAGTGGATGGGGCCAACCTCTTTTTGGTGGTCAGGAGCAATAGTACAAGGAACAATGGATACAAACTGGAATATGGAAGGTTTCACCTCAACGTGAAGAGAAACTCCATCACAGCGAGGGTGATGGAGCACAGGAATGGGCTGCCCAGAGAGGTTGTGGAGTCTCCTTCTCTGGAAACATTCAAAACCTGCCTGGATGCATTTCATTATGGACTACTCCAGGTAGTCCTACTTTTGGCAGGGGTGTTTGGCTCGATGATTTCTGGAGGTCCTTTCCAACCTCTAACATTCTGTGATTCCTTAAATAGTGTCAATATGACTACCTTGTGTGGACTTCAACTGAACATGTCAACTCAGGAGCTTAGGAAATACCACAACAACCTTTCTCACTTCCCTGTTTCTCAGGGATAGGAGCTGAATGTGAAGCACAAGTCCAAGGCAATGGGACTAGTAGGATCTCTAGCATGGTGCTTAATTTACTGGATGTCTCCCAGTAAATTGTATTGCTCTTGGATTTACTCCTTGTAAGACTCTCCATTAAACAACACACTCTTGACTCCAGATCACACACACACTTTAGAACAAGGTGGGATTTGCTTGGCTTCCATGTCTCTGTGATGAAGTCAGATACTGTGACACTTCTTTTACTATAGATGATGGCAGTATAGCCACGAATCATGACAGAACTGACGTTCTCAGCTGGACTGAGGACTGCTCTTCCTAAAGATGGTCAAACCCCTTGTCTTCCAGGTGAAATATTTCCAGTTCATGATTCTGCTATTTTCTAGATTGGCTGAAAACCTTATGTCTAGTTCTGACAGTAATTGTATGAGTCCAATTTGCCCACCCATGGTCTTTCCAGCCCTTCACACTGCCTTGGTTGTGCAATAGCCAGGGCATTGGCACACACAGCAGAGGGCTCTGCAAACAGAATAGGCAGAACTACTCTATTGACAGGTGAAAAGGAATAGAGAACTCATGTTTGGTGATGTTGACTCTGCTGTGCTAACACAAATAAAACAAGTGGGGGAAGAAAACCCTTTGTTTTTCTTGTTAGCATTTGAAGATAGCATACTGAATACGCTGTGGGATTAGATCTTCCAAGTCAAACAGTGCTGCTTTTCCCAACACTTTTCAGAGAAGAGCAGGATTTAAGTGATGCTTAGCAACATGCATCCTCCATCCTATTGTATTAGTTTTAACCCTTTCATGTTTATCTGTTGTTTGAGTGTGAAATGCACAGAAGAACTTCATTCATACTCTAAATGCCAGAATATTCAGATGTATGGCACTAGGCACAGGAAGCACTTCTGCACCACTGACCCTGTGTTCTAAACCTATCTGGACCAAAACTCAAAGCCTCCCAAACCCAGGCACAATTGATGTCTGTCAGCTTTATGTAGATGTGCTTTTCAGTACTATTAGTTAGTTTACACTCTGTCCAGAAACAGATGGCTGCCAGACTGCAGGATGGACAACCAACTTCTAAAGGCCAGGATGAACCAGAGCTCATGACATATTATGCATCCACAAATCCTGCAGAAGCAGAGAAAGCTGCACTAATCAAAGTCTCTTAGGACTGAATTTGTACTCACTGGACTTCAAATACAGAACAAGGAACACGAGGCTTAATCTTGCAAAAAGATAGCCACATTAAGCTAATACACTTGGACCTAGAAATGGAGGGAGGTCAGTGCCTTGAAAGGTAAGCACAGAATAAAATAGGTTTGGGCCATTAGTAGACAGCATAGCAAACAGTGAGGCATTGATTCTTAGAGTTCTTCTAAGGACCTTTTCTATGTAGGTACAGAACATTTATGTTTATCTCAGTGGCTGAAAGCTGAGGCACAGGAAGTTCCATGTAAGCATCAGACAGAGTTTTTTCACTGTGAGAGTTACAGAACACCGGAACAGGCTGCACAGGGTGGTTGTGGAGTCTCCCTCTGTGGAGATACTCAAGAATCACCTGGATGAGTTCCTGTGTGGTCTGGTATAAATGATTCTCCTCTGGCATGAGGGCTGCACTAGATGATCTCTAGAGATCTCTTCCAGCACCTTACTTTCTGTGATGTTAGATGCATAATGGAAAGGAATCAGAGAAGTAGGAGAAAGCCTTTTCTTGTGTTCAGAGGCTAACCTACACACACAGTGGTTGAAACCACCACGGATCTAAACAGTAAAATCAGAATTATTCCTCCACTGAAGCGTGAAGCATTTCCATTTTTATTCCCTACTATATAACTGGACTTGTGTTATTACAAGCCATGTTTATTAGCACTGTTGTGTGAGTTGGCTCTGTGCTCTAATACAATTTTCCATCAGATAACTACAAAAAAAAAATCAACAACTTGGAACAGGATTAAATCACGAAATCAGAGCTCACACATCCTATTTAACCTAAGTAAAGAATTCATGGGAAATAGAATCTTGCCATCATAATATTTATTGGAAATATACACAGGAAGGAAAAAAATCCATACATGCTTCTCAGGAAAGCATAATTTCCCAGTGGATACCACTCTATTTGACTTGAATCTAAACGAACACTGTAGATTCTAATAGCACTTGGCAAGCTGCAGACACATCATTTTTTAACTCAGGCTTAACGTTTGAGCTACCTGGAACTCAAATTTTCCAATGTGACCTTTTCAAGGCTTTGTTTAGGAGCAAAAAGAATTTTCCCTAGAGAGAGAAAATACCTTTCAGAGAACAGGATGTGTTGTTGATGGTGAGGCTAAAAGAGTACACTGCTGCTCCTAGTCTAGAATTAGAGAAAACAATGACTGTGAAGGTAAATTTTGTCACCTTTAGCTGACAAGATAACTGTCTTTTTTTTGTTTTCATTTAAACTCAAATGTCTGATATTTTATACTGTTCTTGGAAGTATATATTTATTCCCCCCCTGTGCCTGGAGCATATAAAATTTAGGAAGGTGGAATTTGTATTTTGTACTTACAATAATGGACACATTAAAGATATACTTGAAAAACAGTTCTGGTTTGGGTTTTTGGGGGTTTTTTTGGTGTTGTGTTCAATTCAGTAAGGAATAGAATCATAGAATCAACCAGGTTGGAAGAGACCTCCAAGATCATCCAGTCCAACCTAGCAGCCAGCCCTAGCCACTCAACTAGACCATGGCACTAAGTGCCTCAGCCAGGCGTTGCTTGAACACCTCCAGGGATGGTGACTCCACCACCTCCCTAGGCAGCCCATTCCAATGCCAATCACTCTCTCTGCCAACAACTTCCTCCTATCAAAAAAATAAATGAGAGCCAAAGCATTTCTCACCTCCCCAAACAGAAGCTAGAGTGAACATCTAAAATTCTAGCCTATTCAGGTCTATGGTCACTAGATTTTTATTCTCACCCTCCCCCTGACCCCTCCCCCCACCCAACTTGCTTGTAGGAAAAGTGCAGAAAAATCTGACTTGCAAAGTGTAGTATCCTGTTCTGCTGTGCAGCCACATCCATAGTGGAGCTACAGATAGTTCTTCCTCGTTTCCTTTATCCTCTTGTAAGCTGCACAGACTGGCTTTTAAACTGCCTTTTCACTGCCAAGTTCAGAACTATACAACAGGAAATCTCAACTGCATATTTACATAGGAAAAAGTGGGAAGCATGGGAGAGCCAAACACAGCTTTGAGTCTTTTTGTAGTGTGCTCAAAGCCACAAGAGGGGAAACAAGCCAAAACAGATATGGTATCTAATTGCTAAATATTTACTTAATGCAATCATCATTTATTGAAGAAGATGATGGAGAAGAAATCAAATGTTTACTGCAGATTACAGAATTATTTGCTATATATGGGGATAAGCACCAATTCTGGGGAAGAAGACTACTGTGGCACATAAAGATTGCTTTCTATTGTTTGAAATGGTCATGCCCTTAATTTTCCACATAGGCCCATTTCAGAATACACCACAGAATTATTATCTTTTCCTCTGTGCTAGCCCCTTCCCTTTTGTTCTTCTCCTGCCTGTTTTGCTTCTAGATGCAGAGCCTAAGTGACTGGTCCACCAGTTAACATGTGCCACTCTGATCCAGACAGCAAATAATAGGTTAACACTTTACCAGCAGAGATTCATGCTCCCTTCCACTTGTGAGCCTGCAAACTACTCTGTACAGGGGTGGAGCAAGTAGGAAATTCAGTGGAAGGTGTTACCTTTCATAACTGCTGCACTCTGGTTGGAAAGTCACAGGCAAAAAACCCAGTGACCTCAGAAAGAAGCTCAATGATCTTTGAGGGTTTGAAAGTTCCTTTTTCCAGCCTATGAAGGCTCTGCCTGGGAAGCAAAAACTGGGGTAGGCATGCCACTGACAATACAAGGTACATGATATGGAAAAGTTTGGAGAAGAGCTATCAGCATGTGCTCAGAGTGGCTACAGGAGCTAGCAAAAACACCAATTAGCAGTGGATGCCTACAAAACATCCATTTTGTCCTGTTTAATGGATCTAATTTATATGAAGTGTATTCAAAACATCACTTAAGGTTATTACCGCATCTCCGAAATCATTTCATTCAGCCGAATAACCAAAACTCTTTATGTACCTTTTATTAATGCATAAACATGATTAACTTGCACTTTACCTATCTGAAATATTCAAACATTAAAAGGAGCATAAACCCAGAAAATTACTGGGCATTTCCTGGTTGTTGCTGAGTGAGATGGGCAGGTAGAATGAACCATGACCAACCTGTGACCCTTCCCCTCAATACTAATGCTTCTATTGAAAGCTGATGCGAATCAGAAATGCTCATCAAAATGACCTGATCATTTGCCATCTCTCTCTTAGAACAACATAACAATCTGAAAACTGGATAGGAAAGAAATGTTTTGTTAAAGATTGTCCCAGAAAAGTGGTTGTCTTTGCTATTTGTATGCCAGACACATGGCTAATGCTGCATCTGCTTTGGGTTGACTTCAGTCAGATTACATTTAGATCTCACGTGAGGCACATACTGCTACACAGACAACTCCAGCTGAGATTCCATGCAGTGCTGCTAGAAATAGATTAGTTTCCCAAAGATGCTGTGTGAAGGTAATGTTATAATGCTGTAACACAGCTGAAACTCCTCTCTCCTTTCCCAGTAATATTTTACAAGCCTGTGGTAACATGAATTACACTAATCCCATCTGGGCCAAAATAGACTGCTTGAAGAATGAGCAATATGAACTCAAGAATACTGCTCCAGATCACTAGAAGAAATCTCTTTGTTTGACTTGGGCTTTTTATTTTGTTTGGCTGGGGGAGATTTGGTTTTGTTTTGATTTGTTTTGCTTTCAGAATAGTTTAGTTAAGTAAGATCAAGAGAGCCAATGGCATCCTGGCCTGCATCGGGAACAGTGTGGCCAGTAGGACAAGGGAGGTTATTCTGCCCCTGTACTCAGCACTGCTCAGGCCACACCTTGAGTGCTGTGTCCAGTTCTGGGCTCCTCAATTCAAGAGAGATGTTGAGGTGCTGGAAGGTGTCCAGAGAAGCGTGACAAGGCTGGTGAGGGGCCTGGAGCACAAAGCCTATGAGGAGAGGCTGAGGGAGCTGGGGGTGTTTAGCCTGGAGAAGAGGAGGCTCAGGGGGGACCTCATTGCTGAAGGGAGGTTGTAGCCAGGTGGGGTTGGTCTCTTCTGCCAGGCAACCAGCAACAGAACAAGGGGACACAGTCTCAAGTTGTGCTGGGGGAGGTCTAGGCTGGATGTTAGGAGGAAGTTGTTGGCAGAGAGATTGATTGGCATTGGAATGGGCTGCCCAGGGAGGTGGTGGAGTCACCATCCCTGGAGGTGTTCAAGAGAAGCCTGGCTGAGGCACTTAGTGCCATGGTCTGGTTGATTGGCTAGGGCTGGGTGCTAGGTTGGACTGGCTGATCTTGGAGGTCTCTTCCAACCTGGCTGATTCTATTATATTCTATTCTCAATGATACAAAGATTTACTATCTTTCAAAAAAGAAGAGTGATGTAAATTTTATATTACTATTGACAGGGTCATATAATGGCTAAAACTGATACATCTGAAAGGTCTGCAATTACACAGTCTCCATTTCTGTAGGCTTTAACTATACCCTTGTCTGATGGCATGTAAATGATCCTTGATTCACTCTTCCTTCAATTCTTAGATGCTTTTCAGTAGTCACAAATATAAGGAAGCAGCTTACCAGCAGATCATATAGACTTGTTATTTGGCCACACCAGTTCTTTTTTCATAGTTATAGAATAATGTCTGCTGCTCTGTGGCAGTAAAACTGCTCAGCTAGGACACACTCAGATCTTTTCTAGTTGGTGAAAAGAGAAAATTTCGTTTTGGTCTGATCATAGAAAACATCAACTCGTGTGCCATGAGAATCCAAGGGCTGAAGATAAAGCTTCCCAGGAAAGAAAGTCAAGTTGCTAATGTGTACAAACTCATTAAAGGACTTTTGTACTTCCAAAATCTTGATGTCACACCTAATGCTTTACTGATTTCCTGGTTCTTTGCCCTTCTCTGCGCTCTAATGCTTTGAGCAGTGTCAGACCAAGAGTCTGCAATTCCAAGCTCACTTCTGAGGACAAACAGAATGAGTTGACTTCAGGCTAGCACTCTCACAAGCTTGCTTTTTTTAAAAGCTAGGAAACCCACAAATATTTCATCTTGGAAGAGTGTCCACTAAATTGCACTGCTGGCTCAGGAGGCACTGTGGGCTCCTAAATGCTAATCACAGGATCACAGGATATTAGGAGTTGGAAGGGACCCAAAGAGATCGAGTCCAACCTCCCTGCCAGAGCAGGAGCACACAATCTAGCACAGATCACAGAGGAACCCATCCGGTGACTACAGTCAGCAAATCGATTTTGAAGTGCAGCTGTCTCTAGACTGCTGCTGGACATCTGCACCCAGAACCACTAAATCAATGGACAAAACCCTCCAACAGAGGTTGGGATTGGTGTGCCTTGAAGGCCACGCTTGGACACCCCAGGGTGAACTGAGAGAGGAAAACAGCAGATGCGGACTTAGTTTCCCCAACCAGTACTGAGGTAGAGCTACCTGTAAAGCAAACGGAGAGTGAGGTCACAAGACCTCTCCCATCGACATCCCTAACAGGGTAGCTACTTGAAGTGGTGAGAGTGTCAGTGGAGTCCTTTCTCAACCACTCAAATATCTACAAGAACAGCACACAGGTGTCTATGCCTGTTTGGCATAGATATGCAGGTGGAGCACGACTCCTGCCCATTGATGCACGGCTGCAGTTCCCTGGCGGTGCACATCCTCTGAGTTCTGTCCAAGCATTGCAGCATTGTCTTTGCAGGAGAGACTTTGGTTAAAAAAAGTCATCTTCTGGCACTCAGTTTTCAGCATAGATAGCTGATTGACACCCTCTGCACCACATGTTGTCTTGTAAACTACATGCACAAAAAGCTTGTTCCATTCTCACAATAAAATAATCATCAGAGTTGGAGCTTAATTCTGTGATTTGGAGTTAATGATATTTCAGATTCATAAATATGTAACAGAAGTATGCTAATTCCATAACTATACTTACAAAAAAAAAAGGCTCATAGCTCAGGAATGAAGCACAATGTGTCATAAATATGCCTAACAATAAAGATTTAATTTATTAGCAGCTTTGGCAAAACAACTGCAGAGATGATTGTGAGTGTGAAGCGATGATGTCTGTCATTTGACAAAGACAAGGCTGTTCGCTCAAGATGATAACAACACTAGGTTTATTTTCTTTTAAGAATTCAAAAAGTATCTGACTGAAAGATTGACCACAAGGGTACTGAGACACTGGAACAGGTTGTCCAAGGACGCGGTGGAAGTCCCATCCCTGGTAGTTTTTAAAGCCAGGCTGGATGTGGCTCTGGGTAACATCATTTAGTGGAATGTTTCCCTGCCTAGGGCAGAGTGGTTGAAACTTGATGATCCTTGAGGTCCCTTCCAACCCTGACAATTTGATTAAAAAGAGTTAAACAGACCAAACATCAGGGAGAACTTCATCACAGATCCTCTTCTATTAGAATCATAGAATCAACCAGGTTGGAAGAGACCTCCAAGATCATCCAGGCCAACCCAGCACCCCGCCCCCTATCCAGTCATCTAGACCATAGAATCAACCAAGTTGGAAGAGACCTCCAAGATCAGCCAGGCCAACCTAGCACCCAGCCCTAGCCATTCGACTAGACCATGGCACTAAGCACCTCATCCAGTCTTCTCTTGAACACCTCCAGGGACCACCTCCCTGGGCAGCCCATTCCAATGGCAAATGGCTTCACAATAACCAGCAGCTTCACGGAAGATGGAGGAGTTCTCAGAACCCTGTTTGATAGAAGGGGGACTAGGGCATGTTGTTTTTATTTGTTTACTTCTTCATCATGGCTACTTCTATCCTAAGTGAAAGAGATGTGAGAAGCTACACATCAAAACAGCACAAGGTAAATCAATTGTAAGCCACTGCACACCATCAATTTACATATTTACATCCTCCTCTGCCTATCTGAAGTTGAATAAAGTGTCTGCAGGTTTTTGGTTGAGTGGACTGAAGTAATGAAAACAATTTCCTGAAATAAAATATAGGCATTGTCAAGAGTTCTTAACTAGGAGTCCAGCAAAATTAGTTTCCATCTCAAAAAGAGCAGAAAATTGGTTTCTCCGGATCCCAAATCAAATGCCCCAATAAGTGAAACTTTGCCTATTGAAATGGAAAAAAACAGAGTTCTGAGAAATGAGATAATCCTGCAAGTTAAAAGGGTTTTATATCATAATCACTGCTGTCACCACAAGGTTATGAGACAATTTATAACTACACTAGCTTGTTCATCAGTCCTCAGTGTTGTTCAAGACTAGCCTCTGTTTTTTCTTTGCCACTAAATCAAATGTTGAAGATCAGTTATTGATTACGCCAATGTTCACAGATCTACACTTCTCTCAAACTCATGTACTTCTCTTTCTTACTTTAAGAACCATAGAATCCTGCAGTTGGAAAAGATGTTTAAGATCATAGAGTCCAAGTATTGACTTGACACCACCATGGCCATTAAACCACGTCCTCAAGTGCCATGTCTACACGCTTTTTTAACACTTCCAGGGACAGTGACTCTAGCACCTCCCTGGGCAGCCCATTTCAATGCCTACCTACTCTTTCCCTAAGCAAATTTTTCCTCAATACACAATCTAAACCTCCCTTGGTGAAACTTCAGGGCATTTCCTCTCACCCTATCACCTGATAATAGAGAGAAGAGACTAACAGCCACATCTCTACAGCTTTCTTTCAGGGACTTATAGAGAGAGTTAAGGTCACCCCTCAGCCTCCTCTTCTCCAGGCTAAACAAGCCCAGTTCCATCAGCTGCTCCTCATAAGATTTGTTTTCTAGACCCTTCACCAGCTCCATTACCCTTCTCTGGACATACTCCAGCAACTTCCTGTAGTGAGGGGCCCAAAACTAAATGCAATACTTGATGTATGGCCTCTCATAATATAAAGCAGAAATACTCATCCTGAGTATACAAACTCACAGAACAACTACAGGAAATTGCCACTACTTTTTAAAAGTTATTTTTAAAGGAAAGAAAAATGCATCCATACTCAGGTCTAGTACCTTGAGCAGCAAAACCGCATAGTATTAGCCATATTTGAACACTGCCTTTTCTAGTGCAAGTTAGGAATGCATTTAAGAGAAGGGACACACACATTTCTCTGCACACCTTGCAGATTCGCTGCTTTAAAGGATTGTGGCAACCACTGCTGTGTAGCACAAACCATAACAACCTCCATGCTGTTCTAATGCAAGTCAGAAGATGAATGCTGCCACACAACATAACATGGGAAATGAAAGTGGCACTTCTCTACCCAATATTCTCTGCTGCATTGTGCTCAATAGATCATAGAATCATAGGATCAATCAGGTTGGAAGAGACCTCCAAATCCAGTCCAACCTAGCACCCAGCCCTAGCCACTCAACTAGACCATGGCACTAAGTGCCTCATCCAGGCTTTGCTTGAACACCTCCAGGGATGGTGACTCCACCACCTCCCTGGGCAGCCCATTCCAATGCCAATCACTCTCTCTGCCAACAACTTCCTCCTAACATCCAGCCTAGACTTCTCCCTGGCACAGCTTGAGACTGTGTCCTCTTGTTCTGTTGCTGGTTGCCTGGAAGAAGAGACCAACCCCACCTGGCTACAGCCTCCCTTCAGGTAGTTGTAGACAGCAATGACCAGCGGGCTTGCTTCTGAAGCTCCTGCGCCTATGCCACTGACACAGGTAAGTTCTATGAGGCTCAGGGACCAAACAATAAAACAGCAGGTAAATGAAGACAGAGAACTCAGGGGGAAAAGCCAACAAACATGACTTTGTACACAGAGTGATGAAGTCTGGGTAGCCTATTATCAGGCACAAATGAGATCTCAGAGTCACAACAGTTAGCCTTATGAACATCTCAGCTCAGGGCTCATGAAAATGCATCAAATTACACAGAAAGAAGAAGAAACCAAACAGGAATACTTTTCATTCACTGTAGAAATCTCAGCCTTGGTTTCTCCACCCTAAAAAGACATGGGAAAAGTGAACAGACCACTGAAAGGAGGGTGACAAGTACACTTAATGGCATGGAGCAGCTTCCAGGTGAAAATAATTATGCAGAGATGGGCTTTTCAGCCTAGGAAAGAAATGGCTGAGGATGGGATATGACAGACACTCACAGAATCATTAGAGGAATGAAGAAGGTGGAAAGAACAACTTCCTTTTAGTCTGCCTCAACATACAGAGAAAGCCAGTGACACAAATAAGCACGTGGTGGATCCAGAACTAGCAAAAAAGGGTATGGCTACTCATACAGCACATTGTTAAAGTCCTTGCAACTTGCAAGTGCCTGCCACAGGAAGCTGTGACTGCTAGAAACTTACACACAGTGAGAAGCTGACTGGATCGATTCATAGCAATGATAACCTGTCAAGGGCTACCACCTCTAGCTCAACTAGTCTTTGAGCAACAAAGTGCAGCAATACAGAGTATGTTTTGCAAACAACCATACATGCCTGCCCTCTTCTTGTACTCTTCCCCAGGCATTCAGTTCAGAGATCATGACCAAGTACTGGGTTAGACCAACTTTTGATGTCCACTAAACAAAGAATGGTAACTTGACTTTCTGAAGACTCAACAGAATTTTGATTTCTTTTTGTTTACTCCAGAACATGATACTGGAGACTTTGATTTATAGCCCAAATTTCTGCTGGGAAAAGAGTTTTACACATCACAGTGTTACCATGAAGATGACAGAACACTAAATGTCACAGAAAATACATTTCTGAATGTCTAACACTGTGTTTCAGCATTCACAATTTAAATTCTTTGAGGTATTTATTCCTTCTCAATGAAATTTGATAGCAAATGATCATGTTTTTAGTATGCCTAAGATCAATTTGATTAAAATTTCATATATGTGATGAAAAAAGAAATATCTCAGTAAAGCATGTCAAACACTGAATTATGGTAACTGCACATTCTCAGCAGGCTGCAGGATTTGATTTTAGTGGTTTGAGTCTGCCTTGCAAAATTGCATATTTTATTTTTTGGACAATATTTATTATACATCAGAGAGTAAAACCAACAACTTTTATAGAAATAATCATCTAATAGTAGTTACTTTTTCTTTTCTTTTTTTTTTCATTCACTCTTTCTCACTCTTCTTGTAGCCAGGTGGGGGTTGGTCTCTTCTGCCAGGCAACCAGCAACAGAACAAGGGGACACAGTCTCAAGCTGTGCTGGGGGAAGTCTAGGCTGGATGTTAGGAGGAAGTTGTTGGCAGAGAGAGTGATTGGCATTGGAATGGGCTGCCCAGGGAGGTGGTGGAGTCACTGTCCCTGGAGGTGTTCAACAGAAGCCTGGCTGAGGCACTTAGTGTCATGGTCTAGTTGACTGGCTAGGGCTGGGTGCTAGGTTGGCCTGGCTGATCTTGGAGGTCTCTTCCAACCTGGTTGATTCTATGATTCTCTTTCTTTCTCTCCCCCATTCTCTCCTTCCTTCCTTCCTTCCTTCCTTTTCTCTTTCTTTGTCTATTTTCTTACCTTTACAAATATTTCCTTCGACTGGGTCTTCCCCTAAACCTTTCCTCTATCAAAGGTGAAATTTAGAATAGCTCACAAAAGTCTGGTTTCCCTCTCCACCGGTTTGAATCATAGAATCAACCAGGCTGGAAGAGACCTCCAAGATCAGCCAGTCCAACCTAGCACCCAGCCCTACAGACTATGGCACTAAGTGCCTCATCCAGTCTTTTCTTGAACAGTTCCAGGGACAGCGACTCCACCCATGGTAATTACCTCACACTGTAATTACCCTATTCTAAAACTATCTGGTTTCCTAATGTGCTCATTTTCAAATAAAATGCTGATATTTGGTGCCAGGGATGAGTTATTATAAAAATAACCAACCCAAACCCAAAATCATTTGGTGCCTGTATTTTGTGAACTGCGATTTGTTCATGTTTGTAATGGCCTCTAAAAGACTGCATGTATCAGCTGGGTGTCCCTAATGATAATGAGTACTGCTCCCACCTGTTTTTCCTTCAAATGCAAGACACAGCTGAAATAAGTTCTGCACCTGCCACCATTTGGCTTCCCTGCTTTTAAGGGCAAATCATATACACCTGTGAACATGAGTATTTTATATAACCAGTCCCATATGTAACACAGGAAAAAAAAATCATTAAAAATTGGTGCCTGTGCCTGCCTGTGTCCTCATAAAAGTGATAGTTCAAGGAAACTGGGGCTCTCCTAGTTTTTAGGGTTCTTTTCCACCTTCTTTAACCATTACCACTAACTAAAATTCAGGCTTTGTAGGGTTGCTATAAACAAGCAGTTAATAAGGCAACTGTCTATGGCTTCAGCTGCTCTGTGTAAACTAAGCTATTATTTTGGAAGCGATGACATAACTCACATGGAAAAGGTGATTAATCTATCACATAAACGAGGACACTTCAGACTACAAGTTCAAAAGTCTATTATTCATTTGATCCAATTATCTTTCCTGGTAGTGCTACAGCAGACGTTTTGTTTTTTAAATTTGGAATTTAAAGCTTTACAGGGAAAAAGAAAAAAACAACAAAGGAAAGAAAAGATGGAAAAGAACAAATCAGAGGTGCAGTTAAATGATACAAGGTAACTAAAAAATACCTCAATCCCTCAGTCATACTCTGTCCTACCCACTATTGGGCTATAAATGCTGCTGTGGCAGCAGTTTTGGGGCCCCAAAAATGCCTTGTGCCATAGTCAAATCTCCTTTCTCAACCCTGATGCATTCCTTAGGCACAGGCTCTGCAGAAGGCACCTGTGCTGCTCATTGCAGCCTGCATAAGAAAATCTCCATTGTTTTACATTCAGCATCCCACCTACCATTGACTAGGTGAAAAGAACTGGTTTGGGTTGCAGTGACACTACAGCAGTGATCCAATTGTTTAGCATCCCAAAGTAAAAGCTGAGGCACAGTAACGCCTCTAGACTCAGCCTGTAGGTGCAAGTATCTCACTGCCCTCTAGCCAAGAGCCAGCCAACCACTTGTAATCTGGAAGGCAATCACCACAACAAAAAAGGGTTTAATGGCTGTAAATTAGACGCTACTTAGAAGCTGTAACCACATGCAAACAGGTTGCAATCGAGAGTCTGAAAATCTGAGTTCACAAAGCCTCAGGAACGCGCAGCGCTGCACATGCAGCCCATAGAGAGAAGCGGATACAATGACAGCTGTGTGTTAATTGCTTAGAGACTCGCTGCAGCCCTCGCATTACCAGTGCACCTCATACCGAAGTGTTACTCTTTATTACCAAGGTTTGCTGTACTCTTCAGCGACAGACTTACATCTCCAACTCTACCACAGCCCAACATCTTCCAGCAAACTGTGTTACTGAGGCTCCTTATGTCATTCAGGCTTCTCTACGAGATATTAAAAAGAGGCCCCTGAAGAAAGTAAACTAGAAGTCTCAACTGATCACTTCACCACTTTGGTACAGCAAATCCTGTGCTCATTTCAAAGCAGAAAATGGTATCACGGCAGCAATCAAAAGTAAAAGATAAAGAAAGAAAGAACCCTTCAAACACAGGCACTGCCCCAGCTTTTACTAAGCATCCAGTTGCAGAGGATTCAGTGCTTAAATATACTCGGAATTTAAACTTCACAAAAAGCAGATCTGGAGTTTTGTTCACTTCAAAAGAATTATGACAGAGACGTGGGAGACTGAATTTAGGATTAAAAGAAGCAGACATTCATTTTCTTTTCCACAGCAAAGCACAGTAAGAAGGCCACACTACAGCTGCTGGAGTTACTCAAGTGATGAAGAGCTTAGATTAGCATACAAACAAGAAAACGTTTGACTACATAAAAGATAACCTGAGTACCAGGACTGTATTTTATGCAGGAACTAGTTATAAAAGTGCTGCACAAATGATCCCCATAGGGATAATTTAAGGAAAACAATCGGAGACATTTACATACCTGACAAACATTCCAGACACCAGGAGCTTTTTCTGCTGCTTGTACGTCCACCAGCCAAACCCATACTGCCTGGCTGCGATATCCGAGGTCGTGACCACAACACCTGGCACTGGGAGGAGCCTGGCTATGTGAGCAGGGCTAATCAGCACAGGTGGAATTTCAAGCCGAAACAGCCTCGCAGCAGTGGAGCGAGCGTGCTCACCCAGCTCAGGTGTTACTAATGTCCATTAGATGGACACGCCCTAGAGTGCTAATGCTAGCAGCACAGCTGGCCTTCAGACTATGTGTATTAACATTGAGCTCAGCCATGGTCTATAAGCCCATTGCAAAATCTTCTCAGCCCAAAGAATGAATCCACCCTGCCTTCACATTTTGTGCCCTACACTTCTCCCAAATCCTGCTCCTTCCTATTGCAAATCTCCCCACTAAAATGTCCTACCTTGTAAAAGCCTTCCCAGTCTGGAGCTCCTGCCAGCACAGCGGCATACGCAGCCGAGATGGAGGCTGCTGCCTCATGTTAGAAGCATCACACATATCAGAGCACTCTACATTGATCCTGTGATTATTTATTACTATTTTCTTACTTTGTCATGCTGGGAAGGCTCTTCTCTTGCATTAAGGCAGCAGCACTAACGCTGCATAACCAGCAAAAAGACACATTGCAAGAGCTTATGAGCCACACACATTTTGCAAGCTGGAGTTTGGCCATTTTCATCACAAAATGAAAATGGACCAGGTGCAGAAAAAGGCTGCAAAAACCAGTTTGAAGAGAGATTTTTTTCCCTTGAAGGGAGATTCAAGGAGCTTAGATTGTTTAGACTAGCAAAATGAAGAGGAACAGCTAAAGGGGAAAGGTAAGGGAGGATATGTTTGCTCTTTATTAAATATTTATTACTCTTCAATTAATTATTAATAAATAGCTATTCAAGATAAAAGGTAATGGTGTTGCAAAACAAATGGATAAAGGTTGTTTATGAATATACTCAGGCTAAGAACACTAATGAAGTTCCTAGTCATTAATTTGGTTTGGAATCAACTTCCCAACTGGAAATGTGGAGCTAAAAGGCTTCAAATACTTCTGAAATTAATCTCTATCAAGAGATTATATCCCTGAACTCCATGCACCAAGACTTACATCCCAAGTCTGTTCTTTCATCTAGCTGCTAGGGGAACATGCCAAGCCCTGGTTTTTAACATACTTTCTTAAATCTTGAGCAAATAAAAGCCAGAGCATTTACTTTTCCTCCTGTGGGAAGGAAAAGCCTGCCACAATCTCAGGGGACTTTGCTAACTGCTATTTCTGGTTTAGATGATGATGTCCACTCTCAATGTGGGCTGGAATGAAACCCCTATGTGGTTATCTGACCTGCCCTCGGAGTTTTGCGGCACCTCACTGTTACCACCCTGACCTGACTTCAAACTAGCAGACCGTGAAGCTTATTTTCAATCAAACTGCAGAATTCTTTTAAGATGGACCTCAAATACACTGACCCACCATGAGAAAGCAGAAAAAGTGGTATATTATTACAACAGCAGTGGAAGTTTGCAATTAAACCTCAACTCCAGCACTACACTGACAACCTTGCCAATTGAATGGCATTGTGCAGAGTGCTCTGGCATAAACATACAGCTGGTATCTATAACACAGAGGAGACATCTAATATTTAGACAAAAGCATACACAGTACAAAAAAAATTTGCTTCCTGATAAGAGTCATACAGCATGAAGGAAGGATTTGTTCTGGATGTTGGCTCAAATGCACTGGGATATATCATCTCATCAAAATATATAGCTTTTACTTCTGCTGTGCTCTGAATAGTATAGTATTTAATAGAATAGTGTTTAATAGTATAGTATTTAATAGAATAGTATTCAAGTTCTGTGTGAGAAGTAGAAGAGAATAGAGAAGTCAAAGACATTTGGAACAGAAGGTGGAAGTACACCAGAAAGACCAATAATATTAAAGAAGAATGTTAAGAAACTAAATGTGGGTATAGACACGTGGGAAATGGACTATGATCGTTTAAGGAATGTAGGAAATCTTTGAAGATTGATTCTTGGACTTAATCCCATTTAAAAAAAAATATTCCTATCTAATAGCAGTTTCATAAACCTCTTAGAAGTTTTAGTACAGTTCCCAGTAAGAAAAGAATCCTCAGAATGAGCCAATATGTGACATTTATGTGACAGCATTATCAAATGGCTCATATACTCAGAGATAGCCTTGCAATTGCAGCTACTGGATGAGACTGGATGAGGCACTTAGTGCCATGGTCTAGTTGAGTGGCTAGGGCTGGGGGATAGGTTGGACTGGATGATCTTGGAGGTCTCTTCCAACCTGGTTGATTCTATGATTCTATACTCTATCCCCAACAAGGGCTTCTTTCAAAACAGGGCCAAGGTGCACCATTTTTCAATCCAGAATGATTTGCCCATATCCTCCCTCCCCTTCAGCTGCATTTGCTTTCAGGTTTGGCAAGTGACTACAAATCATGCATTAAATTTAAATGGGCTACAGAAATTCCACAAATAAATCTCAGGTTTCCAGGTTGACCACACTGATCCCTTGATCTTTAGCTGTTAATAACTTCAATTCAGTTCAGTCACCCCACTTTCAAAGCAGTCAAGTAACCGAAAGAATTTCAACTCCCCCCCTCCCACTAAAATAGGTTCTTCCAAGTTTCCTTTGCTCTATAGACATATAAAAGCAGTTAAATAGGGTCAACAGCAGGGATGAACAAGATATTAGGATTGTCTGTAGAAGCAGACCTGTAAATAACTTCTATTTCCAGATACTGTGTCTGGTGTCCAGTGAAAGCTGTTACTGGAAGATTTATGGCATAAGCAGTGAAAATTAGGAAGGAATACCAAACTGCAGACAAAAAGAAAACTACAACTCCACAATATTTAAAAATGCACAAACTATTCCAGTTTTGTAATTCTCAAGGTTTTTGGTTTCTTTTGATTTCTTTTATTCTGTGCACGGGTCCTATAAATAATGAAAAACAAATTCTTGCTTCTAAACCAGCATTCCTGTACTGGGAATGCTGGCTGAAAAAGATGACAGGTATGCAAAATGAACATGGTAAGCTGCTAAACTCTCCTTTACAAACCTGCTCCCCACAGAAACCACAGATGTGTATTGAGATGGGCAGGTTCAGCAGGCAGGAGATAGCAGTCCAGCAGTCTTTAGAGACTTTGTATACTCAATCAATCACATTTACATATAAACAGAGTGCTGTGTCCAGTTCTGGGCTCCTCAATTCAAGAGAGATGTTGAGGTGCTGGAAGGTGTCCAGAGAAGGGCAACAAAGCTGGTGAGGGGCCTGGAACACAAAGCCTATGAGGAGAGGCTGAGGGAGCTGGGGGTGTTTAGCCTGGAGAAGAGGAGGCTCAGGGGGGACCTAATTGCTGTCTACAACTTCCTGAAGGGAGGCTGTAGCCAGGTGGGGTTGGTCTCTTCTGCCAGGCAACCAGCAACAGAACAAGGGGACACAGTCTCAAGTTGTGCTGGGGGAGGTCTAGGCTGGATGTTAGGAGGAAGTTGTTGGCAGAGAGAGTGATTGGCATTGCAATGGGCTGCCCAGGGAGGTGGTGGAGGCACCATCCCTGGAGGTGCTCAAGAAGAGACTGGATGAGGCACTTGGTGCCATGGTCTGGTTGACTGGACAGGGCTGTGCGATAGGTTGGACTGGATGATCTTGGAGGTCTCTTCCAACCTGGTTGATTCTACGATTCTATGCACTGTATAGCGAGGGATATTAGACAAAATATCTTAACCCTTTTGCTACCTGCCTCTGTTGAAGCCTGATTCCTTGCCACACAGAATGGAGTCGGAAAGGATTTTTCACCTTGTGAAGAAAACTCATGTGATGACAGCAGCTCTACTCCTTTAGCAGGAGATTTGCAACTGATGGCTCGCACCATCAATTGGTTTTGTTTGAACTGTTATACTTTGGATGCCTTACCATGGTGATTTAATGTCAAGGAACAGAGAAATTAATGCAGTGATCATGTCCTACCCTCACTTACACTGTTATCAGCAAGGGAAATGATCAAAACCCAAGAAAAAGAGGAAAACAAAGGGCAGTTGCAGTGAGATAAACAGAGCAGGTTCTGATTCTCTGAGGAGCAGAGTACCTCACAACGTCCCACATAACAAACTAGGAGCAAAGGCAGCTTACCAGATCAGCATCTACCCAAACCCACAAAAGACAGCCTATAAAAGGAACACCACTTTCCCTTCTGACAGCCTATAAAAGGAAAACCACTTTTCCCTTATTTACAAACCATAAGTAAAACTGAAGTATCCAGAAGAGTTTCCAGTCAGGGATGGATGTAATTGCAAATTGGCCACTGTTTGTTTTAAAAATGACTAAAATACCAAAGTAATCTCAGGAAGTCCTCTGGAAAATGGGTTTTATAATGAAAAATATTTGCTGACCCACAGGAAAATGAGAGTACAGTTTGCATCCCCATTTATCTTTTATGGTGCTTGACAAATTGACACACAATTATTAATTATGGGCTCTGAGCACCACATGATTATGCTTAAAATATTCCAGCTGATTGGAGCATAAGTCCAACAGCATTTGCAGGAAATTAAACAGCATTCTTACAGATGCTGAAGCCTGGGAATTTTGAGTCATTGCATAGTTACAGTTCTGAAGCAGACATTCAAAATAGTCTTAATTTTCAGTTAGGACCTCACCATATCACAACTTGAGAGTGTTCTCTGGAGATTTTAACAGCCACTGTGCGACATGAATCTACAAGATGACTGAAAATTATTCAGAAGTCTCTAATCTTACACATTTATTTATGTATGGCATTTTCTTTTTTTTTTTTTCTCTAAAAAGGAGAAAAGAGAAAAAAATCAGTTTTCAGTCTGGAGGTTTCAAAGAAACAGAACACCCAATGCATTTGGGATGAAACTGCCTCAATAATACAGTGGAGAAGGCCACACAGAATGATTGTGCTTCTTCTTACTAAAACCTCCTCCTCACCAGAGCCATGCTGGACTTGTGTCTTTCCCTGAGTCCATCCAATCCTTGTCCTTACCAGAGCTATGCTGGACTTGTGCCTTTCCCTGAGCCCATCCAGTCCTTCTCCTCACCAGAGCCATGCTGGACTTGTGCCTTTCCCTGAGCCCAACCAGTTCTTCTCACCAAAGCCATGCTGGACTTGTGCCTTTCCCTGAGCCCATCCAGTCCTTCTCCTCACCAGAGCCATGCTGGACTTGTGCCTTTCCCTGAGCACACCCAGTCCTTGTGCTGACACTGTCCTCTCCCAGGCAGGATAAGGATGGAGAAGGTCACCTAGAGGCGTGACACTTAGTGGAAAGGGAGCTCACAGACATTGTCTTTTCCTCCTCTGAAGTGATATTCTACATGTTAGGCTCAGCACAGTTTTAAGGAAAGAGAGCTCAAAATCTGTAAAAAACACAAGGATGTAAAAAATGAAAGAAAATCCTATGTTGAGGGCAAGCTTCAGAATACAAATGTCAGGGTGTCCTTGAGAGAGGACAACAAGCAGCATCTTAAGAAAGAAAACAGTGACTGAACCCAAAGATATATCAAAAGCAAAGCAACAAAGAAAGAAACAAACAAATAAATGAGTGGTTTTTTAAACTACATTTTTACCTTATAGGAAAAGTGTGCATTGAAATGAAAAATTCAAAATGAAAGGAAAAAAACAGTTGTCAAGAGATTAGTTTCTTCCACATGACACCTCATGTGTGTCAAGTAAAAGGAATATACAATGTGTTTTCATGTGCTAATTGTAAACTAAATCTATTGTGAATCTATTCTCTCAGCTCTGGAAGGCTCCAGTGGCTGCTTCAGCATTGCCATGCCAGTCTGAACACATGGTTTCTAATGTCTGACTCACCCTTTCAGGGCAGACAGAACAATGTTCTGGAAAGTTTATGCCTTGGAAAATCACTTGAAATTCAGAGTTTTTCTGGTTCCTTTCTGAAGAAAGAGGGATAACCACACCTGCCCATTGCTGACAGCTGTGGCAAAAATTTATCAGTAGCCGCCAAACCCTTTAGATTTAAGAAGTACAAATGAGGGCTGCTATGTGCACAACAGCTTGTTTGCCTGATATTGCTCAGCTCTGAGAAGTGACTCTGATAACAAAACATTTTCAAAGAGAGCAAATACAGATAAGATGCTCAACACAGTCAAGGGCCTTGTATTCAGTGCAGTACACGTTTCTGGTTCAGGCTGAAGATCTAATTCAACAGTGTTAAGATTAACTCTCTGCACACAGACACAACTATGTTAATATTCAGCTGTATATAATGGTACAGTACAGTGCAGTACACGTTTCTAGTTCAGGCTGGAAGATCTAATTCAACAGTGTTGTACACAGACACAAAGATGTTAATATTCAGCTGTATATAATGGTACAGTACAGTGCAGTACATGTTTCTAGTTCAGGCTGAAGATCTCATTCAACAGTGTTAAGATTAACTCTCACACAGACACAAATATGTTAATATTCAGCTTTATATAATGGTCCTTGTGGGTCCTAAACCCCTGCTCTGTCTTGGGACCAGCTGCAAAAGATCCACACCAGATGCTCTTTGTAGCTGCTGTACTACTGGTCATCTATGGCCCAAATCATAATCATAGGATTTCAACAGCTACCTGCAGTACTTTTTGACACAGAGTGCAAATCACTGGATATAGTATAGTTTATATGCTTCAGTATGGGTAACATCCTACTAACAGAACTTGAGCAGATAGGATGACAGCATCAGTAGGATCATGTGCAAAATGGACACAAGCTGGGAGAAGAAAAGAGAAGAAAAAAGCTACTTTTGTGTCTGAGGAAGTACTTGACAGAGAAAGGAGAGAAGAATAAAGGAGGCAAGGTGCATGAAAAGTGAGTGAATACAAAACTGAAGATCAGAACACAGGTTTTGGTCAATAGTTCATAAAATTATATGGTTCTAATGCTTTTGAGTTTGTTTTATTTTGTCTTTATCCTAACTTCTTTCCCTGCACTGTTTGAGAACCTTGAGCTACTAGGCTTGTAAAACTACTTATTCAGCCTGCAGCCAATTTAGCTCACTGTACGGCTCACTCAAACAGGGCAACAGAGGGAAGTGTTAATGAGTGGCTTGCAAAATACACTACCAACTTGAGAGCACAGGTTCAGAGGGAAGCAGGCTCAAGAAGGGCATGGACACGGTGCATGAAGAGCTGCCCAGCAGGCACTTTCTCTCTCTCCTGCATTGAGAAGAATTACATTCTGGTAACATGTAAACCATCAAACTTACTTTGACAGAGTCAGATTTTTTAATCTTCAGATTATTTCTTTAAATGCATGTGCCCAGCTGAAGGAACTCTCAGCATGAAATACAAATCTTTGTAAACAAAAGTCATGCTGTCTCCATGTCTCAGTTCACTTTTCACTGCAGCTTCTACAGAAACGGTGAGAAACATTTGATCTATTCCTAGCAAACTCAAAAGCTTTTTTGCTGCAGCCAGTTCAACATAGCTTCATTTTCTCTCATCTTACAGGTCTGGATTAAAACAAAATCCATCATTCCTCCATTTGCTGTGAGAGTAAAGGAAAAAATACCTCCAAAGGTCCATCAATCCTCAGCCCATTTCCAAGGACAGTGTCCTGTGATTCCTGTTCAATAGGAGAGATCTCTTGATTTGGAGCCTGCAGATCTCTTTTTCCCCCAGCTAACAACAGAGATTTTAAGTGTTAGGTCTGCACAGAAGACCCTCAGGGTACGAAGCCAAGGAGAAGACTGTTTTATTTAGCTAAACCTCCTCTAGTCAGCCATGTGGACATTAGAGAAATAATTGTGCTGCAAGCAGAGGAAATCTCAGCAAACTGAAAGTGAAATAGGTGAAATGCAGGGTTTAAAAAACCATATTTACAGAAGAGAATTTCACTTTTCTCACCAACTTATTGGGTAAAACATCTCTTCATATGTTTGATTTTACATCTGTTTCTCTCTAAGTCTAAGTAAGTTCTTCCCACATGAAGCACCACTTGAGCACCTCATATATTTCTTTCCTCCCATTGCTGCCCAGACTGTCTCAGATGAACATCTATCACCGTGGGATCCACACACTCTTTTGTCCATCATAGGAAACAGCATTTATGAAAGACACTGTGGTTTTCTACCATGAAAATGTCCACAGCACTACCTAGAGTAGAATTATGACTTCTATAAAGAACAGGAAGAAAATAACCCAGACAGGATATGAGGGACATCTGTTTATATGAACACCCTTAGGATCTGCAGTGTGAGCATAAGAACCCACAATATATAGCCCACGAAAGGATAGGCACTCAGAGCGCAGATGAAGAAATCAGACCTGAAAGGTAACACTTTTTAAACAAATTGTTTCTTCTTAGGTCTAAATTAAGTCCAGATGATCACTTTAAGTGAATATAGCAACACTGTGTAAGAACAATTCATCTTTTAATTGCCATAATATTACCATTTGCCCAAACTACAAGTGATTGGTGAATGGGCTGGATATTAGGAAGAAGTTCTTCACAGAGAGAGTGATTTCCCATTGGAATGGGCTGCCCAGGGAGGTGGTGGAGGCACCGTCCCGGGGGGTCTTCAAGAAAAGCCTGGATGAGGCACTTAGTGCCATGGTCTAGTTGATTGGATAGGGCAGGGTGATAGGTTGGACTGGATGATCTTGGAGGTCTCTTCCAACCTGCTTGATTCTATGATTCTACATCCTGAACAAGCCGATTAGTACAGAGACTATATCCTGCAATCACTCTCTAGCCAATTGCTTCCCATACCTTTTTCTTCCCCCCCATAAAAACTTGTCCATACTGATGTTTCTTAATGAAGCAGGTAACTAGTTCTACATTTTGGTAATTCGGTTCCTTCAGCTAGAAAACTTTACGCATTTCAGTTCCCTCAATCTTCTGCTGATTTACCTCCATGCACATCAAAATACAACTTTTACTAAACCATGCTAGGAGAATAGGCACTTAATATGCACATGGTATTTAGACATCAGCAAAAAGTGTAGCACTGTTTACAGACAGTGCCAATAAAACCTTCTTGGTGGTGTTTTTTTTACTTTAAAACTGCTGTAAAGCATGATCATCACACTTGCCATCCTATCTGCTGTCTAAGATGGCTAAATCCCTAATGGAAATTGCCAGAATAACCAATTTGCTTCACACACAGTCTGAAAGTGGTGAAATAAATGTATGGTGGCTGTTTTGCCACTTTTTTTTAGTCTGCTTCCCATTCCCTAAATCCTCAAAAAATAATTTCCTGCCTTGAATTCTACAGTTCTTCTGCAGAAGCCACACAGAAATCACAGTTTGTTTTTTCCACATTCATTTATCCCAGAGGTCACTAAACCCTGTTCTGCTAGGAGAATCATAGAATCATAGAATCAAGCAGGCTGGAAGAGACCTCCAAGATCATCCAGTCCAAACAACAGCCCTAGCCACTCAACTAGACCATGGCACTAAGTGCCTCATCCAGGCTTTTCTTGAACATCTCCAGGGATGGTGCCTCCACCACCTCCCTGGGCAGCCCATTCCAACGCCAATCACTCTCTCTGCCAACAACTTCCTCCTAACATCCAGCCTAGACTTCCCCTGGCACAATTTGAGACTGTGTCCCCTTGTTCTATTGCTGGTTGCCTGGCAGAAGAGACCAACCCCCACCTGGCTACAACCTCCCTTCAGGCAGAAGAAATACACTATCACATATTCAATTAAAAGAACAAAGCCAATATGCTTCAAGTATCTGTTTGTGCAAGTGATTAAATTTCATGAGGAATTCAGCAGTCATATTTGTTTCTTTATGGTTTGGTGTGTCTCAAATTCTGAAAAACAAACAGCACAACTGGCAAAACTGTGATCTGCTCATAGATAAATGACAAAGAAGAAATGGGGCCAACCTGATGAATTATTTGTTCACTGTGTATAATTCCCCCTCTTCTGCCGTGTCCTCAAGCAAACATCCCATTGCTTTCAGTCCACAGAACAGCTGTTGAACTGCCTCCTGGCTGTTTCCAGGAAGTTTGCTTGAATGAGGAGCAAGAATTAAGAACAAATTTCCAAATGAGGGAAAAAAAAAAATTAAATCTTTAAAGAATCCTGGACTCATTTTAATAAACTACAATAAATCACTTTTTCTTTGCATGGTGAATCTTCAATTTATGAACTGCCCCATTTAGTATTATTATGAAAATAGACTTCACGGGTTTTAATTAGTTTCCTTATCAGCCCCAGAAAAACAGTTTCCAGCAAAGTGGGAATGGACTAACTCGTTCTGCTAATTTCAAATCCATGCTTTGCAGAGTAGAACTCAGATATAATGTGGCTTCTTTCAGCTCAGGCAGGAATAAAGGAGATGGAAGAAGGGAAAAAAGAAAAGCAAATAAAATGAAGATGATACAAGAAAAGGATTCTTACAAAAAATACTGCCTGCACAGGTGGCAAAACTGTACCATCTTCTTCATTCAGACAAATATCTTGGGAACATTTGTGATTATGGTGGGATTCCTAGAAGATGTTAAGTCCACAAGCACAGCTGGGAGTTTGTGGGCAACTGCTCACCTCTGTTGAGTCATGTGTGAAAACACAGTTGCAATATGACTGAGGAGGAACAGCAGAGGTGGGACAGATCTTAGCATTAGCTCAAACCCTGCTATCATCTGTCTTGCACCAGCAGCAGTGATATCTCTGCCCTGGGACATGCTGGAGAAGAAACTGCAACCACTCGCAGACTATGGCTGTTTTGGGCAGAGATGGCTTTGCTATTTTCAATCATGTCACATTCACCTCTAACCTTTGCCATAGCAAGCTCTTTGTAGATTCTCCTCTTTGAGTTGTTTTTGAAGACTGAGACCTCTGTACTCACTACATTAGGTCATATTTAACATCTGGATGTTGTTAAATATGAAAGCCTGGATGAGGCACTTAGTGCCATGGTCTAGTTGAGTGGCTAGGGCTGGGTGCTAGGTTGGACTGGATGATCTTGGGGGTCTCTTCCAACCTGGTTGATTCTATGCTTCTGTGATATACCTTCAATCACAAACCTCCTCTCAGCATTTTGGGGAATAACAGTCAATAAAACCAGAACCAGGCTTTGCTAAGTCTCTTATCCAAGCCTGTCAAGCTGGATCCATGTCTGCATTCATGTTCAAGCTCTATGCAATCAGCTCTATAATGGCCAACTCCTGCCACTGGTGAAAGTCTCACCAATATATTATCTGTGCCCAAGCTGACAGGATTTTGTTGGGAGAGAAGATGGCAGTGGGAAACAGATCTTGCTGAATGCCATTTTTAAAAGCCACTACAAGAACCAGAGCACAACAGCATAGTCCTGACTCCAAGCACACAGCCAGTAGACCCTGGATGGGTATGACATGTAGGAGATGCAATTCTATAAACCTGGACCCTTAGGGCACCCCTTGTATTGCTCAAACATGCTGATAAATGGCTTTTTTCTGTAGCAATTATCATTGACCTTGCCATTCATTCAAAAAAATTGCATCAAAATGTAACACTTCTAAGTAGAAAGGAAGGGTCCTATTCTGTCAGTCCTAATGCCTTGCATGGCAGGGCTTTAATGTGCCTACCTGAGACCAGATGACTCTTATCACAATTTTACTAATTAATTTCAATTCTCTTTTGAAAGTCTGGAATACAGGCACTAATTTTTGCTCACCAAAGCATTAAACCAGTTGAAGACCTGAATATTTAGGAAATCTGTAGTGCTTCTCCCTATGCCAGCAGATTTTGAATAAGCACATAAAAGCTCATGGTTGTTTTTAATGAGAAGTTTCTGGATTCTATACTCTTCGATATCATGTATCATATTTTCCTGGATCACAAGAGTACACTCAAAAGATAAGGACTCTGCAATCTGGCAATCCTCTGGGTTTTGCAGGTGGTTTTTTTTGTTTGGTTTGGTTTAAGTCATACTTGGCTTTTAATGTTTATACTTGTTTCAGCTTGGAAAATGGCCCTCAGCTAGGGACATAGTCTTACCTTTATACTGAGTATCTGGACTGAGCTCACTTTTTCAAAGAGAATTCAACCCAGTTGTGAATTCAGCCTTCTATGCTTATGGTGGATCCAAAAAGAGAGCTGGACAGAGGGAGAAGAAGTGTGAAAAAATATCTCATTTTCTCAGAAGAGAGACCTACTTCAGATTCCTGCTCAGTTTCTGGCTTCATTATGCTAACTGAAGGCACAAGGTCAGTGCAACAGTCTCTCCTACCAGTAGGAGACACTTGCCCTGCAGCAAGGCATTGAGGGAAATTCCCACAGCGCTGGTGTTTGAGGCTCACTGGGATGGAATCACCATGCCAAGTCTCACTGGGATTCCATCTAGAAAAAAGACAGGCACTGCTGTAATTTAAAAGATGTTTTTGGGCTGGGTTCCAGCAGACATCAATTAACTCCCCCTAAGCAACTCAAAACTGAGACAGCATATCAGTCCCCGACTGGACTGGGGCTGCTTTGCTTTACCTAAGAGCTTTACTCACTCTTTCCATTTTTGTTAACAAAATCTCAAAAGCAGTACAACAAACATACATTTTACCAAGAGCAACATAACAAATAAATGATATCATCCAGTCACCAAAATATGTGCAAGTGTAGCACAACCATATACACTAGTTTTTGCTAGCTTGCTAAATGAAACAGCAACAGGACAAACCTAGCACAATGAAATTTAATTTTTCCCTGACATGTAAAGCTGCCAAAATCTAAAACAAATAATCCCACTTGGTGACATCTGACTCATATTTGGAATGATACATTGCAAAGAATTTATCAGACTTTATCCTGCATTTGATTTGGGCTTGCTTTTTTTTTCCTCTCTAAGACATAGGGCAAAACCAAATGCTGCTGAGTCTTAGCTTTACAAAATGAAAATGTCAAGGTTGAGAGTGAAGCCCACATCTATTGCCAGAGTTTCAGAAGCTTAGGGAAGAAAAGAAATGTAAAAAGAAGAAATGGAGAAACAACATCCCGAAGCAGAAACACCAAACATCTTTTCCCTTAAACACTACCCCAAGAAAGGGCTGGGCTTTCCTTGCTTTCAAAGCAGAAAGCCCTGTGCTGACTGCATGCAAATTTCATTATGAACCATTTATGTTATCAGCTGAAATTGTATCAACCCTGTGGAATGCATGGCTCAGGGATTAGAAATAGCTTTAACTGTATGTTCTTATAGGATAGAAACTCTGCTTAAGTATTAATAAGAAAGATTATTTAGTGGTCTCTATCTAGTTTTCACCATCATGTATGAAGGGAACAGATCATGGCTGAACAACTGAAAGCCAACAGATGTGGTTATCATCTCATACTAGAGGGAATCTCCCTGCACAAGATTTTAACACGTTGCTGAGCAGTAATGCAAAGCATGTCCCAAATCACCAACACTGCACTAAAGGATGCAGCATGACAAACTATCCATTACCAGGATTTGCCTGCTTCAGTTAAAAGCTCCCTGTCAGCATCATGAAAAGAGGGCAACTAGTTCATCCCAGTAACTAGCCTTAAAGCCAGATGACATCTGTGATCTCACCCACCACCACAAACATCCTCTCCCTACGTCACCAACAAATGTTCCCAGTGGCACAGCAGATTAATTCCAGTTTAAATGCCACGGGTGGCATTTCACATGCTGTTGCATCCCTCTGCTCCCACTGATTTCTCTTTTTTCATTTGCTCACTTTGAAAGGTATTAGAGCTCAAGCTTGACTACAGCTCCCTAGAAACTGTACCACAGTTAATTCAAAGTTTTCAGACCTCTCTGAAAAAACAATCCACAGCAGAAGTAACAAAGGATTTATGCGTTGTGTGTTTGCCTTACGAGTAATCTACCATCTCAGTCATCTGTTTAACGTTTCTACCTCTGTACAAATCTCCATGGTGTGTCACAGAAGGGTATATGGACACGAAATAATTCCTGTGCCACTATAAACAGAAACAAATATTAACCTCATGGCTGTATCTATGACCTGTTGTCATAAGGAAGAATCATAGAATCAACCAGGTTGGAAGAGACCTCCAAGATCATCCAGGCCAACCTATCATACAGTCCTGTCCAGTCAACTAGACCATGGCACTAAGTGCCTCAGCCAGACTTTGCTTGAACACCTCCAGGGACAGTGACTCCACCACCTCCCTGGGCAGCCCATTCCAATGCCAATCACTCTCTCTGACAACTACTTCCTCCTAACATCCAGCCTAGACCTACCTCAGCACAACTGGAGACTGTGTCCCCTTGTTCTATTGCTGGTTGCCTGGGAGAAGAGACCAACCCCCACCTGCAATGAGGTCCCCCCTGAGCATCCTCTTCTCCAGGCTAAACACCCCCAGCTCCCTCAGCCTCTCCTCATAGGCTTTGTGTTCCAGGCCCCTCACCAGCTTTGTTGCCCTTCTCTGGACACCTTCCAGCACCTCAACATCTCTCTTGAATTGAGGAGCCCAGAACTGGACACAGCACTCAAGGTGTGGCCTGAGCAGTGCTGAGTACAGGGGAAGAATAACCTCCCTTGTCCTACTGGCCACACTGTTCCTGATGCAGGCCAGGATGCCATTGGCTCTCTTGGCCACCTGGGCACACTGCTGGCTCTTGTTTCTTAGCAGATGCAACTTTTCCCTGTTAGTGAAGGCTCATGATTTCAGCTGGCGTGGTGGGTAAAGCTCAGCCCTGCTCACTCTGAAGCCAAATGACTTGAACTCATGTGCAGAAATCCTGCTTCCAAAGTGAGTAGGCTTGTGCCTGTCCTCCCTCCAAAGCACTCTGCTGCTCATATGAAAATTCAATGAATAGGCCTCAGGAAAAGGCATGTGACAAATTTTAATAAGCTAAGTGACTTGGAAAGAAGACTTGGAGCTCTATTACAGCTACTGGGAAATAGTGACTACGTTATACTGTACTACTTCCCCACTGCCTCCCCAGTCTAATGTCCTACAGGACTGTGATCAGTTTTTCCACCTTTGGCAGTATTTTTGTTTGATTTTATTGTTTGCCTTGGGGAGATGAGGTTGTTTGTGTTTTCCTTTTGAATTTCCTGCACACAGCTTTTCAACTGGCCAAATTCTGTCCTCCTCTAGAATTTGAAAACATCCCCACATTTTCAGCTTTCTTCAGTATTTGCTAGTGCCACAATAGCAACTTCAGTAGTACCAAGAGAAAGGGAGAGAAGGTGCAGGAAACAAGGAGAGCTGAGAAGCTGCCAAACCCAAGTAATTGGAAACTCCAACTATTCATGTACACGCAGGCCAACTAGCCCAAAGTGGGGGGGGGGATAAAAAAGTATGGAAAGCAACAATTTCTTAGAGCTTTAAAAATCTTTTTTTCATTTTCCCCTTTTTTCTTATTTTTTTTTCCCCCAAAGACATGTAGAGTACTGAAATCAAGTGGTGGCAGCATCTGAACTCATAATAGCCCATTTGAGTACAGCTTGCTCACATCAAAGCCCATGTTACTGCACTGTCACTGCTCCTGGCTGCTGGGGAGTTGAGAGCGAACCTTCTCCAGGCTGATCCTCACAAGCTGCAGTCACAGCCCTGCCTGCTCAGTGGACATAACCCAGAATTTTGCAGATTCTTTCCAATTAACATCTCTCAGAGGCACATCTCTCTCCCAGACATGCTGTTAAATTCTTATCTAGGCTCTCATCACCTCACATCTCAATTACTGCAAAATCCTTTTCCTGATCACTGACAAGCTCAGTCGTGCCCTGATGGTGTATTGATCCACAATGCTACCGTGGAGATCATTTCCCCATCTCACATTTGGCTTCTCTTTTTGCTCATCTTCCTAGCTCCTTTTCCCTGTCATATCAAACAACCAAATGGCCTTCCCTTTCAAGGACTTTTCAACCTTATTGCTCATTTTGTGCAGCATCAAGAGGTCAACTTGCACAGCTGCACAGTCCATAGTCCTTGCTTTCACTTTCCACTTGTCAACTGTGCAGATAGGTGTCTTTGTAGTGTCTCTTAAGATTCTTCACCATGTCTGTGAGAAAGTCTCTGTACAGCTGCAACACTACTTTATTGCAGCCCCTCAACAGAAGTACCTTCTGACCAAAAACTGTCTTGTGAATGAGAGTTCAAGATGCTCTTTGCAGCACCGTTCTGTTAAGGCTAATTTGACAAGAAAGGAGATAACATAACATCAGAAATTTCCAGAAACACATGCAGTGTCTTCCTGAGTCAACCAGGTACAGGTTGAGGTGTAGTAACTCACAGTATTTAGTCTCAAAACAGAATTTTTTTCCAGGTCTTTCAGGGGGTTACCAGCTTTTCATTCTCTGCACCTACCAGCATCTTTTTCTTGTCTATGACTGAGTTCCTACAATAATGCAATAAACAATCCCCAACGAGTCTCTGATACCACAGAATCATAGAATCACAGAATAAGAATCACAGAATGGTGTGGGTTGGAAGAGACCTCCGAAGGACCAACCCCCTCTGCAGTCAGCAGAGGCATCCTCAACTAGGTGAGGCTGCCCAGAGCCCTGTTGAGCCCCAAAGCAGAGCAAAGTGTCAGAATCATCTCTCTGGATCTGCAAGTAATGCATCTTTTGATGCAGCCCAGGATGCAATTTGCCACCTGGGCTGCAAGTGCACACTGACTGCTTATGTCCAGTTTTTCATCCATCAGCACCCACAAGTCCTTTTCCACAGACTGCTTTCTATCACCTCATTCCCCAGTCTGTATTGATAGTGAGGATTTTTCCAGCCCAGGTGCAGAATCCTGTATGTTGTCCTACAAGAAGCTAGTAGAGAAACTGAGCAGGTACAGAAGAGTGGAGCATGTCACAGATAAAATATGGGCAAGAGAGAGTAAAATATGATGATGTTTAATTGCTAGCTTCTATCTGGGAAAAAAAAATAATCAACAGTTGTTTTGAGATTTCCTTTTGTCTTATGACATTCTATAAGTATATGACAGAGTAGGAAAGCCATGTGTGTGGTGAGGACCACACAAAAACAAGGTTGAGAATAACTTACCTATCTGAAAGGCTCATGAGGCACTTCAGAAGAGACATCAAAATAAGGTAACATTAAAGAAAAGATAGATGTCAATGCTGGCAAATTTCAAGCAATACCTACTGGAGGACACAGTGGAAGTGCCACCACACGTTATGTGGTTCCACATTAAGTGTGTCAGCTCTCAGACCAAGCAAAGTGGTTGTTTTCCTCTAGTCAGCCTTTACAAGGCTGCAGCTGAGATGATGTGGTCAGCTTTGAGCTTTCCAAAACAAGAGAGTTAGAGCAAGGGTGAAGCCAGACTCTTTTGTGGTTCACAGGACAAAAGCCAGCAACCACCATTTGCACTAAGGGAAATTCCTTCTGGACACACAGAAATTTTACTCTGATGAGCATGATGCAACACTGGCACAATGGCCCAGAATGGCATCCTTGGGGAGTTTCCAAAGTCAGTGGGACACTGCACTAACTTATAGCCTAGACCTGTTCTGAGTGAAGTGTTGAACTAAATTCTCAAGAGGTCACTTCCTACGTCAATAGTTATGAGTGTTTGAGGTCTCCAGACCAATCCAGACAGGTCAATGTATACCTCCACCATTTAAGATTAAGATGAAAAGATTAAAATATGGTTTAGGTACATAAGCCTGAAGTGCCCACCTGTTCTGTGTCTGGTGTAGCTGATGATGGCCAATTCTGGGCTCCCCAGTGCAAAAGAGACATGGACTTATTGGAGCCCAGAGAGGGGCCACAAAGACAATGAAGGAGCTGGAGCATGAGAAGAGGGTGAAAGAGATGGAACTTTTCAGCCTGGATAAGGGTAGGCTTAGATGAATCTTATCCATGCATATGAATACTGAGACAGGTAAAGAAAACAAAGCCAGACTCCTCTCAGTGGCATCCAAGAACAGGATAAAAGGCAAAGAGCACAGATTGTAATATAGAAACTTCATCTGAAAAACAAACCAAACAGCCCTTTTTATTAGTTGCATGGTTGAACACTGTCACAGGCTGCCCAGAGAGGTTATGGAGTCTCTTTTCTTGATGATATCAAAACTCTGCCTGGATGTGGCCCTGCTTTGAGTAGGGCAGCTGAACTAGACAATGCCCAGAGGTGCTTCCAGCCTCTACACTTCTGTGTTTCTATGATTTTATGACTGTATATAATATGCAATGAGACTATGAAGGTTGTATGACTAAAAAAAAGGATTAAACCAGAAATAGGTAAAACTTCATTCTTCCAGGGTTTATCATAAAATCTAATGGGAAATTACTTAGATCATTTCTGACTTGCTTAGACCTTTTGCCTGCCACTTTACAGTTAGTAAAGACACCCAAATTAAGCAGCACTTCCTGACTCTGCTAAAGTTCCTTCCCTCTCTAGATAGTTATGTGGGGTTCAGTCAGGACACAAACCCTATGAGGAGAGACTGAGGGAACTGGGATTGTTTAGCCTGGAGAAGAGGAGGCTCAGGGCAGACCTCATTGCTGTCTACAACTGCCTGAATGGATGACGTAGCCAGGTGGGCATTGGCCTCTTCTCCCAGACAATCAGCAACAGAACAAGGGGACACAGTCTCAGGTTGTGCCAAGGGAAGTCTAGGCTGGATGTTAGGAGGAAGTTGTTGGCAGAGAGAGTGATTGGCATTGGAATGGGCTGCCCAGGGAGGTGGTGGAGTCACTGTCCCTGGAGGTGTTCAAGAACAGCCTGGATGAGGCACTTAGTGCCATGGTCTAGTTGAGTGGCTAGGGCTGGGTGCTAGGTTGGAGTGGATGATCTTGGAGGTCTCTTCCAACCTGGCTGATTCTATGATTCTATGACATCTGGGCAGGCATCTGGGATCCAGAGAAATTTCCCACCAGCAGATTCCCAAACACATGGACAACAGAACAGAGAACCTGCTCACATGGGAAAACAGTATTCAAACAAGGATTTAAGTTAAAATAAAGATACAGGTGAAAACTCAAAGTCAGAACAGTATTCTCAGTCACCTCTCCATTCCATCCCATGAAGTTTTTCATGGACCAGGAAAAAAAATCATGGCAAGATGGCACATGCCTTAGTAGATTATGCTAGGAAACACTGTCTTATCTTCTGCTTTACAGCAACACACATTACAAATTGTCTGGCAGCTATTCACTCATTCACTCTCTCTGTAAATAACAACTCAGTAAAATCTGATGGAACTGTGCAAGTCACCAAGGTCTCGCTGGGATTTTCTGCACAAAATTGCCAGGCTGGAAAACTTGGTGAGTCTCAAGGGCCAATTGCACACCCTGGAGAGAGACTAGTGGGTCCTTCTAAAGGTCAGGTAAAATTTGTCTGCTTGCTTGGTGCATCTGCTTTCATTATTATTACATCTGCTTAGGTGATCTGTTCATAGACACCAGCACTGAATCTCCTGGACCACTGCGCAGCAGAAGTGGTCAAGACTGCATCGAAGGAGGGATGTGTAAAACCTTGGCTCCACTCCAGACTTACAAGAGCTCCTTCCCAAGTTTCTGGGAATACCTTTGAGACTGCAAAAGAAACCTCTGCCTTTTTGCTGGTTTTCATATAGAGAATGCTTCTGTCCCAAAGCCCAGAAATGGGGACAATCTCTGGTGTATTTGGTTCTCTTAGAGAATGTGTTCATTTCAGTAACAGCACAACTAATATGGCTTAGAGATTCGAGTCTCAAATGGTGCTTGCAATTTCCTGCTTCCCCTTTGGTATGCCTCCTAAACAGATGGTTGATTAGAAATCAGCAGAAATGTAGTTATTTATATATTTAATTTTTGTTAAGTGGCCATTTACAGTTCATGTGTCTGTACTTTTCTCTTTTGCATGAATCTGCTTTCTCTATCTGGAAAAGGGGATAAAATAACCTGGCACCTGTGATTTTCTGTGTTTACTGAAGCTTTTCAGGCTATCTCATAATTGCATATATTTATAATTATGAAATCAAAATTTGGGAAAAGACCTCTTAGGATAGCATAGAAAAACAACTGAATGTCCAAAGTTGTCAATCACTTGTAGAAACAATCATAGAGTTGTTCTCTCTTAATCACTGTTTTAATGCTGCTAACCTGAAGCTGACACCTACAGCCTTTTCTGCCTGTGAATCTCACCCTTAAGAAACCATTTTTTTGGCCAAGTTTTTCTCACTTTTCCATTCTCATCTGCTTTTTTGCGTAGCCAGAGGAAGAGACAGAGGACAGTTATTATAGTAATAGCAGCGAGAAAGCGATTGTGTCTGCAGTCACTGCCAGCAAACACAAAGCCCTACTGCTGTAGACAAAACAGGACTAAGAATAGATCTCGTCCTGGAAAATTAAGCATTGCCATCATGATCTCTTATGCATCCCTGTCTGAGGCAAGGACTTGGAAAGCATGCACCTGACACAATGTTTCTCGATGGTTGAAAGGGGAAGAAATGACAAAAAACTACAGGAGTTTAGAATTAATCTCCACGCGCTGCAAGGGTGTGAAAAGATGCTAAGAATGTGAAAAAGAGTAATTGAGACTCTAAAGAAAGGACAAGTCCCCCAGCAGAACAATATATTTTTTAACCACTGACATCCATTGACCTCCTCCTTTTTAGCCTGTAAATCTTGCCAACTACCCTGACCCACTGAGACCTCTGATGGAAATACTGTAATTTAATTCAGACGTAATCCATTCTTTAATGACAGAGCATGCAGGAAAAGCTTACATAGGCTTGCCTGTACATCTAATTAGTAGATCAGAACAATAAAACAATAAATTCATCTCTGACCAGTTCAAGGAGATAAATGTTTATTTAATCCAAATTAAAATGTTCCTCTTTTTTTTTGCTTTTATTTTGTTGCTTCTTCTAGCCCAAATGCTGGCAGATGATTACAGCTGGGCAAGAAGCAGCATACATATCCCACACACAAAATCCTGCTAATTAGAAGAGAACCAAAGGGATCTACAGTGGGGATAAATCACTGATTACAATTGTTGAATATTTTTGCAAAGAAGCTTTTGTGGAAATCTGTAGCCTACCATCACACATCTCAGGTGAGTGATATGTACCTAAGCACAAATTGGCCAGACTTCCCAGGGCAGACATGTATTCGTGAGTTGTGACCAGAAACTCCACCTTGGATTAGACAGATCTTTCCACAATGGAAATTTCATGGCAGCTGTTATGCCTTTCCGTTTCTTTCTCTCTTTCTCTAAGGAAAACATCTGTTTCTAACAAATTGAGAGGTGAATGAAGCTCCCATCTGGCCAAGAGGGCTAGGCAGCTGTGATTATATCTGGCAGTACAAGACCATCCCCCTCACTGGACAGAGATGCAGGAAGAGACAAAGTCCTCTGGAACCCAGCAAATTCATGTCAAAAGTGATGGCAAAGAGGACTTTCTCTGGTGAGAAATTCATTCCTCACACTGACCATCTCTAAAAGCTACCTCTAAATGTTAAGAGATAAAACAATTCCCTTGGGAATTACAGTGCTTTCACCTCACATGAATCTTAACTAAACATACCAGCAATTAAAGCATTATCTTGTGAATCTGTGGCACACATTGCTGAGGTTTTGGAAGGGTGTGAATGGCAGGGAAGGAACGAGGGATATGATGATTTTAAAGGCAGAACATTGCTTTAAAAAAAAAAAAAAAAGAAAAAGAAATTAGTTAGCAGAAAGCACATCTGAAGACAAAAAGTCTTAGCTGGTGGTGCACGTGGAAAGCCCCACTGCAAGTGAAATGCAAATATCCTCTAGCCCTTTTGGGTAGCCGCTGCCAGGTAAGATGCCCTGTAAAAGCGATGACAATGCTGACCTTTAGAAAATTATCACCAGATAGCAGAGAAAAGCTTTCCTCTGTTTATCCTTGAGGGACTAGGAGCTGCACACAGACAGGATGCCAAAACAAGACAGAAACCTTTTGGTATTTTTGAGCGTGCTGAGGAGCTAAGCACATCCTGAGACAATCAGCCTCAAAATAAAGCTCCAGGAACACAGACATAAAGCGCTCGTGAAATGCCCTGATTATTGCAAACCCTAGCACTCTGGGCAGAACCCTGCCTACAGAAAGGGCTCCCATTAATCCCTAGTTAAGTGGAACTGCCTCTCCCCAAAGGTGATTTTCAGACAGACTGAAAAATTAAACGGGAGGTTTGTCCCCTGACACCAGAAACCTTTGCTGCCAGCACACAAAGAAACCAGGAAAGAAGTGTCCTAAAGTCACACTCTGTAGCAACCTCTTTTAACAATAGGCAGGCAGGCATATGTATTTCAGCAGAAATTATATTAATTGCTTGTACAGATTCTCCTTTACAGGTGAATTAACAATTTCCTGTGACGCTATCTACAGCTCTAGCAATCATTATGGTAGTTAAAAAGCAGACTCTGAAGTGACATCAGCTAAGCAGAGAAAGGTTAAGTCCCACCTCAAACAGAGATGGTACAAAGGACTTCTGACATCTGGCTACCCTGAGTAGTGAAAGGAACTAAGTTCTTAAAAGCATTCTCATTTGTTTGGTTTGCCTCTTCTCTTTCATAGAATCATAGAATTATAGAATCAATCAGGTTGGAAGAGACCTCCAAGATCATCCAGTCCAACCTAGCACCGAGCCCTAGCCACTCAACTAGACCATGGCACTAAGTGCCTCAGCCAGGATTGGCTTCAACACCTCCACGGACAGTGCCTCCACCACCTCCCTGGGCAGCCCATTCCAATGCCAATCACTCTCTCTGACAACAACTTCCTCCTAACATCCAGCCTAGAATTCCCCCAGCACAACTTGAGACTGTGTCCCCTTGTTCTGTTGCTGGCTGCCTGGGAGAAGAGACCAACCCCCACCTGGCTACAACCTCCCTTCAGGTAGTTGTAGACAGCAATGAGGTCCCCCCTGAGCATCCTCTTCTCCAGGCTGCACACCCCCAGCTCCCTCAGCCTCTCCTCATAGGCTTTGTGTTCCAGGCCCCTCACCAGCTTTGTTGCCCTTCTCTGGACACCTTCCAGCACTTCAACATCTCTCTTGAATTGAGGGGCCCAGAACTGGACACAGCACTCAAGGTGTGGCCTGACCAGTGCTGAGTCCAAGGGCAGAATAACCTCCCTTGTCCTACTGGCCACACTGTTCCTGATGCAGGCCAGGATGCCATTGGCTCTCTTGGCCACCTGGGCACACTGCTGCCTCATCTTCCTCTTGGCTGCTTTCCAGCCACTCTTTGTAGGTATCTTATGAAGAGTAAGAACTTATTTTCCTTTGTATGCTCCTTTTGATGAGAGGCTTGTCTACAACTACCCTTTATCGACGCATGGCAGAAACTAGCTGCTGTGTGCACTAGTACCAGTGACCCCTTGTGGAAGCAGATTATCTTCTTCTGGCTCATAAATCTACCTGCCAACTCTACCAGGAGAGTGGACAACTCATCAGTAGAGATTACTGAAACCACTTGCTATAGACATAAATCTAGAGCAAGATAGATAAAAAAATAAAACAAAGATTCCCCTTGGGATGTGACAATTCCTTAACCCCAGCCTCAGAAGAAAATGCAACCATGAAATGGAAAAAAAGTGATCTGTAGAACCAGATGCTGAGAGAGAAACACAGAAAAATGGCAGAGGGGCTTCAGCAATGACACTTGGCCCAATCTGGTTCAGAGCACAAGTTTACTTTTTGGCTCATATTTATTGCAGCAAACAGTGCTGAAACTGGACATCTCAAGGTTGCATCTGTACTGCAATTTAAAATCCCTGTAGTTAAAGGATTTAGATTTTCACCATAAAACCTTGGTCAATGTGACCACTTAATGTGATAATGAAATATTTTACTTATAATGTGACTTTTAAATGGATTCACATTCAGAACCTCAGAAAACAAACAAACAAACCAACCACCACCCTCCCTCCCCAAAAAAAAAAACCCAAAAGAACAAAAAATCCCTAACAAACAAAAAGCCAACAGACCAGACAGGAGTGGTTTCTTATCTGCAAATTCAAAAGCGCTTGCCTAAACATCTGCTAGTAAAAAATAACTTCAATCCATGATATGCCTGCAACAGAGGTTATCTATGTCACCTTAGAAGTATCTTTACTTTAGCACTTCTTCTCTTTTTTGGTTCTTGCACAGTAAGTTTTTCACACTACAACTTACCGCACATAGCTCTCTAGTCCTCTAATGGATAAATTAATCTAGTCCTACTCAGCTAGGAGGAACAAGGGATTTATGACAACAAAGGCTGGTCCAAGCATGTGCTCTGAGCATGTCTGGTTGGCCCTGCCTGTCCGCCTACAGCAGGCAAGCAGGTAAGCCCAGCTTATACTTCGCTTTTCAAGTCATAAGTCTCTAGTCTCCCTCTATGATCAAGCTGAAATTGTCTCAGCAGAGTGTGTCCAGAGAGACATAAAAAAAATAAATTTTAGCATATCAATTAACCAGTAATGGTTAAATACATAGCTCCAAGTATTTGCTAAGCACAAGTCCACCACCTTGCAAAGGCTGGTTAGCTCACCTGAGCCAGCATCACAGCCTCTAGCAATTCAGCCAATCTTGAATTTCCTGACCTTTTCAGTTGCTGTGATGATGATAACAAAAAGGAATCATCACTTCTCTTTCTGAAAATCCTTTTCACCCTCAAATTGCAAGAAGAGAAGGCAGATCTCTCGACTGGCTACAAGAAAATGACACCTGAGGCCAGTTTGATATATGCAGGGACATCTTCTACTATATCAAAAGTTAAGTATATTACTCTGAAGGTTGATAAATTGCAAGTTCATAGATTCATAGAATGGTTTGGATTGGAAGCACCTTAAAAATCTAGTTCCAAGCCCCCTGGCATTGGCAGGGACACCTTCAATAGACCAGTTTACTCAAGGCCTTATCAACCTGCCCATGAATACCTCCAGGGAGAGGGCATCCATGACCTTCCCAGGCAACTTGTTCCAGTGTCTGACTACCCTTACTGTAAAGAATTTCTTCCTAATTTTTAACCTAAGTCTGCCCTCTTCCAGCTTCAATCCATTCCCTGTCATTTTATCACTACAAGCCCTTGTAAAATGTCCCGTCCTGACTGTTTTCAGGTTCTGGAAGGCTGCTTCAAGGTCTCCTTGGAGCCTTCTCTCCTCCAGGTTGAACAGCTCCAAGTCTCTCAGCCTGTGCACATCAGAGAGGTGCTCCAGCCCTCTGGTCATCTCTGTGGCTCTCCTCTGCAGCTCCAGCTGTTCTAAGTCCTTCTTATGCTGGAGTGGGGCACCAGAACTAGACACAGTACTCCAGGTGGGGTCTCACAAGAGTAGAGGGGCAGAATCACCTCCTTTGTCCTGCTGGTCACACTTCTTTTGATGCAGTCCAGGACACAGTTGACTTTCTGGGCTGCAAGCACACATTGCTGGCTCATGTTGAGGGTTTTTTGTCAACTGACACCCTGAAATCCTTTTCCTCAAGACTGCTGTTGAACATTCCTTGCCCAGTTTGCATTTGTGCTTGGGACTGCACTGACCCACATGTAGCACCTTGCACTTGGCCCTACTGAACCTCATGAGGTTGACTTGGGCACACCTCTCAAGCCTGCCCAAGCCCCCCTGAATGGCATCCCTTCACTCCAGCATGTCAACCAAGCCACACAGCTTGGTGTCATCTGCAAACTTGCTGAAGGTGCACTTAATACCACTGTCCATATTGTTGACAAAGATGTTAAACAACACTGCTCCCAGCACCGACCCCTGAGGGACACCACTTGTCACTGGTCTCCATTCAGACATTGAGCCATTGACCACAACATTCATCTAATAGAACTAAAACAATGATTTTACTTCATAGAATCAACCAGGTTGGAAGAGACCTCTGAGATAATCCAATCCAACCTAGCACCCAGCCCTAGCCACTCAACTAGACCATGGCACTAAGTGCCTCATCCAGGCTTTGCTTGAACACCTGATACTGTGATACCTCCAGGGACGGTGACTCCACCACCTCCCTGGGCAGCCCATTCCAATGCCAATCACTCTCTCTGCCAACAACTTCCTCCTAACATCCAGCCTAGACCTACCCCGGCACAACTTGAGACTGTGTCCCCTTGTTCTGTTGCTGGTTGCCTGGCAGAAGAGGCCAACCCCCACCTGGCTACAGCCTCCCTTCAGGTAGTTGTAGACAGCAATGAGGTCCCCCCTGAGCCTCCTCTTCTCTAGGCTAAAGGTTTCTCTTTTAAATACACATTAGTATTCTTTAGACTGTTTATAACATCCTCAGTGTGGTTGTTCATAAGTCATAAGGAGCTTTGATTGTTCATAAGTCACAAGGAGCTTCCTAACACAAATAAATTCATGCCTGGCTTAAGTCTGTTTGGTAGACAGCAATTGTTTGGACTCAGTTTACAGGCTCGGAGTAGAGCAGGGGTTAAACCACTTGCAAGGGAACATATGTCAGAACAATGAAGTGAAAAATGCAACCAAATGCTGCTGAGCTCCAGTAACCCTTGTTTACATATTATCAGTATCTCTGCAAAAGCTCCAAATCCACATACTCCTGAGTGACAATACTAAATGGCTGGTGATCATGCAGAGAGCAAGAACATAAATAAACCTTGTTAGGGAAAGTTAGGGTGAGAATCAGGTGTTCATCAGCTGCTGTGATACCTGCCCAAAGTATGTTCTCACCCCATAGTAAAGAAAAGACAAAGCAATTTGCAGTTTCACTGTGGAATCAGCTAACCTAAACTGCTTTCATTTATTTGGGGGGTGACACTGTGCACAGATCATATCTTGCCCTGTAGACACATGTGTGCTGAAATACATTCAACAACGGCAGCTGTTTGCCACTATAAAAACGTAAGGGCCACCTTGTAGGTTGTTTCCTTTTTTGTCTTAGAAAAATTAATTGAATTGAAACAGCTTACTTAGTGTAATTACTTTTGTTTTATCTCATTTTTAAGCAGTTGACCTTAAACTCAGATAAACTCCAAAATAAAAGGCCTCTGGCAGGGATCTTTGTACTGCCTTTCACATATAAGCCAACAATGACAAACCAGAACTCAACAGGATGTTCTTGCTTTGAAAATTTCATCTGTAATGTGCACTGATGCACTTTTATCTACAGCCATCTTTTTTAAGGGATTCAATCCTAAAAAGCCTTCTTCTTACAAGCAGCCTGACAAGCTCACTGGAAAAGTCCACGAATATAAAGGTATCTTACGAGCAGAAGTTGGGAGTCAGGGCATTTATATATTTCAAGCTCAGTCTATAAGCACAGCAGTACACATCTGATTTATTAGAACTCTTACACTATTCCTAGCCAAATAACACAACCAGGTAAGTGAGAGGATTGGCACCCACACATCAGCACATCTCAAAACCAGATTTTCTACTGCATAGTCCACTCCTGGACAGCTTGAATGCATCTGGCAGTACTTGCACCAACATGAATAGGGCATCTTGTGAATCAAGACACACCTTTACGTAAGTGCGGCTACCAGAAATCAATTCCTTGTGTGAGTGATGATCAACCTAACCAAGATCCACACTACAAGAGATTAGTGCCAGTGTGCAATGTATTAAAGTCAGCACTGCCAGCCCCACGGGCCAAATAAAAGGACTACATCCTGCCCAAAAGTCTTCATGACTGTCTCAGCCCGTTTAAAATAAAAGGCATAAATATAACAACCACTTTTTTCCTCTACAAAGAAAACCAAGTAATCTCCCCAGGTCAATTTGGAATGACAGAGAACAATTTCATTTGATCTGAATGCAAGCAGCACCTTCAGGCTTCCTTATGGTTCTCTCCCCATTACTTACAGCATATAAAAAGGGCAATTTAACTAAAGGAGTTTATATTTGGGGCTTTTATCAGCACTCTTTCCAGAAAATAGCAGATGTTGGTTAATGATCTTTAGGCATTAGATCATAAAGCACACTCATTTTAAACACTGCAGTCAGACTGATTTTTTGTATATCATTAAGCAACCTCCTCAGAGCAAGCTCAGTGTATTTCCTTAGTGTTTCATTTAAATGGTACTCATTGTTTTGTTTAAATACAAAATATCAGGTAACTTTTTCTTTTCTATTTTTAAATTTCCAGGCTGTCAGCAAGGCTCTTACCTTCTCCTCATTTCCTCTTCTCAGCAAAACAATATATATATATATATGCACAGTGTCATTACAAAGTGCAACATTTCTTCAGCTTCATAACACACAGACACAAAGCAGATGACATTTGTCTGCACTGAGACACTGGATGAACATTAAAACTGAATCTTATCAATTTCCTTCTTTATAGGGTTCCACAGCATGCTGGTCCTCATGAGAGGAATAGCCAATACTAAGCTCCAGAAATAGATTGGTTATTTGAAAGGAAGCCAGATGCATTTGAGCTAAATGAGAATGGGCAGAGCCAGGTTTACATATATTTAGCAACAAAGCAATTGTCTGTATTTTACTAGGAAGGTGGTAAGCACTGGAACCGGTTGCCCAGAGAGGTGACTGAGGCCCCATTCCTGGAGATATCCAAAGTCAGGCTCCACGGGGCTCTGGGCAACCTAACCTAGTTGAGGACATCTCTGCTTACTTCAGAGGGGGTTGGACTAGATGACCTTTGGAGGTCCCTCCCAGCCCAGATCATTCTGTGACTCTATGATAATAAACCACATCCCTAAGCACAACATCTGCACATCTTTTAAATACCTCCAGGCACGCTGACTCCACCACTTCCCTGGGCAATCTGTTCCAATGCTTAATAACTAAACTAAACTTCCTAACTAAATCTGTCCTGGTGGAACTCGAGGTAGATTGCCCTCATCCTATCACTTGATACTAGGAAGAATGAACTGACGCTCACCTTGCTACATCATTCTTTCAGGGAGTTGTAGAGAGTGATATGGTCTGCCCCCAGTCTCCTCTTTCCAGACTAAATAACTCCAGTTCTCAGATGCTTCTCATAAGACCTGTGCTCTAGACCCTTCACCAGCTTTGTTGACCTTCTCTGGACACACTCCAGCAACTCAGTGTCCCTCTTGTAGTGAGTGGCCCAAAACTGAAGACATTATTCAAGATGCAACCTCACCAGTGACCAGTACAAGGACACTTCCCTACTCCTGCTAGCAACACTATTCCTGATATGGGACAGGATGTTGCTGGCCTTCTTGGCCACCTGGGCAGGCTGCTGGCTCATATTCTGCTGGTTGTCAATAATGCCCCTAGGTTCTTTTCCACCAGACAACCTTCCAGCCACTTTTCCCTATGCCTGTAGAGTTGCATGGGGTTTTTGTGATGTAAGTGAAGAACTTGACACTTGGTCTTGTTGAATCTCATACAACTGGCCTTGGCCCATCAATCCAGCCTGTCCAAATCCCTCTGTAGAGCCCTTCTACCATCAACACCCCCACATAACTTGGTGTCATCTGTAAACTTACTGACCCTCTCGTCCAGATCATTGAGAAAGATACCAAAATGAACAGGCTTCAGTACTGAGTCTCATGGACCACCACCTGTGACTGACTGCCAACTGGGTTTAACTCCATTCATCACCACTCTTTGGGTTCAGTCACCTAGACAATTAACGTAACATTTATTAGCACACAAAGAAAGATCCTGTTTCATAACATGAAATCAGATTCAGATTTGCCTAATTATCTACTGGAAATATTAGCTAGGCTGATTCAGCAGAACCACACTTAAAAGAAAAATGACTTGCATAATATATGCTGAGAAATGCCTAGATGTGTGACAGTTAAATTAGTTTCATTTGAACACATGTACTGTATGAAAGGAATTAATTCAATAAACACTGTGGCTCTCATCCTGCAAAAGCATATGTGAGCCCCAGTGAGTTCAGCTGTAATAACTAAAATTATTCATGGGCAAAAGTGTTTGCAGATCAAGGCTATATATGTGAATTGGTTGTTACATTATGCTAATTTGGGCCCTACTATTTCACCATAAAATCTGACAAGGCAGAGTCATTTATGAGACATAAATATAGAGAACTGAATTATAGAGAGTCTTCTACATACATAACAAGATCAATTATTAATTAACATTCAGAGATGAAGATATGTTGCTGTAGAGAAATTACATCTATCGACAACCCTGACCACAGGGTGGGGTCTTTTCTGTGCCTTCCATATGGATGAACATATTTATTTAAACACAACATCCCAGGAACAGCCATGCCCTAGTTACAACCTATCCATTTGCAGTTACTGCAACAGCAGCTCTCCATCCTCTCCTGCCCCCATCACTGTTACAGTAAGCTACTGTAGCTGGAACGAGGCAAACTCATGCATCACATTGGCCTGTTGAAAAGGAACATAATATCTCATTCCATGACTGCTACTGTAGCTCAGGTAGAGAATTACCTTTTTGCCAATCAGCTCCTGCAATGGTAGTGAGCAGAACTCTGTTGGCATTAATGGAGTTGTGCCAATTTATATCCATGAGAAACCCATCTCCCACGCTCAAATCGGATCCAGACCATCAGTAAACAGGCACATCAGACACACAGGGCAGGGTTGGCCTCTTCTGCCAGGCAACCGGCAATAGAACAAGGGGACACAGTCTCAAGCTGTGCCAGGGGAGGTCTAGGCTGGATGATAAGAGGAAGTTCTTCACAGAGAGAGAGATTTCCCATTGGAATGGGCTGCCCAGGGAGGTGGCGGAGTCACCATCCCTGGAGGTGCTGAAGCAAAGCCTGGCTGAGGCACTTAGTGCCATGGTCTAGTTGAGTGGTTAGGGCTGGGTGCTAGGTTGGACTGGATGATCTTGGAGGTCTCTTCCAACCTGTTTGATTCCATGACTCTATGGTTCTATGACCTCAGCTAACTTAACTAAACTTGGAATTGAACCTGAGCATGCTATCTAGGATTTCTCAACAGTACCTTCTCTTGTTTGTGGACTTAGAGGGGGTAACACATCCCATGTACATCATCATGGCTTCATTTCAGTGAACTTGGACACCTCCCTCTGAGCTAGTCAGCCTCAGCTCCCTTCACTGTTAACAGAGGAAGACACTTTCAGGGTGCAATGAATCTGACTTATTTTGCATGTCTATTTAAAGCCAAGCTGATTCCTGTCCTAGAAATGCCTGCTTGTCTCCACTGACTGCAGGCGGGACTAGCTCACACGTGGGTGAGAAAAGTCATCTTACCTACGTGACAGCTTAATTAGCGGCAATGCTTACACGGAGTAAAATAAAGCACATGTATTAAATGTTAACGCAAAATGAATTTGGAACAGAGTAGTACTTGCATAATTAGAGATACAGATCTCTAAACAAGGCAACATTAACATTCAACTACTCCAGACTTCCTGGCCACAGCTGTGGGGGTATGTGATGCACAGGAGCAAGGGACATTTCTGAACAGCAGCAAACCTTGCTCTGTGTCCTATCTTCCTTTCACAGGACTACAAAACCAAATTTCTGATAATCTTGCCCCCCTCAACAAGCAAAGTTCTTTTGACTCTTAAATAGCCAGAAATTAGCTCCAACTGTGAAGCATTAAAGCTAGCATATCTCTACTAACACATTTTCACTACTCAGTGCCATGGTCTAGTTGAGTGGCTAGGGCTGGGTGCTAGGTTGGACTGGATGATCTTGGAGGTCTCTTCCAACCTGGTTGATTCTATGAAACACAAATCTCTGGATGCCTGAACCTTTTCTGAATCTAAGACATTGACCAAGCAATACTTTGAAGCTATGAGCTCTCCAAGTCTTATGATGAAGAATTTCCTTTACATTACCATTAAGTAAATTACTTGATTTTGCCATACTCCAGTCCAAGTCTTTGTGACTGAATTATAGGAAGGGAAATGAAGACAGGATAAAAGAAAGGAAACTGTTTTCTATAATGCTGTATCCACAACCTCACACAGGCCATTCGAGACACCAGTGACCTGGTATGCAGGTGATCAGGTCATCTCCATTTCCATTTGGCTGCCTTTTGGTTATACAAAATCACGTCACTTAAAAGCCTTCCCTGGTATTTTCCATGCTGCTCTCATTTCCTTTTAGCATTTGTGGCCACCATTGGACTAACAGAGTTTCCAAGGTGGATAATAAGAACTACAAAAGGAGTCAGCTCCAGATGGATTACAAAATCGATGCCTTCACCATCAGCTTGCAGGTACTAACATTAGAAATCTTTCTGAAGAAAGAAGAGGTTAGGACAGACAAAGGGTAACACAGTGGAACACAGCAATAAAATGTAAGCACACAACTCCACATAGTAATTCCCAGAAAGACAGTTCCAGTTGATAACACACACATAAGTCCTCTGAATTTGCTAATTTGGTTTTGAACAGTATGGAACCACTCCCTAATTTCCAAGCACTGTCCAATAACTCTTTGTACGATGTAAAGTACACATTTGGACGTGTTGACTTCTCTAATTAGTCTATAAATACTTGACTCTTACCCACTGCTTTGGTAAGTGCTATAATTGCTGGAGAAAGGCCAAAGCATTTATGGTCAATCAGACGATGAGAAAAGGAATATGGCCCTTTCAGTGAGTAAAATGCAAGGCATTCTGTGGCAAGGCAGAAGCTATTAGTAGGATCAATATTTCTCCTAGTACCTTAATAAATCATTATATTAAAGAACAGTTGCAGGATGAAGAAATCCTCATTCTACCAACAAGGATGCTTCCAAATCAGCAAACAAAACATCATTTAAATTACAAAGTCCTAATTGGTGTACAAAGGCAAATGGCAAGCATAGAATACAATCCTCTGATGCTAGGCATGTAAGCATTTTGAATCATTAGTGAAGGAAGAAAAGCAAAAAGATAAAGCAGCAGCTATGCACAATTTGCAAATTGGTGAATATGCATGAACCCACCATGCTGTAGCTGACTGATGACACCATGTTTGGTGTAGATATCACAGGTGGCAGAAACAGAAGAGCACCTGCAAAACAGAATGGCCTTTGGCATCTGTATTAATGTAGTGAGAAGAATCCCCTCGCCATTATTTGCCATTATTTGCAGTGGGGCTTTTTTCTCCTCCTTAGCTAGCTGACAAAAAGCTAAGATTGTAAACATTAGAGTGAGGGAAAGGTGGAAATATTCTAATGGCTACTTTCAAGCAAGGAAACTTCTCTCAGCAGACAACACCACAGAATCACAGAAATGGGATCACCAAGTCCAACCACTAACCCTGCTCTACAAGATTCACCCTAATCCATATCCCCAAGCATGACATCCAAACGACTTGTAAACACATCCACCTCCCAACCACCTCTCTGGGCAGCCCATTCCAATGCCACACCACTCTCTGATATTTTTTTTCCTAATATCTAGTCCAGGGGTCCTCAAACTAAGGCCTGTGGGCTGGATACAGCCCCCCAGTGTCCTCAATCTGGCCCATCAGTATTTACAGAACCCCCCTGCCCCTCCAACCAGCAACAGAACAAGGGGACATAGTCTCAAGTTGTGCCGGGGAAAGTCTAGGCTAGATGTTAGGAGGAAGTTCTTGGCAGAGAGAGTGATTGGCATTGGAATGAGCTGCCCAGAGAGGTGGTGGAGTCACTGTCCCTGGAGGTGTTGAAGCCAAGCCTGGATGAGGCACTTAGTGCCATGGTCTAGTTGAGTGGCTAGGGCTGGGTGCTAGGTTGGACTGGATGATCTTGGAGGTCTCTTCCAACCTGGCTGATTCTATGATTCTCAGGAAGCAGCTGCCCTACCCTCTGCTTCTAATAACCAGATAGCCAATCATGTACATATCCCACTCAGTAGGTAACCCTCCTAATACACACATACAGCTACAAGAAGGTAAGGCATACCAAACTACTTCATGCAGTGTTGCAAACCTACGTGATGTTATGGGAAAAAAGACTCATATGCTGATGTAACCAGTATTCTGGCTTATTCTTTTGTTTGAATAGTCTGGATTTAGATCTTTCACTGAAGAGTTATTATAGAGAAGCAAATGCTTCTCAGTTGTTTAGTCACTGCTTTTGATCCCTGTCACAGCCTTGGAAGCTTGTTGCTAATTTATAAAGAGGTGACATTTGTTGACTTTGTGAAAGAAAGCAAATTGTTGAAGGAATTTTATTGTGAAAGTCAAAGTGAGTATTCTCCGGTTCTCCAGTTCATATTTCATAGATATAGTTCTCAAACTGTAATGTATTCCATAAAAGTAAAGCAGATCTGTTTCTCCATAAGCTACACCCTGAATCAGTTTGTTGCTTGATCCTTCAGTTGCAGAAAACATCAATTTTGCGTTGCAGAGCATAATATGCCAACTTTAGTAGTAAGGAAACGGCTGTAGCTTATATACTTAACAGCCTATAGGACTCCCAAGGGTTCTTCTTCTTTACCCAGGGAGACTATGCATTCTTCCCCTCATCTCATGCCACCTACACATACCAACATAATATCTCTGCTAGCATCCCAGGACTATTTTAAAAAGCAATTGGAAATACCCTTTTTGCCTGTATCCCAAAGTAGTACTTTTTCGCTTGGCATGTACCAGCTTTGTAGACTGTAAACCACTTGAGGCAGGGACCACTCTTATTTGGTTACATCCTTAGTGGCCAGAAGGCATTATCAGCATTATTCATCAAGTTATCAGCAGTTGAGGGGATCCTTGCTAGCATCACCCAAAATTTAGTGGTCATAGAATCAACCAGATCGGAAGAGACCTCCAAGATCATCCACTCCAACCTAGCACCCAGCCCTAGCCACTCAACCAGACCATGGCACTAAGTGCCTCAGCCAGGCTTTGCTTCAACACCTCCAGGGATGGTGACTCCACCACCTCCCTGGGCAGCCCATTCCAATGCCAATCACTCTCTCTGACAACAACTTCCTCCTAACATCCAGCCTAGACTTTCCCAGGCACAACTGGAGACTGTGTCCCCTTGCTCTGTTGCTGGTTGCCTGGGAGAAGAGACCAACCCCCACCTGGCTACAAGCTGCCTTCAGGTAGTTGTAGACAGCAATGAGGTCCCCCCTGAGCCTCTTCTTCTCCAGACTAAACACCCCCAGCTCCCTCAGCCTCTCTGCATAAGGTTTGTGTTCCAGGCCTCTCACCACCTTCATTGCCCTTCTCTGGACATGTTCCAGCATCTCCACATCTCTCTTTAATTGAGATGTCATGTCTGGTGGGATCTCAAGGGGAAGGCTAAAGAAGTTTGCACCCTTTCAATTTTATTACCATAACTTTTTTTTTTCCTTCCCCTATTCAGTAAAAGAACTCTTCAAACAAACAACCAAGAGCTGTTGAGATGCTAAATGGATGCAGCAAAGATTCAGGATTTTCTTATTCTAGTCAGCCTAACCATTAATTAACATTCTTCTTGTTTGTTATTAATATTGTTGCCATAGTAGCCTCCATGAATGGTTTCCAACAAACAAAGAAGATTTATCTTTCTCAGCCTAAATCAATCAGAAAATGAATGATTTCAGCTTCTTTTATTTTTCCATGATGACAGGTATAGCACAGTGAATCACTACAACAGAGTCTTCTGAGAAGGATGTGGCAGTTATCTTAGAAAAGCAATCTTAAGAAGCAGATCCAGAGGCTGAAAGGGAAGCATCCCTTCTACACAAAGAAAAATCACAGAATCACCGAACATTGGAGGTTAGAAGGGACCTAGAGAGGTCACTGAGTCTAGCTGCCCTGTCAAAAGCGGGATCACCTAGAGCAGTCCACACAGGAATGCATCCAGGAAAGCTTTGAATATCTTCAGAGGAGACTGCACAATCAGTCTGGGCAGCCTGCTTTAGTGCTCCCTCACTGTAAAGAAATTTCTCCTCATATCGAGGCGAAACCTTCCATGTTCTAATTTGTAGCTGTTGCTCCTTGTCTTATTACTGCACATCACCAAAAAGAGATTGGCTCCATCCACTTGACACCCACCCCCCAGGTATTTGTAGACGTGGATGAGAACCTCTCTCAGTCTTCTCAAGACTAAACAGCCCCAGGTCTCTCAGTTTCTCTTCACAGGGGAGAAGCTCAAGTCCCCTAATCATCCTCATGGCTCTCAAATGGACTCTCTCCAGCAGGTCCCTGTCTCTCTTGAATTTGGGAACTCAAAACTGGATAAAGTATTCTGGGCATGGTCTCACCGGGGCAGAGTGAAAGGGGAGAAGAACCTCCCTAGACCTGCTGTAAAAAATATGACTCCAAAAGGCATATTAAAATATTACAATAATTTATAAATAATAAGTAGGAAGAAAAGTTTCTAGATTTGTTTTATCTCCAATTAAGGATAATTTATTTGGATATAAATATTCCATGTACCATTTTTGCACCAAATTCACAGCTGGTGAGAGAACAAGGAGGAAAAACACTGTAGGAGAATTTTCTAAAGGAAAGAGTTAAAATAAATTAGTTGAAACTGAGGATTTTTTGATCCAATTTAGGTTGCCTGGATTGTAAAGGGAACAGCAGTCCACAAGGAAGAAGGGAGGGGGATGTACAGATCTGTGAACTAAATACAGGGCAAGTTCTGACCATCATCATATGCTAGGGCTTTGGACATGTTTTGAGAACTACAGGCTGCAATCTGCAAATTGGATCAATATGCTTCTTGCCTGATAAATTCCAGGAAGGAGATAACAGGTCCATTATTGGAAAAGATTGTTGTTGCCTTTCTTTTACAGGACAAGGTGACAGATTCTCTTGAAGCAGTAACTCATCCTTCCTTTTCACAGAACCTCACTTTGAAAATATATGAAAAGGTATGAAACCTTGTCCAATCTATAATCTGTCACAGTAGGAGTGAGGAGCAGGGAAGAGTAAGAGCATGGCAGCATAGCCAAATTACTCAGACTTCCTTGACTTTTGAAGGTACTCTCAACCCTAGGTACAAAATGCTCTAGTCACATTGGTCAACTCTTTCAACCACAGAAAACAAAAGAAACACAAAGGAAATGGGATTTAATGTTCTTCACTATACCAGTCATCTCCTACAGTCAAACAAATGCCCTTGAAGATTTTCTTATTAATACCCAAATTAAATGACACAGTTACAGAACATAGCACAGTTAGATCCTACTGAGATCAAACTCTTTGTAGTCTATGTCACCTCTTGAAAGACCTACAGGACATGTTTTAAGCCATCTCCAATGCTGCCCAAGGAATATGAACACCCAAGTGTTGAGCAGATCACACAGCCAAGAAAGCTAAGCTGCCACTGTGCAAAGCATTCACTCACCCAAGCCATAAGTAGCCAGTTTCTCCAGGAGGATGTGGTGTTAAACGGTGCCAAAGGCTTTACTAAAGTCCAGATAAGCAACATCCACAGCTCTTCATCCACTAAATGGGTAAGCTTGTTGCAGAAGGAGGTCAGGTTTGTCAAGCAGGACCTGCCCTTCATGATCCCATGATGATGACTGGGCCTGATCATCTGGTTGCCCTGCACATGCTGCATAATGGCACTCCATGACTTTCCCCAGCATCAAGGTCAGACTGACAGGTCAGTATTTCCCTGGGTCCTCCTTGCAGCCCTTCTTCACATTTGCCAGCTGGGACCTCCCCACTTAGCCAGGACTGCTGATAAATGATGGAAATCATATTAAAAAAAAAAAAAAAGTTCTTTTAACATGATTAATTTCTCAAAACCAATTTAAAAATCATCTGCTGAGCTGCTAGGCTCAGTCAAAGGGAGGGTAACCTGGTAACCTCTGGCAATGAGTGTGGAAATTAGACCTTGAAGGCAGTATGTTCCAAGATCAGATCTGTCTGATACAGCATCAAAATAATATAAAGATGCAGCCTAAGGGCAAAGAGCAGGTATGATTTTCACTCTGTCTGCTTAATTTTAACTGAATCTATGCCTGTCCATCTACCACACCTTTACTGGCAGAGCTGGGGCAGTAGCAAATTTGAACTCACTTTCAAGCCAGAATAAAAGTTGGAGAGAAGTCACCAGAGGTAATTTCATCACTGGAAGTTTAATGAAAACCAGCAGCCAGACAGCAAAGCAGGGCACAGATTGCTACCTAAGGAGAGGAAGGAGAGCAGAGGAGCCAGGTGCCTGGGAAAAGCCAGTGTGCAGTTGTGGGCAGACATGCTGGCTGGCATGGATGTGCCTCCACAACACAGGATTGCTGAAACATGGAGGTGAGCTGGGAAACTGAGGTGGGCGTTTCAGAGGACAGGGAACATCAGTGTGTTAAAAGACACATCTCCACTATGGTGGTTGTTTAAACCCAGCCAGCAACTAAGCACCATACAGCTGAGCTCACTCCTCCCCCTGTCCCTAGTGCGATGGGAAAGAGAATCAAAACCAAGCATAAATTGTGGGCTAAGAACTATGTAATAAATAAAATAACTTAAAACTATAACATTCATATTAACATCAACATCATCATCATCATCAACAATAACAATAAAAAGAATAATAATAAATAATAAACAAAGTAAAAGAGAGAGAAACAAAACCAAAGAAAGCCAAGCAATGCGCAATACAATCGCTCACAACCTGCTGACTGACAGTCCTCTGAGCAGAGACCTGACCCCCCCAGACAACTCAACAAGGATAAGTGCAGAGTTCTGCACTTGGGAAGGAATAATAAACTGCACCAGTGCAGGTTAGGAGGTGACCTGAGAGAGCCCCCTGGAGAAGGACCTAGGAGTTCTGGTGGACAACAAGCTAGTCATGGGACAGCAATGGCCAAGAAAGCCAATGGGATCTGGAGTGCATTCAGAAGAGGGTGTCCAGCAGATTGAGGGAGGTTCTCCTTCCCCTTTACTCTGCCCTAGTGAGGCCCCATCTGAAATACTGCATCCAGTTCTGGGCTCCCCAGTTCAAAAGCAACAGGGATCTACTTGAGAAAGTCCAACAGAGGGCTACAAGGATGATTAAGGGACTGGAGCACTGCCTTATGAGGAAGCTGAGAGATCTGGGGCTTTTGAGTCTGGAGAAGAGAACACAGAGGGGACCTAATAAACGTATATAAATAAATGAGGGCTGGGTGTCAAGAAGGAAGGGACAGCCTCTGCTCACTTGCACCCTGGGACAGGACAAGTGGCAATGGGTATAAACTACAGCACAGGAACTTCCACCTCAACATGAAGAACTTTACCATAAGGGTCACGAAGCATTGGAATAGGCTCCCCAGAGAGGTTGGGGAGTCTTCTTCTCTGGAGACTTGTCTGGATGTGTTCTGTGTGACCTGTACTAGATTCTATGGTCCTGCCCTGTCAGGGGGACTTTACCTGAAGAACTCCAGAGGTCCCTTCCAACCCCTAACATCCTGTGTTCTCATGAAATCCCACCAGTTTATACATTTGGCATGATGTTCTATGCTAAGGAATATCTCTTTGGCCAGTTTGGGTCAGCTGTCCTGATTATGCTCCCTCCCAGCTTCTTGTACACCTGCTTCCTGGCAGAGCATGGGAAAATGAAAAATCCTTGACTTAGGATATGCACTACTTAGCAACAACTAAAACATCAATGTGTTAGCGACATTGTGCTCTCACTACATCCAAAGCACAGCACTCTACCAGCTACTGGGAAGAAAATTGACCCTATCCCAGCTGAAACCAGGACAACTGATGACAGAAAACTGTTTCCAGGGATCAGCAGTGCTTTAAGTGTTGGGAAAAAGCCTCTCACAGCACATGGCTGCATGGTCTGGGTGCTGACAGCAGCCTTCCGGGCACCCACTGAGCAAATTCAGGCTTGTTCTGCTCACGGTTGGAGGCAACTGGAAGCCACAAAAACCCCCTAGCAGGGCTCAGGCCAAGTTAATTGCACTGAGTCAGAGCTGATTAGTACTGCCAATCATGGTGATTTATTATAGAATCACAGAATGGGTAGAAGAGATCTCAAAAGATCATCTAGTCCAACCACCCCTGCCACAGCAGGATCACCTATACTAGATCACATAGGAATGCATCCAGGCAGGTTGTGAATATCTCCCCTCACCAGGAAAACATTTTTCTTTGTGTTTACATGGAACTTCCTACACCTCACCATCCGCTCACTGGCCCTTCTCCTGTCATTGGGCATCAACCAGGAAGAGCCTGGCTCCATCTTCTTGGCTTGTACTCAGCATCACACTCATTGTGCTGCACAGCTTTGGACCGGCTTGGAAAATGGACTGAGGGAACTACTATATGCCAGTTGAGAATTGGGTAGATGTAAACCCTTGTCTGTAGGTCTGTGGAATCATTGGACTGGCTTGGAAAATGGACTGAGGGAACTACTATATGCCAGTTGAGAATTGGGTAGATGTAAACCCTTGTCTGTAGGTCTGTGGAATCTCAGTGAGCATCTGAATTCTGGTGAAGCATTTAAAACTTTGGGTGAAATTTTGCAGGAGGGCAGAAGAGCCAGGGGAATGAGGAATGGATTCTGGACCACGGCCACATGCTCTTGAGTTACAGCTCTCTACTGAGACTGACAGGCAAAAAGTCCATAGGCTGAGCATATCTCTGGGGGAAGGGGGAGGGCTATCACTGCAGAGCAGAGTCCAGGTTTTATTTAGGCTCCACAGTTTAAAGCACACCGTGCATTCACTAGTGAGACTGTCAGCAGTCCAGTGGATGCGCAGCAGTGAAACATCTTGTGTTCAGTTCTGGGCCCCCCAGTTTAGAAGGGACATTGAGATGCTTGAACATGTCCAGAGAAGGGCGACGAGGCTGGGGAGAGGCCTTGAGCACAGCCCTACGAGGAGAGGCTGAGGGAGCTGGGATTGGTTAGCCTGGAGAAGAGGAGGCTCAGGGGTGACCTTATTGCTGTCTACAACTACCTGGAGGGGTGGTTGTGGCCAGGAGGAGGTTGCTCTCTTCTCTCAGGTGGCCAGCACCAGAACGAGAGGACACAGCCTCAAGCTACACCAGGGGAAATTTAGGCTGGAGGTGAGGAGAAAGTTCTTCACTGAGAGAGTCATTGGACACTGGAATGGGCTGCCTGGGGAGGTGGTGGAGTCGCCATCCCTGGAGCTGTTCAAAGCAAGGTTGGACGTGGCACTTGGTGCCATGGTCTAGCCTTGAGCTCTGTGGTAAAGGGTTGGACTTGATGATCTCTTCCAACCCTGATGATACTGTGATACTGTGATCTTTAAAGAAGCCAACAAAATGCTGTCATCAAGGACACCCCATAAACTTTTGAGATTTTTATTATAACTTAAAAGACCTTAAAGCTGCACATTGCATTTGCCTATCAAACACTGACTTCTTTTTCTGCAGTCCTGCCTCACGGCACTGCAAGCTGCCTGCTGGCTGTGGGACTCTTGATAAACTTTCCAACAAGTATCTCTACTCACTTGAACCTACAGATGGAGCTACAAAGATGGGAAAACAAAGGACGCACTGCTGGAGGAAGGACTATGGAAATGGTCATTATAAGATCTGGAGGTAATGGTCTCCAGCATTAAAAGGGAGTGTTCCTGGAGGGACTGTAGAAAGATTAGAGGTTCAAAATGCTTGGTGACACAGAGCAAGAGGACAACCATCTCTCTCTGTATATCTACACTTCACTGGGACCACACAGTGACCTCCGAGATCATCCAATCCAACCTATCCCCCAGCCCTATCCACTCAACTAGACCATGGCACTAAGTGCCTCATCAGGCTTTGCTTGTGTGACAGGCATAGCAACCTGACAGTACCTACTCTGCAGAACTTTGGGCAGGATGTTGGAGCTGTTGCTGAATTAGCTCACACACTTTAAAAGAAAAATGAAAAAGGAATATTTGACAGTGGTATCAGAGCTCCCAGCAGGAGATGCTGTCTTTAACCTGTTACTCTGCAACAAATGCATGAAAAGGCTGTGTGAAGAGTGAAGAATAAATTACAAAAACACTTGGGACATTATCATGGAGTGAAAGAGATACAGAACATTGTGATTAACTACAGAAGTGAATTGGTGGCCTTCAAAGATGAAAAGAACCAGCACTGTGAAGAAGTTAAGTCTCCTTGAAGTAATATTCATGATGTCAGTCAATCTTATGAACAAGATACTCTACTTCAGACCCAGCCCTCTCCTGAATTTAACATATGACCTTTGCTTTCAAGATCCTTGGTCCCTCTGAAACGGTTTTCTTTATTCTCTTTGGTGCTGATTCCATGTTATTAATTAGATCAAGTCAGGTTTCCACTGAGACTTTAAGAACAGGGACATCTGTATGTTATCTGTCAAGTGCTGCCATAACTGTGTTCAATTGCTCTTGTAAGTCTAGTGCCTCTGTGGAGTCCCATGCTATGAAAATTGTACGCTAGCTTTTGAAAGCACTTCCTCTGGTCTAAGCAAGATTGCAACATGCTTTTTTGATAAGGGGATTTCAAATAGAAAGCCTTCCTAAGAATATCACTAAGTTCAATTGCAATGCCACTATTAACAGTAGTGAGAAGGACAAGTTGGTTTGACACTCAATGGGAGCAAAAAACTGTTTGAAGGATTGGCTATGATCAGAAAGCAACAATGGTTAACAGCGAAGACAAAGGAGTAGAAATTCAGGTCATAGTAGAGAAAAGTAGGTAAGAGAGAACTGAGAGAAGTTATTTTGTTTTCAGATTGGCTGGGCTTTATGAATTTCACCCTAGAAAATCATAGGATTGTAGAAGGGCCTGGGCTAGAAGGGACCTCCAGATGTCATCTAGTGCAACCTCCTCCTGCAATCAGCAAGAATATCCTCAACTAGGTCAGGTTGTGCACAGCCCTGTTGAGCCTCACCTTGAATATCTTTAGGGAATGGGCCTCAAACACTTCCCTGGGCAACACGTTCCAGTGCTCCACCACCCTCATGGTAAAAATTCTGTTCCTAACATCCAACCTAAATCTCTTCTTCTCTAGTTTGAAGCCACTACAGACTTTGTAAACAGTCTCTCCAGCCTTCATGTGCCCCCCATACAGGTACTGGAAGGCTGCTGTTAGGTCTTCCCAGAGTTTCCTCTTCTCCAGGCTGAACAACTCCAGCTCCCTCAGTCTGTCCTCATAGCAGAGCTACTCCAGCCCCTTGATCATTTTCGTGGCCCTTCTCTGGACCTGCTCCAACAGGTTCATGTCCTTCCTTGGGTGCAGTACTCCAGGTGAGGTGTCAACCAGACCAAAGTGTCAGAATCACCTCTTTGGATCTGCTGTCAGTGCATCTTTTGATGCAGTCCAGGATGTGATTTGCCTTCTGGGCTGCAAGCACACACTGTCAGCTCACATGCAGCTTCTCGTCCATCAGCACCCCCAAGTCCTTCTCCACGGGGCTGCTTTCCATCACCTCCTTCCCCAGTTTGTATTGTGTTGTAGCCAGATGGGGGTTGGTCTCTTCTCCCAGACAACCAGCAATAGAACAAGGGGACACAGTCTCAAGTTGTGCTGGGGGAAGTACAGGCTGGATGTTAGGAGGAAGTTGTTGGCAGAGAGAGTGATTGGCATTGGAATGGGCTGCCCAGGGGAGGTGGTGGAGTCACCATCCCTGGAGGTGTTCAAGAAGAGACTGGATGAGGCATTTGGTGCTATGGTCTAGTTGACTGCCTAGGGCTGGGGGATAGGTTGGACTGGATGATCTTGGAGGTCTCTTCCAACCTGGTTGATTCTATGATAGCGAGGACTGTTTTGGCCTGGGTGCAGAACTCAGCACTTGCTCTTGTTGAACCTCATGAGGTTCACCTGGGCCCACCTCTCCAGCTCGTCCAGGTCCCTCTGGATGACATCCCAGCCCTCTGGTGTATCAACAGCACCACTCAGCTTGGTGTCACCTGCAAACTTGCTGATGGTGCACTCGATCCCACTGCCTATGCAGCACTGATAAAAAGATTAAGCAGTACAGGTCCCAGTTCAGACCCCTGAGGGGCACCACGTTTCACTGCTCTCCATCTGTACTTCAAGCCATTGAGCACCACCCTCTAGATGCAACCAGCCATGCAAATAACCAATTAAGGTAATCTTAGAGCTGCTGGCAATTACGGTCAGAGAGGTGAGGCCACAAACAAACAACACAGCAAACATTCAGTGTGAAACAATCAAATAGGTTTAGTCTTGCTGCGAAGGATCTGAGGTAATCAAGTGGATCACAGGATTCAGCAGTGTCAGTCACCTATGTATGAATGTCAGACTGGAATTATATAAAGGAGAATGCTATCTAAAAGACACATGAGGGAATTCTCCTTTATTACTTCATTTTGGAAAGAATTCAACCCTAACCTTAGATTCAGTGTTGGATGACACAATTTAAAGAGGCTGTGGCTGATCAATAGCGAGCACTCTACAAAACATGACCAAAACAACTGAAGGAATTGTTGTTCAATGTAAAGAAGGTAAAAATTTCAGGGCCCAAAGACCCTGAAAACAGTAAAGATGGTTGCAAGGAAAAAGGGAATATCACATTCTTGTTCACTTCAGGTAGGACAGACATAACTTGCAGGTTAAGAAAAGAAAAAAAAGCCATTTTCTAATAGTAAGGAAAAATGGACCTGTAAAAGAATTGCCCAGAGAATCACCATCAGTGAAGCCCTCAGAAACTGGTTAGGCACAGCTCTGATGGGAAGTGGCAGTACAGCCAATGCAGCACTAAGGCCCTCAAGCTGCTTGCTAATGTTCTTGATTCTAGGGGGAAAAAAAAAGTCCCTACGGCTAGTTAGCTGGAGAATAACTTTCTTTGATTATATTTTGGGCAACAGTATGTATTACCTCTCCCTTGGTTAATTTTTAATAGTGTTCTGAAAGCTCCAAGTTAAAGAGTGGCTTGACCTGAGACATTCTTTCATCTTTCTACTTCAAGTGTTGTTGCTTGAGCAAACTGCCTGGTCAAACTTGCCTGATTCTCGTAAAACCTCTTTAGCACAATACTCAGTGGTTCTTTTTCTTTTTCCTTTTTGTTTTTCCTTTATTTTCCCCCAAATGTAGAATTGATGACATGAAGTAGGAATACATTATTTCCTGAATGGTTGCTTACAGACATTACTGGATTATTTCTTCTGTAGAGTCAAGCAACTGATATTAATGTTGATGCGGTTTCCTTTTAGAATCATAGAATCAATCAGGTTGGAAGAGACCTCCAAGATCAGCCAGGCCAACCTAGCACCCAGCCCTAGCCACTCAACTAGACTATGGCACTAAGTGCCTCAGCCAGGCTTTTCACAGTATCACAGTATCATCAGGGTTGGAAGAGACCTCACAGATCATCAGGTCCAACCTGTCACCACAGAGCTCAAGGCTAGACCATGGCACCAAGTGCCACGTCCAATCCTGCCTTGAACAGCCCCAGGGATGGCGACTCCACCACCTCCCCGGGCAGCCCATTCCAGTGTCCAATGACTCTCTCAGTGAAGAACTTTCTCCTCACCTCCAGCCTAAATACCAATCACTCTCTCTGTCAACAACTTCCTCCTGACATCCAGCCTAGACCTCCCCTGGCACAACTTGAGACTGTGTCCCCTTGTTCTATTGCTGGTTGCCTGGCAGAAGAGACCAACCCCACCTGGCTACAGCCTCCCTTCAGGTAGTTGTAAACAGCAATGAGGTCCTCCCTGAACCTCCTCTTTTAGTTTTGCTTTTCTCCTTTTTTGACTTATGGCACTTAATAATCAATTTCTCTGTATTTTCCCTTTTCTGAAACAATAATTGACCTTAGAAAACAGAGTCATCCTGGAGTACATTTTAGGACTTTAAGTCATGCAGTGTCTTGTATGCTACACTTCTACCACAAAGGTTGAAACTTCATCAAAAATCACATCTTTTCCTTAATATTACTTATGGCATTGATTGACGTTTGCCCAGCTTTGAGCTCTGAAAATGAAAAAGGTGTCTCCTGAGTTAAGCTGATGTGAAAAATTTTATGAGGCTGGCAACAACGAGCTGAAGAATCATCACAGGCAGCTTTTAATGATGGTAGGATCACAAATACATATTCAACTCACCATCAAACTCACCATCTTTCAAAAACAGCATAGGAAGCAGGACTGTAGAGGTGGTCGTCCCCCTGTGCTGTGCAGTGGTGAGGCTGCCCTTTGAGTACTGCGTATTGAAGTGGCCTGAAGTTGTGTCAGGACAGGTTTAGACCAAGTATTAGGAAAAAATTTCATCACAGAAAGGGATTGATAAGCATTGTAACTGGCTTAAATATCCTCTTGTGGTTGAGCAACATCCCTGGAAGTATTTATAAGAGATGCAGACATGGTTTAATGTTGGACTTAGCAGTGTTATGTTGATGGTTGGACTCCATGAACATGAAGCTCCTTTCCAATCTAGATGATTTTATGATTCTACAATTGTCTGTCATGTCTTTTTCAAATGTTAGCTATGAAGCAATAAAGGAAGGACATAAACTATTAGACTATGGTGAAAAAAAAGGAGGATTCTTTTGGAACTGTTCATTTTGGCGGCATTTGTCCATTTGAACACTTGTTTTTTCATCTAACAAGCTCTGCAAGTTTCACTCCTGTTTCTGGAGACTTGGATGACAGCAGTGCCAGTGGATTTCTCCCTCTCTCAACTGGAGAAGATGTTTTAACTGCCTTTCAGAAGTGAAATCAATTCATATCTTTCTGACTATGGCAACAGACTCTCACTGGAGCTGTAGCTCATGACTTTTATCTCGTTGTGACACCTGCTTTGGTCAAGGGGATTACTGATTACTGCTCCTGGAAACTGTCAATACTGATGATGTTCAGCTGAGCAGCTGTCCTCCCTCTTCTATTATTATTATTCATGATGTGTGATAGATTCTTCTGAGGCCCTTAGTGATAGAAAACTTAGCAGTTCTTTACTATCTTTCCTTTAAAGGGACCTAAAAGGACAATTATTGTTTCTGAAATGTGCTGCAGTCACCATTTCACCTCATTTATCGTCCAGATATCTCTGTGCAGCCAGAATGTGGGCAATGAAAAGGTGCAAGATATGTCATTATCCATATGCTGAGAGCTATCAGTTGCATGCTCACCATCTCTCCAACAATGTCATTCATTACCTAGAATCATACTGAGAAGAGTTTAAAGGATAGAAGAGAAAGAAGACACCAGCAGAGATTCCACCTAGACAAATCTGAAGAATGATGTGGATTGCAGTCTATAATTAATTATCAAACTTCTAAATTCTAGTCTTATTTTACATAATTTGTATCCATCTGAAAGTCATGTTGCCTGTGTTTGGCTTCTTAACACTGGCACTTGAGTCAAGAAGTTAACGATGCTTGGAGGGATGCAGGTACTTGGGAGGAAGGAACAGAAAAAGGTTTTGCAACCCACCTTTGCAAATGCCTGTTCTAAAAAATAGATAAAACAAATGAAATCAACTATAATGGAAAGTCATTATGCCTTCTAGTATGACAGATGACCATGAAGAAAATTATGCTCAACTGTTCTCTGTTTTCACTGTAAAAACACACTTAAATGGCTTCCTATGGATCAGATCATAGAATCAACCAGGTTGGAAGAGACCTCCAAGATCAGCCACTCCAACCTAGCACCCAGCCCTAGCCACTCAACTAGACCATGGCACTAAGTGCCTCAGCCAGGCTGTTCTTGAACACCTCCAGGGACGGTGCCTCCACCACCTCCCTGGGCAGCCCATTCCAATGCCAATCACTCTCTCTACCAACAACTTCCTCCTAACATCCATCCTGTACTTCCCCTGGCACAACTTGAGACTGTGTCCCCTTGTTCTATTGCTGGTTGCCTGAGAGAAGAGACCACCCTCCACCTGGCTACAGCCTCCCTTCAGGTAGTTGTAGACAGCAATGAGGTCTGCCCTGAGCCTCCTCTTCTCCAGGCTAAACAACCCCAGCTCTCTCAGCCTCTCCTCATAACTTGGATTTTAGGCATACTCCCAAAATGTTACATAGTACTGTAAGAGGCTACACAGGGTGGTACTGAAATCTTCCTCACTGGAAGGTTACATAAATGTCTCTCACATATTATCTAGACACCTCTACTCCTGTTAGCAATGCAGGCAAGTAAGCCAAATTATCTTTGGTGTCCCTAGGGTGTTCTTGACTGCTGACACTAAAGATTCCTCCTTCTTTTTATACAATGCCCTACTAGTTACGATCAGTAAAGATCATCATCTATTTGCCACTTTGAAACAGAAGATGATGGGCACTGGAGTAAGTACAGTAAAGAACCCTGCTCCTGATCTGTGTCTTTGCATAGTTTTCAACAGTCTTCCCATTCTTCTGGAAAATAGCTATGCCAAAACAACAGGGAGGTATTTAAAGCTATTTCTGAGCTGTTTCTCCAGCAGATGAAGAACTCACCACAGTTCCTAGATATTCTCTGGAAACAACTCAAAACATAAAGGCCAGTGGATGATCAATCTGCCAGATGAGTTGATTATTTTTTTCCCCCTGCTTCTATATTAATTTCAGTCTCTTGTAGAACCTGTGCTCTGGCCACAACTCTTTACTGAGGTCAGCAAACTGTCCTTTTCCTTTATTCTTTTTTTTTTTTTTGCACAACAATGATTTGCTCTTTGTCTTGCCGTGGGGAGTAAAAAAAAACCCTGAGTTGGATACTCACAGACCCTCTGAATCATCATTCCAAACTAAAAGATGCATATATGTGTCTGTATGAGTTTGTACACACAACCAATGTTTTGGACACAATAGGTTTTTTACACACTCACAGTATTGCTTTAATTTCTGTTCTAATAAAATGCAACTGCCCCTCCATGGCAGCTTTACTGAGATTTACTTCTCCCATCCTCCCATTTTATTTGCCACATTTCCTTTGAGCATCTAGCATATAGATTTTCCTCAGCTACCAGGCTATTTGGTTTCCATCTGTTCAATAATTCAAATATATTCATCAAATGCATACATGGCACATTTCCAGGTAGTAACATCCCCTTTCCTTTCTGCCTTTTTGTAGCCAGGTAATTTGCATTTAAGGGGCACAAAGACAGCACAGTCCTTCACTGTTCTGCTTTGTGCATCAGCTCCCCCTGCTTCCACTCCACAGACCTCCATGTGTTGCGTGTGAGCAGCCACTGCATCGCCCTCCCAGCCTCTGGCAAGACAGCTGATCCGTGAGCAAAGCCCAGTGGCATCAATGCTTTGGCCTCTCTGGCATCATGGCTTTAAGGTGGGCATGTGTTATTTAATACAGTGGCAGCAGGGCTCTCCAAGTCTACCTGTTTGTATGGAGATCAAAGGTATGGTTGCCATGCTTACATGCTCTCATGGAAAAGTGCTCTCCCCAGGATCTTCCCCTCCTTTCTCCCTCCTCCTCACGACTTTTGACAGACTAGTACTTTGCCAGGTTTGTTTTCATTATTGAAGAAGCAGCAAGACAACAAAGCAGCACTCCCTCTACCAAACCCCACAGCAGAGTCAGTCTCAGCCCATTCTTTGCCCAGGAGGCTGTAACAGGGCAAAGGAGCCCAGGCAGAGGAGAGGTGTACTTCCCATCTCATGTGTTTTCACTGCCTTTGTTTGTCTCCTCTCCCCCTAAAGCCAAGACATTTATTTCACTGTAGGTATGCCCAGAGAAAAGGTTTGGGGAGATCCCAAGAGGGGTTTGGAGATATGTAGCATTCAGTGATGCCAAAAGAAAATGTTAAGAAACTCCAGCCATGGATAGATAAAACTCCAACAAAGCAAGATCAAATAACAAAGATGTCAGGGAAAAGAAGGCTGCTCTGGAGAATGGATGAGGGATTGTAGGCAGGAAATAAGAGATTAAGGAAACAAGAACTGTGCAAGTGGAGAAGATATTTATGAGGGAAAAAAAGTACACGGATTTTGCAGTGAAAGGCATGGAGTAGATGGAAAAAGCTGACCTGGAATAAACTAATGATTTGGCTAGATCAGTATCCTGTTTTCCTTTAATGTCAATACCAGATGCTACAGAGAAGTGGTATGGGAGACACCTACACAGCTGCAGAAGAAGCTTCACTCAAACCCCACACAGGATCAGTGAGCTCAGCCTTCAGTCACAACTGCTGTGTAATTGTTTTATAACTGTGGAATACTATATATATATATATATAGATATAGATAGAGATATAGATATATAGATATATATGATGGCACTCTTATTGATGTAAATATCTATTTCTGCAAAGGCTCAGTGCAATACCTTTTGATAATACCTCAGGGCAATACTTTCCAAGGTGAAATTACATCTTCTACATCCTTTTCAGCTGAAATGTCTTCCCTTTTAATTTAATTGGTTTTCCTTTGCTCCTGCATTATAATGAAGGTGCAGCAAAGCCATACTCAAACTTCTTTATGCCACTTAGCACACATATATCTACTACAAATACATATAAAATTAAGATCATATTTATCCTCTTTTTACATGACACAATATTGTGTCACAAAGCTATTATTGTTCAGGAACCAGACCTGTGAAGAAGGAAAGTTTTAAAACATGTTTTTAAACAAATGACTTGCCAGGGCTTTTTCTGCATAGCAGCTGTTGACTGCATTTGTATCAAATTCATTAGGACACAGGCCCAACCACACTTTGCTTTGGCAAATTTAGCTGTAGCTATTGAAAGTCTTTGTGACCCATAGCTCAACCAACACTCACAGATGGGTCTAGAAAGAATGATTTTATAAAGCTGCTGCTACAAGCAAAGGATTTATAACCCAAATGTAAAGACCTGCATCAAGTTTTCTCCTTTTATTCTAAATGTATTTCAGTATGTCTGCTTTTTTACTCTTGTGTGACCCCCTCAAATGAAAAAAACACACAAAACCCCCCACAAAAAACCACCATAAGTTTTGCCTTAAGGGAAGTCATCATTAAAGAAAGAAACAGTGCAGTCAGAGCTTTAGTATGACACAGATCATTCAACAGTTGTGCAATTACTCTGAAAAGCTTCTTATTTTTGAACACAGAGCTTTCACTCAACACAGGCCTGAGGCATCACAATCGGATCTGTATCTGCAGTATCTCAACCAGTCTGATCTAGGGTTTTTGCTCATTGCATTGTGTGAGGCTTAAATCTAGTTTCAAAGAGCTTCTAAAGCACTTTGGAGCTGAGTTGGCTTTAAAAGGTATTATCTAATCATAGTAATTTCCAAGAATGAATTAAAAGTTGTTCTGGATACAGCTCATCCTTTAAATCCACCTGGTTTTGTCTTTGTTTGAAGTTTACAAGCCACTTTCTCTGTGGAATTCCTACAGACTAATGGAACAGTAACTGACTCTGGCGGCAACAAAGAAAACAACACCACCCAAAGTGCTCTCAGTTAAACCAACAAATCAAACAGTGCATATTCCAAACATGAATGTTTCTGAAAATTATTATTTAGTGCCAGATACAACTCTCACAGACCCTGAGCTTAACCCAGCACCTGAGCATGACAACCTAGGCGGGAAAGTTGATTCCTACTGGTTTTACCTGAGCAGGTTTCTATTAAAATGCTGTTCCATGCTATCTTTGCAAGCAGTAAGAAATCAAACTTTTCTGTGTTATATGGCTGCACAGACAAAGACACTGAAATGCAGAGGAGTGTCTTTATCCTCTAAATCACTGCAATGGTGAGCCACAGTGCTTATGATGCTATCGTTTTGGCTGACAAGGACATAGCATTAGCTACAGGCTTCTCGCTGCTCCTTGCCATGCTGACATTACAGGAGTCAAGCCATTATTCTTCTGCTCTTTTTTACAGTCTCTTAAATATCAGGTCCTTTTCTTTTTCTCTTCTTTAATTTTCTTAAACTTTCCATGAACCTGAGCTCCTCCTGACCTGAAAGCCCCAGTAATTCTGCTGACCCTTTGCTAAGTGTGTTTCTTGAAACATCCACAGCTATAGCTGTGGGATAGCTACTCTCATATTAGCAACCTGAGTGGGAGCAATCGATTGCAGGGCCTTTTAGGGTAATGCAGCTCCAACATGTACTGGAAGACATAGTGCTGAGGTGAAAATGACTTACAGGCCCCATTCCTTTCTGCAGTTCATCTCTATAAACTGCAATAATTCACTTCAACGGGAAGACGAACGGCTTACTCTACATTTTTTACAACAGTACCAAAACAGAGTTATGGCCTAAACATTTGGCAAGAAACAAAAAATGATTTTAACAACACTTGCTCCAGAATAAAATTTAGATTGTAACATGGTTTGCATGCATTCAAGGTTAAAAAGATAACAAGCAGGCACAAGAGTGTGCATGCTAAGACAGTTAGAATGCAATAGGGTTTACAGACCTGTACAAGGGAAAGTAACTTCTCAGCAGCCCCATCATGGTATTTCCAAAGGAATGTTATAAATTCTCATGGCCAATCCTGCAAGAAGTGGAAAGAACAGTAAAAACAAGGGAGTTTCCAAAGGAAAAGCAAATAAGATCAACTGTCTCCTTGGATACGCAACGCGAAAAGTCAGCACAGAATTGGTTTAGAGGCTTTAGAGGATGTTAAACATTTTAAACTACGGAAGCAGTAAGATCATAACAACTATCTAAATACAGCAAAGTTGAAGTTAAATAAAATACAAAATGGTACATTGTTTGTAAAGATAATATTGAAAATAGTCTTGATAAAAATGCAGTGAATATGTGGGACTGGATTGGAAAGAAAAGGAAGAGAGAATACTGCACCAATTTCTATTCCCTTTGAACTGTCTTGTAACACAGACCTTAAAGTGCATGTTTTCAAACATATAGCATATCAAAGAAGCAGACATTTATTTCTAGCTGTGGCACTTCCAGGCTTTTGGTAAATGAAAGCAGAAATAGTCTAGTGGAACAGTGCTGCGTGAGAAAGCATGTACTGATGGGCTCTGCCCAACATCAGTAAACAATTGGTTTTTTTTCCTTTAACAGAAGGGAAGAATTTCAGCAGTAAACAAATGTCTCATGTCTTGCATGAATTCTTCAACAGAGTCAGAGCAAACCTGTCTTTTCACACCTCCTGCATGTGCTATTTCAAGTCAAAACACTATTTATATTCCCTGAGATCTATCAGTTGCTGCTTTCGATTATGACAACCATGATACACAAGGGATAATGATACACAAGACACTAAAGCTTTCCACTGTAATCCCCCTGGAACCCACACCCGTCGTCGTAAGGATAATTATCTGGGTATGCTCCAGGCCAATTTTTGCAATTTTTGTATAAAAATCACCTCTTGCATAAGACATTAAATTTAAAATCATCCCCTTCACAGATACAATTGAGTCACTCCATTACCTCTGGGACGGATATAAATTATGCATTCTTTGATTCTCTTTAAAATTTTAGATACACAAGGGGACAGAAAAGCATCTAAATGGTACTAAAAATATAAGGCATTCAAGAAAGAAACAATAACTTGTATGGTATTAACTGCTACAGTGCTCCGAAGGCTCCCTGCCTGGTCAAGAAATGCACATAAAGCACTGAAACATAACAGCAGGCTTGCATGCTAATGGCTGCTAGTGACAAGGACTCATTGAATGTCACTGCTTCACATACTGTGCACTGTTCATTTTTCTTATCTATGTGACCTCTCCTCTGAAATGACTGATGAAACCCCCATGAATTAGCATCTCTGCTTCTGGGCATTTGCCACCAAGAAGGCATTCAGTAACATCTCTACTGAAATAAAAGTAAATAAAGCAAAGGGAAAAGAAAATCATAATCTTAACCAAAACCAGTCACCGGGTCTGTGAAAGGATACTCAGTGTGTACTGCAAAAGGACCATTTCCCCGAAGCCTCCTCATTAGGTTGTTTTTTTACCTTGATGCCCTTTAAGAGTATTGGCTTGTCACAATACATGCAGTCCCATTTCAGGCTTGGCTAACATTTTCATAATTGGTGTGAATAAAAAGGAATAGCTGTTACTGCAAGGAAAAAAATAAATGCTTCTGTTCTGATGCCCTGCTGCTATGATGACCTATTTCACACTAGCATCTGTTCTCTTCCAATGAACCACTCCAGATGTAAGCTGGCAAAACAGCACTGCAAGTATGATACCCAGACGTCCACTGAGTGCTGCAGATGTTTTCTTCCACACTTCACATTAAATGTGTGCCTGATTAATTTTTTTCTTTATTATTTCAACTGCTTGGCCCACAGAATTTCCTGTGAAGTTCACAGAAGCTGGGATCCAATCTGCAGCCATAAGGAGCAGCTCCCTTTGTGTGAGCGGGTGCATTAATGTCTGGAATAACCAAGCAAAAGAGCTCCGGTCTGAACTGCCAAAAGAAATGCTAACTGGAGCAATCTATTATGCCTTAATATTATTTGCCTGAGGATTTAACACAATGCTCATTTCAATTTCAAAATTACAGATGTTTGTAATATTCAGATGCATCAGTCTGGCCAAAAATATTATGCCCATTCTCTGCCTCAAGCCCTTGACCCGAATGAGGTTAGTGACAGGGATATGAATGGCTTGAGCAGAAAATGAAACACAAAAGTAGTTTTATCGTGAAGTACAATATTTCTTCTGTCACTTAACCATTTTTTTTCCCCCTCACAAAATTACAGGGTAGACTGCAAATCTTCAAGGCTAGCAGCCACCACGACAGCCTAAGTGCCATTTAAAAGAATAATAATTTATGAGACGTCTTGGTGGAATAGCAAAGGTCACAGAGAAGACTCCCCAGGGAGGAGTGGATGACAAAGGTTACGACGGTAACTAAAGACTTGCCTACAGGAAGGGCTTTTCTTGGAAGGAAGATGTGTTCTTGCAACAGCTTCATCCTACCTAATACAATTGCCTCATCCAAATGAACAGGTCACCTTTAAGTTAGCTATAAGGCATTGCTTATGAAATATGCTTCTGAAATCTGTGGCTTAGCAGCTTGGCCACAAACCCAGTGCCTGCTGACGTACTGCAGAGAGAGAACATGAGTCTGTTCCACAGGCCACGAGGAGATGCCTAGTGACTGATTTGATCCCACCTGGGCCACCAAACTTGAAAAGTCTCCAGAATCTTTGCAAGGCAGTCCCCAGATAGATCCCCCCTTTGGAGCAGCCAGTCCTATTTACAGGCCATCATAACCGGTGCACTTTCTCCTAGAAGCAATGTGGAGCATTTGTATAAGAGGAGCCTAAGAGACACAGTTGACACATTTCTCCCAGACAGCTGTAAATTTGCACACCACACAGAAGTTTGGGCTGTTTTTTTCTTGCCACAGCTACAGCATTCCCCTTATTCAGCTGCTGCAAGTACAGAAGAAAAAAAGACAAGGATGAAGACAAGGATGAAGACAAGCAGGAAAAACTCTTCTTGGCACAGGTCCACTCTTCACGGCATCATCTCTGGGCTCATAAAATACACATTAACTGGTGGGAGGATCTGGTGCTGCAAACATAGGGGGAACTGGCATTGCCTGCAGAGCATCAGAGCAATAAAGAAAAGCTTAACCCGAAGCCAGCACATGAGATGAGACAGTTCTTTCCAGAAATGTGTGGCCATAATTTGAAAATTTACAGTTTCCAACTGTTCCTAATTGGTTGTGGGAAGCTTCTGCTGCCAGATCAGTGGCTGGCACTTGTGAAGGAGGTCTGCATGGCTCTGAAGGTTACAGATGCACTGTGTGCCAGTCGAGGAGAGATTATCGATCGCTTTGAATATAAAGGATTAAGCTTAATTGCAGTAGGACGACTGCTAGGACCCATGGTCATGGTATTTGACCTCCCAGCCAGGCCTCCTAGTGCATAAAGAGGTGCTTGAGAGACTGGTAACTGTTCAGGTAGATTTACCCAAGGCAAAATTTGGGAACTCTCATCTACTTTCATATACTAAAATACAGCAGTTTGCTGAAGGGGACTAATGCCACAGACATTCACAGTATCTGCACACCCTTACTCCAGCAGTCTCTGGTCACCATGGGTAATGAAGCCTTTGGCTGGCCATCAAAATTACAAAACATTCTTACAGTCCCATAATTACAGACCAACAGCACTGGAGTATGCCTTTAGGAGAGGGGAGGGCAGAAGATGAGACGCGAGCAAGCAAGCCTTTTACTGTAACAGCATCTTTCATTTCGCACATCCCCTGTAAGAAGAATGGAACGGCACAGTGAATAACCCAGGCAACTCCCACTCCCAAGTGACAAATCCACTGTGCACACCACCAGGACCCGCTTGAACCTGGCCAAGAAAGGGAATCAAATTTTCCAATGTATTGCCTAATGCTCAGAGCTGCTTACTCCTGCGTAGCAGCTCGCTCTCAGTGCCAAGCTTTGGCTCTACATGTGGGGCTTTATACTCTCCTGTGCCAGTTTGGTGTGCTATGTCTTCCTTTAGTAATTTTAAACAGGATGGGAGAGTGGGGGGATGTAAATTCACCATTAGGGATATGTCAGTGTTTGCTCAACATGCTCTATATACCTCTATTAATTTTGTATTTGTGCTAGTTTGAGGCAAATTGGAATATTTTAATGAGAGAAATTAGATTATAGGCTGTGAAAAGGAAACAGTGGTGATGTCTACTTCACTCATAGGCTTGCTGAGATGTATAAAAGCAAGAAGACAAACATAGATAAGGCAGTGTCTCTGTCTGTTGAAGCATTTCTGCTTGAATCTATGTAATTCTTCTGCTTCTCACTCCCCTTGCCAAACCTCCAAACTCACCTTGCACATAAGACAGACTCTGGGATAAGGCAGAGGGGTGGAAAGAAGGTGGAAGAGTGGTTGGGAGCCCTTTCTGGAGGGGTGGTATGTTTCTGTATTACCTTTAACTGGAATGTTTCTGTATATAGCTGCATATATTTGTAACATATTATACAAAATCACAGAATGTTAGGGGCTGGAAAGGACCGCAAGAGATTATCTAGTCCAACTCCCCTGCCAGAGCAGGATCACCTATATCAGATCACACTGGGATGCATCCAAGTAGGTGCTCAGTATCTCCAGAGAGGAAGACTCCACACCCCCCATGGCAGCCTGTTGCAGCGTTCCATCACCCTCACTGTGAAAGAATTCTTCTCTTTTACATGGACCTTCCTGTGCCTCAACTTCCACCCATTGCCCCCTGTCCTGTGAATGGTGGATGTGATTTCACTCTAGGGGAGAATCAGGGAAGGCAAAAGGCTTTCCCCACAGCAGGGCATTGGTGGGGAAGAGGAGGTTATTTCTCTGTGGCTTTGTTTTGAGTGATTTGCATGCTTTCACAGGTTTCTAAAGCTGAGGGCCCTGTGCCTTCATGAACAGGCAGTTTCAGTGCTGTGACCTACTGATCTGAAGGAGTTGATTATCCCAATATAACAGTTGTTATGAAAGCCTTACAGCACATTTTAAAAGCAGCAGATGATGCCTTTTTATAGTGCAAGAACAGCATGTAAAGGGGGAAATGAAAAACCTTCCACAATTAAGACTTATTTCCAAATAAGACTTATTTTTTAACAGTACAAACACATTTTAAAAACCACAGGAACTACGAAATGGTTGTTCTTTGACATAGGTTCATCAGAAGTTTTCACTCTTGGCCACAAAGTTTAACCCTTGGCTCATTGCAAAAATTGCCTTAATTGGTGTGACCAGCTTGGAAGCCCATCATTACCAACCCTGCCATTCCTGGGCCCCCTGTCGTGGGTTTAGACCATTCAGAATTTGGGATATACCCCACAAGAGGTAAATTACCATGCTACTCAGAATTTGGAAGTAAAGCAGAATTGTTATGTACAAAAAGTGGGCTAAATAGCAAAGGTAATAAACATATACAAATACATATATTCATACAGGGTTCTGCACTTTGGCCACAACAACCCCAAGCAGCGCTACAGGCTGGGGACTGAGTGGCTGGAGAGCAGCCCGCAGGAAAGGGACTGGGGGGTACTGGTGGATAGTAGGCTGAAGATGAGGCAGCAGTGTGCCCAGGTGGCCAACAGAGCCAATGGCATCCTGGCCTGCATCAGGAACAGTGTGGCCAGTAGGACGAAGGAGGTTATTCTGTAATTCCATATATCATAGCATATCATAGAATCAACCAGGCTGGAAGAGACCTCCAAGATCATCCAGTCCAACCTATCCCCCAGCCCCAGCCAGTCAACTAGACCATGGCACTAAGTGCCTGCTTTCACTTTTGGAAACTTCTGCCTGTTGTAGGTCTCTTTTCCTCTTCTACTGACATCCAGAGCATGAAGTCTGGGAGTTTGTCACTCCTCTCCAACTTCTCCAGCACGCAGAGGATAGAAACCAGCCTTATGCTCACAGCACAGGGCTATCTGGATTGGGATTCCTCTGTACAGCTAACTTCCCTGTGACTCCTTGGTACAGGGGCTTGTTGTGGGAAGAGGGCAGTGGGGTGACACAATCTGGGGACAGTTTGCTATTATGAGGAAGGGAGGTGAATATTAACATGGGCAGTCTAATTCTTTTGTTTGCCCTTCCCAAGCAGCTGTGATGTGGAAGATGCCTGACTAGACAGCAGAAGACCTGTTTTACTGATTGGAACAAGCTGTAGTGAGATTTCTAATCTGAAATAAGTACTTCCAAGGATTTGTGCTGCTGAACAGTGCTTTACTGGAGTTACTGCTTATAACAAACTTGAAATGATGAACTGAATTAATTACTTGTTTAAGCAAAACATCCTACAGACTTGGAAACCGAATTATGAACTAGCTGTTTCTCACTGAACATGTGCATGGTACCAGTCATTCTTTTCCTAACCAGGTGCAGCTGGCATATGAACTTCTTGTGTGACTGTTGACAGGCACAGAAAGTTTCTGCACTGAGAAGCACGATTCCCATTTTGAGCATCAGAAGGAGAGGAACTGCTTCAACTGAAAAAGGAGGGAGGGAAACAGGAAAGAAAGGGGCTAGAGGACTGCAGCTGGCTGTGATGGGCTCTGCAGGTCAGCAGTTTTATATTTGCTGAATACAGCTGGATTTTGAATAAGGAGGGGAGAAAGAGGAAGGGCAGGATTTGGAAACTGGCTCACATCCATCCAAGATGGTAACATGCAACCCAGGGAAAAAGTAATAAATACAAGGTACGTGTCACCACACACAACGCTAATAGTCCTTTACAGAGGCTGATTCAATGATACAGCCTCCTTGCTGTGCTGCCAGCAGCCTGGGTGTTCCCAAAGACTGAAGACAGGCAGGCAAGCAAGAAGGAAGGGAGTAAAGGAGGTCAGCAGCCTTGCCTAGCTGTGAATGCCTTGTTCAGGACCCTGCTTACTGCTCCCCCCTCCCTGCCCTCCCCCCACATAAGGAGACAGGAGTCAGTCATTGCTCCATGTAATTTGTCTACTAGCAGTGGCATTCCGTACCCAGTTCCTCTTAGTCTCTTAGTTCTCCAAAAATAGAAGAGGAATTGGCTAGAGTTCTGATTTCTGTCCTTCACTCTTCTGCAAGCTGTCTTGCTCTCCTCTCAGTGACACTGCTCATGAAGAATTTCATTTAGTCATTGTCTCTCTTCAACATGGAGAAGAGAAGGCTCAGCAGGGTCTTCATCACAGTATTCTAATACCTAAAAATGGTGCCTTCAAAGAGGATGGAGTCTCTGCATGAGCATCCATAAAGAAAAGACAAAGGGCCATGTGCACAAGTTACACAAGGAAAAGTTTAATGTCAGCACAAGAAATGTTTTTACAGCAAGAACAATAAACCCCTGGAACAGCCTCTCCAGGGACAAGGTGGAATCTCTTCCAACTTGGTCTGCTCTATGATTCTGTGACTAGCTATGCCCCAAAAGTCCTACTTCCCTGAAGACTGATTCCCAGAGCTTTCCATTCAGACCTCCAAAACTCTCCACACAATCTGCTCTCTCCATCTGAGGATAAGGTTAGCATAGAAAAATTCACATTAGAAGGGACTCCTGGAGGTCATCTGGTTTATTGTGCTGCTCAGAGCAGGCTGCTCAGTCTTCTACAGTCAAGTTTTTAATGTCTTTGAGGATGAAGCCTTTCTGGACAATATGTGCCAGATCACACTCACAGTGAATCTTCTCTCACTTAAATATATATAATCAGAATTTCCTACGTTCCGAATTATGTCTTACTTCTTCTATCAAAGTGCACCTTTGGAAAGACTATGACTGACCCTTCTATCTTCTCCCATAGGGCAGTTGTAGACAGCAGTAAGACCCCCCTGAACAGTCACAGATATCTCCACTTCTTCTCATATATACTTTGCTGTGCATCTTGGTGGCCCTCCAGGGGACTTGCTTCAGCATGTCCATGCCTTTCTTGTAGTGGGGAGCCGAAAGCCAGACACACTACTTCACATGTCATTTCACATATGCTAAATGAAGGGCAATAATCTTTTCCTGCTAAGCTAGGTCCAGATGAAATCACCCAGGAAGCTGCAGAGCACGCTTGAACAAAATGCCCTAGAAATGTGTGCCCAAATGTGAGCAAAATATACAGATTTTTTTTGTTATGAGTGAACTAGCACTGAAACAAGCTGAGAGTTGGCCACCTGAGCCCAGAGCAGTAGCAGGCATACAGGTAAGACACAGCAGCCAGTTGAGCATGACTGCATAGATATGAGAGGAGAAAGGTAGGGAACACCATAACATTTCAGAGCACATAACCATTTGAATATTAGTATGAAGCTGCCACAAGTGAGCTTGAATTGCTGCAGATCCTAACAGGAATAAAACAGCAGTAATTTACCCATTATGTTATAATGAGGAACTGTATCACACAAACACAGATTTTCTTAATATCATTGCAGCATGATTAAATAGTGTGCAATACCAGCATGAACCAAGCATAAAATGGGCCAAAAGTGGTATAAACCAAATTCTATAATCCAGACTATACTAAATCAAACAAACAAAACCCCCTAAACTTCAATCCATTGAATCCTTGTCAAGAGATTACATATTTGCATCTTCTCTCTAGACCTACATTATCCATCAAATAAAATAACTCATTGTTCTGCAAAGGTGTATCTCTAACACACAGCAGTGCAGCCTCCACAAACTTAGAAATGAATCATAGAATCATAGAAACAGCCAGGTTGGAAGAGACCTCCAAGATCAGTCACTCCAACCTAGCACCCAGCCCTAGCCACTCAACTAGACCATGGCACTAAGTGCCTCAGACAGGCTTTTCTTCAACACCTCCAGGGATGCTGACTCCACTACCTCCCTGGGCAGCCCATTCCAATGCCAATCACTCTCTCTGCCAACAACTTCCTCCTAACATCCAGCCTAGACTTCCCTGGCACAACTTGAGACTGTGTCCCCTTGTTCTGTTGCTGGTTGCCTGAGAGAAGAGGCCAACCCCCACCTGGCTACAACGTCCCTTCAGGTAGTTGTAGACAGCAATGAGGTCACCCCTGAGCCTAGCTAATAACAGCAAGTAAGAATTTCTGAGCTGTTAGGAAGGAATCACATATACACATGGGAGAAAAAATTAGTGATATATCTACCACCTCTGCAAGAAACTCTGTCAGCAAAGAGTCATTTTAGCATTAGAACCATGAAGTCTGCTTGAGACATGGTAGCAGTAGTTAAGTGTAGAGAAAACAACAGCCTGGAGGGAACTGCTTTCATCAGGACTGCAAATGCCAGGTCTGTTAATGAAAAAGCAACTCTGCATTACCTTTTTGGTTTGTTTTTTTTACAGAGGGCAGCATGAACTGAGTCTGTACCTGGAGCTGATCATAAGGAACAAAGAAAAGTAAACCTCAGATTTCTTTGTCTTTCTTACTAAGGGAAAAGAAAGTGAATAAAAGGAGGCTCTTATGCCAGGAATAGTATACAAAGCACTGAATCAGCTGGCAAAAGTTCCCAATCGGCACAATGACTTAGGAAATCGGCACATGAAATACAAATTCTAGTTAGCATTAATGATATTATTCAGAGGAATAACCCTGTGCCATCGATACTTTCCTGCCAATATGGATTTACTATGGGGACAGGATGTTCAACAAGTCCCTTCTAGATCATAAACATCATCCATTCATTCCATTTTTCTGGATGGAAGGCATTAAGTGGGCTAAGTTCAGGAGTTATACAAACTTTTCTTTTTTTATTTGCCTTAACTTCATCCTCTCTTACAAACTCATAGAATCAACCAGGTTGGAAGAGACCTCCAAGATCAGCCACTCCAACCTAGCACCCAGTCCTGCCCAATCAACTAGACCATGGCACTAAATGCCTCATCCAGGCTTTGCTTGAACATCTCAGGGATGGTGACTCCACCACTTCCCTAGGCAGCCCATTCCAATGCCAATCACTCTCTCTGACAACAACTTCCTCCTAACATCCAGCCTAGACTTCCCCTGGTACAACTTGAGATTGTGTCCTCTTGTTCTATTGCTGGTTGCCTGGGAGAAGAGACCAACCCCCACCTGGCTACAGCCTCCCTTCAGGTAGTTGTAGACAGCAATGAGGTCCCCCCTGAGCCTCCTCTTCTCCAGGCTAAACAACCCCAGCTCACTCAGCCTCTCCTCACAGGGCTGTGCTCCAGGCCTCTCACCAGCTTCATTGCCCTTCTCTGGACACCTTCCAGCACCTCAACATCTCTCTTGAATTGAGTGGCCCAGAACCGGACACAGGACTCAAGGTGTGTAAAAGTGTTAATCTGATTTATATTTTTAATACTGGTTTCTTAGAGAGATTTACTTATGATAAAGTCTTGTCCTTGACCCAGCAAAATTTATGCACTTGATGGTATGAGGGAATCAGTTTTATGCAAAGAGGAAGTGGTCTTTTGGTCTGATCTGCTGCCTTTAAAACCAAAGTCCATGACTTTAAACAGTGTTGCAAAATGCTTCTAGCAGGGGTAGGAGCATTTGCCATGTTTGTATCTATTTAAAATAATCTGCTAGGACTGGGGCCACAAAGTCATTTTTGTGGTTGGAAGAGATCAAGAGCACAATTAAGGTTCAGAACTGCTGTCTTAAACTATTTCAAGTAGTGGAGAGCAAAGTCACGCTTTGGAAAGACATTTTTCTTTGAACTATAGAAGGACGAGCAGTGCTTGTTAGAGTGTTCCAAAAGGCTAGTCCTTGCTAGATAACTGTTGGGATGGAAATCTGCTGGAGCTTCTCCCTAGATTCTGCTTTCACTCACTGTGTCACATAATTAAGCCTGAAGGGGATACATGTGTGTCTTGCCATGCCAATATTCACATACAACAGGTTCTGCTTCAGATGAGATGAGGCTTTCTGGTTGTCTATTAGTGAGGACCCCTGAAGGATTTCCATGACTCCACATCATCATAGCAACAAGCAGACAGATGTCTTTGATGGAAGGAAGGGTCATTATTTTTCAGAACGGTTTCCTTACCCACATCCCCAGCCTGCTCACTTTCAGTTTAGTGAGCTGCTTTTTAGGCAGAAATCAGCCTGACAGAGACTTGAAGAAATCAAAGTATAATTAGGATTTGTTAGAATGGGGATATAGCTTTGCCATAGTACCACTGAGCCTAAGACTAGTGGCAAAAAGCTTTCACTGAAGAAAAACTTGATACAATTAAAAATAAACAAAGTTCCCAAAACCCAGCAATCATCTACCAGGGGGTGTCCTCCAAGGGAGAATTTTCATGGCATTCTTTCACACCTCTGTAGCCTCGAATGTGGGAAGTTTCTGCAAAGCCAGCCTGTGTCCACTGAACACCAAGGAGCTCCAGGAATTCTGCATTGGAATAAACTCTTGAAGCACTTGTTCTTGCACAAACACTAAAAAGTGTCTGTACTGAAGTAACTACACCCAGGCAAATTAAGGTCATGTTTTGAGCAAAACAGATTCCTCCTGTGCCTGCAAGTGACTTGTATGCGCATTTGTAATGTGCCCATTGCTAACATGTCTGTGCCATGAGCTAATAATGGAAATTCTAACAGAATAATGGAAAAGTTGCATGCACAGGCAGCTCTTACACTAAAGATTGTGTAATCACAGAATCACTGAACACATCCAGTCGGAAGAGACCTCAAAGATCACCCAGACCAATCCTCGACCCAGCACAGAAGGGTCAAGACTAAACCGTGTCCCCGAGTGCCAGGTCCACATTCTGTTTAAACGCCGCCAGGGACAGAGACTCCACCACTGCCCTGGGCAGACCATTCCAATGTTTGATAACTCTCTCTGTAAAGAAGTATTTCCTGACATTCAGCCTAAACCTCCCCCAGTGCATCTTGTAAAACAAGCCCTCCAGTCTTGCCACTTAGGAGAAGAGGCTGCCCCCCTCCTCACTCCAGTCTGCCTTCAGATAGCTGTAGAGAGTGATGAAGTACAAACAGAGACCATCTCGGAAAAATACAGAGGCAGGGTCCTCAGTAGCCTAGTCCTAAAAGCCATGCTTTCAAAGAATGGCAGTCACTTGTACAACTGAAATAGTTGGGGCAACTAATGAGACAGGAATTATAAAAGCACATAGTAATTTTGATTTCCAAAAAGCCTCACCCACAAACTATGTACAAATTAATCAAATTTGGGCTCTAATTCAGTTGGGAAAATCTTCACAAGGATGCTTATGGGCAATTTAGTAACTCAGGAGAATCAGAAAACTGGAAAAGATTTGGCCATAAAATGGCTTTGCCCCACTTATAAACAGGCAGTGTGGAGCCCAAGGGAAAGCCTGTTCTACTCACAGTGGTGGAGTAGAATTTAGAGATAGTCCCTGGCTCCTTTGTGGCAGCATTGGAACTGCTCAGCATGTTCTCACAAATGGTGGTGGTCCGTGGCAGGGGCAGGTCCTTCCAGCAGGACATCAGGGTGCAGTGGTCCAAAAGCAGGAACTATGCACTTTCTCTTCACTCTACCCCAAGATGCTCCTCAAGGTCCGCATCAAGGTCCACCTAGGCAATGCCCCTTCTGGTAAACTTGAAGAAATTAAGTTTCCAGGTAGTTCAATCCCAGAACATCAGGGCTAAGCTGGTCTGAAGCACGAAGCAGAGCACTAGGGCACAGTAGCAGCACACTGCTTGCAACTTAGCTCCATTTATATGATTTGCCCAAGTGTAATGGCCACAGAGATTCACCAATCAGAATGGCACTTTGCCAACCTCACATACTAGGTGGAACCAGGGCCTGCTTACCCTTATTTGGGCAAGACACTAACCAGTGCATAAACACCTGTAGGTATCTGTTTATCACTTTGGGAGGAGACATAATGACCCAAACCTTCGTTTTCCTCCATTGCAACCCCCATTAGTAGAAGGGTGAGGCAACCCAGGACACGTCTTAGGCCTATTAGCCTTCCAGGACAAGAACTTGTTAAAAAAATTAGAAGGCAATTTTGATAGAGTGTAAAAGGGTCACAGAGAAAGCCTGAATCTGTTCTGAGAATTAGTTTAAGAAAATAAATACTCATGCACACTTGAATACAAGCTTGCAAGGAGAAATAATCCTATTTCTGCAAAGGTCATTTTAGGTAAAGATTTGAAATCCACACTGTTTCTTTAGATAACCAGATGCACCATCCAACAGGAATTAGAACAGGGAAAAAAACCCAGTTTGTTGTGTTTTATTTGCCTATAATCTGACACCTTTAAAATCAAGTTTCTATGATTCTATGAACTTGTTAAAAACACTAGTTTCCATCTGCCAACAGCACCATGCCATATATATATATATATATATAGCAGTTTCAGTGCAGAAGAGGACATGAAGTCCCTCAGAAAACTCATGCTGTTCCATTTTGATGATGTTTCCTACAAGTTTCCAAGTGATGGCTGGGTCAGTAAGCTCTGGCACAGGACAGCAGACAGCTGGGTGTGGACTAGACAGCATGTGGACAGGAGTCAGGCTAAGGACAACACTGGAGCCAGATTGGTTGTTTCTGCACTGGAAATAAGACTGATTTCTAAAGCTTCTGTAGAATACTCCCCCATAAAGGGGCAAAAAAAAGGCAAAAGAAGAAACACTTGGTTTTTAAATACAGCGTTTAAATCTACTTAGCGTTACACTGTAAGAGGATTCAGGACTAAGATACGAAGGGAAAAAAAGGCTTCTAAATGATTACTTGTAGTTCTAAGGAGGATATCTCTGAAACTATGTTTAAAGGTCCAATCCTGGCAGCCCACATGCATGTAAATTGTTCTTTACAGTTCAGTACCATCCACTTTCATGAGCTAGAGACACATGTGGCTAGAGACAAGCCATGTGTGGCTGGAGGAGATTTATGCCATAAATAAAACTGGTTGGTTTATTTATGGCATAATTCTTCTCCAGGTAGCCAGAGAGCTGGAGATGTCCTGCTTTGAATGAAACCCAAGAACATGTAATAGTTTATTTATATATATATGTAGGGCAGCTTGAAAAGCTCCCATGAAAATATGCTTATAAAAATCTCTTTCCCCACTGAACAGTTGAGAGAAGTGTGGCCCTGACAAAGGCTCATAAGGGGCCAAAACACTGGTTATTTGTTCTCTTTTGCTCTTTACAAATGAAGCAAAATACAGTTAATACATTATGCATGTCTCTGAGCATATTTTTATTTAGCATGTTTTGGTTTGTTGTGCCTTGGGAACTTTCACTTTGTTTTGCTGAGCCTTGGGAAGTTTGATTTGATTCTGGCTTTCTGTATAGTAATGAAATTAAACTATTAGGGTAGGACACCAACCAATTTACAGCACATGATATTTGTTTAAGTTTCAATGAAATGGCTTCTCAATGTGTCTTTTCCACTCCCTTATCTTATCAGTCACCAAACCACTTTCAACAAGCTGGCCTGTCACAGAAGCAGCACTGGCCAGATATTATTAGTCATCTCATTTCCTGTTAAGAAGACCTGTGGTTTCACCTTCAGGAATAAGATAGACTTTTCCAGCAAGATGCTACTACAGAAATCTACAGTTGATTTCTGTAGATGGGTACAGAAAGTATTCCGTCCCTTACACTTTTGGAATTGCCATTAAGGTAGTGCCTAAAACAAACAAGCACATTAAACAAGCAAAAGACCATCCATCTGTCACCAGGAATTTACTCCCAGTGCAGAAGTGAAAGAGTGAAAGTGAACAGCTATGCCTAAGGGAGAAAGAAAAGGAAGAGAGGACAATTGCCATGAGGCTAGACAGCTATCTTGCAGTCACTGCATTTGCATCTCAATACTACTTTTTATTTTGGGATGCAGGTTATCTTTGACATTTAGGAGTAATTTGTGTTCCCCTGGGACAATACACTAAAGGTGGAGAATAAGAAGAGATCAAGAGCAGAAGGATCAAAGAGGTGGGAAGCAGGGTGGTGGTTGAATGGTTTTGGAAGTTCAACAAGGGCAAGTGTAGAGTCCTGCACCTGCGGAGGTACAACACCATGCACCAGTACAGGGTAGGGGTTGGCCTGCTGGAAAGCAGCTCTTTGGAGAAGGATCTGGTAGTGGAGAAGGATTTGAGACTGCTGATCAACAAATTCACCATGAGCTAGAAATGTGTCCTTATGGCTAAGAAGGTCAATGGTACTCTGGGGTGCATTAAGAAGAGTGTGGCCAACAGGTCCAGGAATGTTCTCCTACCCCTTTACTCTGCCCTGGTGAAGCCACACCTGAAGTGTTGTGTCTGGTTCTTGTCCCTCCAGTTCAAGAAGGACAGAAAACTCCTGGCAAGAGTCCAATGGAGTGCCATGAGTATGACTAAGGGACTGGAGCATTTCACTTAAAAGAAAAGGCTTGGAAACCTGGGGCTCTTTCGCCTGGGAAAGAGAAAACTGAGAGGAATCTTCTAATGTCATATAAATATCTAATGGGTGGAGGATGGGGCTGGGCTCTTCTCAGTGGTGGCCTGTGATAGGACAAGAAGCAAAGGGTACAAACTAGAACACAGGAGGTTTCATTTAAATTAAAGACAAACTTCTTTAAGAGTGATAGAGCACTGGAACAGGCTAACCAGAGAAGTCGTGGAGTCTCCTTTCTGGTGACTTTCAAAACCTGCCTGGACATATTCCTGTGGAACCTGAATTAGCACATCCTATGATTTTATGATACTAGAATTCTATGACAGGCAACTTCAAATTAATGAGGATGATAAGCTGTTAGAAATATAAAGATTTGCAAAGCAAAGTACATGAGTGAGTGGCCGCAAAGCAAGGCTGAAGGGCAGACTTCCTCCAGCAGCATCTGGTTCTATTCTCCTCTACCCCGCTGACCAGAAGGCAGCATCCACACACCACTGCTATGATAAACTGGTACTCAAGATAGTCATTTCCCTCTTCCTGTTATCCCAAGGGGATACCCTCAGCTCTATCCTAACTGCTGCAACAGACTTCCAATTTGGGACAAAGAAAGAAGAATCCCTACATGGATACCCTCCTGGAAGGTAACTTTTATGCTTTTGCTGAAGGAGAGACAGAAATTGTCAGCCAGTTGGTATATCTCTAGACAGCAAGCTACAAATGTGCTGCCCTCCTTCGTATATAGCTACAAGAGACAACATGGACTGAATCAGTCTTGTTCCTGCCTCTTTAAAGGCTTAGTTCCTGTAGGTCCCACGCAGCAAAACGAGTTAAACTAAAACTATCAGTGAAGAAACTGTGCCAGACCCTCACAAAGTAGTGGAAGACTGTTTCAGGATAGTATCCTCCTCTGTCCTCTTGTTTAAGCACCAAATCAATGCAGGTCCTCTATTGCGAACAGCACCTAGTGTTGGAAGTGATCTGTTACGAAGCAAGAAATGTGTGGTCTCTCATATATATATGACCTCCTACATAAGCCCTCCTCCTTCCTACTACTGATTCTGGTTTTCTGGTGGTTATTTTGGTTTGTTTCACTTGCTAGGGGCTTTTATTTATATATGTAGGTATTTATCTTTTTCCCCTGGGGCAGGTGGGATGTTGTAAAGGGGAAAACTAAGCACTGAGGGGAAGCTACTCAGATGCAATGTGAAGGAACTGTCTGGCTGCCCAAGTGAGGGAGAAGGGAAAAGCTTCAGTGTCCAATGGCTAAGTGTTGCCATTCCCTATTCTCCTGCTCTTCCTGCACTTGTCTTAGCTGTATTTAGTTGTGCAGTTGTACTGTTACTGTGAGATAGCCCCCAGACATGGCTAATGTATCTGGGAATCACACTCAGGTATGCTTGAACTGAGCAGGATCTTTCCTGGCTTACAGCCTGGGATTGAGCTGAAAAGGGCTGGGAAGTTCATATGGAAAAAAAAACCAACCACAGTGGCAATTCCCCCTGGCATCTTCATATCCCTCCTCTGATAAAGCTTCCCAAGGTACCTCATATGGCTTCCATAAGATTCACAGCCAATTTAAGAGGCAATCACTAATGATGGGCTGAAATGCAAGCCTCTGAACTGTCTTTTTGGTGATGTTGCTTGTTCCTGCAACTGATAATTCTCAGCAGCATGGATTGCAAATGCTGACAGCTGAGATCAGGCTGGTAAACCCCAGTCAGAAAGACAGCTGGCTGAATTGCTTAGCTTAACCCCAGGCTGCCCAGCATTGTGTGGATCTTCAAGTGGAGACTGCAAGCATCTATCAGTGACAGAGCAACAGCAAAAAGGGAAAAAAATATATATTTGGAGGCCTTGGTAGAAAAATACACTCTTTGGTGGCCTTGAGAAAGTGCATTTTGATTGCTTCAGTCCTAAACTTTGCTGGTCACATACGATTTCAAGACTAAGAACTATAAGCTGACTGTCCAACAACCCTGAAGTTGACATTGATATTAATCATAGAATCAACCAGGTTGGAAGAGACCTCAAGTCCAAGACATCAACTGTAGTAGTTATCAGGGCTCAGCTGGCAACCTGGGACACCATCAGCTTTTCAAACTACTGGCGTTGTAGCCACTGCTAACAGCTGGGCTGCCAAGAACTGACTTTGTGATTTGTGGTCTGGCTGCAAAAGGAAAAATCTCCAGATATTTTACTGCCAATTCTCTTGCATTAAAGACAGGTTTTCAATGAAAAACAAAAATGGTGCAGAACCAGACCACTGACATGGTGAAAAATCTATGCCACGCTTAGATAAGAGACAGTTTCTCACTTGTCTCAACTTCACCTTAAAAGAAGTCCTCCAGGGAAACAACTACCCTTGTTTCTCTTCCGATCCCAGCATCTAGCATCTGGATGGATTCCCTCTCCCCTTTGCTGCCAGCTGGAATTCATTCTCATTGGTCCTCCTGGCTTTTAGAAATCTAACTCCACTACTCAGAGGAGGCTTTCCTCAGCTAAGGAGGCATGAGATATATCAAGCACAGCCTCAGCATAAGCCCTCCTAACTCAAATTGAGCTGCCAAGGCCACATATTACAGTGCCGTATTGTCCCTGAAAGTTGCTCATTTGCATCAGTGTACCACTGCACTTGATAGCATTACCTCTGTTTCTTAATGAGTCTAATAAATAAGCCTAGGGACAGCAGCACTGCAGTGGCACACCCAGAGAGACTGTTTCAGGTTGGAAAGGAATAAGCACAGTTGCGACTCCTTTTTATTCTGCTGCTATGTTTGGGATGTACAAACTCAAAGGTAAGCCCAGAATTAACAGCTCTGGCTCTGCCCTTTTTCCATTTCTTCCCCTATACCTCAATGCATCGTCTCTTGCTATAGTGGAATAAAACCCACTTCAACCTTTCCTGGCTATTCTACCAGGAGAAAACAAATCCCTGCTAAAAATGATATTCCCTAAAACACTGCTGCGTATCACACTCTTCATCAGCTTTCGCTTCATACACTTGGTACTTCCTAGCATCCTCTTTCCAAGCGAGTAACACAGCCATCACATGCATATGCTAATAAAGCACATGTACTATCCTCTTTTCTTTTCTCTCCAGGGTCCATTTATTAGAAAAGGGATTCTCTAAATAGTGTATCAAAACTATTTCTATTTGCTTTCCTTTATCAGCTGTGAGGTTGCACCCAGCTGATACAGATGCTCAATTTTTCCAGCTGGGAATCAGACCAAGACACAGCAGTCAGATCCCACCGGCAAGGCACAGATTTTCAAAGCTGTTGCGAGCATGAACTCATTTAAAAATCATTTAAGAACCATTTAAATTAATTACAAAAAAGAGTAAGAAAGCTTACCTTACTAACAGCTTTAGGGTCTGTACTATATCTCATCTCTCAGCCTGGATCCCAGATGGTCAGAGCACCAAATTGCTATTTGAGTTTTAATTATTCTTGTTATTATAGTCAAGATATGTCTAGAGACAAATTATAAAGCTCCTTATGAGTGGCCAGGAAGTATGTGCACATAAAGACCATCAAAAGGCCTTGTCATACCTTGCACTGTGGCAAGGCTTAGGTCATTGAACCGTCCCATGCAGATCTGCCATGACTAGAAAAGCTGCAGGCAAACAAAGCATTCATAATTTTTTTTCCCTAGGTAACACCAAGCATCTTGCTCCCTACCAGAGCTACTTCTGGGGTTCTGGGATGTGTGTTTGCTTTTAAAATACTTGGATGGAGCTGATTAGTGGTGCTGGCCTGAGTCTTAGTATCATGTTGCTTCACCCATACAGAGTGAGCTAAGTGAGAAACACTGTCCTGCAGGTGGGATAAAATGCTAGTTCCTAGCATTCCTCCATTCCCTGAAATTCATCCTGCACTCACAACCACGACACTGAGACTGTTCATACGCCACGCTGGGAGTCCTAACTAGCTCCAAGACACATCAGAGCTAGCAAAATTAGTCAACTCTGAGGAAAGAAATGGCACCTTGAGGTAGGAGCAAGCAAATGAGGATACAGGTACCTGAGCCAAGGTCTTGTTTGGCTTTACATTTGAGGTATTTCAGTTGCATGTTCACTATTATTAATTCATGCCCCATTCATGCATCATTGCCTGACTTAGAGTTGCATAGCACCTAAACATATATTAAACCCACTATCACTGCATAAACAGCTCATTAAAAGGGATTTAAAATGGGGACTATAAAACCAAAATAAATAAATCTAAACCAAGGGTGGAATGCTCTTAAAATTAGAGATTTATGCTTGACTGGAGAAAACAAATGAGGGACAGCTCTCTCATTTCAGCCCTACAGATGTGCCTATCTAGCTGTACTTTCTGTATACACTTAAAAGGCAGATCCAATGTGATTCCTCTGCAGGCACGCACTAATCCCCTTACCTTTACAGACAACTGGAAATAAGTGGGAGCTGAATATTTGGGAGTTTATCTAGGTTGTTCCAAACTGACCCTATTTGCTCTAATGCCACAAAACATATCCCTTTAAGCATATGCTTACGTGCTCAGCGGTTGGCTTGTGTTTCATCTGTCCATTATCTGAGTTACAAAGCACAAGAGAGGCAGTTCCACTCTATAAAAGAGATCAGTTCAATACCTTACTGTAAGACTGCACCTGTGCTAAGAAAGCTGGCCTTGAGGAAAACAACTTTCATAACTCGATGGACATACATGCTGCAAAAAACCCAAAAGCCTCTGAGCCTGTGTTTCAACTTTGGTGCAGGTGAAGTGACACAGAATTTACAGCAGTGTTTACCTCCAAATACATAGATGTAGAGGAATTTTGAAGTTTTCAGGATAACACAGTAAGACCGAGTCATTCCTCTGCCCACTAGAATTGAAACACAGGATTTGGTTTTCTGACAGTATTTTACAGAATGTTTATAACTAGACTACAGATGACAATTAACAGATAAGCAATCTAGGCAAAAGAAAGAGAGACCATCTAATGAAGCAAGATCAGTATTACATTTAATGCTCTGAAGTCTTCCCTTCTGACTGGCAGGCAGCATCAACATAGAATCATAGAATCAATCAGGTTGGAAGAGACCTCCAAGATCATCCAGGCCAACCTAGCACCCAGCCCTATCCAGTCAACTAGACCATGGCACCCAGTGCCTCATCCAGGCTTTTCTTGACCACCTCCAGGGACTGTTCATCTTTTTAAGAACAATAAACACATCAGTTTGAGGCATTGCAAAACTGCATGGAATGTCTGACATTCAGAAGGCTTTGCTACCATTCAGAGGGGCCTGGACAGGCTGGAGACTTGGGCAGGGAGGAATTTAATGAAATACAAGAAAGGTAAGCTTAGAGTCTTGCATTTGGTAAAGAACAACCTCATGTACCAATATAGGCTGGGTACTGACCTGTTGGAGCGGAGCACAGAGAAGAGTGATCTGGGGGTCCTGGTGGATAGAAGGATGACCATGAGCCACCAATGTGCCCTTCTGGACCAGAAGGCCAGTGGCACCCTGGGGTGTACTAGAAGGGCTGTGGTTACCAGGTTGACAGAGGTTCTCCTCCTCATCTACTCTGCCCTGGTGAGATCACACCTGGAATACTGTGTGCAGTTCTGGGCCAGTCAGTACAAGAAGGACAGGGAACTGCTTGAAAGACTTCACTACAGAATCATGAAGATGATTAAGGGAGTGAAACATCTTCCACATAAGGAAAGGCTGAAGGAGCTGAGTCTCTTTAGTTTGGAGAAAAGGAGACCTCATTAAAGTTTATAAATATGTGAAAGGCAAGTGTCAGGAGGATGGAGCCAGGCTCTTCTCAGTGATGTTCAATGATATGACAAGGGGCAATGGGTGCAAGCTGGAACATAGGAGGTTCCATGCAAACCTAAGGAAAAACTTTTCCACTGTGAGGGTAACAAAACACAGGAACAGGCTGCCCAGAGAGGTTGCAGAGTCTTCTTTGGAGACATAAAAAATCTGCCTGTACACATTCCTGTGTGACCTACTCTAGGTGATCCTATTCTGGCAGAGGTTGGACTAAATGATCTTTTGAAGCCCCTTTCAACCCCTAACATTCTGTGTATCAAATGGCATGTGGCAACAATAAAAACTCAGAGTGTTTACTGCTTAATATGCCTGAGATCCAGCACATTTGAGCTTAATGCATTAATACTAGAAACATCAGTTTCAATATCTAATTTCCAAGGCACATGAAATGCTCAGACACAAGTGGAAGAGAAAACAAAAACCAAGTCCAAGCCATAAGATTGGGAACAGCTATTTTAAATAATAGGTTTTCCATTCCAATCTATAATATCTAATGCACAATATTCATGATTCTGAAACAAGGTCCTGCATTCTGCCTTTCACTTTCTTACTCATTGTGCCATGTGGGAATAGATGTATCACACAAAATAAAACATAATCTGTGGCATTTAAAAAAAAGAAATAATGTTCAGATATTTAAATAGTGTCACAATAAGAGCTGAATTTCAGAGCATTTATGAGATGAGAAATTACCATTTGATTCCTTCCAATTCTTTTTTAAACCTTCTTTTCCACTAGGACTCTTAGCAAACCACAGTCCCTCCCGTTCAAGGGTGAGACAGCAAACGTAACGGGAGAAGAGAAGAAGCAGGAGTTTCCCAGCTGTGTAGCAATGGCATGAATCATAAGGGGAATTTTATAACTCCCTCCAAACAGATGTAATGGCAGAAGAAGCAGACACACCCTCAGCAGATAAATCTTCAAATGTCTTGATCCTGACAACATGTTTCCATGAAATTTTATGTCCAAAATGACCCATTCCCATTTCACATACAACTGCTGCGGCATACAGCAAAGGCTGCTCATCTTTTCTCGTAACTGTTGTGAGTACTGCAGAATTAGAAAAGGTCTGTTAGGCCAAAGAGGACCTCAACAGTGACCTACAAGTTCAATGCTCCATCCAGAAGAAGTCCTTCAAGCACTGCTACTGTAAAAAGGAGCTGTTTTCACGCTGCTGTACTGCTTTGAACCCGAATTAAATGTGGCAGATAGCAAAGGAATATCTGTTCCCATAGCCAGTGCTATCATTAGAATACACAGTACTCGGAACATCACAAGCTTTTTCTCCCAAATGGTGCCTGTTGGGTTAGATTTTTCTCACAGGAGACCTACACAAAACTACTTTTAGTTAGAGACTGCCAGAAATCATAGAATCACAGAATCAGGCAGGTTGGAAGAGACCTCCAAGATCATCCAGGCCAACCTAGCACCCAGCCCTAGCCAGTCAACCAGACCATGGCACTAAGTGCCTCAGCCAGTCTTTTCTTGAAGACCTCAGGGGATGGTGCCTCCACCACCTCCCTGGGCAGCCCACTCCAATGGGAACTGCCATGTCTCCTCAAGTTCTTTAGTACTAACACTGCTGCTCATAAGAATAACAATTCCATTGATGTCCAGGGGTGTTCCACCTTTTCACAGCTGACGAGAAGCTGGCCTGAAGCAGAGACACCAAACAACTGCACAGCCATCATTTTCTTGTTCTGTTCTGACTACTCTCCAGCTTCAGCACAGGAATGTATCCAGTTTTTGAGGTGGTTGGTGCTCACAGCATTGACTTAGCACGCTGTGAAAAAGCAACAACCACAGTATGTGCAGTAAGTGTGCTATAACATCTACCTCAACCTCTGGCAAACTTGATCCATTGTAGCTGCTGCTTTCAGAAGCGCTGAGACTTCCCAATGCAGCTCATATGTAAAAATTTCCTGAGGCTCTTGCAGTTAATGAAACAGTGCCACAAAACCAAGATTGCTTCTGGCTGCCTGCAGGTATTTTAACAGAATAGAAAAGAATATCCTTCAACCTACCTGTGAGTGACCCATGTTTACTCTGTTGATAACAACCCTTTTCACAGAATCACAGAACTTTAGAGGTCATAGAATCAGCCAGGTCTGAAGAGACCTCCAAGATCATCCAGTCCAACCTAGCACCCAGCCCTAGCCAATCAACCAGACCATGGCACTAAGTGCCTCAGCCAGGCTTTGCTTCAACACCTCCAGGAATGGTGACTCCACCTCCCTGGGCAGCCCATTCCAATGCCAATCACTCTCTCTGACAACAACTTCCTCCTAAAATCCAGCCAAGACTTCCCCTGGCACAACTTGAGACTGTGTCCCCTTGTTCTGTTGCTGGTTGCCTGGGAGAAGAGACCAACGCCTACCTGGCTACAGCCTCCCTTCAGGTAGTTGTAGACAGCAATGAGGTCCCCCCCTGAGCTTCCTCTTCTCCAGGCTAAACAATTCCAGCTCCCTCAGCCTCTCCTCATAGGCTTTGTGTTCCAGGCCCCTCACCAGCTTTGTTGCCCTTCTCTGGACACCTTCCAGCACCTCAACATCTCTCTTGAATTGAGGGGCCCAGAACTGGACACAGCACTCAAGATGTGGCCTGAGCAGTGCTGAGTACAGGGGCAGAATAACCTCCCTTGTCCTGCTGGCCAAGGGTCAGAAGGGACCTCTAGAGATCAAGTTCAACCTCCCTGCCAAGGTAGGATCACCCAAGGTAGTTCACACAGGAATGCATCCAGGCGGGTTTTGAAAGTCTCCAAAGAGAAAGACTCCACAACCTCTCTGGGCAGTGCTCTGTCACCCTTACCATAAGGAAATTTCTCCTCGTGTCAAGACGATGCCTTCCATGCCCCAATTTGTAGCCACTGGTCCTTGTCTTATTGCTGATGATCCCCAAAAAGAGATTGGCCCCATGCACTTGACACTCACCTCTCAGCTATTTGTACACACGGATCAGATCTGTTTCCTGTCACTCTTGCAGAGCTTGAGGAGATTTGCACCACTTTCACTGCCTAAACCCCCTCTGAAGAAAAGCATTATTCAGGTTGCACGAGCTAAAGAAGTTCAACTTGAAGCTAAACCAATCTACCTTCAGCTTCTGTGTGTCCCTGGTGTAGTCTGAGCAGCCCCAGGTTCCCCCAAGAAAACTACAGAGACCAAGAGGGACAGATCCGTTCGTCCCAGGATGGTGTAGCACTGTTCCTCCATTCCAGCTTTGCTATCCCAGCTTACCTGCCAGAGGGAGCTCTCTTTCCCTTCTCCTCCCGACGCACCTCTGCCTGGGAAGCGCACACATGTGCCGGCTTGGCTCATGGCTGCTGTGTGGGAGAGGGCTCCCAGCTGGCAGGGAGCTCTGAGCTGCGTCACGCGGCCTGCTCAGGCCTTCAAGGCCTACGGTGGAGCGGGGACACAGTTAGGGCCTACTCCCAGGCCTGCGAGGGAGGAGCAGATGGAGCACTCTAGATGGGTTCAGTCCAGTAGGCTTGGCTTAGCTTGAGGGTGCACTCGTTCTACCTGACTGCCTTTGGCACACACACTAGGAAATGGAACCTCTCCTTAAACTGCGCCAGTGTGCAGTGCCTCCATTCTGACTCTCTAGGAGGAGGAAGAGTCACTCCTGTGGTCCAGACCGCATGGCCGCAAACTACGGCAGTGCCACACAACATGCGTGCTGGCACGGTGGTGGTAAAGGCACCGAGCTGATCAGAACCCCCTGCCGCTTCCACACAGCTTCTGCTGAGGCAAGACCCATGTTCGGCCAGGGGAAACTGACTGCTCAGGGAGGGGAACTTCTGCTGAGGCAAAACCCATGTTTGGCCAGGGGAAACTAACTGCTCAGGGAGGGGAACTTCTGCTAAGGCAAAACCCATGTCCTACCAGAGGAAACTAACTGCTCAGGGAGGGGAACTTCTGCTAAGGTAAAATCCATGTCCTACCAGAGGAAACTAACTGCTCAGGGAGGGGAACTTCTGCTAAGGTAAAATCCATGTCCTACCAGAGGAAAGTAACTGCTCAGGGAGGGGAACTTCTGCTAAGGTAAAACCCATGTCCTACCAGAGGAAAGTAACTGCTCAGGGAGGGGAACTTCTGCTAAGGTAAAATCCATGTTCTACCAGAGGAAAGTAACTGCTCAGGGAGGAGGAACTTCTGCTAAGGTAAAATCCATGTTCTACCAGAGGAAAATAGCTACTCAGGGAGGAGGAACTTCTACCGAGCAGCTTCTACTAAGGTAACATCTATGTTCTACCAGAGGAAAATATCTACTCAGGGAGAAGAACTTCTACTGAGCAGCTTCTGCTAAGGTAAAATCCATGTTCTACCAGAGGAAAGTAACTACTCAGGGAGGGGAACTTCTACTGAGCAGCTTCTATTAACATAAAATCCATGTTCTACCAGAGGAAAGTAACTACTCAGGGAGGGGAACTTATACTAAGCAGCTTCTATTAAGGTAAAATTCATGTTCTAGCAGAGGAAAGTAACTGCTCGGGAGGGGAACTTCTACTAAGGTAAAATCCATGTCCTACCAGAGGAAAGTAATTACTCAGGGAGGGGAACTTCTACTAAGCAGCTTCTATTAAGGTAAACTTCATGTTCTACCAGAGGAAAGTAACTAATCAGGGAGGGGGAACTTCTACTAAGCAGCTTCTACTAAGGTAAACTTCATGTTCTACCAGAGGAAAATAACTACTCAGGGAGGGGGAACTTCTACTAAGCAGCTTCTATTAAGGTAAAATTCATGTTCTACCAGAGGAAAGTAACTAATCAGGGAGGGGAACTTCTATTAAGCAGCTTCTACTATGGTAAAATCCATGTTCTCCCAGAGGAAAGTACTCAGGGAGGGGGAACCTCTACTAAGCAGCTTCTACTAAGTTAAACTTCATGTTCTAACAGAGGAAAGTAACTACTCAGGGAGGGGGAACTTCTATTAAGCAGCTTCTACTATGGTAAAATCCATGTTCTCCCAGAGGAAAGTACTCAGGGAGGGGGAACCTCTACTAAGCAGCTTCTACTAAGGTAAACTTCATGTTCTACCAGAGGAAATTAACTACTCAGGGAGGGGGAACTTCTATTAAGCAGCTTCTACTATGGTAAAATCCATGTTCTCCCAGAGGAAAGTACTCAGGGAGGGGGAACCTCTACTAAGCAGCTTCTACTAAGGTAAACTTCATGTTCTAACAGAGGAAAGTAACTACTCAGGGAGGGGGAACTTCTAAGGTAAAATTCATGTTCTACCAAAGGAAAGTAACTACTCAGGGAGGGGGAACTTCTACTAAGCAGCTTCTATTAAGGTAAAATTCATGTTCTCCCATAGGAAAGTAACTACTCAGGGAGGGAGAACTTCTACTAAGCAGCTTCTATTAAGGTAAAATTCATGTTCTACCAGAGGAAAGTAACTACTCAGAGAGGGGGAACAAAATGAAACCAAAAAACACCTGTAAGAACTGTAGTAGAAGGAATGCAGTAATTATGCTCTTACTTGGTTCACAACCCCCAAGCAGCCAGAAAACTATGATCAACTTCTGCATCCTGTAGCAGATCTGCTGCATCACCTGCTGGCTAGCTCCTTGACGTTCTGAAAACCACCAGTAACTGTCATAATTCACTTCTCTCTAGTTATTCAGCTGCATAGCTCCACTAGTATTTCACACAATACCATCAGTATGAAAGCCCACTGATTCCCTGACCTGCTAGCATAATTGGATTCAAAAGTATTATTTTTGAAGGGAGCTATAGCTTGAAATTCAGTGTATCGTGGGGGGTTCCATCCTTCTCTTCAGTCAGCAAACAGCTCTGCTGCACAGCCCAAGGAACATTTGTCTTTTCTGACACAGCCACATCCCCATTACAATCTTGCATATTAATCTCACATGATGTCAGAAGTACTGTTTTATGTCTGGGGAATAATCTGTCTGGAGAAATTAAAACCATAAAGCAATATGGAGAAACTTTTTACCAAGGATGACTGTCTCCTTGTGGATTTTTTTTTAGACCAGTACTAATTACTTCCATCTTCTTCTGCTCCATGACTCCAAAAGAGGAGTTTTAAATAATGTTATTAAGTTGATGCATTTGTATGAAAGAAGTCAGAAGCCACTGTTCACATCTGCTGTTTTTCATTTTGTGGTTTCCAGTCCCAGGGCTTCTCAATGACTGTGGAGAATCCAGCCCCTCCTACTTTCTCTTCCCTTCCTCTCTACCAGAAGTAGGGAAAAAGCCAAACCACATCAACCCATGGTAAGATATATTTAACTTGCATTACTTTGCAAACACTCCTTAACTTTTTTAAGGCTCCTTAAGAATTTCAAAATGTTATGCCTTTATTTTTTCCTATTCCAAATAGTCTCCTGAAGACAACCCGTTAAAATACAGAGTTATCTTTTAAACAAGCCCTTGTTTGCAGTAGTAAATATTTAAACAGTCAGATTTTCTGCCAATATGAACTGCCAGTCTCCTTCCCATGGGGCTTACAACTTCCAAAGTGTACTTAACAAAAAATGTTGGAGGGGGTGGGGAGGGGAAAGGAAGTTAATATAATTGATAAGTTAAAAAGTAAACATGTAAGATCAATATTGCTTATGGTAGAGCTAGCATCCTTCAGTGTGACTCACATTAATCCAATACAGACCGTACACAGTACTTTCATCTTGAAGAAGCTACAGCATCTTGCAGCCCTAACAACTTTTATAGCATGTCCTTGAAGTGTCCTGTTCTTTTCATCACTGCTGAGAAAATATCACAATCCCTTTACTTTTTCTGCCCATAATGATAGGGTGAGCAGGGCTGAGGAAGAAAAAAAATGTAATCACAATAACAGAGGAAAAAAAAAACATGATTCATGGGCATAGAAAGTAAATCAGTAGGAAAGCCTGTTTTGTTCTGGTTTTTATTTTGCTCATAGGTCAAGCAATCTTAATGAAGCCTCCTCCACACATACTTTATTGTTTGCTCTTATATAGATCATGGTTATTTCAAACTCCTTCCTTATTTTAAAAAGCTATACCCAAAAGTCCTGCCTAGGTTATATTGGATGTTTGATGAAGAACTGCTACAATTACAAGTACCAAAGCTAGAGGACAGCACCATGCTCTTGTCTGTGATTTACTTGCCAGTTATCAAGCAATGTTGACTGTGGAAAACCATGAATTATGATTATTCTCTTCTGAATAATCCATGTCAGGAAAAGGGGCTGCTATCTAACTGCCTAACTTCCCTCTAATTTCGAGCATGCAAATGAAGGTTGGTAGCTCCCTGCAATTTTATCTGTTTACATGAATAAAGGTGACAAATTACCCTATTATATTTCCATACACCAATTTGAAGCTGGATTGAAGTCAGGTCAAGAATCTGTTTCAATGAGTCTTCCTTGCTACATATTTAGTGAGGGCTCTTACCTAGTAGCAGAGTAGAAAAAGCCTTTGGGCAGTGGATAGGAAAGAGAGGAAGGAAGGAGAGACATTATACTACAAAGGTGTCTTTGCAGCATGGAGACATTACTACACTGGCCTAATATGTCTTCAACAGCTGGTACTGGTTGTTAAAATAAAGTAAACATAGATATTAGTGTGACAGCATCCAAAATACATTCCTAGGACCCCTAGACAGCCAAGCTGAGGTCTTTGCCATTGCAGGTTCATTGCTACTTGGAGCTCCCCAAAACAGCTAGATGTAATTGCTAGCCTGGGGAAAGCTGTCTTTAAGTGCAGAGCAGACTGACAGTGTCTGGCAGGGGCTTTGCCACTTCCTCTGGCCTTATTCTCCAGCTCTTGGTAGATTCATTTCACCTGCTCTCCCTACTTTGCTCCATGCTGTGCTTTTCTTCTAACTTCAGTTTGTTTTTCCCTTTGAGTGACCTTTCTCTCCCTCTTCCTCTACACTTCACTCACAGCATAATGGCGATGAAGATGAAACAGTTGCTGCATCTGACCATGATTTATAAGCTCATTCCCTTCTTCATTCTACTGACAAGACCAAAGGGCTAAAGCTCAGTTCCATCCTTTCCCTACCATTCCAGATGCTTGTTCATTTCCCTTTGAGATTAAAAAAAGGTCTCCCAGACAGTTTCAAATTCCTGAGACACTAGTATTGACTGGAGAACCCACTTCCAGCTCTATACAAACAGATCAGCAAATATCTATGGAGTACTGAAATATAAACCACTAATACTGATGAGTCTGCATTTTTTCTAGACCACAGTACAGCTAATTCAGAGTTCTCACAAATAAGAGGTCAGTATGCAAATCTGACCAAGAAGCAAATCCAGGTCAAATCACGTCTCAAAATAAGCATATCCTTTTCCCACTGACTCACAGTGTCTGAATGAAAAATTAACTCAATTTTAACCTTGCTTGATACTCTCAGCAGGGGTAATCTAATAACAACAAGCAAGACCTTTTTTGCCTAATGTCCCAAACAAATGATCCCTCATCAGTTTTCTTGTAGGCCTCTTTCAAATACTGGAAGGCCACAATAAGGTCTCCTTGGAGCCTTCTCTTCTCCAGCCTTAATAACCCCAATTCCATATCCTTTAGATATGGACATGCTGGAAGGAGTCCAGAGAAGTGCCACGAGGATGATCAGAGGGCTGGAGCACCTCTCCTATGGAGACAGACTGAGAGAGTTGGGGTTATTAAGGCTGGAGAAGGCTCCAAGGAGAGGACATATAAAAAGGACATATAAAGGGGGAGAGGACATGAAAAATAACAGAAGTGACTTCATCCAAATGTGTGCCAGAACTAATAGCATGAGGGAGTTACAAGGATAGCTTTAGCTTTTCAGACAACATCAGTTACATTAACAGGAATAGACCATTATGGTAACACTCCAGAATTCTGTTATGAAGGCCACTGGCATTTAGAATCACTTAAAGATGTTTATTTGTTGATAAATAGAATACTTTCTCTATAAACCATGTGAAATTTCCAGCAGCAGGAGACAAAACCCATATCTATTTTTGTTGAACCTGTAAAAATCAGATGTCTTAAGGTAAAGAATTGCACCCTCTGGTTTTGGTTTGGGTTTTGTTGGTTTTTGGTTTTACTTTCCCCCAATTCTTTCTGTAATCTTGAGATTGAGTATCTGCTTCATACTTCCCTGGAACTACATTTCAAATAAACACACAGTGACAGCTCCTGCCAATTCTCTCCAGACTGCTAAGGACACAGCAAGTATTTCTGGGCTTCTCTGAAAGGGAAGGAAGTGGATGACACACCCAGAATCATCGAGGGCTTGCATCATTGCCCTGAGCACCTTCCCATCACCTCTGGAAAAGCTGAGTTTATTTATTGCTATTTGTTGTGAGCCCCTGCTTGTTCCATCTTTGGCAAAAAGAGTTTTACAGCATGCAGGCTTTTGCAGACAGGATTCTTCTTTCTGCTTTCAACTACATTTCATTTGAGATTCTCAGCTGCTTTTTAGAGCCCTGCCATAAGCAGGGACCATGCTTTAACAATCAGCTCCTGTTGGCTTTGCAAAATATGAATGTTTCCAGCAGCATGAAATTTTGCCCAGAGTCCTACAGGCTCAACCTCTAGCACTTGCATGCTCTTTGTTGAGATCTGTAGCAATGTGGTGTGTCTTTCCAGGCCATTACTTGAAATTACAATGGACAGAACCCAGATTCTTCCTACATTTACAAAGATTTGTACACGTTTTTCATTTATTTTTTTTTTTTTAATTCTCCTTCTGCACTTTTAAGGAATTGTATTTCTTAGCTAGACTGGGTCTAAGAAACCCAGGTTGCTTTATAGAATTGCCTGTAGGCAGCTGGAGTGGGTGCTAATTGCATTTAGGGAGTATTGTTACAAGCAGCAATAGGTTCAGAGAGAATGGGGCCTGCACCCAGTCAAAGCAAAGGGCTCTCAAGAGAAAGAATGCTATTTTTCCATCCTCAGAAATCCTATTTTTCCATCCTCAAAAATGCTACTTTTCCATCCTCAGAAATGTTGTTTTTCCATCCTCAGAAATGCTATTTTTCCATCCTCAGAAAGACCCAAGTTCTCTGGTCTCCTTGCTGTGTAGGACTACTCCTGCCATTTCTAAGAGCTCCAGGACTCCTTCTAAACCCTGTCCCACACTCTTCCTGAGCAGTGGGGTTGAGAATTCATTTCAATTCACTTGTGTTCTCTTCCTTAAGAGTATCATTAAAGAACCTATGTGGGAGAAGTCCTATTTAAATCCAGCCACATGCAACAATGGCAATAAAACATGATTGCACGGTTAAGCTTCTAGAAAGCCAAGCCCAAGACCTGGACCAGTATTCTTTTAATCAAATAATTGCCATTCAGGCAAGATTTTCAGTGCAACAATTATTTCCTTTTAAAAGCCAAAAAAAAAAAAAAATTACTTGAATGAACTCAAGCACTTCAATGGCTTTTATTTAATGCCCATCATAATATTATATTATAAATATATTAGAATAATTTGCCAGCTTTGTATGTTTTCATTTCTGATCATGCCACTAGAAAAATAATACCACACTCCAGGAAAAAAAGAAAGTCCAGAAAAAGACTGTTATTGGAAAGAAGCTTCTTCTTTAGCTTGCCAAGCAGCTACCAGCCTTCCAAGCAGCAGAAAGGGCATGCAGTAGGGTTGCTATACAACATAATCAGTGGGACTTGGAGAATTGCTTTGCCATTTCCAAACGTATAATGACTGCTCTGAAACGGCAGCGTTTTGCATGAGGAGGATTTGAAGGGAAGCAGGTGGCTACTGTTAACAACAGTAAACATTGTGCTGCTGTTAGGGATGGGGTAGGAGGAGGGTGAGAGCCTCATGGCAGAGGATTTAGTTTCCTCATGATCATCACAGACAAGAACCTACAAGGTAAAAAGACAGCTCTGCTGTGACACATGAGCAGTGCACTGAAACTGTAACCTCCACAGGTTTTTACCTTTTTAATGCATGCTAATAACTGTCTGGCCATACTGATTCCCTGTTTTGCCTTGATGATTTCATTGTAACAACATTTCACACAGAGCAGTGTTACACGTGAAGGGTCATCAAAGACCTTGTCAGAAGTCACTGTTAAACTTCAGAGGAGGGAGGGAAGGGAGGGAGGGAGGGAGGGAAGGGAGGGAGGGAGGGAGGGAAGGGAGGGAGGGAGGGAGGGAAGGGAGGGAGGGAGGGAGGGAGGGAGGGAGGGAGGGAGGGAGGGAGGGAGGGAGGGAGGGAGAAAAGGAAGGAAGGAGAGAAAGTTTTGAGGCTATTTGCTTGTCTTTAACAGGTTTAACTTCTGAGTATAAAGAAATCCATTACAGCATCTAAACATGACAGCATCTATGCTTCACCATATCTGTAAACAGCAGCCTCTTTTATCTACAGAATGGATCAAAATCTAGTCACCATGAGATAATTTCAGGAAGATTTTCCAGAAAGAGGATGCTTTTGCATTCCATGAAATACAGCTTGTCTGCCCTGCTCACATTTCAAATCACCCAGTCTAAAGACTATCAATAAAATCAACTGTATATACATAAACATGCATACTACTTTGGGAAGAAACAATTCCAGCAGCCTGGCTCTGTTAACTGAGAGGTCACAGAAATCTCACTAATTCTAACTCCCACCACTGAAACACTGCCCTGATTGAAGGGAAGGGATGCAAGGTTGGGAAATCACTCACAAAAAAAGCCAACCATACCAGCAGTGGGAGGTGAGCTGCATGCTCTCCTCTTCCCCCACTACGCTGATGTGGTTCTTTTGTTAATTATCTTATGCCTGCTGCCCTTTTTCTAAAGACTGAGCCCACTTGTGCAGACCACCAAGATTACTGAATAGCATGAATGCACCCAGCAAAGAGCCCTTAACAGGCATTTGCTTGCCAAAAGAGAATTACCTCTATTCTCAGAGTTAGGAGAAAGCACTTGTTTTTAAATGGGAAAATGTATTAATAGCATCCCTGTTTCTTCCCCTCTGCAGGCTAATGTACTCCAGAAAACAGGTTGGGTTTTTTCTTTCAACAGAGTAGGAATATATCTGGAAGAGCTCCTTGTTAAACTACTGGCTATGTACAGATAATACCATCCTGGGGACAATTTTCTCCTGCTACTTTTAATGTCAAGTAGCATTTTCAAAATCATTTTGTCACATAGCTCTTCCACACAGGAAAGGCTTGAATTCTGACGGCCCTAAAGTAACAGTAATACACTGCCTTTCCTCTCCAGCCAGCTCAGCAAGATACTAAATGGCCTTGAATTGTACTATTTAAAAGTGTACCTTTCCTGGTAGGATTTTACACCAAAAGTAATCCCCTTAGGAGTACAGAGGACTCAGATGGAATTTCAAAATAATAATAGTAATTACACTAACAATAATTCTAATGGCAGTTTATTAAGCTTAGCAGAATTTTACCATAAGGAGCCCCATGTCTCAGCTTATGTAGCACAGTAGCTAGATTTTGGCCCTGAAGTGATCAGGCAGCTAGACTAGAATCATAGAATCAAGCAGGTTGGAAGAGACCTCCAAGATCATCCACTCCAACCTAGCACCCAGCCCTAGCCACTCAACTAGACCATGGCACCAAGTGCCTCAGCCAGTCTTCTCTTGAACACCTCCAGGGATGGTGACTCCACCACCTCCCTGGGCAGCCCATTCCAATGCCAATCACTCTCTCTGACAACAACTTCCTCCTAACATCCAGCCTAGACTTCCCTTGGCACAACTTGAGACTGTGTCCCCTTGTTCTATTGCTGGTTGCCTGGGAGAAGAGGCCACCCCCTGCCTGGCTACAATGTCCCTTCAGGTAGTTGTAGTCAGCAATGAGACTGTAGTTGCCTTCCAACTGAATTAATCTACTCTATATGTGAGCAACCATTATTATCAGTGCTCTCACTTAAGAGACAGGGAGATCAGAACACAGGCTGACACCATTATCACCCATTCAATGTGAAAGTCGGAGGGGGAGTTGATGGTGGAGCAAGGAACAAATGTGCAAACATTTGAATTCTGGACTTTAGCTGGTAGACCAGTATGCCTCCACATTGAAGCCACACTGATGTCATACAGGGATCTACTCAAAAGAGCCCAACAGAGGGCTGCAAAGGTGACTAAGGGGCTGCAGCAGTGCCCTATAAGGAGAGGCTGAGGGACCTGGGGCTTTTTGGTCTGGTCAATAGAAGACTTAGAGGGGATCGAATAATGTTTATAAATATATGAGGGCTGGGCATCAAGAGAGAAGGGACAAATGCTTCTCAATTGTGGCCTGTGATAGGACAAAGGGAAATGGGTATAAACTACAGCACAGGAAGTTCCACCTCAACATGAAGAAGAACTTCTTTACTGTAAGGGTCTCAGAGCACTGGAACAGACTGCCCAGAGAGGTTGTGGAGTCTCCTTCTCTGGACACTTTTGAAAGCCATCTGGGTGTGTTCCTGTGTGACCTGAGCTAGATTTTATGGTCCTACGCTAGCAGAGTTTGCAGATGACACCAAGCTGGGGGCAGATGTGGCTGGGTTGGAGGGCAGAAGGGCTCTGCAGTGGGACCTTGACTGCCTGGACAGATGGGCAGAGTCCAAGGGGATGGCATTCAATAGCTCCAAGTGCTGGTGCTGCACTTTGGCCACAGCAACCCCATGCAGAGATACAGGCTGGGGTTGGAGTGGCTGGAGAGCAGCCAGAGAGGGATCTGGGGGTGCTGATTGATACCTGCCTGAACATGAGCCAGCAGTGTGCCCAGGTGGCCAAGAGAGCCAGTGGCATCCTGGCCTGCATCAGGAATGGTGTGGTCAGCACGAGCAGGGAGGTCATTCTGCCCCTGTACTCTGCACTGGTTAGACCACACCTTGAGGACTGTGTTCAGTTCTGGGCCCCCCAGTTTAGGAGGGACATTGAGATGCTTGAGCGTGTCCAGAGAAGAGCAACGAGGCTGGGGAGAGGCCTTGAGCACAGCCCTACGAGGAGAGGCTGAGGGAGCTGGGATTGGTTAGCCTGGAGAAGGGGAGGCTCAGGGCAGACCTTATTGCTGTCTACAACTACCTGAGGGGAGGTCTGTGAGGTCTTTTCCAACCTTGTTGATACTGTGATACTGTGACTCAATGATCTAAGAAGGTCCCTTCCAACTCTTAACACTCTGTGATCCTGTGAAACATATGGCTCCTAATGTTTTGAACAGAAATGAGGAAAAGCAGGAGAAAAGGAAGAGCAGTGACAGAAATAATGGTGCAAAATTGCTCTGGAGAAATCTCGGTCTATCAAAGAGAAGAAAAAAGTAAAATAGCAGTCAGGAATCTGTGGATACATTGGGTTGGCCTCATCAGATACAGTATCACTGCCCACATAAAACCCAGGCAGCTCAGGCTCCCTCCACACTCATGAAAAAGAAACTGCTACATATTGATGTCAAGTGCTTGGTCAAGCACACACGTCTGTTCATCCCAGGGCACTGTGCAAAACTTTATCTCCCTCACAAGCAGATGTCTACAGTCCTTTGATGGACTGCCAGCATGGACCATCTGAAATGCAGAGGAAGATACAGACCTCAAGAGCCAGCTGGGACTTACAACACCTCCTGTTTAAAGGCCACTGTTGTACTCTGCACTGGTTAGACCACACCTTGAGTACTGTGTTCAGTTCTGGGCCCCCCAGTTTAGGAGGGACATTGAGATGCTTGAGCGTGTCCAGAGAAGGGCAACGAGGCTGGGGAGAGGCCTTGAGCACAGCCCTACGAGGAGAGGCTGAGGGAGCTGGGATTGGTTAGCCTGGAGAAGAGGAGGCTCAGGGGAGACCTTATTGCTGTCTACAACTGCCTGAGGGGTGGTTGTGGCCAGGAGGAGGTTGCTCTCTTCTCTCAGGTGGCCAGCACCAGAACGAGAGGACACAGCCTCAGGCTGCACCAGGGGAAATTTAGGCTGGAGGTGAGGAGAAAGTTCTTCCCTGAGAGAGTCATTGGACACTGGAATGGGCTGCCCGGGGAGGTGGTGGAGTCGCCGTCCCTGGGGCTGTTCAAGGCAGGATTGGACGTGGCACTTGGTGCCATGGTCTGGCCTTGAGCTCTGTGGTAAAGGGTTGGACTTGATGATCTGTGAGGTCTCTTCCAACCTTGGTGATACTATTTTGTAAATAACAATTATCAACTCTATCAGCTGATGAATGGTGAGGAGTGGCAAAGCAGGGAAGAGTTCCCAATGACTTTCTTAGACATTCAAATATGCTAATACAGCTAATTTACAGCATGTTGCCTTTTAGCTTTCTGAACTGTTTTGTTGCTCCTCCCGTTTGCAACGCTCCCGTTGGGTAACAGATCAGCGAGGAGAAGGCAAAGGAGCCTGATGAACCTCCATTAACATGGAAAACACGAGCCTGGAACACTTCACCTTAAGCACAGAGAGAAATTTGTTTTCTGATGAGAAATAAAACAGACCCTTGAACTTAAAAGTCAATGACAGGAGAAAAAAAAAACCCAACACCCTAGGAAGATATGATTTAAAGTGGCAAAAGAAAATTATTCAGGAGTCAATTTTTCAAAAGGATTAACAGAGCATATGCAGCATTACTCATAATGAGATAGGATGAGCATGAGGAGCTCAATTTGCATGCTATTTAGATTCAACAGATAGTTACACTGTTGATATCTAAAGTGCTGTTGTTGTGACAGTCAAGGTAGAGGTCTTGTACATCCTCTGAAATCTAATACAGTGCAGAGAAAACGGTAAAAATGGTGATCTTTTTGGTATCTAGTGGTGTTTAAACTATACAAGAAGGATGGTCTTTTAGATGACTAAATTTGCTTTCTATCATCAGGTCACAGAGGTTGGCAAAAAAAGGCATCAAAGCAATTTTTTTTTTTGTTTAATTCAGATTTATCTACCTCTGGGATTCAGCTACGAATATAATGCCAAATGGAAAACAGTAGGTAAGCATGAAAGCTGAAGTAATTTATCACTGCTATCTTCTCAACAGATAAGCATTTCTTTGTTTGAACAAATACACATTACAGTACACGAAAACAAAAGTGTTTTGAACAGCACAGCTTCCACAGGGCTGCCACGTAATGAAATTTCAGAAAACATTCACTGTAAAAGTTTTGGTGCACAAAGAAGATTATTAATTTTCCTTCCACATGACAAATAGATAAACACCTCTATGTGAAACATAATTTAAAGCACCAAGCACTATTCAGGTTCGTATTTTTTGGTGCTTCAGAAAGCACAGAGACATGTACTTAAATTATTAATTTCTCTGCATATAAACTGTAAAAAGCCTAAACAATTCAACTGAAAACCAGTTCAGCTGCTAAATAATAACAACTGGTTTTCCCTTAGACTGTCATAGAATCAATCAGGTTGGAAGAGACCTCCAACATCATCCAGTCCAACCCAGCACCCAGCCCTAGCCACTCAACCAGACCATGGCACTAAGTGCCTCAGCCAGGCTTTTCTTGAACACCTCCAGGGATGGTGACTCCACCATCTCCCTGGGCAGCCCATTCCAATGCCAATCACTCTCTCTGACAACAACTTCCTCCTAGCATCCAGCCTAGACCTACCCTGGCACAACTTCACACTGTGTCCCCTTCTTCTGTTGCTGGTTGTCTGGGAGAAGAGGCCAACCCCCCCCACCTGGCTACAACCTCCCTTCAAGTAGTTGTAGACAGCAATGAGATCACCCCTGAGCCTCCTCCTCTCCAGGCTAAACAACCCCAGCTCCCTCAGCCTCTCCTCATAGGGTTTGAGTTCCAGGCCCCTCACCAGCTTTGTTGCCCTTCTCTGGACATGTTCCAGCACCTCACTTACATACCAAATGTTGAGTCTGAAAAAAACTGATTTCTTTCCAGTCGTGATGATTCCTCAGATCCTCCTACTGCAGCCTCGCTGTCTGCTATTTGTGCTGTCAGCAGCAGCTGTATCACCAAGTCTAAGTTTCCCATTTGGTCATCTTGGTGATTAATCAATTGGAATTTAGTGTATGTCTATTTGCATGGTGCATGCTTCGTTCTAACTGCTTGGGCTCAGCAAGGTAAACAAGAATAAAGAGATATATAGTCCTTTCTCATCCCCCAAAGTGTACGAGGGAAAACTATAATTACAAAGGGCATATAAAATCCAGCTACCATGAATAACAAGAAGTAGGAAATAAAAGGGGGTTGTATTTTTACCAATCAGATAAAATGTATGAGATTCTAACACATAACTCAGATTGTTTTCAAAAGCTGATAAAAAAGATTGGAATCTGGAAGCATTAGTATTAAAGGAAAGAAATTATTCTGTGAGTTTTCTCTTATTTCCTCTCCTATGTGATTAATTAAAGGGAGTCAGGTATCTACTGTGTTTTGACACCAGTGTCAGATGTGACTGCTGATATGCTGATTCAACGATCTATCAAAATGGAGAACAAATAGGAAAGATGCTTCAAAGTAGAAAAAGAGATTATAGGAAAGAAAAACCACTGTTTGTACCAGATGTCTATGTGAACCTTCTAAATCTGCAGAAAGACAAAAAAAGCAGTTGCCTGATCAACCCTTTGACTGCCACAGCTAGTGCCTATTGGAAGGAAAAGGAGGAGAGATGGTTTCTCTTAAGAGTAAAGGCAAGCACAGACAAAATGAAAAAGGAATTTGAGGATGATCTGTGCAGAGTCTAACAGGAAAAAAGAGAAGTCAACAGAAAGAATCCTAGAAGTTCCTCACTGTCTTGCTGAATCTTCATAGAATCAGCCAGGTTGGAAGAGACCTCCAAGATCATCCAGTCCAACCTAGCACCCAGCCCTAGCCACTCAACTAGACCATGGCACTAAGTGCATCAGCCAGGCTCTTCTTGAACACCTCAAGGGACAGTGTCTCCACCACCTTCCTGGGCAGCCCATTCCAATGCCAATCACTCTCTCTGACAACAACTTCCTCCTAACATCCAGCCTACACCTATCCCAGCACAGATTGAGACTGTGTCCCCTTGTTCTATTGCTGCTTGCTTGGGAGAAGAGACCAACCCCCACCTGGCTACAGCCTCCCTTCAGGTAGTTGTAGACAACAATGAGGTCCCCCCTGAGCCTCCTCTTCTCCAGGCTAAACACCCCCAGCTCCCTCAGCCTCTCCTCATAGGCTTTGTGTTCCAGGCCCTTCACCAGCTTCAAGGAAGAGTAAAAAATTACAAAGGAAAGACTAAAAAAGTCTTTTGGAGAAAGGATGGATTTTACAGTGGGAAGGAAGCCAGGTACAAATTAAGCTAAATCAGTGAGAGGATAGAGAGATGCTGCAGAAATGGACAGTGTGATCCCTGTTTTATTTTCATGTTCACAAAAGCAACGCTGAAAGTTACTTTGCTTTAAAAAAGTAAAGATCTAGTAGGGGTCAACAGCCCTTGCACAACTGAGACAATGCTAACTTTTCCTCTGCCCTGGACCTCCAAAATTACCACTGGTACTCAAATTTTAGGGCAGAAGTGGATCACTGAAGAATAGCATTGCTTTTTCCAGTCCTTTTAGGATTTCTTCACCAAAGAGTATCTTTCCTGCAGGCTTAACATCTTCCAAGGATTTGTAATTCAGCTTTGTTACAGGTTCAAGACTAATGTCCTAATTGTAAATAAAAGTCTTCCAGAGAATTCAAGACAGTCCAGGGTGATGGACATCTCCAAGGGGCTGAAAAGAACACAAGGGATATCTTTATCCCATTCCATTGGTCTGCAAAATTCCTATGTAATCTGAAGCACAGCTTCTTCTTCCCTCTTCTTCTTGCTTTATTTCCCCCTTTCTCTCCTTCTGGATTTACTTGATTGTCCTGCTCGTTCTGTCAGGGTTATGGTAACAACAGTGGCAGGCATGGAAGAGAGATAATACTTTGTCAGCTGCCAACAGCCTTGTGTCTGGGCTATCATTGGTTGTATGTTTATGTCTATGTATATTACCTTTTATATTTAATTTACTTTTGTATTTAGTCTACTTTTGTAAAATTATTTTCATTTAACTTCCAAATTCTGTGCAAATGCAACAGAATTTGGGGTGAGGGGGATGGCACGAGTCCCAAATTCTGTGTGGTGCAAGATCGCAACAAGCTTTTAGCTTTATGACCCCCAGAACAGACAGGATTCAAGAAACTCAGCCCACAGACTGCTAAATTTATCACATGCTTCTTGAGATATTCAATACTTCCAAGTATGATGAAGCATACATTCTCCTGTGCATTATAATCTCAATCCCAAACTGCCCTGCAAAGAGAGAACTATGCCATATAGAAGCCTTCACCAAAGAGCAATCTAGGAAGGACAGATGCATGGATGGATCTCTTCACAGAGAGAGTGATTTCCCATTGGAATGGGCTGCCCAGGGAGGTGGTGGAGGCACCGTCCCTGGGAGTCTTCAAGAAAAGACTGGATAAGGCACTTAGTGCCATGGTCTAGTTGAGTGGCTAGGGCTGGGTGCTAGGTTGGCCTGGATGATCTTGGAGGTCTCTTCCAACCTGGTTGATTCTATGATTCTATAGCTGGGTCATATCCATGCTAGTTCTCAACAATCATTTTTCCCTTTCAGATTTTCAAAAGGATAATGTAAAAACTAATGTCTGCCGAACTGGCAGCAAGGAGAACTGCAAGAAAGATGATGATGTGGCATAATGAGGTTATGAACCAGACAATACGTCTGCAGTGTAGGAAAGTTGCAGAGTAGCTTTCTGAGCTGCCTGCATCGATTCCGAAGGAAACGTAGTCTCCAAGCAAGAGAATGCATTGCAGCAAGTCCTCCCCTCACTGATTTAGCATAGTAATGTTTACCTTTCCTCATAAGCCATCAGAGAGACAATTGTATATTGTGTAAATACAGTGGGGACATGGATTAATTTCAAACCCATCAGATGATCTGATGAGATTTCCCTTGAGATCTCCTAACACTCTGCAGCACTGTGAGCCATTATTTCCATACTCATTGGAAATAACGTCTGAGCCCAGGCAAAGCACAATATTCCCACTGAGAGTTGCCATGACAGGAGTGGAATTAATTCTTACTCTGGTGTCCATGTTGTCTTTTTGGCATTACTACTGTCTACAACTACCTGAAGGGGCATTGTAGCCAGGTGGGGGGTGGCCTCTTCTCCCAGGCAACCAGCAAGAGAACAAGGGGACACAGTCTCAAGTTGTGCCAGGGTAGGTATAGGCTGGATATTAGGAAGAAGTTCTTCACAGAGAGAGTGATTTCCCATTGGAATGGGCTGCCCAGGGAGGTGGTGGAGGCACCGTCCCTGGGGGTCTTCAAGAAAAGACTGGATGAGGCACTTAGTGCCATGGTCTAGTTGATTGGATAGGGCAGGGTGATAGGTTGGACTGGATGATCTTGGAGGTCTCTTCCAATCTGGTTGATTCTGTGATTCTATGATTAGCATGCACCCCAAATAATATTTAAATTACAGGTACAGTATACCTGATTTAGTTGTGCCAATTAACAAGGCAGGAATTACAAAATACATAGTTAATTTTATTTCCAGAAAGCCTCACCCACAACTATATAAAAAGTAGTTAAAGTTGGGGTTTAATTCAGTTGGGAAAATCTTCACAAGGATGGTTATCAGTGATGTAGTAATTTAGGGAAATCTGGAAAAGTTTAGCCACAAAATGGCTCTGCTCCACTTATCAATAGATAGCCTGGAGTCCTAGGAAAAGTCTGTTCTACTCACTGCCATGGAGTAGAAACTTCAAGATAGTCCCTGACTCCTTTGTGGCAGTGTTGGAACTGCTCAGCCATTCATAGAATCAACCAGGTTGGAAGAGACCTCCAAGATCATCCAGGCCAACCTAGCACCCAGCCCTAGCCACTCAACTAGATCATGGCACTAAGTGCCTCAGCCAGGCTTTGCTTCAACACCTCCAGGAACAGCGACTCCACCACCTCCCTGGGCAGCCCATTCCAATGCCAATCACTTTCTCTGTGAAGAACTTTCTCCTAACATCCAGCCTAGACCTCACCTGGCACAACTTGAGACTGTGTCCCCTTGTTCTATTGCTGGTTGCTTGGGAGAAGAGGTCACCCCCCACCTGGCTACAATGTCCCTTCAGGTAGTTGTAGACAACATTGAGAAGCTTCTAGATCTTCCCAGGAAGCTGGGAAAGAGGCAAACAATCTCTGACCTGATCCTGGTTCCTCTTGGCACAGAGGTTTGCAGAGGTGCAGGCAGGATCTCTTGCAGATGTGCAAAGTGCACGATGTCAGTGGCACATTGTGAGGCACATAATGCCTTCTCCTGGGAAACTTCAGGCACTTAAGTTTCCAGGTATTTCAAGCTCAAAAATCTCAGGGCTAAGCTGATCTGAAGCATGAGGTAGAGCAGAACACGTTGTCCAAGAGCAGCGAGGCAGAAGCAGCAAGGCAGAGGCAGCACAACTGCTTGCAACTTAGCTCAATTTATATTACTTGCCCACGTGCAATGGCTCTTCTGGCCACAGAGACTCACCAGCCAAAATGGCATTTGCAAAACTGACTATATTAGGTGAAACCAAGGCTTGTTCACCCTTATTTGGGCAAGGTGCCAACAAGTACCTAAACACCTGTGGGTACCTGTTTATCACTTTGGGAGGGGACGTAATGGCCCAAACCTTTGTTTTCTCCTGCCTTTGCTTGCCCCACCAGCAGAAGGGTGAGGCAAGCCAGGACATCTAAGAGGCCTATTAGCCTTCCAGGACAATACCATACAACACTATCATTTGAGGCCTCTGAAATTGGATGCAGATTCCTTGCTACATGTACTGATCCCAGGTCAGATCTCATTTCATTTACATAAGCCTGATGCAACTCCATCATTTTCAGTGGTCAAGCTCCTGGCTCACACCAGTGTGCAATGGGAATTGGATCTGTAATACAGCAAAAGCACTCAAGATGCAATTTATTAAGGAGGTTCAGCCTGGAGGAGGCTCAGGGGGGACTTCATTGCTGTCTACAACTACCTGAAGGGACATTGTAGCCAGGTGGGGTTGGTCTCTTCTCCCAGGCAACCAGTAACAGAACAAGGGGACACAGTCTCAAGTTGTGCTGGGGGAGGTCTAGGCTGGATGTTAGGAGGAAGTTGTTGTCAGAGAGAGTGATTGGCATTGGAATGGGCTGCCCAGGGAGGTGGTGGAGTCACCATCCCTGGAGGTGTTCAAGCAAAGCCTGGATGAGGCACTTAGTGCCATGGTCTGGTTGAGTGGCTAGGGCTGGGTGCTAGGTTGGACTGGATGATCTTGGAGGTCTCTTCAAATCTGGCTGATGCTATGATTCTATGAGGTAGACCTTAATCACAATGAGCTGTGGTGCTAGTTCTCATAGTTTCAAGGATGTGTAAGAACCTTTGTTTTTTCACACTGCAGTTAAATTCATTCACTCATACAGAGTAACTTATCTATCTCAAGTGTTCTCCAGTTGGCTGCTGTTACCAGATGTGGACAGATTCCTTGCTGCAGCACTGAAACCAGCTATGCTGCCATCTTTGGACGTGTCTGAAGACTCAGCTATATTACAACAATTTTAGATTTCCAAGCTCCTTCCCTGCAAACTTTTACCAAATATTTCTGATGCATTTTTACAAGCAAACTTTCTCCATTTTTAGCTGATCTGATTTCCTTACCTGATTCCAGTAACACAGTGATTTGTCACCAGGGAAACAATTGTTTGGTCAATATAGCTGATGTCATGGAATGAATCAAGTAAGATGATCATGGAAATTATTTTTTTCAAAATTAAAAATCAAGCAATCAAACTTCTAAAGAAATTCAGTTACAATCTGCAACAACCTGAAAAGAAATTCCAATTGAATGTGACGACGTCACTTTGGTTTTCAAAACTGCAGGTTTTGAAGCATTTTGTGTTTGGCTGGGGGTGGCAGCCTCTGAATAAAATCGAGTGGAATGGGTTTTAGCAAGACCATCTCATTCTTAGCATCTCACAATGAGGTTGCTGCAGCTTCAAACCCATCTCTGCCAAACCTTTGATTGGATGTTGAGGCGTGACAGTCTTCTCCCCAAGGGTATGCTGAGACCTGACCTGTCCTCTTAATTAGCCACTTAACCATTCCAGCCAAAAAGACTGAACAGGCAACTGTCTGTGAACAGCCTGCCATTACCCAGCAGCTTTAAATATTTGTATCTTTATCTATCTCCATTTTCCAGACAGAAATAATGGTAGGCCAGAAATCTTCTCAGCTGTTGTGTCCTACCTATGTCAGTGCTACAGTGACATCGATTTGATGGATTAATGTTGATCTAGGATTCTGTAAAACCTTGGGGGGGAGGGAAACGAAGAAGGGGAAGAGAGATGCCAATTCATGGTCCAGGGCAGCCTTTTGGAGATTTACCCACAGCAAAAGCACAAATGAAGGAAAATAAATAAACCCATTTAGGATTTTGGCTAAACTCCCTATTTTTTTTACATTATTTCTTATAGCTACCGGTAACACAGAGCTTCAAATAGTGTTTCCAAGGCAAATCTAATTCTAGGAAATAAGAAAAAAATTATATTTACTGCATTATCTTAATGCCTTAAAGCTTTATAATTTAATCACATTTTGCATGAAAAGCTATCCTCAACTTTATTTTATCACCATCATTGATGATGACTTAGAAGCAGCCACTTTCATCACTATCACATGAGAAATCTCTAGGGGATTAAACTTTAGGAGACACTCTCCTCAAAACAAAAAAAAAAAAAAGGAGCCTGTTTTCTAGCCTTACTAATTAAATGTAATTAATCTACTAGACCCTGGAACTGAAGATGTTTTGGTTTTAAATAAATAAACCCCCCCTGACCACTTTTACTTTGCACGTCATTAATGCTACAATAACTCTGCTTTCTCAGAGAAAAGAAGGAGGAAATGATATTAGGTGACGGTGAAGTTCATCGCAGCAGGTCGATTGAGAGTGTCAGGATTCATTAGCATGTGTGTGACTGGTAAATAATTGAGTTAATTTTAGGTTGAGTGACATATTTAGAAAACTACAAATCACCTTATTTCGTTAATTTAATCAACCTTTGCTCTTCCCTGGCTAGTTCAGCATACATCTGCAATATTAAGTTGGAACTGACTGTTTCATCTGCAGCCCTCACAAATACCAGTGATTTGCAAACTTTCAAAATCATCAGCTGTATTAAATGCTGGCCTCCAGCAAGGAGTTCAACACAAATAAAGCATCATGATTACAGAGAAAAGAAAGGGAAAAAAACCCAACCCAAAAACAGGGAGAAAAAACAAACCCCAAACCAACACCAACCTATCAACAAGAAAGCTAAAAGGAAAACTACTTCTAATTGAAGATTTTGTTAGGAACTGGCTGGAAAATGAGGGGCACAAGCCCCTAAAAGCTTGCACAATCAAGCCTTGGGTGTGAGGTCTCAGCATTGGAGCTGCAGTAAACCACAACGCTGTGTGTGTGAAGAAGCTCAGAGGAATTTGTCCTTGAGCCTTCTGATACACAGCTTCTGTGGGACTGTGTGCAGAGTAGGAGGGAAATAGAAGGAATAGGCAAATTCCAATATCTAGGTGCATTAAATGCCTTTGCAGTAACTGCAAGTAGGGAGGATTATGCATATTCAAATGTTTAGATGCACCAAACACTAGTGAAAAAGTACCATGTTGCATGCAGTGTGTGCTCACTTTTCTCACCTTAACTGAAAAGCCTGTGCTTTGTAACTTGAAGCCTGATGCTCTCTGTAAAGAGTTGGATTGCTTGGACAGCTAGCTCACATTGAGTCATCTCCTTGCTTTCCCATTCCCTTCTGTGAGTTTTAGCCACATTTGTGCTGAAATCTCAATTTCCTTTGTCTCTAAGAATGCAAAACACCATGGTCCACAAGATACCAATGCAGAAAGATTGTTTCTCTGAAAATCATTTGAAAAATTTACTCTACCCTTGAGCACTTCTTTGTGACACTCTGTTAGCCCAATTAAATCACATTATAAAACCAAAAACTGCACCTTCAGCTTTGGATTCTGGAAAAAAAAAAAAAAAAGGATGTTTTCAAAGGCAGGAAGCATCTTTTGCAAAGCTTAGATTTGTTTGGAAATAAGTCACAATTCCTAGCTAATGTGAGCTGGGCCCAGTCCTGTTCAATATCTTTATTGATGATCAGGATAAGGGGATTGAGTCCAGCATCAGTAAGTTTGCAGATGACACCAAGCTAGGAGCAGGTGTGGAGCTGTTGGAAGGTAGGAGAGCCCTGCAGAGGGACCTGGACAGGCTGGATGGGCAGAGGCCAACGGGATGACATTTAACAAGGCCAAGTGCAGGGGTCTGCACTTTGGCCAAACAACTCTAAGCAGTGCTACAGGCTGGGGACAGAGTTGCTGAGAGCAGCCAGGAGGAAAGGGACCTGGGGGTACTGGTGGATAGTAGGCTGAAAATGAGCCAGCAGTGTGCCCAGGTGGCCAAGAGAGCCAATGGCATCCTGGCCTGCATCAGGAACAGTGTGGCCAGTAGGACAAGGGAGGTTATTCTGCCCCTGTACTCAGCACTGCTCAGGCCACATCTTGAGTGCTGTGTCCAGTTCTGGGCCCCTCAAGTCAAGAGAGATGTTGAGGTGCTGGAAGGTGTCCAGAGAAGGGCAACAAGGCTGGTGAGGGGCCTGGAACACAAAGCCCATGAAGAGAGGCTGAGGGAGCTGGGGGTGTTTAGCCTGGAGAAGAAGAGGTTCAGGGGGGACCTCTTTGCTGTCTATAACTACCTGAAGGGACATTGTAGCCAGGTGGGGGTTGGTCTCTTCTCCCAGGCAACCACCAATAGAACAAGGGGACACAGTCTCAAGTTGTGTCGGGTGAAGTCTAGGCTGGATGTTAGGAGGAAGTTGTTGGCAGAGAGAGTGATTGGCATTGGAATGGGCTGCCCAGGGAGGTGGTGGAGTCACCGTCCCTGGAGGTGTTCAAGCAAAGCCTGGATGAGGCTCTCAGTGCCATGGTCTGGTTGATTGGCTAGGGCTGGGTGCTAGGTTGGCCTGGATGATCTTGGAGGTCTCTTCCAACCTGGTTGATTCTATGATTCATTTATTTTTCATCAGATATCTTCTGATCTCTTAGCACAAAGTTTCTTTTCCTTTCCCAAAGGCTTTCTATTAGCAGTAGATGTGATAGTGAACATGGCAATATTTAGGTAACACAGAGGGCTTTGCTATGTAACATTTAAGCTGGGAAGAGATGCGCTCGCAAAAGGGGTAATTACTCTTTGCTTTCGTGTCTTGAATACGTAAACAAACTGCTTGCGGATTACTGGCAGCTACAAGTAGGGCTCTGACACTTAACTGTTTGTTATTAACACACAAAGCAATTAATGTAATTATAAATATGGAAAAGGGAAGCATCAACCTATTTACGTAGGTTGGTTACTAGGAAGTAAAAGACTTTGTCAGTTGTAACACAATACAAATTGCCGCAAAACCTTTAACACAATTCTACCCTGCGTATATATTCAAGGCACTTTGGCCACAACAACCCCATGCAGAGATACAGGCTGGGGTTGGAGTGGCTGGAGAGCAGCCAGACAGAGAGGGATCTGGGGGTGCTGATTGATACCTGCCTGAACATGAGCCAGCAGTGTGCCCTGGTGGCCAAGAGAGCCAGTGGCATCCTGGCCTGCATCAGGAATGGTGTGGCCAGCAGGAGCAGGGAGGTCATTCTGCCCCTGTACTCTGCACTGGTTAGACCACACCTTGAGGACTGTGTTCAGTTCTGGGCCCCCCAGTTTAGGAGGGACATTGAGATGCTTGAGCGTGTCCAGAGAAGGGCGACGAGGCTGGGGAGAGGCCTTGAGCACAGCCCTACGAGGAGAGGCTGAGGGAGCTGGGATTGGTTAGCCTGGAGAAGAGGAGGCTCAGGGGTGACCTCATTGCTGTCTACAACTACCTGAGGGGTGGTTGTGGCCAGGAGGAGGTTGCTCTCTTCTCTCAGGTGGCCAGCACCAGAACAAGAGGACACAGCCTCAAGCTATGCCAGGGGAAATTTAGGCTGGAGGTGAGGAGAAAGTTCTTCACTGAGAGAGTCATTGGACACTGGAATGGGCTGCCCGGGGAGGTGGTGGAGTCGCCGTCCCTGGAGCTGTTCAAGGCAGGATTGGACGTGGCACTTGGTGCCATGGTCTGGCCTTGAGCTCTGTGGTAAAGAGTTGGACTTGATGATCTGTGAGGTCTCTTCCAACCCTGATGATACTGTGACACTGTGATATATTCTAGGTCTGTCCTCCTGGGATCAATTTATGATATTCTGCACTGGGTGTCTTGTCCTGACAAAATAATGATACTTAGTTCCCTCGTTGCTACGTTTGGCTACCACACACTCGAAGCATGGATAGGATTACAGACCCAAACACTGCCCTGCAAATAGCAACACACACCGCTGCGATGCCCAGGGACAGGAAAGAGCAGGAATGATTAGTATCTACACAGCACCACACATGAGTGTGCACCTGCCTCTCCAAGACAGAAACATTTTCCTCAAGCAAACACCATAAAAAAGTGAAGCAGTCAACAGCAGATCATATCCACTTGTCTACCGCTGGCATTGGTTTCCTGAGTGTTCAAAAATCCACTCAGACATTTACCCCATGCATGGCACATAGTGACAGGCAGCAATTCTGCATTGGAGGCTCAAAAATCCACTCAGACATTTACCCCATGCATGGCATGCAGTGACAGGCAGCAATTCTGCATTGAAGGCTCAAAAATCCACTCAGACATTTACCCCATGCATGGCATGCAGTGACAGGCTGCAATTCTGCATTGGAGATTCAAGAGGTCTAAAGAAATTGTTCTTGCAGACGACAGCCAGCTAGGTGAGGACAAAACATATCCACATCATAACAAGACTGTTTCTTATAGACTCAAAGTCATTAAGCCATTTAAATAGAAACACTGCCTTCATTTGGTTGCATTTTATTGCATTTGGTATTAAATTTGTGTTCAGAATTGCTGGTGTTTTAAGCAGTAACCAATCTTAGACAAGACTATTCCAAAGCTCCTTATTAGTGCTGTAATTCTGAAGTCTGACAGTTGTGCAACACGTTACTGACATGCCCAATTCATAACTCAGTGTGTTACTTGGTAGCATGTGGCATGCTTAGCAGCGTGACTCAGCCCTGAACATTCCAGCCAGTCAGAAGACACTGCTCCCAGGTACCAAAGTGACCTCCTTGTAATCACCTACTGTAAACACACATTTCCTTGCACTGCAAAGGGAGACAAAGGGAAACAGTTTTAAGGTTCTCCCAGGCAACCAGCAACAGAACAAGGGGACACAGCCTCAAGTTGTGCTGGGGGAAGTCTAGGCTGGATGTTAGGAGGAAGTTGTTGGCAGAGAGAGTGATTGGCATTGGAATGGGCTGCCCAGGGAGGTGGTGGAGTCACCGTCCCTGGAGGTGTTCAAGAAAAGCCTGGCTGAGGCACTTAGTGCCATGGTCTAGTTGATTGGACAGGGCTGGGTGCTAGGTTGGACTGGATGCTCTTGGAGGTCTCTTCCAACCTGGTTGATTCTATGGTTCTGAGGTGTAACCTCTTTGCATAATTTTGATAACTAGAAGGGACAACACAGCAGAGACACATCTGACTCAATACAACACAGTGCATACATGGGCAAGCAGATTTAATGTGAACAGGGAACAACTGAAAGCTGACACCTTCTCGAACCAAACCAAATTGCTCCTGCTGAGTCGACAGTGGCTGATGCAGAGTCCTGCTTTGTTTCCCAGCTGCACCATGGAGCTGATCAAAGCTCATCAAAACAGTCCATTTTGGAAGACGCCACAAGTAAGGACAAGACAAGGCAAAATATCACTATGCAAATCTCAGCACTGCTGAGGGCAGTTACAACCCTGGATTTTTTGCTGGAGCAGCCTCAAGGCTGCATCAATTCCTTTCCCTGCAGGCCATGGGCCTAAAGAACAGAGCCTCCTGTTTCCATCCACATTCCCCTGTTCTGTGAACAGAGTTCTTTTGCTCACATACTCTAGGAAAGAGCCATCTGAAGAAACAGCTGTTCAGACCTGGCACTGCCTGTGATGCTCTACAACTTTTTTGGTTGTGAGGAAAGGAAAAGAGCTACCCCACACCTCTGGGAGGGTCTTGTGAGCCATACACACGTGCAAGACTACTAGCTACCTTCCTCCCTGCTACATTAGAATCATAGAATCAAGCAGGTTGGAAGAGACTTCCAAGATCATCCAGTCCAACCTAGCACCCAGCCCTAGCCAGTCAGCTAGACCATGGCATTAAGTGCCTCAGTCAGGCTTTGCTTGAACACCTCCAGGGATGGTGACTCCACCACCTCCCTGGGCAGCCCGTTCCAATGCCAATCACTCTCTCTGCCAACAACTTCCTCCTAACATCCAGCCTAGACTTCCCCTGGCACAACTTGAGACTGTGTCCCCTTGTTCTGTTGCTGCTTGCCTGGGAGAAGAGACCAACCCCCACCTGGCTACAATGTCCCTCCAAGTAGTTGTAGATAGCAATGAGATCCCCCCTGAGCCTCCTCTTCTCCAGGTAAACACCCCCAGCTCCCTCAGCCTCTCCTCATAGGCTTTGTGTTTCAGGCCCCTCAGCAGTTTTGTTGCCCTTCTCTGGACACCTTCCAGCACCTCAACACCTCTCCTGAATTGAGGAGCCCAGAACTGGACACGGTACTCAAGGTGTGGCCCAGTTGCAGGGCACAGCTAAGGGTCGGCCTCCCTGCTGGGTGACAGCTATCTGCTGTTAACCAACTACAACACCATGAAGCAGTGCCAGGGGACTGTTGCCCTGCGGACAGTGGAGGCACAGCTCATCCAGTTAAACTTCACAGCTTCTGCCTGCTTGTCCCAATTTCACGTTAATTTCTGTGCTTAATGTTTCAGATTTGCATGTAGTTTAAGAAAAAAAAAATCAGTTGGAGTGAGCCAGTTATTTCTCCAAGGTTTCAGAACACAAACTTTGCAGTTCTTCTGGTGTTTGGCACGGGCTGCCACAGATGGAAGCCACAAAGATCTCTGTCCGCCAAGGTTTAAGGAGGACCAGATTTTTTTGTTTAGCAGTGCTGGCTGTTTCGCATTCCCAGTCGTGCAATCAGCCAGATGAAGCCTTTCCTCTGTAACAAGTGCATACATGAGCAAACAGACAAAGACCATTGCTTGTGCACCATTCACATGAACAGAGACATCTGCAGCGTGTAGCAAAGGCCTCAGCAGGTGCTTCTGGAAAGGAAGAGGCCAATCTTCTCTAACCTGGCTTGGAAAGCTCTGAAACTCACATACCTTTGTGCCACAAGGGAGACCATTCACTGAAAGGGAAGGAAAACAAACTTGCCCAGTAGCCATTTTAGCTAATGTCAGCCAGGAAGATTTGCTACTTCTTAGTCCTTCCAACCCAAACATCTGAAGGAAGCTGCTGAACTGGTGCATGCTCTTGCTAAATCAGCTGTGCTCCTTCCCCAGCTGACAGCTGCCAACTTTGACCTCAAATCCTCCAGCTTCCTCCCCACAGAGTCGCAGCCATTCCCTGCTATCGCACCTGATCTCTCACTAAAGTTTCAGCACCTTCCAGGCTCATCACAATGACTCTTCCAATATAAGCCAAAGTCAACTTGACACAACAGATTTGGATTTTCTCTTGGAGGCACACATATGTCACATAGACTGCAGCTCATCACCTACGCCTTCCAAACGTCGCTAGGCAGGCTCAAGTGGGACAGCTCTTTCGCGCCACTGCTTTTTTTTCCTTCACCCTTTCTTGTTTTGTTTTGCTTAAAGCAAGTCCATTTGCAGCTCAGTTCACAATTTCTGGCCTGTGAGCTCTCTTATGCAGTGTCCAACTGTGGCACAGATATCATAGAATCAACCAGGTTGGAAGAGACCTCCAAGATCATCCACTCCAACCTAGCACCCAGCCCTATCCAGTCAGCTAGACCATGGCACTAAGTGCCTCAGCCAGGCTTTGCTTCAACACCTCCAGGGATGGTGACTCCACCACCTCCCTGAGCAGCCCATTCCAATGCCAATCACTCTCTCTGCCAACAACTTCCTCCTAACATCCAGCCTAGACTTCCCTCAGCACAAGTTGAGACAGTGTCCCCTTGTTCTGTTGCTGGTTGTCTGGGAGAAGAGACCAACTCCCACCTGGCTACAACCTCCCTTCAGGTAGTTGTATATTGCCATCTTTCCCTGGAATCCTCTGCACAGTCTATGGAATGGGTATTTCTCTTCTGCTCTGACATCCAAGACTGAGTACTTTAGGGCTTTAAGATTTCTGCCCTGTGAAAAGGGTGGTGCTACTGCACGACTGTGTGCACACATGGAGAAGTTTCCAGGAGCCATGGAAAGTAAGCCAGGCCCTGAAAGTCCTACAGTGCTTACTCCTTTCTGCATGACAACTTGGGAAAAATTCAGGGAGAAAATGAATGCTGACAACTGGCAGGCACTGGGCAGTGTCTTGAGGAGAGCAGGGAAGCATGCTACCCCACAGACAAGGGCATGGGTGGCTGCAGGGAAGAGGAGTGATAGCTGGTTCACTCCCAGGCAGGGATTAGAAGTCACAGGTGAACCAAGGCCACGTGCCCTGCTAATAGCAGCAGCTTCCTGCTCAAAATAAGAAGCAGGTTCACACATTTGTTCTCCAGCTGGGTTAAGACATAAGCTGCAACACAGATGTTCGCAGGGCACAAAGGGGACGCCCAGCAGAGCTGGCTGCAAAAGAAAATGTACAGGAATGACAGCAAGCTGCCTTTTACAGCAGGCTCTCTAGAGAGGCACTACGAGGGAAGCTCGTTCTGCTATGGTTTTTTTTCCTGAAACTTCTCCTTGTGCAAGATCCCACTGCTGCCAATCCCCAGAGACTGCAAATGAATTAAAAAGAGGAACAAAACAAAACAAAACAAACAAACAAAAAAAAAAAAAACAAAAAAAAGGGAAAAAAAAGGGAAAAAAAAGGGGAAAAAAAGGGAAAAAAAAGGAAAGCAGAAGACACAGTGGGGAAAACAAAGCAAAACAAATGAGACTGAAAAAAACACATCACAAAGAGAGAAAAGGTGGTGGAGTCACCGTCCCTGGAGGTGTTCAAGAAAAGACTGGATGAGGCACTTAGTGCCATGGTCTGGTTGACTGGCTAGGGCTGGGGGATGGGTTGGAATGGATGTCTACAACTACCTGAAGGGAGGTTGTAGCCAGGTGGGGGTTGGCCTCTTCTCCCAGGCAACCAGCAATAGAACAAGGGGACACAGTCTCAAGTTGTGCTGGGGAAAGTCTAGGCTGGATGTTAGGAGGAAGTTGTTGTCAGAGAGAGTGATTGGCATTGGAATGGGCTGCCCAGGGAGGTGGTGGAGGCACCATCCCTGGAGATGTTGAAGAGGAGACTGGCTGAGGCACTTAGTGCCATGGTCTAGTTGAGTGGCTAGGGCTGGGTGCTAGGTTGGACTGGATGATCTTGGAAGTGTCTTCCAACCTGGTTGATTCTATGATTCTAAGAGGCGCAAAGAAGTAAAGGCAGATCAAGAGACATGTGAAATACTAAGGAAATCTGATTACCAGAAATACTGACATCTTTTGCACATACTCTGAAAGTATCATTAGACATAAAATCTTCTGACAGGCCTAGACACAGGCCTGAACACTCAGAACCAGAAGTAGGACAACCACACATTAAGCAATTCGGGCAGGTACCTGACCTTATGCATAAAATGGTTTCTCCAAACATCTTGGGACCTACAGGTAAAGCACACTGTGAAAATATTTTGCATTCTGATTTTTACAGAAAATCAACTTACTGAAAAAAATCATTTTATAAAGGGGTACTCTACATTAAAAAAAAAGAGTCCTCGATTTTATTTGTAAGAAGAATTCAACCTCTCCCCCATTATAAATCTCTTCAAAGTTTCTCATACAGATCAAAGCAAGCTCAATTGTTGTGACCATGGATTCAAAAACTCTTTTCCTCTTTAGAGCTGAGACTCAAGAAGTTGTCTAGGTCTATATACTCTTCAGAAAGAATCAAACGTTCTAAGTCTCCTTTTGTTTCTCTGTCTCCATTGTTAGGAGCTCAGCAGAGTTTCAAGCATTATAAAGTGTGACCTGACTTCTAAGAAAGTAATCAGCTAAAAATTGCTTCGTTATACACTAGAATGTATTTCTGTAACTGCTTGGATATGTTCTGTAAATGTTCCAAGTGAGACAGTAATTTCACTGAAATACTTGCAAAAACTTCCACTGACTCCAATGCACCAAAGGTTTTGACCTTTACGCTTATTTTCTCCCCAGCAAATACTGGGAAGTCATATTTGTATTTCTATTACCTTTAGCAGTCGCAAAAGCCAAAGAAAACACAGAATACAAGCCAGTTAAAGCACAGCCTCAAGTATGGTGGGATCAAGAGTAGAGACACTTCAACCCCACTGATTTTACTGTCAAAATTCCTTGTGCTTGTGGAGACTCACTCTTTTCTTCAGGCTGAAATTAAATCTGTAAGTTTGCCTACTCGGTTCTCTCTGAGTAACTGTGAGCATCATACCCTTGCCGATTTCTGCCACAGAAACATCACACACACTACTCAAAGTCCAGCCTGCACCTATTTCTGCCACAGAAACACCACACACACTACTCAAAGTCCAGCCTGCACCTATTTCTGCCACAGAAACACCACACACACTACTCAAAGTCCAGCCTGCACCTATTTCTGCCACAGAAACACCACACACACTACTCAAAGTCCAGCCTGCATCTATTTCTGCCACAGAAACACCACACACACTACTCAAAGTCCAGCCTGCACCTATTTCTGCCACAGAAACACCACACACACTACTCAAAGTCCAGCCTGCACCTATTTCTGCCACAGAAACACCACACACACTACTCAAAGTCCAGCCTGCACCTATTTCTGCCACAGAAACACCACACACACTACTCAAAGTCCAGCCTGCACCTATTTCTGCCACAGAAACACCGCACACTGCTCAAAGTCCAGCCTGCACCTATTTCTGCCACAGAAACACCACACACACTACTCAAAGTCCAGCCTGCACCTATTTCTGCCACAGAAACACCACACACACTGCTCAAAGTCCAGCCTGCACCTATTTCTGCCACAGAAACATCACACACACTGCTCAAAGTCCAGCCTGCACCTATTTCTGCCACAGAAACACCACACACACTGCTCAAAGTCCAGCCTGCACCTATTTCTGCCACAGAAACACCACACACACTACTCAAAGTCCAGCCTGCACCTATTTCTGCCACAGAAACACCACACACACTGCTCAAAGTCCAGCCTGCACCTATTTCTGCCACAGAAACACCACACACACTGCTCAAAGTCCAGCCTGCACCTATTTCTGCCACAGAAACACCACACACACTACTCAAAGTCCAGCCTGCACCTATTTCTGCCACAGAAGCACCACACACACTACTCAAAGTCCAGCCTGCGAAGATCCACCATACAGTCCCACTCATGGTAGCCGAGATGTATCAAGAACTTCAAGAAGTTCAGCACTCAATTCTCCTCAAAATTCACAAATTATCCAACAAAACAACACAAATGTATCCATTACACGTACCTATTTATTGCAGGTACTATCACAAGTTCCAAGAAGATCCAAGTGTACAAGATCTGCAAAGGAAAGCACATATATGTTTAAGTGTCACTAAAAGTATATCATAGAATCAAGCAGGTTGGAAGAGACCTCCAAGATCAGCCAGGCCAACCTAGCACCCAGCCCTAGCCACTCAACCAGACCATGGCACCAGGTGCTTCATCCAGTCTTCTCTTGAACACCTCCAGGGATGGTGACTCCACAACCTCCCTGGGCAGCCCATTCCAATGCCAATCACTCTCTCTGTGAAGAACTGCCTCCTAACATCCAGCCTATACTTCCCCCAGCACAACTTGAGACTGTCTCCTTGTTCTGTTGCTGGTTGCCTGGGAGAGATCAACCCCCACCTGGCTACAACCTCCCTTCAGGTAGTTGCAGGGAAAAAATTGTGCATAATTACTGCTTAGAAATCAGTTTATGAGATAGCCCTCCTAAAGTTGTGCAACAGCTTCTGTGTGATGTCAATGATGTCATGACAATTTATAGGGTATTAAGATATAGGATACCGTATAGAATCTCAGGCAACTTCTACCCATACATTCAAAATGACTAGAAAATTGTGAAAACATCAAAATTTCAAAGAGCAACTTTGCTACAACTCTTTGGAAGGAAAGAACAAACCCAACGTATTGAATATGCAAAACGCCAGTGGCATATCAGAAAATATAAATGATTTAGGAAACCACAAGCATCCCTATGTACTTTTAAGCACTCTTTTGCCTTCGGTTTGCAGCAAGACAGTGGCACGAATAGGGAAAACCTGATGAAAAAATGAAGGATATCATTATGTGCATTACCTCTTTGTTGTGCAGAAATGCTGAAGATGGCAGTTCTGCTAGGGGTGAGAAATTCTAGATGTAATTTTTCTAAGTATATGTATAAAAATTAGTCTCATGGTCTCTGTAAATGTTCCTGGTGATTCTTGCACAGTGACCCTGATCATAATGCATTTGGTAAGGCCAATGTGCTTAAGAAAGCAAAAGAGAGGATGATGCATCAGGAGAAAGAAATAAGCCCAGCAGACCAAGACACAAAAGAGGAAAAGAAAGAGGATAAAGAGTTCATGTGTCCAGGTGCACTCGGTCCAATGTCTGTCATGAACAACTGCTTCTGAGATGGCCACATCAGCTTCGCCATCATGAGAACAAACTGTATTGCAAAATTCTGTGGCATCTCTGAATTTTGCAGTAGGAAACACTGTTTCACACAGTGCTGGCACACAACACTCCTAAAAAGATTAGTGTCCACATTAGAAAAAGCATTGCTTCTTCCTTTTCCACACAATTTTGCCTGAGCTTTTGCCTGGCAGATGCATTACTGGTACCTATCACACAATTCCCACCAGGGTAGGCAAAGTGAACCACCCCAGTAGAGTTAAGATGAATCAGTTACAGAACAGCCTACATCTACTATGCATCAGCGGTCATCCAGCTAGGAGCACCTGTGTGCTCCAACTGAAGAGCAGATATTTTCATCTCGAAAGGCTTGGGCCACTAAAGGAGTCCTAGACTCACAGTATCACAGTAACACAGTATCATCAAGGTTGGAAGAGACCTCACAGATCATCAAGTCCAACCCTTTACCACAGAGCTCAAGGCTAGACCATGGCACCAAGTGCCACGTCCAACCTTGCCTTGAAGTGCCCCAGGGACGGTGACTCCACCACCTCCCTGGGCAGCCCATTCCAGTGTCCAATGACTCTCTCAGGGAAGAACTTTCTCCTCACCTCAAGCCTAAATCTTCCCTGGCACAGCCTGAGGCTGTGTCCTCTTGTTCTAGCACTGGCCACCTGAGAGAAGAGAGCAACCTCCTCCTGGCCACAACCACCCCTCAGGTAGTTGTAAACAGCAATAAGGTCTCCCCTGAGCCTCCTCTTCTCCAGGCTAACCAATCCCAGCTCCCTCAGCCTCTCCTCGTAGGGCTGTGCTCAAGGCCTCTCCCCAGCCTCATTGCCCTTCTCTGGACATGCTCAAGCATCTCAATGTCCCTCCTAAACTGGGGGGCCCAGAACTGAACACAGTACTCAAGTTGAGGTCTAACAGTGCAGAGCACAGGGGCAGAATGACCTCCCTGCTCCTGCTGACCACACCATTCCTGATGCAGGCCAGGATGCCTCCTTCTGTGAGCAAATAATCTTCTATGAGAGACAAAATGTAAATATCAGCATGGATAATTATTTCACTGCCATTTTTTTTGTAAGTGTGCTAGTTTGAAGCAAGCTAGAATGTTTTGGTAACAGAACTAGATAATGGGCAGTGAAATGAAAACAATTGATGTCAACTTCTCTCACAGTCACGCTGAGAACTCTGGGAAGAAGAAAGACTTTTTCTCCATTTTGTTTTTCTCTCTTGCTTTTGCCTTAGACCTGGTCACATCTCATTAACCCTGCTCCTACTAACCTTGCTCCCTAACCTCTTGGCTGCACCTCTTTTCTTCCTGAGAACTGGGGTAAGGTTGAGAGGGGCCGGGGGAGGTGTTGGGGTGGTTTGAGAGCCCCTCCTGGGGACTCAGGTTTCTGGGAGGGGAGTTGTGCTTTTGTATTGTTTATCCTTTGTATATTTCTGTATATAACTGTATATATTGTAAATAGCTGCTTGTAAATTCTGCTAGCTGTAAATAAATTGCTTCATCTATATTCCTAGAGGCCGTCTGAGTTAGCTGGGGCAAATTCAAAAGTGTGGGGGGGCGGGGTAACCCCCAAACCATCACAGTAAGATAATCAGAGAGAAAGATAAGGCTTGTTCTGAGAAACAGAAGCAGTGCAAATTTTCACCCAGCAATTGCATGAAAGATTCTACGAATTCCCTTATAAAAGCAACAGTTTGTTGATTTGTAGCTGCTGCCTACTTTCATGTGCAAGAACAACAACTACAGAAATCCCTCACTTCTCTTCTCTACATATTTTCAGGCAATCTCTATAAACATGACAACTTCTAGGATTATTTATTTATGCACTGTGTTGCCACTCCTGCTGTTGATGTCAACCGCAGACAAGCCAGGCTCAGGATCTCAGATTCCATCACAGAAGAACAAGCAGTGCCACTACATCTCTGCCCTTTGCATTTCCTACTCAATCCCCCAAAAGGGATTTCCACAAGAAGGTGTAGAGAAATCACAAAGAGAATGTGATTAAAGTTAATGTGAAAATCAGCTAAACAGCATCCCTGAAAGGAGTGGGAGCTATTTACTAGGTAAGAGATAAAAATCAGCAAGATCAGATGGTGGCCAAAGGTTGCCCTTGATTTTTTTTTGTCCTCTTTTTTTTTCCTGCACATCTTTCTCCATTAGTTATTTTTGCAACACTTTTTCCAAACACAACCACAGAAACACAGGATGCCCTGAGTTAGAAACTCATCACCAAGTTCCACTCCTTGCTCCTTGCAGGACTGCCTAAAACTAAACCATATGACTAAGAAAGCCATCCAGATGCTTCTTGTACTCTAAGAGGTTTGATTCTGGGGATACTGTTCCAGTAACTAACCATCCTGTAAGAGAAGAACCCTTTCCTAATGCCCAATCTGAACATCCTCTGATGCAGCTTCATTCCATTTTCTCAGGCCCTATTGCTAGTCACTAGAAAGGAGATCAGCACCTCCACTTCCTCTGCGCCTCTTGAGGCACTCCCTAGACTGTGCTTTCCCTTCTTACTTTAGCTCCCTCTTCCTTTTCCCTCATACCTGCTTTTATGGCTGCTTGTTTCATCTTCCTCTACAGCTGACTACAGATATTCACGTTACCACACCTTGAGTTACCATGCATAAGCTGAAGTACCTTAACCGCCTAAATGCAAGCTGTTTCCCAGCTCTACCATCTTCAGCCAAGTGACCTTCACGACTGGCAGTAGATTCCAGGAACTAAACTGTCAGGTCCAGCAAAACTTGTGCCATAAAAGTAACCTTCAAAACACCGACCGTGTGTAAAATTCTACTAATGCGATAGTGCATGAAATTATATTGCTCCGAGACACCTCTCAAGGGATTGTTGACCTGAGACATTCTTGTGACATAATTTATAGAGAAACATTATGAATTATTGCATGGCTGAGATAGCTCTGTGACAGAACATTTGCAGCCAAAGCTAAGAACAACTGTATGTAGAGACAAGGAACATTGCTTAGGAGGGACACTGAGATGCTTGAGCGTGTCCAGAGAAGGGCAACGAGGCTGGGGAGAGGCCTTGAGCACAGCCCTATGAGGAGAGGCTGAGGGAGCTGGGATTGGTTAGCCTGGAGAAGAGGAGGCTCAGGGGAGACCTCATTGCTGTCTACAACTACCTGAGGGGAGGTTGTGGCCAGGAGGAGGTTGCTCTCTTCTCTCAGGTGGCCAGCAACAGAACGAGAGGACACAGCCTCAGGCTGTGCCAGGGGAAATTTAGGCTGGAGATGAGGAGAAAGTTCTTCACTGAGAGAGTCATTGGGCACTGGAATGGGCTGCCTGGGGAGGTGGTGGAGTTGCTGTCCCTGGAGCTGTTCAAGGCAGGATTGGACGTGGCACTTGGTGCCATGGTCTGGCCTTGAGCTGTGTGGTAAAGGGTTGGACTTGATGACCTATGAGGTCTCTTCCAACCTTGGTGATACTGTGAAGCCTTCGTAGGGCATAATGTTAGCAGCATTTACTTCAGAAATGAGCACCCATCTGACTGCTCAAAAACCCCTGAGCTGCTAAAAGATGCCAAGGAAAGTTTTTCCTTGTAGCACACTTTCTATCTTTAATAACACCAGCTGCCACTTTCACAAACACACCCTGCCCTTCACAGCTATCCTGTGAACACCAAAAAAAATACCCCCCCCAAAACCCTCCCATAGTTATTAACATCTGCTTCGTTTGCTGATTCTGACAATCTGAAGGACAAAGGCATGATTTACCAGATTGCTCCACGTAAAGAAACAGTTCACTTCACGAAAGGATTCATCAAATGCCCCTGTCAGGAAGCTTTACAAAGCACAGCTTAATGAAAGGATGCAAATAGCTATAATATATAAAACGCCTGATGCCGCTTCAACAAGTAATGTGCTTATGAAATCTATGGAGAAGGCTAAGATAGATCAATCTAATTTGCCTCTGAAACAAAGTAATTTGCTTTCCCCCAGATAACTTCAATCTCTATTTTTTTAATGCCTCGTGGCATGACAGCAGTGCATTCCATACAATGAACCACCCCTTCAGACCCTAGGAGATGTGATTATTCAATAGCAAAAAGCATTCAGCAGCAGACAAACTGGAAGCACACTGAAACACTTCAATGTTTTCCTTCAATGTTTTGACATGCTGGCATTTAAAAAAAAAAATGTTATTTCCAAGCCTTGCTGCATTTAAACAGCTTCACCCCCCCCCTCACCGTTCCTTGATGTGAGGTTAAAGCCTGAATGTAAGTCAGGCTGATATTTACTGCATGACAAACTGCCTAGATATGGCACTACCTCAGAAAACAACATGTCTCCAGGATGATCACTGCTGTTGCTATTTTTAAGATTATTGATCTGGAGATCTGATAATTTTCTTTTCATCCAGATAAGGAAAGAATGGCTTATGAGCTAAAATGATTTTCAATGAAAAACATCCACATTTTGTAAGGGATTTTTACCCCCTGACAACTGAAAGTTCTTTCATAGAAATATAGAATCAACCAGGTTGGAAGAGACCTCCAAGATCAGCCAGGCCAACCTAGCACCCAGCCCTAGCCACTCAACCAGACCATGGCACTAAGTGCCTCAGCCAGGCTTTGCTTCAACACCTCCAGGGATGGTGACTCCACCACATCCCTGGGCAGCCCATTCCAATGCCAATCACTCTCTCTGCCAACAACTTCCTCCTAACATCCAGCTTAGACCTCCCCCAGCACAACTTGAGACTGTGTCCCCTTGTTCTGTTGCTGGTTGTCTGCGAGAAGAGACCAACCCCCACTTGGCTACAACCTCCCTTCAGGTAGCTGTAGACAGCAATGAGGTTCCCCCTGAGCCTCCTCTTCTCCAGGCTAACTCCCCCAGCTCCCTCAGCCTCTCCTCATAGGCTTTGTGTTCCAGGACCCTCACCAGCTTTGTTGCCCTTCTCTGGACACATTCCAGTATCTCAACATCTCTCTTGAATTGAGGGGCCCAGAACTGGACACCAAATCAGCCGAATTGGAGACTGCCCACTCTCACTGTTTGCATTATCACATATTTTAACACAGCAGGTGATAGATTCTGCTGTTTTCTGACAGCTGCTATACAGTCTCTATCTCAGGTAAGTGTAAGAAATTCCTTACTCTTGCTGGATTCTTGGAGTTGGGGATGTCAGCTGCCTTCCAAAATACACCTGGAACTGTGGTCTTGGTGGCTTGGTCTTTTGCTGCTGATGTTAGGAAGCAGTTGTGTGGTGTGCCTTTGTCTGTGGAAGAAATACTGGGAGGTCTGTCCTCCTGGACAAAGCAAGATCAGAAAACTAGACAGGACCCAGTTTGTCCTTCTGAGTATGTTCCTTCATAATTTCAGCTCAGGCACTGTACCCAGACTTCTCCCAATTGAAGCCTATGCTGAAAGCTTGCCAGGCAGCAGGGTTCTGCTCCTAATTCACAGTAACTGGAACAAAATGCAGCTATCCCCATCATTCATACAGACACGCAATCCTTGGAGACTCCAGGCCTACCACAGCATATAATGTTTCATCTTGACACTTGCAGACAGAGCATAAGGTTGTCTATTGGGACAGTTAACTCTGAAGCATCACCATGCTGGAGATGAGAAAGGACTTGGAGGAGTTTTTTGTTAGTATTTTTAGCTACCTTGCCTTAAAACTGCTCTGCTTTCCTCATGCTGTTTTATCATCACTGTAGTGAACTAGTTCTGCCACTAGCCTGCCTGCTAATAATCCTTACCATGATAAGGGACTCCTCATTATTTCTAACTTCAGAGAATGACATCTTAGTGCCTCTCTTCTACTTTTAGCAGGAGGCATTGACTGACTGCTTAGAAGGGCTTCATAGACTCCTTGCAAGTTCTTTGATCCTACTCCCTTTCATAGTTCCAGCTTCCATATTTGCTTTTAAGACAAGAGGGAATTTTGGCATTTCTTTTTGGTAATGCAAAAAAAAAACCTACCAAAAAAAAAAAAAAACCCCAAACCAACCAACAAGAAAAAAATGAGTAAGCATCTGTAGATTGCAGCTGTCTCCACTACAGTAGATGTCCATTTCACGGGGGGGGGGGTGGTAATTTTGTTTCTTCTGTGGGTTTTTAAAACTCACCTGTGGTTTCTGAGGCTGGATATCACTGATGGGTAGTTCTGAATGATTCATAGAACCAAGCAGGATGGAAGAGACCTCCAAGATCATCCACTCCAACCTAGCACCCAGCCTTAGCCACTCAACCAGACCATGGCACTAAGTGCCTCAGCCAGGCTTTGCTTCAACACCTCCAGGGACAGTGACTCCACCACCTCCCCGGGCAGCCCATTCCAATGCCAATCACTCTCTCTGCCAACAACTTCCTCCTAACATCCAGCCTAGACTTCCCCCAGCACAACTTGAGACTGTGTCCCCTTGTTCTGTTGCTGGTTGTCATGCCCTGTAAATGCTTCTATACATTCCCACAAAAGCTTCCCTAAATTTATTTTGGTTTTGTTTTTTTTTTTACCCAACCAGTGCATCTGGAGTTTATTCCAGAACTTCACCTCTTGGGATATTTGAAGATTTTCTTCTAATTTTCAGTCTAAATTAATCCAGGACTAATTAATAAACATATGATCTTGTGCTGACATTATCGTTCCATTTCAACCAGCTCTCCTGCCTTTCTGGTGCTTGCCTTCTAAAGGTATTTAGAACATAGTTGGGTTATTTCTGGATATTATGTAAGAGTTATAGGGAATAGAGGCTTAGCATATTTTTCCATGAAGTCTGTCAGCAGTTAACCCTCCACTGAGAAAATATACTTAACTATTTTTCCCCACTAATGAACAAAAGACAAATGCTAATTCCTTTTCCTATTTACTTCAGTATAAACCAGGAATTATACCTTCACAGACAGCAAACTATAACCTCTGACTAGGCAAGAACCAGCAACAGAACAAGGGGACACAGTCTCAAGTTGTGCTGGGAGAGTGTCCTGGCTCTAATTTAAATTCCCAGAGACTCAAATATATTTGATAGAACCAATTCTAATTTTATAGAGTGCCCTTCCCTCTTTCCCCTTCTTTCCCAAAAGAAAGGAATTAGATGTAGAGAGAGGAAAAGGTAAGCACACCCAAAGAAATAATCTCATGCTGATTTGGAAGTTGAAAAAAAAAAGTTTAACAATGAATTTAAAAGGTATCTGAGGTAGGGAAGTTACAAAAGTATAGGGAAGGGAAAAACAGGTACAAAATGTGTAAATACAACCAGATTTTGATGGCAATGGCTTCGTCTGCCTCGTGGGAAAACAAAGAGAACCAGGAACAGGATAGTGATGCTGGTAAGCAGGGAGTGCAGAGAGAGAGAAAAACAGAAGTCCCCCTGCTTTTATAGACCTTTAGACAGGAAGGGGGAGTGGGCTAACCATGAATCACCTGGTAGTGTTCAGACCCACCACTAGGGAGGGGTCAAGACCACCTAGGGTCAGGTTCAAGGTTACTCCCCCTGGAGGGTTAACCCTATACAGAGAGATACAGGATGGATGTTAGGAGGAAGTTGTTGGCAGAGAGAATGATTGACATTTGAATGGGCTGCCCAGGGAGGTGGTGGAGTCACCATCCCTGGAGGTGTTGAAGCAAAGCCTGGCTGAGGCACTTAGTGCCATGGTCTAGTTGAGTGGCTAGGGCTGGGTGCTAGGTTGGACTGGATGATCTTGGAGGTCTCTTCCAACCTGCTTGATTCTATGATTCTATGAATTGTACCCAGAAGGCATCAGCCTAGGGCTGCAGTGAGGACTGTGAGCACTAAGCTGTGAGTGGAGAACAAATAGCTAATAAAGGAGAGAGAAGTCAGCACATGTCATGAGAGAGCCATCTTTTTAGAAACCTTGACAAGTGAGAAGAGTTGACCACAGACTTCCTTCAACTCAAGGAGATTTGAAAACTAATATATTTGGCATCTAGACCTCCTACTCTTCAGGCAACTGCTGTATCTGCTTCAGTTCAGGTTGGACATCAGGAAAAGGTTCTTCAACAAGAGGGTGAACAACCACTGGAACAGGATCTGGAAGATGTTCTTCTTCATATGGTTTAGTTTTAGGTACTTCTTCGAGAAGCAGGGAGTTGGACTCTATGATCCTTATGCATCCCTTCAAACTTGACACATTTTATGTCTGTGCAAAAGGCAAGTTTAATAGATTTGATAGGTTGGACTCAAAGATCTCAAAGGTCATTTCCAACCTGGTTAATCCTGTAACCACCCTCCTCTTTTTCAATGTAGCATCACACTTTTCTGTTGAATTCAGTGTCATTCAAATGTGTTAGGAACAGTTTCAGGATACACTGTGGTGCCACTACTATGGAGGGAACCAGGACTTCACACTTCTTGAAACATGACATCTGAAAATTCCACAGACCCTACCTTTAAAGAGCCCAGAAAGTCTGAGGTTCAGGACAGGGGGAGCGATCAATGTAAATCAGGTGGCTCTACAGCACAGCTGCTCTATCGATCTCAAACACTTCAGCACTTAAGGGGATTTGTCTCACCAACTGCAAATGCTAATATCAGAGTTCATCACCTTGGTCTACCTTTAGCTGAGAGAAATAGGTGCCTCTAGGGCTCAATTTCTCTTGCCCTAACATGGATATCTAAAAGAGCTTAGATAAATTGCACACAGCTATAAGATCCAATGATCATAAAAGGAATCTAGGGAGAGTAGCTTTGATGTAGGCACTTAAGCTGTAGATAATTCAGGTTAGTTGAGATAAACCACATTGCTGAAGTCTGCCTCAGGAGAGCAGGCATTCAGACAGACATGAAGTCACAAACAGTGGTTCAAAAGATGGGTTTTCAATGGCACCATGATCTAATCTCTAAGCCTTTATTTGCTCCAGACCTTCCTTGATAAATTTTAAGCTGAAGAATTTGAGATTTGGCTCAATGATATCAACAATGAAAGTCTTCATTAATCTAAGAAAAGTGATTTATAAGAAAATATTAAAATAATTGAGTATGTATAGCTTGACTAAAGCCACTATTGAAAGAGAAATATGATAATTATCTACAAGCTCTGGAAGGATGCACACAGTAAGGATTATGGTTTTTAATAGGGATTTTCAGGAAACTATAGCTAAGAGTAATGTGATTATACTGAGCAAAGTAAAATTTAGGCTGACAGGGAAAAAAAAAATCCTGATAATAAAGTGAATTTTATTGTAGAATAATCTTCCAAAAGGAAATTGGCTGAAGTCCAGTCACATCTAAAGCCAACTGGACAAAGATCCTTGGAGAACAATCCTGCATTAGCTACAAGATGGGCTAGATGACTCAACAGCTCTTTGTCATTTTTTAATTCCTATCATTGCACTGTATAAAATAATCCAATAAGCCAAAGGGAAGAGGGAAATAGGCTTAGTAACAACTGCACAGCTGTCTGTTCTAGGAGATCTGCACACTGCAATCAGTGCTTCTTCCACTGAAGAAGGAAACATCTGCACATGGTCAGAGTACCATGTAAACTCCATGCAATGAAGTTGCATGCCTGATCTATCCTTCTCCCTCTTGTTCCCTCCTTTACAAAATAACATTACCAGAAGAATCAATGTAAACCTATCAATCAGGACTTTGGCTGCACCAACTACTCATAATTGATTTAAGCTTTCTTGGTCTCAGTTGCCAATTGCTGTTAAACAAAGCACAAAGAATAAATAGCCTGTGGGCACATATTTCCACTGAAATAGTCTCACCACATGTTGATCTACACAGAATAGCATATCAATGTTTTCCTAAAGTTACGATGCTCATTTTCAATGCTGTGCAGTAGTTTTGAAGAGGTTTTGACATTTTATAGCTAAAATGTCTTGCTGAGAGCCTGAATTAATAGACTATTTTCTATTACACTTAAGCTGCAATTAACAGAAGTCTTCTTAAAGAATGACTATTCAGTTTAACTGCAGATCTGGGTTTCCCTCTCCAGACAAGACAATATTAGATGGTCTTAATTTTACCTATATATACACACATATATATGAAATCTTCTGAAGAAAGTGTCTCAAGTGTAATATTAGCTTCTCATAACCCATTGCAACTCCATTTTCCCCACAGTGGTCACACTCTATAATGCTGACCAAATCTATTCTATTCCATTTATGCAGAGGTCTGATATTTCAGAATGCATCATAGTACCACAGAACACATCTGGTTGGAAGAGACTTTAAGGATCATCCAGTCCAACCCCTGACACAGCAGTAAACAGTCAAGGCTAAACTATGTCTCTAAGTACCAAGTCCACACAACACTTGAACATCCTCAGAAATGGCAACTCCACCACTGCCCTGGGCAGACCATTCTAATGTTTGATAACCCCTGCAGGAAAGGAGCTGGGGTTTAGCCTGGAGAAGAGGAGGCTTGGGGGGACCTCATTGCTGTCTACAACTACCTGAAGGGAGGCTGTAGACAGGTGGGGGTTGGTCTCTTCTCCCAGACAACCAGCAACAGAACAAGGGGACACAGTCTCAAGTTGTGCTGGGGTAGGTATAGGCTGGATGTTAGGAGGAAGTTGCTGGCAGAGAGAGTGATTGGCATTGGAATGGGCTGCCCAGGGAGGTGGTGGAGGCACCATCCCTGGAGGTGTTCAAGCAAAGCCTGGCTGAGGCACTTAGTGCCATGATCTAGATGACTGGATAGGGCTGGGTGCTAGGTTGGACTGGATGATCTTGGAGGTCTCTTCCAACCTGGTTGATTCTATGATTCTAAGAGAGAGAATCAGAGAGAATCAACCAGGTTGGAAGAGACCTCCAAGATCATCCAGTCCAACCTAGCACCCAGCCCTGAGTCTAATATCCAGCTTAAACCTCCCCTGGTGCAGCTTGAAACCATTTCGTCTACCTCTGTTGCTTGACAGCAAGGAGAAGAGGCTGGCCCCCTCCTCACTCCAATCTTCCTTCAGACAGTTGTAGAGAGCAATGAGATCTCCCCAAAACCTCATCTTCTCCAGCCTGACCAACCCCAGCTCCCTCAGGCGCTCATCATGGGCCATGTGCTCCAGGCCCTCACAAGCACTCCAGCACCTTAATATCCTTCCTATAGTGAGGGTCCCAGAACTGAACACAATTTAGGATGTACAGCAGCGGCAACTTCTCTGAAAGAGATCTTACAAGAACACCAGCATCTGAAAATCAAACCTGCAAACCACATGGGTTTATTTTGGTTTTCACATTTGTTTGGCTTTTTGGGTTGGAATTCTTTTGTGTTGTGGGTTTTTATTTTGGCCTGAAGTGCTCATTTAAGCATACAACAGCAGAGACAGGCTTTCTGTTTTTCAAAAGAATTAATATTAATGGAAATCTATGCCTGCAAAACAAAACAGTGATCAACAGCTCACAGCTTACACAGCTGATTCTGAATTATTCACATAATTTCCCCTTGATTTCTTCCCCTTCTCTGATGAGCCTTCCAAATTGGAACCCAAATTATTATTTTCCTACCTTCTTTCCTTTGTCAAAGGAGTTAAGAGAAATCAAATATTAGATTTTTACCATGCTCAGCCCTTCTGAATGAATATACATTTGAGAATTTTCTTCTTTCTTATCTTAATAAGAGGCATAAAACACGAATTACCCTTTAACTGATATGGCTGCTAATTTCCACTCTTAGTGATAGAGTTAAGACAATAAAGTGCAGCTGTGTCCCTGAAGTCTGGTGGCACCTGAAACTAAGCTGCCTCAGTAGAAGTGACCCACTGCTTTTAATTGATCTGAACATATGTCAAGAGAAATACCATCTACTGCATGGCAGTTCAGTGGGGTTGGACATACAGTGCTGTGGGAGAGTGTTCAAAGGGCAGCAGGAAATGCTGTAAGAGACAGAAGATAGCCATCAGGAAGGCCCAAGGGGCCAAGAGGCAGGTCTATAGACTGCAGGGGTGTGAGTACATGGCAGGGAGAGAAGGCAGAGGCAAGAAAAGGAACAGATGGTGAAGAGGCCCATGTGAAACAGCAAATGACCATGAGACAGAAGACGCTACCAGAAAGCCCTAAAGATGTGAGGAGCTCCTTTTATGCTGCAGTTTTCTGCAGAAGAGACTCCAGGGGACCAGGTGGTGAAACAGGACAGTGATGAAGCACAGATCAGTTGTCCTTTTTTGAGAGTAAGCAAAATGAAACTGCCCCTCATAGAGATAGCAGTGAAGACTGCAAATTAAAGGTGCATTTTTAACCACCAAATTATTTCCCACCCTGTCAGATGCACAGTGGGAAAAGCTGTGGGAAGTTAAGATGCATGAACATTGGGGGAAAAAAAGCTTTCTTATTCTTAAAATCTTCTAATGTGGGGGTCTGAGTCTTGACTTTTAAGCTTAGGTTGCTATCAATGGCTTCTCTCTTGTGCTTTGAGATGAGTAGCATTTTAATGAGCCACATTTTAAGCTACTGTCCTGAGAACTCTTTCAAGGTTTTGTTTGGATGCTTTTGAGCTTTAGGCACGAGGGGGAGAAAAGGGAATAGAAGGAGATGATCATCTTTAGAAGGTATTCATATATTTCTGCAATAGGTCCCAAGACTTTTTAGGTACAATGTTTCTTTGTATCTAGCAAGAGGCAGAGGTCCTTGCAAAGTCAAAATGCTCCTGGGTTCTCCCTCCACCACATTGCACTTCACAGTGAAATGTAACAATTGCAGGGCTTCTTAAAACTGAAAACACAACAAGATATCGAAGGTTGCTTGGCACTCTGAGTTAGAAGAGAAGGAGACTAATTCATTACAAATGAGATTCTTAAATACTGCAACTACACACAACAATCCAGTAAGTTTACATGCATTAATTGTTGCCACAACCGTGAAGTGGCTTTGAGTGCAATTGCGCTACCCAATTAAGCCCCAAAGTGTCAAATTATTCATGCAGTGCAGGCACATCCTATTCTAAAATCATCCCAATCAGTTAGATAATACTCCCCTTCTGCACATGGAGCTTTTCAACATTTAGAAGAAAAAAAAAATCTTTCCAGTTTTCCCTTCAATGCCAGGTGGGTTGGATTTTAGAGCTTGAGTCTCTCCCCACACTGTGGAAATCACCCAGACTAGACTCAGCCAGCTCTGGAAACTGAATGAAGCTTATTAGTTACAGTTTAGCACAAGCAAATATTTACAATAGATACAGTTAGATACAGGAATAGACAAGGTAAAAGGTAATACAGAAACACAACAGCCCTCCCAGAAACCTGAGTCCCCAGGAGGGGCTCCCAACCGCCCCTTCACCTTACCCCAGCGCCAAGGAAAAATGGAGGTTCAGCCAGGGGGTTAGGAAGCAAAGTGGATTAGTCAGAGATATGGAGGATGAGGTTAGAGGGAGATGCAGCTCAGAGCTCCCCAGCAGGAGAATTGCCTTATCTATGTTTTGATTCTTGTTCTTATACATCTCAGCAAGCCTATGAGTGAAGCAGACATCACCACTGTTTTCCTTTCACAGCCTGTAATCTAGTTCTTCTCACCAGAACATTCCAGCTAGCTTCAAACTAGCACACTAAAACACAAAGGACTAAATGTTGGAAGCATTGTACAGTTTTATAATCCAGGAAACAAGGAATTAGGAGCACTTCTCCCACAACTTCACCAAGAATTAAAGTCTAGGTTCTTAAACTAGGACTAAAGCAGTCCCCCTGCATTAGATTTCCTCTCAGGGTTCAGGTGAAGGGAAACCAGTTGTCCACAAACTGTGAAATGTAAACTGGGTGTGACTAATCAAGATTGTTCATACACGTGGAAGACTAAAGAGCCCCATCTTTCACTTAGGAAAGAAAGGCACACTCCAGCACACCAGCTTTTGAAGGATTTACATCCCAAGCACGGGATCGTGAGGTCTGCTGGTTACACAGCATTCTCACATGACAGAAGGAGATTTTTCTGGTCACTAATAGCACAAGTTTCAATTTTAATGGGGTTCTTCTGAAGAAAAATAACTAACATATGGTTGACTTCCCATATGTTAGAGAAAACAGTAACAGTGATTACATCAGTATCTTCAATAGCATAGCATAATCTCATCTGTCTTGGTCATGAGGAGTTGTGTGGCTGACTCACCTCACAGACGTGCATCACACGACAAGAACGAGCACAGTGCTAAGGACTAGATTTGACCTAAGACAGAGGACCACATTATGAGAGGCTACCTAGAAAGCAGCAGACAGCCAGTCATTCCCTCTCTGAGCCACAGAAAATCCCTGACAGGTGCTTAATTGATAGTACTGTATCACAAGGCAATCTCTGCGCTGTTGCCTTGACTGCCAGGCTTCAAGTGAGGGCACCTCATCTTGGGTTTGCACTGTCCCTGAGTTCAAAGTGTCATTCTGAACGTGTGGTTTACAAGCCTCAGGATCCCTGCAGAGTTAAATTCTCATAAGAAACCTTTATCTGCTACAAAAGGGCCTCAAAGGTATCTCAAGCTGTGGCAATGCCAGAGGACTTCTCAGGATTCTGTGTCCTACCAATTACGGCTACCAATATGACTCTAGTAGACGTCAAAGAGAAATCAGGATACTGAATCTACCTGAGAAGCTCTTGCCAGAACCTCCTAGATGATGCTTAGAGATGCCAGCTGAAATAAACAAACCAGGGAAATGATTAATGGCATCAAGGCTGGTAGGTGGGTTCTTATCCTGGCAGACACTCGACAGACTGTGGGTTTGACTTAGTCACAAAAGGAGGATGTGGAGAAGCCGGATCTGATATTAAAACTGTCTGTGCAACACATGCCTCTGTTTGGGATTGTATTTATTAACACAGCCATTCGAGCAGCCTTATTCTTAGAAGAATTAAAATAAACAGAACAACCCCAGTCAAGTACCACTGACTAATCATGAGGTTTCCTCCACTTCAAGAAAAACAGAGCAGCATTGAAACTACCAAGGCTTGTCTAGATTCTCCCCTATATTCAGTGGAGTAAAACAAGGAGTTTATGGACTGTCTGCAACAACAAGCTCATGGTTTGGACAGATTCACCCTGATATGGGTCAAGAACTGGCTGGAGGACTGGGCCCAGAGAATGGTGGTGAATGGTGCCACAACCAGCTGGCAGCTGTCACTAGTGGTGTTCCCCAAGGATCAGTGCCAGGCCCAGTCCTGATCAGTATTTTTATTGATGATCTGGACAAGGGGATTGAGTCCAGCATCAGTAAGTTTGCAGATAGCACCAAGCTAGGAGCAGGTGTTGATTTGCTGGAGGGTAGGAGAGCCCTGCAGAGGGACCTAGACAGGCTGGATGGGTGGGCAGAGGCCAAGGGGATGAGATTGAACAAGGCCAAGTGCAGGGTTCTTCATTTTGGCCACAACAACCCCAAGCAGTGCTACAGGCTGGGGACAGAGTGGCTGGAGAGCAGCTAGGCAGAGAGGGACCTGGGGGTACTGGTAGAGAGTAGGCTGAAGATGAGGCAGCAGTGTGCCCAGGTGGCCAAGAGAGCCAATGGCATCCTGGCCTGCATCAGGAACAGTGTGGCCAGTAGGACAAGGGAGGTTATTCTGCCCCTGTACTCAGCACTGCTCAGGCCACACCTTGAGTGCTGTGTCCAGTTCTGGGCTCCTCAATTCAAGAGACAAAGCTGGTGAGAGGCCTCAAACACAGCCCTGTGAGGAGAGGCTGAGGGAGCTGGGGCTGTTTAGTCTCGAGAACAGGAGGCTCAGAGGTGACCTCATTGCTGTCTACAACTACCTGAAGAGAGGTTGTAGCCAGGTGGGGGTTGGCCTCTTCTCCCAGGCAACCAGCAACAGAACAAGGGGACACAGTCTCAAGTTCTGCCAGGAGAAGTATAGGCTGGATGTTAGGAGGAAGTTCTTCCCAGAGAGAGTGATTAGCATTGGAATGGGCTGCCCAGGGAGGTGGTGGAGTCACTGTCCCTGGAGGTGTTCAAGCAAAGCCTGGCTAAGGCACTTAGTGCCATGGTCTGGTTGAGTGGCTAGGGCTGGGTGCTAGGTTGGACTGGATGATCTTGGAGGTCTCTTCCAACCTGCTTGATTCTGTAACTCTTGACTGAGATGGCTGGTTAAGGAACTAAGAGTGGCAAGAGTAAAATCCAAGCTGCTGTTGTTTCACATCTCCATAAAGTGTGAGGAGAAAGAGGAAATGCCAAGATGCAATGCAAAACAGAGTTGGGCTGAATCATTCCCTGACGCTGCTCTCTCGACTCGGGCTGAATCATTCCCTGAAACTGCCCTCAGATGCACAGGGAGAACGGGCACCTATCTAATATCTGTGGGATCACATCTGTATACAGCCCATCTCCATCCTGGCACAGCAGGCTCTATACAAAATTAGCATACCAAAGGATTAATCTACCCATCATTGAACTTAGATGTCCATAAAGTGACTCCTGGGATTCCAAAAATATGAGTGGCATGGCAGACAAACTCCTGGTTCCAGCAATCAGCTTTTCATTAGCATCATTCATCCTGTCCCCCTTATTCTGAATAAATTCTGCATTCTCTCTTTATCATGCAAATACCTCTTACTTACATGATAAATACCACAACACACTAAATCCTCCAGTTTTCCTTTTTGCCTTGTTGGAAAACTCTCTCTGCACTCCTTAATGCTGAGAAGACTTTTCAGATCTCTGCATACACATTAACTATAATACTTCTTTCCCATGCAAGCACACTTCCAAATGGTCTTTTCCACTTTTCCCTGGTAAGGAAAGGTATTAAAGATCTTTGGCTCTATTCTTTGGGCTGAGAATCATTGCACAGCCAAAAAATCCTTCTAGGATTGGCCTAGTTATGAGAAGACTAACTTAGAACTTTCTCCATAATGAATGAGGTGTGAATGATGGAGTTTTTGTGGCTTGGGTTTTGTGTTTTTAATTTGGTCTCCTGTTTAGTTCCCAAAAGGATTTTCAGGTATGACTTAGGGAAAGAGAAAAGAAAACAAAATATCTTTAACCATAGGAACAGTGCATAAAAATAAAGAACCTTGAACCATTTTCTTCTAGGAGTTCTGCCACATCCAGGCAATGTGATCTTTACTTTTCCTCACAGAAAATGGGTGAACTTCATAAATAAAATCCAAGCTCCATTTATCCATTCTCAAACTATCTGTCTATGCATTGAAGGAATCACTGAAAATCTCAGTATGCAGGTGGAGGAAACCATCTGTAAATAAATAACATTACTCAAGCCTAACAAAGAAAAGGCAACAAGAGGATCTACTGTAACAGTGCAACCTTAAATTGTCAAAACTTGGGACCTCAAATAACTGTTTTCTTCAAGGCTTTCCTGTGTCCACCTTCTTATCTTCTGGACTGTCTGTAAATTGTTGAGTCCTCCACAGCATTATTACTGACTTTCAGGGAAAATGCTCTCTGACAGCAAGCTAAATTTTCATAGGCAGCTCCAAGACAGTTCCTTATCCTGCATTATTACCTTATCTTCTGCAAGAACACTGTTTCTCCAGGGGAGAATTTTATTTCCTTACTTATCAACACCTTCCCCTACACATCAGCATGTTTCCTCACACCCTCTTTCAGTCACATTGTGCAAAAATCCTAGAAAAGGTGAAGTGTTGTGTGTGTTAATGAAAGGCAGATTAGGAATTGGCTCTTAATGCTGCATCCCATACTGTCGTGGGATTTTCTCCCAACTCTCAAGCTAGAACACGTGTGCACAGGTAGCAAATATACCATGGAGAGGCACTTATGCACCTCGCTATTAGCCTGAAACAGATTTCCCAGCATCTGAGCAGTGACCCGTTAATAGCTTACATAATGAAAACCAGCACTGAAATGAGTCAGTGTGCTTGGCAAATTCAGATCATTAACCATGAGAAAGAGCTTCAAGTGGAGCAAGGGAGAAACACATACCCCAGAGAACATTAAATAGAGAGGGCTTATTAGTGACGAGTAAACAGGTGCAACATTCCCCTAGAAATGGTGGGATGGACCCTTCATTTTCCATTGAAAATTCCTCTCTGAAAGACTAAGTCCCACCTTTCACAACAGAATACAAGCTGGACTACTGACATCCCTCTCCAGGTACACACACACTGCAAAGGAGCTTGGTAAGAACTAAGCAGGGAGAGAAAGTGCCTGGTTCCTACAATTGCAGGCTCACCACTGTGAAAACACAGCAGGAGGAGGCAGAGATTAAGAGCAATCCATATACAGATCCATACTGTACATGATGTGGTAAGGAAAGACTGCAGCACCCTGGAAAGCACTCCAACAGGCTGCAAGCAAACTGGGTTTCACTAAGTGGTGACCACAGTGCTCTTCCCTAGGAAGCTGGACCAAAAGTAAAGCAGATAAATGAGCTTTTCACTCAAAAGGAAAAAACCCAACAAAAATAAGCCACCCTGAAGCTACAGACAAATCATTCCACTTAACAGTGTCAATTCAGATAAGTCCACATCAGAGCTGCAACTGTTTGTCTTGAGCAGATTCGCTGTTAGCGGTGACAACGCAGAGCCGATACGTGCACATGGGGTGATAACTGGTGGTTGTGAGGGTGGTCTTGCACCAGCATGAAAAATGTGGAGATCATAGAACCATAGAATCGACCAGGTTGGAAGAGACCTCCAAGATCAGCCAGTTCAACCTAGCACCCAGCCCTAGCCACTCAACCAGACCATGGCACTAAGTGCCTCAGCCAGTCTCCTCTTCAACACCCCCAGGGACGGTGACTCCACCACCTCCCTGGGCAGCCCATTCCAATGCCAATCACTCTCTCTGACAACAACTTCCTCCTAACATCCAGCCTAGACTTCCCCCCAGCACAACTTGAGACTGTGTCCCCTTGTTCTGTTGCTGGTTGCCTGGAAGAAGAGACCAAACCCACCTGGCCACAGCCTCCCTTCAGGTAGTTGTAGACAGCAATGAGGTCCCCCCTGAGCCTCCTCTTCTCCAGGCTAAACAGCCCCAGACCCCTCAGCCTCTTCTCATAGGCTTTGTGTTCCAGGCCCTTCACCAGCTTTGTTGCCCTTCTCTGGACACCTTCCAGCACCTCAGCATCTCTCTTGAATTGAGGGGCCCAGACCTGGACACAGTACTCAAAGTGTGGCCCAGTTTTCAAAGGCCTGGTCTAAATATTTTGACCATCTTAGCCAGACATGCCAAAAACTTTTTGGTTGGTTTGTTTGTTTTCAAATTGATTTTTTTAAAAGAGAGAAGACAAAAATGTAACTTTCCACTGACCCAAACTGATATTTATTACTCACAGATCACATTGGGTTGGAAGGGACCCTCAAAGGTTATCTTGTCCAACTCCCCCCACAGTAAGCAGAGACACTTCCAACTAGATTAGGCTGCCCAGGGCCACATCAAGCCTGATCTTGAATGTCTCCAGGGATGGGGCCTCCACCATATTCCTGGGCAGCCTGTTCCAGTATTTTACCACTCTCATTGTAAAGACTTTCCTCCTTAAGCCCAAGCTAAATCTACTCTACTCCAATTTGAGACCACTGCCCCTTGTCCTATTGTTATGTCCTACATGAAAATGTCAATCAATGGAGACTGCACATTAACTCACAATGGCTCTGCTTTTTGTAAAGCATGGCTTAACAAGTTTCTTTTCAAGTTAATTGTTTGCAGTATGACATAGAAGCATCAGAGCACATGGACATCATCACTTGTTCTACGTGGAACAGCTTAAATCTTAAGTTTTCCAAAGTCACTGTCACCAGGGTTTATCAAAGTTGCTTGAAGAAACCACCTGTCATACTTTCACCAATCCTCCACTTTGGCTCAGAATTCTCAGCCCTAGGCTTTATACTAGAGATATGACATCCACTTAGCAGTTTGCCATGGTTCATTTTTATGAAATTGGAGTGACTCCTGTGGTGTCAAATCCATCATTTCTTTTCACAAAAGGCTGGTACAAGGGCCATCTGACAGGACAGGATGCTGCACTAGTGCTTGAGATGCCTATCTCTGCATGCAAGTCTGATGCTATACACAATGCTCACTTGGCTTCGTTTCCTCATCTATTTTATGTGCATGAACAGCTGGAGATGGACCTATAGAGGCTTTAGCCTTCCACGGCACATCTAAAACAGTACACAACCAAAATCCATGCATCTGTGAATGCCAGAAAGCCATCTGTATACAAGTTAATTGCTTTTGGTTTGAATAGCTTCCATTTTTATCCTGTCATCTACATTTGCACCTATTCAGTAGTTTGATTTGGAGACAGCAGAGGAACATGAGCCACATTCCAGCCCAGTTCTTCCATCATCCAGGCCTGCTTTGCTGCAAGCCTTCCCTCAAAACCATTCCCTTCCTTCAGCATTTTTTTCCTCTATTTGTCTCAGAAACTAACTGAGCAACCCTAAGAAGTGCTATTTTCACCAGTGCTTCTGTGGAGTAAATTACCAGCCTTACTGGGTGACAGGAACAAAGCATGGGTTTATTTTCTGGCTTCCCAACTCCACTTACTTTCCGGTGACAAACTCAAGCTGTCCAGAGGCAGCAAATTCAGCCCCAAGCAGAAGGAAGAGCCATGTCAGACTACAAAGCACTTTCAACAGATTGCTTTGACTCACAACCAGCTCTTCCTTTTGTTCATTAAAACTGTAGCTACACATATGCATGCAGGCATAGGAAATTAACAATGCAAATCACACACCAAAAAAACTCTGACATGTACTTAAAATCTCACTACTAATTACAGATGTGATTTGGACCACTGATATATTACTAATTAGCAAAAATAATCAGTTATGTTTTCCTAGGAGGAAAGGAGTGAGGCCTAACCAGCAAAAATAAAACTAAAGCTAACACTAAACACTTCTGCTTTGTGCCCTCTAAACAGTGCTTGTTAGCTCTGGCAGATCTTTATTAATGGCCCTATGAAAGCATCAAACTTATTTAAGCAAATCCACTGTTTCCTTCAAACAGCATCATCTGTAGATCTCATCTCAGCATGCAGTTTCCATCAGAGATTGTGTGCAAAGACAGAAGTTGTTTTATAGGCAGGCTTAGGCTTGACTAAAAGAAGTGCATGGAAATGCTACTGAAGAAACACAAAGCAACCCTTCTGTATCGACAGAAAGCATCACTGAAAAAGCCAGAGCTATGCCATCCAAATCTGTTCCTTCACAAATACATAGAATAAAGCCTCTGAAACACTGCTTGTTAGCTGCAAGAAAAAATAACCACAAAACCCCCTGCAGGGAGTCACTGTTGTCTTCTAGGAATAATTAAACTAAAATACTATTGGTGGTGACCTTTCTCATTTACTTTACAGTTACTAGTCAAAAGTGCAGTGTCACCCTGTGGACACGCATAATCAACTTTATTTTCTGTTCTAATTGAGAAATGGAGTTGTTAACGTCAAGAAACATTAAAATGAAGCTGCTCCACTGAGCTTGGTGTGTCTAGCTACCTAGTATTAGAGCTTGTGATAACATCTCCACTCTATATGCACACAAAGGAGAGCAGAGGATCAGTGATGGGGGTGATACAAACCACCTGGTAGGGCTTAAAGGTCATTTGGATATGGTGTCATAGAACCATAGAATCAACCAGGTTGGAAGAGACCTCCAAGATCATCCAGTCCAACCTAGCACCCAGCCCTAGACCCTCAACCAGACCATGGCACTAAGTGCCTCATCCAGTCTTCTCTTGAACACCTCCAGGGATGGTGCCTCCACCACCTCCCTCGACAGCCCATTCCAATGCCAATCATTCTCTCTGCCAACAACTTCCTCCTAACATCCAGCCTAGACCTCCCCCTGGCACAACTTGAGACTGTGCTCCCTTGTCCTATTGCTGGTTGCCTGGCAGAAGAGACCAACCCCACCTGGCTACAATGTCCCTTCAGGTAGTTGTAGACAGCAAAGAGGTTCCCCCCTGAGCCTCCTCTTCTCCAGGCTAAACACCCCCAGCTCCCTCAGCCTCTCCTCATAGGCTTTGTGTTCCAGGCCCCTCACCAGCTTCGTTGCCCTTCTCTGGACACCTTCCAGCACCTCAACATCTCTCTTGAATTGTGGAGCCCAGAACTGGACACAGTGTCTTCAGGATATGGTTTAGAGTGAACCTTGTAGAGCAGGGATATTGGTTGGACTTGGTGATCCTGAGGGTCTTTTCCACCCTGACCATTTCTGTGATCTCCTGCCCTGCTTCTCCAAGCCAATAGATGGAACCATCCCATCTGCAGCACACAGGAAGCCTGGAGGCAACATACCAGCTAGGGTAGCCAAAATAAATCCTGAGAGACATGAGCTTCAGCCTTGGGGACCAGGGGTGACACCCATCATCAGGAGACCATGACAGGCTATTTGCTTTGTCTCATAGTCTGACATGGGTCAAAGCCTGGTGTCATGTGGCACACTGTGGGGTGCAGAGGAAAGGCATTTTGGGATTGTGTAAGACCTAAATCTCTAAAGGAGGAGCTGAAGTAGGGAGAGGGAGTGACTGAGGTGATTTTGAGTAGGAACAGTCCTGGAGAAAGCAAAAGGGATAGGAGACAAAAGAGGCCATTTGCATCGAAGAGGCAGCAGGCTATCACAAAATGCCTGGCCATTCCCTCCCCGGTTGTGCCTCCTCATGAAACACCATTTCTGCCTCTTCCCCCAAGCAAAGAGGCTCTCTCAAGTGTGCAGGGGCTGAAGGCTCTGCACGGAGCAGCTAGAGCGAGACCAGGGGCCACAGAGCACCCTGTGTCCAGAGTATCAGCACCCGGAGGAACTGAGAGTCTGTGCATCATACTGAACACTAAGCTGCACTATCTGGCAAGATGGGGACCTAGTCTGGGAGCCAGATGTGTCCCCACAGGCGAGGCCACCAGAGGAGGTGCCTGTTGCAGGGACCAGCTAAATTCCTGCTCCAGGATATACCAATATTTAAGGAAATATCACAGTATCACCAAGGTAGGAAGAGACCTCATAGATCATCAAGTCCAACCATTTACCGCGGAGCTCAAGGGTAGACCATGGCACCAAGTACACTCTCCTATGTAAGAATATTTTATGATTTTAACATGATTTGTGCCCTATTTGTGCTCTCCTGGCTTTTATCTGCAGTGATGGGGAATTTATGGAATCATAGAATCATTTCAGTCAGAAAAGGTCTCTAAAATCATCAAGTCTAACCATCTACCTGACACCAGCCTGCCCAGATCCCTCTGCAGGCCCTTTGTACAAGTAGATCAACACTCCCACCCAATTTGGTGCCATCTGCCAACTTACTGAGGGTGCATTCAACTCCCTCACACAGACCATTGACAAAGAAATTAAAGAGAACTGGGCCCAGAAATGAGCTGTGGGCAGCAGCACTTGTGACCACTCACCAACTGGATTTAAATCCATGCACCACCACTCTTTGAGCCCAGCTATTCATGAAGTTTTTAATCCAGCAAAGCACCCACTCATCCAAGCCATAAGCAGCCAGTTCCTCCAGAAGGATGCTGCTGGAGACAGTGTCAAAGACTTTACTAAAATCCAGAGAACAACATCCACAGCCTTTACCTCATCCAATAAGTAGATGACCTTGTCATAAAAAGAAAGCAGGTTCATCAAGCAGGACCTGTCCTTCATAAACCCACACTGAGTGGGTTTGATCATCTGGTTGTCCTGCACATGGTGCATAAGGCATCCAAGATGACTTGTTTCATGACCTTTCCCAGCACCAATGTCAGACTGAAAACCCTATAGTTCCCTAGGTCACCCTTCCTGCCCTTCCTGTAGATGGGTATTACATTTGCCAATCTCCAGTCAGCTGGGACCTCCCCACTCAGTCAGGACTCCTGGAAAATGATGGAAAGTGTCTTGGTGAGCACTTCTGTCAGCTCCTCCATACCCTCAGGTACATGCCATACAGCCCAATAGACTTGTGTATGTCTAAGGGGTGCAACAGGTCACTAACTGTCTCCTCTTGGATAACAGGGATTTTGTTCTGCCACCCACCTCTATCTTCCAGCTCAGGGGCTAGATATCTAGCAAAAAATCTTGTCTTAATACTGAAGACTGAGGCAAAGAAGGTACTGAGTACCCTGGCCCTTTCCTCATCCTTTACCCCTATGTTCTCCTCTGTATTCAACAAAGGACAGAGAGTCTAACTTGAAGAGCCATCAGGGTCTAACATTCAGGGACAATTCAAAGATGGATAATCTGATCCACAACAGCCTTACCCTCCACCTGCTTCCACAGAGCTTAGTCTAATTTACACCAAAACAAGATCAGCATCATGTCCCTGCTTCCAGCAAGGAAACATCCCACAGCACCAAGACAACATTAGAAAGTGTCATATAGCACATACACTTGAGGCAATCATAGTCCTCCTGCCAAGGAAACAATAAATGACCAGAGAGGATTACAGCTGTTAGCTTCAGGCTCTGAATTTCAACTGTATGGACAAAACATCTCTTTTTGGTATGTGGTGAGCACCCAATACATGCCCCCCCCCCTTCCTCCCCCTGAGCTGTCCTGAGGGGAGATACTCCCACACCACTGAAAACAACAGCACTGTCTGAATAAAAGGAGAGTCTTACAAAGACATCATGAATTAGCAGAAAACTAGTTTGGAAAGATAAGATATTAAACAATTTCTGTGGGGAATAAGAACACTGGAGATTATTTACTTTGCTTTAATTACTTTGGCACACTGCTAGATTAGTTTTTGTATGCTGCTAGATTTTCATACCATCGTTTTACAAATGCAAACAAGCAAGTTCATGTTCTGAATATTTAAAGTGTACATACCCATATTATCTTGTCCTGTGCTGGAGTTTCTGCCACTCAGTTGACAAATAAATAACACTTTCCATTTAAAAATCATTATTATTAGCATTATTATCATCATCTTTATTATCATTGTTACTATTATTACAGTGATGCAAGCAATGACTTTGATTTCTAGAGATGTGTGCTTTGACAAGAACCCACTGATAACATACACAATATCAAAACAAATATAATCATCAGCTTTCACTGATGCTTTCAATCTAGATCACATCAGGTCATTCTCCAATCGCCTGCAACATTATGAGAGAAAACTGTAAACAGGCCAATTTCCAGAGGGTTTTAACTTAGAAAAACACAGTGTAATGTTTGAAAGTTTACCTGAAGGCTTTATGAAGTGTTTAACAGGATCTAGAGTTATGGACCATATTACTGAACAACAATAATAAAATAGGACTTTTAGACTCTCTATTAGTACCAAGCACTACTGGCTGGCGATAGAGTGGCTAGAGAGCAGCCAGGAAGAAAGGGACCTGGGGGTACTGGTAGAGAGTAGGCTGAAGATGAGGCAGCAGTGTGCCCAGGTGGCCAAGATGGCATCCTGGCCTGCATCAGGAGCAGTGTGGACAGTAGGATGAGGGAGGTTATTCTGCCCCTGTGCTCAGCACTGGTCAGGCCACACCTTGAGTGCTGTGTCCAGTTCTGGGCCCCTCAATTCAAGAGAGATGTTGAGGTGCTGGAAGGTGTCCAGAGAAGGGCAACAAAGCTGGTGAGGGGCCTGGAACACAAAGCCTGTGAGGAGAGGCTGAGGGAGCTGGGGGTGTGCAGCCTGGAGAAGAGGAGGCTCAGGGGGGACCTCATTGCTATCTACAACTACCTGAAAGGAGGTTGTAGCCAGGTGGGGTTGGTCTCTTCTCCCAGGCATCCAGCAAAAGGACAAGGGAGCACAGTCTCAAGCTGTGCCAGGGGGAGGTCTAGGCTGGATGTTAAGAGGAAGTTGTTGGCAGAGAGAGTGATTGGCATTGGAATGGGCTGCCCAGGGAGGTGGTGGAGTCACCATCCCTTGAGGTGTTCAAGAAAAGCCTGGCTGAGGCACTTAGTGCCGTGGTCTAGTTGAGTGGCTAGGGCTGGGTGCTAGGTTGGACTGGATGATCTTGGAGGTCTCTTCCAACCTGGTCGATTCTATGATTCTATTTTAAGAAAGCAACTTAAAAGAAATACAGAATTCCCTGCCTTGAAAAGAGATGTCAGTACATAAAAACACTGCAAACAATACCATTTCAATACACCTTAACAAGCAACAGTCCATCCATGTCTCTCCTCCTTTGACGCCAAGACTTTGACCTGAAATTTCCTTAAACTTATTTGCCACACTTCACATGATGAGGTTTGGCTGCAAGTACTGCTAAAGAGCTTTGGAGCTTTTTTTCCAGTGCCAACAGAGCAAGGACTTTGGGTGTTATTCCGTGTGTGTGCACTATCTATCTAAGACAGTAAGGCCATCTATTATGGTTCCTCCACAAACCATACCAAACAGAAAATGCCCATGCACTCATAACCAATTTAAACTGTAGTGTGCCCCACAGATGCTTGAAGGATTACTCCACGCAACATGACAACAGAGATAATTTAAAGCCAACTGGGAGAAATTAAAAGACTCAGGTTAATTACTGCTTTACAGCTGGGCTGGAGGCATGAAAAACAGAGCAACTGAGTATAGCTTGGAGATAAGCAACCACAGTTCCAGCTTCTCTCCTCTCTACTCTTCATCTGCTCTCAGGAATGACACAACAGGGGTCCTCAGTAAGCAGAGGGGGCACTTCAGAAGTCCCTCTCTCTTGGTAGCTCCACTCATCACTGTACTTCCCAGGACCAATTCCAAACATGTGAAAAAAAGTGAAGAAGCAGCTTCACCAGCAAGCTGGTGAGTTCTGTTGCTGCAACTGCTTTCAAAGTGAGGGAGCATGTAAAACTGAGTAAGACCATTAAAACTAGGCAGCAGTGTAACAGCAGGAATTTGTGAAGAAGATGTTAAGGAAGATGATTCATTGAAAGGAATGAACAGCAAAGGTAGACAAAGGCTGTGGGAGATGAGCATTTATGGGGATCTTCCCCCAAAATATGAGTTTTGCAGCATTATGTGATAGAAATACAAAACAAAACTACAAATTTACTGGGCTACAGCAAGGAGTGTGGCAAAGAATGAGGTCAGTAGGACAGTCATATACAACAGTTTTTAATATATACTTACATATATGAATATCAGGAATCTGAAAACAACAGTTACAGTTAACATCTTCTTACATACTGCTAAAAAGATAACATTTGCTGTACACATGCAAATATTTGACTTAATAGGTAGGAAACAGTTATCTTACCAGAGCTGTGTTTAAATTCTGATGCAAAAGGATCCAAAATCTTCACATTGAAAGGATTCACATTTGGATACCATGACAGGGGATACCTTCCAGCAAATCTGAAGAACTCTGGAAAGAATTAGAAATAATTTCATTATTTAATTAAAAATTAAGCTAGAGAACAAAGAGTATCCAGCACACACAAAGTTCCTTCCAAGGAGGAAAAGAAAATTATCTGTAAATGAGGAGGTGTCCCTAAATAAATCAGGTAAGATACCAAGATGCTTCCATGCTAAAACCAGTTACCAGTTGGGTATTTCTGAAATGGCTGTGATCTATGAAGAGGAACAAACTTTGCTCCAGTGCAGTAGTGTGCCCCATGATTTGGATAAAATCTACCACTTGATTCACCCTGTGAAGCATGTATTCTGCATCTCACTTGGTCAGGGGCTCACAGGAAAAACAGACACGGTAAAATCAAAGGAGATATCCATTCCCTGGAACAAAGGAAACTCAGGAGGAAAATATCTCTGTAGTTGGCCATCTGCTAAGATCAAGGAGCTGCTAGTTTCTGTGTTAATTCCTGCTTTTTTCATATCTGATTAACAAACTCTGTGCCAAAACCAAGGTATCACAGTATCCCCAAGGTTGGAAGAGACCTCACAGATCATCAAGTCCAACCCTTTACCACAGAGCTCAAGGCCAGACCATGGCACCAAGTGCCACGTCCAGTCCTGCCTTGAACAGCTCCAGGGATGGCGACTCCACCACCTCCCCGGGCAGCCCATTCCAGTGTCCAATGACTCTCTCAGTGAAGAACTTTCTCCTCACCTCCAGCCTAAATTTCCCCTGGCACAGCTTGAGGCTGTGTCCTCTTGTTCTGGTGCTGGCCACCTGAGAGAAGAGAGCAACCTCCTCCTGGCCACAACCACCCCTCAGGTAGTTGTAGACAGCAATAAGGTCTCCCCTGAGCCTCCTCTTCTCCAGGCTAACCAATCCCAGCTCCCTCAGCCTCTCCTCGTAGGGCTGTGCTCAAGGCCTCTCCCCAGCCTCGTTGCCCTTCTCTGGACACACTCAAGCATCTCAATGTCCCTCCTAAACTGGGGGGCCCAGAACTGAACACAGTACTCAAGGGGTGGTGTAACCAGTGCAGAGTGCAGGGGCAGAATGACCTCCCTGCTCCTGCTGACCACACCATTCCTGATGTAGGCCAGGATGCCACTGGCTCTCTTGGCCACCTGGGCACACTGCTGGCTCATGTTCAGGTGGGTATCAATCAGCACCCCCAGATCCCTCTCTGTCTGGCTGCTCTCCAGCCACTCCGACCCCAGCCTGTATCTCTGCATGGGGTTGTTGTGGCCAAAGTGCAGCACCCTGCACTTGGAGCTATTGAACCCCATCCCCTTGGACTCTGCCCATCTGTCCAGGCAGTCAAGGTCCCACTATAGAGCCCTTCTGCCCTCCAACCCAGCCACATCTGCCCCCAGCTTAGTGTCATCTGCACACTTGCTGATGACTGGCTCAATGCCCTCATCCAGATCATCTATGAAGATGTTAAAGAGGATGGGGCCCAGCACTGATCCCTGAGGGACACCACTAGTGACAGCCACCAGCTGGATGTGGCACCATTCACCACCACTCTCTGGGTCCGGCTCTCTAGCCAGTTCCTAACCCAGCACAGAGTGTTGCCATCCAAGCCAGGTCTCGCAGCAGGTTCAAGAACAGCAGCTTCTCTGTCTCCTCTGACAAACCATTACTTTTTAAGGCCTTACAGAGGGCAGACTAAAGGTTCTGGTTACCTGTAAATTCATTACTTAGAAAACAATGGCATTTACACCTAAAGTGAAATTTAAAGTCTCTATTTAAACTTAAATTTGCCAAGCCAAGTGTCAAAGGAGTTTGGTCAGCAGATTCTCCAGACTCCTTGAATGTGCACCTTAGCAAGCAGCCTCTTCACCTTTCTAGCAAAGCTGCATGATGCTCTAGCGGAATGCTCTGCTACTCAGCATCTGATCCAGTAGTGGAGAAGGAATTCAGTTACTCTGTTGACAACAAATGACCCAAAGCTGGGAAACTGTTGCCAAGGTGAGCATAGTGATTTCTCATTACTAATCCAAACAGTAGCACTGACTGATTAGATCTCAGAGGAATCTAGTTAAAGAGTGTGTTCATCAAGATGAACAGGAGAAACATTAACAGGTGATGCTGTATTTCAGTTGAGAGAAAACTTCAAGGAGAGGGATATTTTCCCTCCCTCTTGAGTCATGCTATTGTAGATATATAGGCAGATGGTTATAACACATTACTCTAGACTACCATTGTATATTATTTTCATGTTTACTCACATACAACCAAAAAAAAAACCACCCCAGAAAAACAGTGTTACTTAGAAAGTTCTATATAGAGCAATCTACAAAAACCTAAAAGCCAATACAGTAACATATAGTCCACATAAAAAAAGGGCACTCAACAGTGATCTACAATTCTCAAACTATTTCAAAGAGATACCTCTCAAAGTACATACACTCATACACACACAAATATATATATATATATGTATATGGAATTTGAGGATTTCATAGAATCAAGCAGGTTGGAAGAGACCTCCAAGATCAGCCAGGCCAACCTAGCACCCAGCCCTAGCCACTCAACCAGACCATGGCACTAAGAGCCTCAGCCAGGCTTTGCTTGAACACCTCAAGGGATGGTGCCTCCACCACCTCCCTGGGCAGCCCATTCCAATGCCAATCACTCCCTCTGGCAACAACTTCCTCCTAACATCCAGCCTAGATCTGCCCTGGAACAACATGACACTGTGCCCCTTTGTCCTGTTGCTGCTTGCCTGGGAGAAGAGACCAACCCCCACCTGGCTGCAACCTCCCTTCAGGTAGTTGTAGACAGCAATGAGATTCCCCCTGAGCCTCCTCTTCTCCAGGTTAAACACTCCCAGCTCCCTCAGCCTCTCCTCACGGGGCTGTGTTCCAGACCTCTTACCAGCTTTGTTACCCTTCTCTGGACATGTTCCAGCACCTCCTGTGTCCAGGAGCCCAAAACTGGACACAGTACTCAAGGTGAGGCAGTGAGGCCCTAACCAGTGTTGAGTACAGGGGAAGAATAACCTCCCTTGTCCTACTGGCCACACTGTTCCTGAGCTCTTTTGAACTTCTAAAAATAGAAGGCACGTTTTCAGTCACACCATGTTACACTTTTGTCTGCAAAAAACATTAATTTCCAGAAAAAGTGGCACACAAGATGAGGCTGAGAAACTAATTTTTATTCCAACCTTCAGTAGAGATGGCTAAGGAGATATTTTTACTGCTGTCTGCAGCTACCTAACAGAGAAGACAAAGCCAAATTCTTCCCAAAGACAGACCCAAAAAGTAACACTAACCTGATTTACAGTAATGGATGTTTGCACTGAATATAAGGGGGGAGACTGCCATATGAGTGCTCATACAGTGCAGTGCATACCCACAGGAGCTGGTTTCTCCATTCTTGGAGATTCTCAAACTCAACTGCCTGTGATCCAGCTGGTCCTGCTTTGAGCAGAGGATGGACTAGATGGCCTTCAGAGATCCATTCCAGCCTAAAAGAGTTCTGATTCTATGATTCTGTGAGTAGGATAATGAGACATGTAGGGAAAAGGCTGTTAAGAGCCTGATCTTCAGTGATACCTGGGTTTATGACTGAAAAAATAGTGCAAAACTACAGCATTTATTGCTGCTGATATCCTTCCTTCTGCATCTAACATAATAGAAGTGCACCTCTATTGCATAAATCATGACAGAACACTGGGTCTTTAAATAGAATAGTGAACACCAGAGATCATGTAGAAAAGTCATTCTTCAGGCTGCTGTTAATAGGAATTAAAAACCACAGTGTGCATCCTCCTCCTAACTCAGTTTGATTAGACCTGCCCTATGCATATGCAGGTTCTCTAAGCCATGAAAAGGCAAAGGCCACCACTTCACACATCTCTTCACAGAGGGAGTGATTTGCCATTGGAATGGGCTGCCCAGGGAGATGGTGGAGGCACCATCCCTGGAGGTGTTCAAGCAAAGCCTGGATGAGGCACTTAGTGCCATGGTCTAGTTGACTGGCTAGGGCTGGGTGCTAGGTTGGCCTGGCTGATCTTGGAGGTCTCTTCCAACCTGCCTGATTCTATGATTCTCCTTAGTACTGGTGAACTAAGCAGTTCAAAGAGAAAAATGACAGTTTCACAACTCAAGACTCCCAAATAATATCCAAGACCTAAAAAGGGGACAGAGCATTTGGAGCTAAAAGCTGGCATGTTACAAATGAGCTAAAGAGCAGAACTTCATATATATAAGAAAGCAGATAAAAGACATTTAAGTTTATTTCATTATCAGGTTCAGAACAGGAAATATCTTTTCCCATAGTTTAGAATTTCACTTTTACTTTATCTAGCTTTCAAGAAACATTCGCTACCTAAAGTAACTTGGCCCTATAAAGAAAGGGTTTGAATACTGCCAAGTTTGGCAGTGGTCCCACCTCACCATCATGGAGGTCCATGCTCAAAGCTCTACTCTCTTTAGATGGTAACATCACAGAACTAACTCAAGCTGTTCTAAATGTAAGCATTGTTAGCTACTAAACTGCTGTTCACAGTAGATACTGTAGTATTTCCCATATGTCTGCTGGCAAGCCAAAAGTCACAGTTGATAAAACCACAAGGTTCAAACCCTCTTAGTGCAGTGGAATTTCTTTAGCATAACACCTGCTTCTCCTAAGATCAAGCAAACAATGTTTGGCACAGTGACCTCATCAGAATAATGCAAAATCAACTTTTTCACATCAGAGATCAAGTATCCTAGCTGTAATACTATGTCCTATATTTATGAAACCCTAAAATGAGGCACAGTTCTCAGTCTGCCACATCAAAGTGTGACTGATTTCTAAACCCTTGATGAGGAAGCCAGTTAGTGCAAGAAGCCTGGGTTAAGAGTTGCAGGGTTCTTGTGCTGTCACAAGTGCTGACTGAAATTCCATTTGCTGAAATAGAACTGAAAGATCAAAGACATTTACAGTGCAATCTGAAAGACAGCATTCCAGTGCTGTGCTATACACAAAGTGGCTGGGAAAGTCTCATTTCCAACACAAACAGGCTCCAGCTTAGAAGCACTAAGGAGCAGAAACACAGCGGAGGATGCCAACTTACTATTAGAACAACCACTCTCAGTGTCAACACTTCAGCAACAGGGAAAGCAATTGCTAAGCCTATAAACAAAAAGGCTTCTAACTCATCCTATTTCTGATGAGGCATTTTTTTCTATTGGAGATTGAGATGCTGAGGAACTTGGTTTCCTTGACAGTGCTGTGTAAGCAAACAGGTGGGAGTGGAGCTTATTTCATGAACAAGAGGAAATCATCATTACACACTGATTCATTCTATGAACTGAAGTGACTTTAAGTCAGGATTGATTTGGGGCAGAGAGAAGTAACAAAGTCCTGTGAAGATGTATGAAGAGGAAGGGTGTAAAAGCTACTTGAAATAAATGGATTAAGAACTTACAGACTTAGCAGTGAATGAGTCTACTGAAGTTCTATGTGCCCACAGTGCAGTGTTGGAAAGAAACTGGAGAAGCCAGATTTTTTTTTTAAGTATTTAATTGGATTAACAGATACTTGGAAAACCCCTAAAATGCAAATATAAAGAGGGACTTCTCTTTCAAAAGGATTGGCAGTGAGAGAAGGGTACTGCATTGTGCATCAAGAACATATACAACTGATGTAGTTCCAGGCCATAAGGAAATTCAGATCTCGGGGAAACTTCTATGCAACGATCACTAAGTTGGAGATGAAAAAAGCAGGAACAGTCCCATAGTGGGGATCTATTGCAAACCACCAAGTCAGTAAAACCAGGAAGAAAAGAGTTTTTGAAACAACTGGCAGAATCATTCAGTTACTCCCACATCTGGAAGTAGCTGAGAAAGACACTTTGTTCAGAATAAACTGAAGTCAGCTTTTGATATGGAAGGTAAAGATAGCAGCTAGTAAAGAACAGAGGAAAACAGGATGGCTCTTCTAATGTCATTGTAAAATAACAGAGCTCATAAAAATGAGCAGCAAACCCATGAAATAGCAAAGCATTTTTAACACCAGGTTTAAATAAATTACTAAAGTATTAAGGTGGGTGCTGTCTAGTTGAAAAAAAAACAACACTCAGGAAATAATTGCTGCAATCACAAAGGAGCAGCATAATGTGTAGGACTCCACAGGGTTGTGTTTCAGGTCCAATGCCATTCAATGTTTATGTCAATGGCTTCAATAGTGGAAGAGAAGGCACATACATGAAAATCACAGAAGACACCGAGCCCTACAACACTGCAAACATCTTTGAAGACAGACTCAGAATGCAAAATTATGTGGGTGAATCAAAGATGGAATGGGATCCAGGTCCAGATTGTAAACATATTAATTTTACAGTTAACAGAGGACAAGTCAATACTGTCATTGGTATTTGGGGACTCTAATGAGACTCATCATCTGACCTTCAGTGAGATATGTCCAGCTAGCCAGGCTCTATTGACTAGACTGGGAATTGAGTGGCCCAGCTAACACACAATGTATGTTTAGGCACATACATTCAAATGTTCTTAGCCCAAAGCTAGATTCTACCTACAGTCTGAGGGCAGCATAGGAGTCAATTAGCAGGAACATGTACAAGATACTTGGGTATCTTGATAATTAACTGTATAATGAACTGTATAAATCATAGAATCAACCAGGTTGGAAGAGACCTCCAAGATCATCCACTCCAACCTAGCACCCAGCCCTAGCCACTCAACCAGACCATGGCACTAAGTGCCTCAGCCAGGCTTTGCTTGAACACTGTCCTGGAGTCCTGTACCCCTAAATTCCTCTCCTGCCCGGACTTCGGGGGGGAAGGGGAAAAGCCGCCTGGTTTCCCCCCCCCTCGCCTGCCCTGCAGCCGAGAAGGGGGCGGGGACTGCCCCGTGAGTTCCCGCGCTGGAGCCGGGCTGGGATTGGCCGTGCGCTTTCGCGCCTAAAGTGTGGTAACTCTGCCCTTTGTCTAGCGAAGGGTATAAATATTGGGGGTCTTCCCGCCTTTGGGGTTCCCGCTTTGGATTTTGCGTGTGCCTGGACGAGTTCGCTCACTCTCCTGTGCCTGCACTGCAGAGAGACCAAAGGACTTGCCTTGGTGTTAGGCACACCTTTGTCTGCCTAACGACCCTTAACGACTCTTAACGACTCCTGTAGCCGCTGGAGGAGGAAGACCGACTGCACGAGCCAGCCTGAGTGAGTTATTTGGCTTAGCTTAATTTAGTAAGAAACCGCTATTAATTAATAGCAGACTCCTTTTCCAAAAACTGACTTCCAAATATATATAGTCAGATTATTAATGGTATCCTCGTAGAATTCTCATGCAACTGAACCTGTTTATCAAACGAAATTAATCTTTGCATATATAGTTGTGGGGGCGGGTTTTGTAAAAATAAAAAATATCTATTTTTGATAAATTTCCTTCTCGGCCACGAATTATTTCTGCCCTCCGCAACAAACACCTCCAGGGACGGTGACTCCACCACCTCCCTGGGCAGCCCATTACAATGCCAATCACTCTCTCTGCCAACAACTTCCTCCTAACATCCAGCCTAGACCTCCCCTGGCATAACTTGAGACTGTGTCCCCTTGTTCTGTTGCTGGTTGCCTGGGAGAAGAGGCCACCCCCCACCTGGCTACAACCTCCCTTCAGGTAGTTGTAGACAGCAATGAGGTTCCCCCTGAGCCTCCTCTTCTCCAGGCTAAACACCCCCAGCTCCCTCAGCCTCTCCTCATAGGCTTTGTGTTCCAGGCCTCTCACCAGCTTTGTTGCCCTTCTCTGGACACCTTCCAGCACCTCAACATCTCTCTTGAATTGAGGAGACCAGAAATGGTCACAGAAATCACTTTTTCTGTTATATTTCTGTAGAAAAGGCTTTTAAGTATAGAACTCCTATCTTACTGTTGCATACAGGCTGCCCAACGGGGTTGTGGAGTCTCCCTCTCTGGAGATATTCAAGACCCACCTGGATGTGTTCCTGTGTGATCTCGTGATCCTGCTCTAGCAGGGGGCTTGGACTAGATGATCTTTCAAGGTCACTTTCAGCCCTTGACATTCTGTGATTGAGTCTACGATAAAGCAGCCTAGCACAATTATGGCAGTGAGACATGTGACGTGATCCTTTCTAAACAGAGCTGTCTCATGCTCAGGTTTGGAGCACCACATTCTAAGAAAGATGCAGAACAACTGCAGAGACAGTTTTCTAGAACACATAACTTCTGAGGAAACATGGTGTAGTTGTTTGAACTGCATAATATTTCCCCACTCTCAGAACCATGATTTACAACACTTTATGACTGTAAGGCACTACCATTCTGGACAGGAGATTCTCAGCCTCTCTCATGTGCACTTTTCTGGGCAGGCATATTCTCTGCTTGTTTTGGGATCTGGGCAGTATTCCTTTCCCTTTCTCTCTATTAGATATACACATAAAGAGAGAGAGATGTAATATGATACTTTTGTAGTGGAAGAGTAAAACATTTTGTGTAAATCAAGTGAGAACTATCCCTCTGACTGTATTTTCTCTCCCTTTCTTATCTCTTGGTAAGAAGGGAGGGAGGAGGCAGGAGTGGGAAGAGGGAAAATAGGAGAGTGGGAAGAGGGAAAATAGGAGAGTGGTTTTTTTTTCACTCTCACATTGAAACCATTACACATGGGCAGAGTGAGGACTGTTTCATGTAGGAATAGGGACACCAAGAAAAGTCTGCAAGTTGCTATATACCAAAGTGGCTGCTGAAAAGTGAGCTGCTGAACAGTAAGAGCAGTGCAACACTGGAATAGAAGGGTTTTAAGAGTAAACCAGAGATCTGCCAGAGTAAAACTGACCCTGGCTTGGGACACCAGGAAAGTCTAGGAGACTTCTGAATGCCTTTTCCATGAGTGCTCTCAAGGCTTAGCAAAATTCAGTTACTCATCACTGGATTGGATGCATGATCATGTATGACAATGATGTTCAGTAATTCCCAAGGCCAGTTCACAGAGATGCATCCATCAGATTGTTTCCCCAACTATTCTCTTGAGGCAGACAGAGTGATCCTCATATTTCCAATGTGCCCTCTTGGTATCCCAACAGACCTTCAGAACCTTAGTAACAGCAAAGGAGATGGAAGGAATTCCACTGAGCCTCCTTATGGGTTTTTTTGCAAAGGTAGAGAAGAAATTAGTTAAGTACCAGTCAAAACTACACCCATGGGACAGGTTATTTTGTCCTACTCATGAGTAACTGTAATGTGAAACCATAACAATTGAACATGAGCTCCTGGACCAAGCAACTGAACGTGAGCTCCTGGACCAAGCAACTTGCTGGTGCAGTTCATTTCACTAAAACTACTGTAATTGAACAATCTCTCTCTTCTTATTTTAAGGCAAGTCTTATCAGTATTTCAGTGGAAATGGCTACCTCTCAAATATCTTTTAAGAGAGGGATGCACAAGAAGTACATCCAATGTACATTACACTCCATTTTACCATGATTTTCATAGTTCCGTATCTTGGTCTCCTGCAGTCAGATATTGTCATGTGAGACAAGTGAGAAAATCATCAGAGACTTCTCACAATAACCACAGCTTGAGTGTTTTCATGAATACACACTTACAAAAGAAAAAAATACTGGAAAATTATCTTTTTTGTGTATGTGTGGCAGCCACTATAGGTACTTTAAATTTTACTGCAGGTGTCCAGGCTATGCTTGCACAGGCAATAAAAAATTCAGGAAGGAATCCAGCAGAATGGGATATATTACTGTACTTCCCAAATACCTGCCCTGAAGAACAAACTCATCTATTTAATGGTAGAGAATGCAAATGTCACCTTAAAAAATTTACCTATCCCTACAGCCAAGGGCAATGCTGGAACAGGAAATAACAGCTTTAATAAGGTTTTCTTAGAGATGTAATATCTTACAGACTGCTTCTGAGAAAACTCATCCTAACAAATCTCATTTGGTCTTCATAAACCCTCTTGGATGTGCTTTCAAGAATATTTGGGGGAAAAAAAAAAAACAAAAAAAGTTAAACTTTCACACAAGAAAGATAAATGACCACATGCCAAAAGATCTAGATCAAAGACTGCTGAGATAACTGAACTTGTCCTCACCTCAACTGCAGAACCTAATCATTTACTCCCTTTTTTTGTGTGTGGTTCTCTGTAGGAGCAAAAACTTTAAAGGGTCTTCCAGAATTTACATTTCAGACTGGCAAACAGGGTCTTCTTCATTGACCTTATTTATTTTAATGTATTCACCACACTTCAAACACTCCAAGATATTCCTGCTAAAGTTAAGTGGCTGAAATTTATACGGCTCCATATAAAGGCATTGAAATGCCTCATTAACTCTTTTTCCTCCCCAGGAATATTCCCTCCAACAGCTATATACATATCTATACATATCTCACTGTCTACAGATAGCTGAGACTTTATTTTCAGTTTTCTTAGAACTAATTCAGTTCATTAACTTCTGAATACCTCACACAAGCCCCTGCAAGCTGCATATAAATCCTTGCATTTGATGAAAGTCATGCACTAAGGACATAGCAGGAGATCGCTGTGCTCAGGTGAATTTCACTCATCACAATGGTAAGGTCTGGTGTGAAAATGTAAAGTAGCATTTCTATCTCAATCAACTATCCAGTGTAGTCTCTTCTTCCTTCTCTGGTCCCATGTTTCCAGACAGAGGAAACTTGATGATCTCAGATAAAGGTTCAGATCAAAGTCCTGTCCTGAGAACTGAGAGGAGACATCAAGAGAGGAAGAGTATCTTTGCAAACACCTTTGTTACCCAGCAGAGAAAACTTTAAGCCAGGTTATTGAAAGGATGGTATCTAAAACACAGAAGTGAGGAGGCAGTGCAGACACAGGGAAAATACATGTTGTAGGAGCCCACAAAATGGAAGGCATTCATACTTTTCTAATCAGCTGCACACTGCTGCTCAGAGCTTAAGCAATATACAGGCAGCATTGAAACTCTTAGTGTGATGGCACAGCTATGACATGATCAGAATTACAAAGCTGAGGTAGCATATATGGACAGAATATGGTCATGGATGTAAGTTTTTGAGAAGGAAAGGCAGAGACAAAAAGAGAGAGCAGTGCTTTCTGTAAAGAAGTTCCACAATGCTCCAGTCTATGAAACCATCTCATCAATGTGCATCAGTGAAAAGTCTGGCTGACCTAAAGCAGTCTTAGCAAGTAGTCCTGGTTTGAGCAGGAAATTTGGCTACAAAGTTTCAGAGATGCCTTAAAGCTAGCATTTCCATTATACTATGGGGAAAGTCAGATTGTGATCTTGCCAGCAAAAACTGTGGATTGGTGGGCTCTTTGTTCCCTTATTTTTATACAGTGCCCAGTCTCTGAATGGAGGACTGAGTCATTTTGGCTGTACTGCAGGTAAGTTCAGCCAAAGGAGCAGAGAGAAGGAAAGAGAGGATGATAAGCCCTTTGGAGATCTCTCCTTGTCCAATTTAAGAGATTAGTCAAGCAGAGGGAAAGGTCTGGCAGAAAGCCATAAATGTCAGCATTAGTCCACTGGTGTTGTGCCTTTCAGACTGTAAGTTTTCAGCTCTCCTTTCAGAGCGTATTCAAAAGGCACTTTTATACCTTCACAGAATCACAGAACATCAGAGGTTGGAAGAGACCTCCAGAGATCATGGAGTCAAACCTCCCTGCCAAGGCAGGATCACCTAGGGCAGTATGTGCAGGAACACATCCAGGTGGTTTTGCAAGTCTCCAGAGACTCCACAACCTCTCTGTGCAGCCTGTTACAGTGCTCTGTCACCCTCACTGTAAAAAACTTTCTCCCCATGTTGAGGTGGAACCTTCCACATTCCATTTCGTAGCCACTACTCCTTGTCTTATTGCTGCTGACCAGCAAAAAGAGATTGGTCCCATCTAATTGACACCCACCCCTCAGATATTTGTACATATGGTAAGATCATCTCTTAGTCTTCTCTTCTCCACACTAAACAGCCCTAAGTTTCTCAGTTCTATAACACTGAACAGGGTCCAGCCCTGTAAAACATTCATCAATAGTTCAAAATCCATGGTACAAAATACGAGACACAGAGCAAATAGATACAATAAAATAAATGTCTCTACATAACCCTTCTGAGTCAGACTCCATCTCTTCATTTTTTGAAAGCTAAAACTTATACTACATTCATCAGAATGTTATTAAAGTAGAAATCATCACAACAAATGAAAGACAAGCTGCATAAAGAACATGGAATCTTACATCCTTTGTAAAAGACTGTTACACTGGAGGTTTTTTTCTGCTCACTGACACAAGAAAGTTATCTTACCTTCCATAAAGTACTAAGACTTGACATAAATTCTGTGTTGTTTTTTTTTTCTCAGAAGATTTATGCTTTTATTCTTATTTGTTGATAAAAATTCTTTGAGAGGAATTGTTGGAGACATCACTTAGGATTTTTCTGAACATAGAGAGCTGAATTTTTACAAATTAAAGTACTGATCCCTTGGTCTACCCCTACTCAAATGTCTAGGACTACAATAAATGGCTAATCTTACACCCCAAGTTATTACTCCATATATTTGGCTTCAGATGCCACTTGGGACCTTCTATATATATGTTTTAAAAAAGAAAGTGTCACACAAAGGAAGAATCATAGAATCAACCAGGTTGGAAGAGACCTCCAAGATCATCCAGGCCAACCTAGCACCCAGCCCTAGACACTCAACTAGACCATGGCACTAAGTGCCTCAGCCAGGCTTTGCTTGAACACCTCCAGGGATGGTGACTCCACCACCTCCCTGGGCAGCCCATTCCAATGCCAATCATTCTCTCTGCCAACAACTTCCTCCTAACATCCAGCCTAGACTTCCCTTGGCACAACTTGAGACTGTGTCCCCTTGTTCTATTGCTGGTTGCCTGGGAGAAGAGACCAACCCCACCTGGCTACAACCTCCCTTCAGGTAGTTGTAGACAGCAATGAGGTCACCTCTTCTGCAGGCTGCACACCCCCAGTTCCCTCAGCCTCTCCTCATAGGGTTTGTGTTCCAGACCTTTCACCAGCCTTGTCACCCTTCTCTGGACACCTTCCAGCACCTCAACATCTCTCTTGAATTGAGGAAATTACCTGAGTAAGTGAAACCACTGGTTAGGTTTCTGTCACAGTTTACTCAGATGGCAAGAAAGCAGCATGTGGCCACTCCCTCTCTCCTGCCACCACTGAGGAGGAGAAATTACAATGAGTCAAGACAAGGACAGGGAAGGATCACTCATCAATTATGGTCATGGGCAAAACACATGCCTTGGGAAAAAAAAAATCCAAAACTTCTTAATCCAATAAATGCCAAATTTCAGAATGTCCTACTCCTTCTCCTCAGCTTCCTGTGGGGAACCCAAAGCAGCTCTGTCTTTAATTTCCTTCCCTTTGCACAACATCAGCAAACATATTCCCAGTGGAAGATCCATACGCCTACCATTTCTGCTGTTGGCTTGCCTTTGACTTCCCCTGCTAAAGCTTCTTCCTCCAGCACTAACATTCCATTTGTAGTCCTTCTCACTCTTCCTCCTTCATGCAACATCTTGCTAAAGACCAGAATGTGTCAAATAAAGCAAGCAACATCTTCCTCTATCTCAGCCGTCTACCCTCCTCTAATCACTCTGGACAGTATCACTGTCTCGCTGTCATGCAAAACACAACACAGATGACATTTTCAATTCAGACAGTTCCTCAAAGCCCAATAATGTGTCAGTTCAGTGGAGTTTTTTCTACATAACCTCTCTCTATGATATGGATTGTGCTATCCATTTACACAGCTCATGTTCCTGGCTGAAGCTTTCATAATATCCATCATGACAAGCATCCTCTTCTCTGTACTTGATACCCACACTCTTGCCTCTTGCAGAGGTTGTTTTCCTTTGTAATTCATTGTAATCACGTTGCTCTTCTTTGCCTTTATGCGTCTGGTATAATTTGTTCTCACTTTTAAGGCTCTTTACTGCTCAAGTCACACCTCATGTGTTTTCTCACTTTTGATGGTGATGTCAGCTCAGCCAATAATGCCAGCTCCTACTGTCTTACTAGTTAAACATTCACAAGTAAAGTCCACTAAAATATGCTTTGTTGAAACACCTCCAATTTATGGTTTGGTTTTTTTTTGTCAATGTGCTGAAAACTATTACTTATCATGCTGGTCAATACTGTTTCATCATTCCCTTGTACTCCTTCAATCTGCTCAGTGCCATCTGTTACCTCTTACCTCATATTCCTTTGGTTGCTTTTCTAAATAGCTTGACATACATTTCTGGTTTGTGTCCACATAAAGCAAGAGCCCTCAGTCACAAGGCAGGTTCCTACATACAAAGGCCAGTAGATTGCTGTCTACAACTACCTGAAGGGACATTGTAGCCAGGTGGGGGGTGGCCTCCTCTCCCAGGCAACCAGCAATAGAACAAGGGGACACAGTCTCAAGTTGTGCCAGGGGAAGACTAGGATGGATGTTAGGAGGAAGCTGTTGCCAGAGAGAGTGATTGGCATTGGAATGGGCTGCCCAAGGAGGTGGTGGAGTCACTGTCCCTGGAGGTGCTCAAGAAAAGCCTGGCTGAGGCACTCAGTGCCATGGTCTAGCTGACTGGATAGGGCTGGGTGCTAGGGTGGATTGGATGATCTTGGAGGTCTCTTCCAACCTGGTTGATTCTATGATTCTATGATTGTATTGATACTTTATGAGATTTCATACATAGGAATAAGGAAATGAGGATTAATCTATTTGAGACAACCAGATGATAACAGTGTCCAAAAGTAAGCCTGTTTTTATTTATGCTTTCCTTCACAGTCAACCAGATAAATTTCTTGGTGACATGAAATTATCCCAGAAACTCAGAGCAGAGCAAGGAAGGTACATAATAGCAGTACTGTGCATGCAAAGTATTTTATCAAACACATATACTGTACACATACACCCACATATATATATCTGCATTTCTGTGGTTATATAGACAGATCTAATTTCACAAAAACCAAACCTAGTTTATTTAAATTATACTCTTGCTTTATATTTCAGCATGCATCTTGTAAAGATGGCAACACATTTTCAAAGCTCAGAAAGCATAAAATCGTCTCTACATTTAGTATCATTTCAGATAAGTTCAGTTCCAGCTGAAGGATAGACCAGAAGTGATTCATAACTTATGAACCAGCAAAAATTGTAGGGGAGTGAAAGAAATTTCTACCAGGATTTCATAGACAACTAATTTTAAATCATCTTAACCAAATTACATCTCATTAACTGCCACCTTGACAGGTCTTTCTTAAGGGAAATAGTTTAATTATTGGTCAAGGACTTGGTAAGACTACTGGACCCTATTTTTATCTGCTTACAAATGACAAGCAGACAGCATGATCTTTAACTTCACCCTACTATCTCAGTTTTAAAGCTTCTGTCTTATACCACATCTTCTTCCCTCACTGTCAGGCTGCACTAAATGTGTCACAGTCTGAGCCCAGGTCACTAAGCAAGAACATCATATGCTACCAACATAAATTGAATTCAGTGGCACAAGGGCATTCATGCACAGCAAAAGACAGTATACACTTAATTGGCTGTGTAAGACAGTTGAGTTTAACTGTTTGCTTCATGAAGTAAGTTCTCCCTCTACAAGGAAGCATTCCCATCTGCCCTTGTTAGTTCCTTCTAAGCCGCTACTCCCTATATAAGAGAAGGGAGAATGAGGCAGAAAAAGCAAGCATCTAAGGAAAATGCAGACAGACTGAGATAATAATGGAACCTAAAAGAATGGAAATAGGAACAAACTGCTGGCAGATTTGTGTTCTCCCTGAAGAATACTCAAAGTAGAGGAAAAGTGTTTGAAGAATACTCAAAGTAGAAGATAAGTATTTGAAATACTAAGCTAAATCCTGCACTAAAAGCCTTTAATGTTGTAGAGGTTGCAGGTCACTTTCTGCCATGGTGTGCACCGGGTGCCCACACATAACACATGTATGCCCAAATGAACTACTACGAAATATTCAAAACAGTGCTCCAAAAAAATACATAACCATCACATAGAAGTGCCTCTGGTCAGACACAGGCATCCTCAGCACTTCCAGACCTACTCAAGCACGCAGGTAGGTGTTTCACTTCTCTATATTTTATTGGAGTCCCAAGAGAACACCAGAAGGCAAATGGCTTTAAAGGCATAAAGTGTTTCTTTTAGTTAAATCATTGCCACTGTGTTAAGCACTGGGTTTTTTGGGGTTTTTTTTGGCACAAAGTACACTGGCCACATTTATAAACAGAAAACAGAGACAAGCTACATATATTCTCAAATCTGGTTGATGGTATCAAAGTAGCAAGGCACGGCACAGGAAGAAGAATACAGAGGTTCAATTTCTTTTGGATTAAATCACTTTGGTAATCTCCAAAACTCATTTAGCAAAGTGCTCTGATCCACCAAGTATATGTCAAGATAGGAAGTAGTTAAATATATGGGAAAGCAAGACATGTAAGATTATTGTCTGGGAAAAAGATGACCTTTATGCAACAGTTACCAACAGAAGATAGCATTACTGAACAGAAATTATTTCTTACCATACAACAGCAACACAATTAATAACACACATTACCAGCAGTTAAAAAAGAGAAGCAAGTAGTTGAGTTTGTGCCTCATTAAAACATGCTGCTTTCTTTAAAGCAGAATCAAAACTGGAGACACACTGTATTTCACAGGAACCATTTCTGCTACTGAAAATTGCAGGGAATCATAGAATCAGCCAGGTTGGAAGAGACCTCCAAGATCATCCAGTCCAACCTAGCACCCAGCCCTAGCCACTCAACTAGACCATGGCACTAAGTGCCTCAGCCAGGCTTTTCTTCAACACCTCCAAGAATGGTGACTTCACCACCTCCCTGGGCAGCCCATTCCAATGCCAATCACTTTCTCTGGGAAGAACTTCCTCCTAACATCCAGCCTAGACCTCCCCTGGCACATCTTGAGACTGTGTCCCCTTGTTCTATTGCTGGTTGCCTGGGAAAAGAGACTGACCCCCACCTGGCAACTGACAGCAATTAGGTCCCCTCTGAGCCTCCTCTTCTCTGGTCTAAACACCCCCAGCTCCCTCAGCCTCTTCTCACAGGGTTTGTGTGTTCCAGGCCCCTCACCAGCTTCATCGCCCTTCTCTGGACACCTTCCAGTACCCCAATATGCCTCTTGATATAAACCATGCCAAGAAGTTGTTTTGTTCAGGGTTTGGTTGTTTTGTTTTAATTGGAATTAAAAAAGAGGAAAAGACAGACACCAAGTCTGAGCAAAATCTACATTCAAGTATTAATAGCTCAACACAAATCCACAGCAGCATGCAACTAGGCAAATGAAAGGTAATGACAAATACTACATCTGACACTCTGTCCTCGACTAACCCCATTATGCCTAAGGACTATAGCATGCTTAACACATAACAGCATACATTTTCTTGGACACTAATGTAATCACCACCACCAAAATGAGCTGAATAGTTGATTAAAAGACTAAAATGTTCAACTTTTAACTCTCGCTTTGCTTTTCTGAGTTTAGCCCAAACTACTTTTTCTGCCTGCATTTTTGGAGAACTGAATAAAAGATTTTCTTCTTTTTTTTTTTTTTTTTTTTTAAAAAAAAGGAGAAAAAGAACACTGGACATGTTTTGGGGTCATTTTTAATGTAGGGTCAGAGACTGAACATACACACAGCAGAGAGATGCACAGAAAAGTAAGCAACGTGCAAAGACAGATGCATTTTGGAGATTTCCAGAAGAAATGCAGGTCTGCTCAGTAGACACTTGGGACCCAACAACTTGGTTTTGGAACCCCTTATGACTCCTCATTCTCTACTTCAAGCACAGGACTGTTAGAGGACAGAGTATCATTCACTATAAAAAGAGACAGAAAGCCTACCAATGAGGACTAAGGAAAACAGCAGGAAGCAGGAATAACTGTGGCAGAGGCTGGAGCTGCCCGTGCCTGTCCTCTTGTCTGCACTCCTGCCATCTGAGCTACAGAGGTTTCTCTACTCAAAGTCTTTGAAAATAGCCATGAAAATCGCCTTCTAAAGTGCAACTTCAACTGAAGTTCATTCAGACCAGAAGATTGTGCATTTTTTAAATGGCCCAAAATCTCTAACAGGACCTTATTCTATACAACTGAGCAGTTTACAACCTGACATACATCAGTGAGAGTGTCTGAACCCAGCAATACACCTACATGTTTGATGAACTGAGCTCCAAGTCATATCAAGCTCATGAATAAAAGAAGCAGCATGACCTTATTAATCCTTTGAACTTCTCACAGAAGCAGGTTGGAAGCTTTGGTGTTCCCTGAAAACCACCAAGAAAAACATTGCAAACCACTGTTTATAGAGATATATTTCCTCCTGATACTTCAATACTGTGCTAGTTTGAAGCAGGCTAGAATGTGTTGGTGAGAAAAAGTAGATAATTAGCTGTAAAAAGGAAAATAATTGTGATGTCAACTTCCCTCACAGTCTTGCTGAGATGTATGGGAACAAGAAGGGAAAACATTAGATAACACTTTCGCCATTTTGTCTTCACTTTCTGGCTGGCTTCAGACTGAGCTACATCTCCCTAACCTCACTGCCACTAACCTTGCTTCTTAACCTCTTGGCTGAACCTCTTTTCTTCCTTAAGACTGGGGTAAGGTTGAGAGGGGCAGGGGGAAGGTGCAGGGGTGGTTGAGAGCCACTCCTGGGGGCACAGGTTTCTGGGAGGGCTGTTGTGCTTCTGTATTATTTTTACCTTGTATATTTTTGTCTATTTCTGTCTATAAGTGTATCTACTGTAAATATCTGCTTGTATATTGTGCTAGCTGTAAATAAATAGCTTCATTTATATTCCCAGAGTCTGGCTGAGTTAGCTGGGGTACCTTCTAAAGTGGGGGGGGGGGGGCGGGTAACAGCCAAACCACCACAAATGCAGAGACCCTAGCCAAAGCATGAGGGAAATTTTGCAGGGCACTATGCAGACAAGGCTTGAGAATCTCCATTTCATGAGGCCAGAAATGAGAATTTGGGGGAGTTCCTGGGCAAGGTCTTCTGAGTTTATTCTCCCCTTATCATTCCTCTTCACACTTTACCCATGGTAGAAGAAACATTTCTAAGTAACTGGATCCACACATCTGGCTTTCACCAGCTTCCCAGTGAACTCACAGCTATGAGCCACATTGGTCACAGCAGGTAATTCCCCAGATTCTTTCCTAGTGCTTCATAGATTGTTTTTTCCTTCCCTTTGCACAGCAGAGGGGCATTTCCAAAATCACACTAACTAACACTGTGTTTAGCTCCCTTGGCAGCCATAATATATTACATTTGCAAAGAGTAATGTAGCAATGGCAGCTTCTCTAGGCAATGGAGCACAAGAAGAGGGCAAGACAAACTTTCCCTGGCACTTCTTCCAGGAAAGTGTTGCTTCCAGGTTGAGGAAACCTAAGCTGAGTATTGAGAAATAGCACAGACTGCATTTCACTGCCCTCTTGGCAGCTGTATATTGAAGCCAAAATTAATTTGGAAGGCTGGGAGATAAATGATGGAGATGAGAGACACACTGCAGGATAACCACTTCTAGATATCTGTGCAGATCTTACCTCTGAAACGTGGCAGGAAGGAGAAAATTCATCAGAGAGAAATGTATTCCTCTAAAATCTTCCCACTTGCCTTGCTGGCAGTCGTGTCTGGTCAGTAGCCTGGTGCTAGACCTGTGCTCCCAAAGAGACCTTCAGCAGCCACTGCTGCCAGACTCAAAACTGGCAAAAACGTTAAGTCCCTACAGGATTGGTGGGGAGAGGGCAGGAAGACATTTCTGATCCTCACAAGGTCACTCACACGCAACGAGATGGTTCTTGTGACCAACTGCTGTAGCCTGAGGGGTGCCAGGGGTCTCTAAGGAGAATACAGAGACCAAGGTCAGAGAATCATAGAAGAGAATTGTAGACTCATAGAATCAAGCAGGTTGGAAGAGACCTCCAAGCTCATCCAGTCCAACCTAGCACCCAGCCCTAGCCACTCAACCAGACCATGTCCCAGAGAACAGATCTGGGCATCCCAGGATGTGGAGATATTGTGAATCCAATGCATTTTCCAGTATCACAGCTTATTGAGCCAGTGTCAGAGTGCAGCTGCTCTCTTTGCCTCCCTGCCTCTCCTCCCTCCGCTCCCTCTCTCGGGCAGAGCACACAGGTCCCTTCTTACCTCCTGCTGGGTGCGGGAGAGGCCTGCAGCTGCCAGGGGACTGAGTGCGTCACGCGGCCTGCTGAGGCCTTGGAGGCCTAAGGTTGGAGGGCAGCAGATCACAGAATCAGCCAGCTTGGAAGAGACCTCCAGGATCATCCACTCCAACCTAGCACCCAGCCCTAGCCACTCAACCAGACCATGGCACTAAGTGCCTCAGCCAGGCTTTGCTTGAACACCTCCAGGGATGGTGACTCCACCACCTCCCTGGGCAGCCCATTCCAATGCCAATCACTCTCTCTGCCAACAACTTCCTCCTAACATCCAGCCTAGACCTGCCCTGGCACAACTTGAGACTGTGTCCCCTTGTTCTGTTGCTGGTTGCCTGGCAGAAGAGACCAACCCCCACCTGGCTACAGCCTCCCTTCAGGTAGTTGTAGGCCTTACAACAACTGTAAGCAATAACTGCAGACAGCTATTGCTTACTCTCAGGCCTGCTGAGGGTGGAACAGGTGGAAGATTCTAGATGGATTTAGTCCAATACACTTGGCTTAGCTTCTGCCTGTATTCATTCTACCTGATGGCCTTCTGCAACACTGGTCAGGCCAAACCTTGAGTGCTGTGTCCAGTTCTGGGCTCCTCAATTCAAGAGAGATGTTGAGGTGCTGGAACGTGTCCAGAGAAGGGCAACAAAGCTGGTGAGGGGCCTGGAGCACAAACCCTATGAGGAGAGGCTGAGGGAGCTGGGGGTGTGCAGCCTGGAGAAGAGGAGGCTCAGGGGGGACCTCATTGCTACCTACAACTACCTGAAGGGAGGCTGTAGCCAGGTGGGGGTTGGGCTCTTCTGCCAGGCAACCAGCAATAGAACAAGGGGACACAGTCTCAAGTTGTGCCAGGGTAGGTCTAGGCTGGATGTTAGGAGGAAGTTGTTGGCAGAGAGAGTGATTGGCATTGGAATGGGCTGCCCAGGGAGGTGGTGGAGTTACCATCCCTGGAGGTGTTCAGGAAAAGCCTGGATGAGGCACTTAGTGCCATGGTCTGGTTGAGTGGCTAGGGCTGGGTGCTAGGTTGGCCTGGATGATCTTGGAGGTCTCTTCCAACCTGGTTGATGATTCTGTGATTCCATGATATATGCACTATAAATAGAATCTCTCTTTAAACTTCCAATCAGTGTGCAGTGTCTTCATTCTTACTCTCTAAAAGGAGTAAGAGTCACTCCTGTTGCCCAGTCCTAAGTTGCTCGTGGCCTCAAACCACAACACCAACACCCTGAATCTCTGTTCATAAACAGCAGTTGTTTTGCAGCAGGATGCTCACCACACCAGGTTTTCTCATATTTACACAGGCTGGACACTTCTATGTGTTAGGACTTTCCCCCTCCATAAAACATCACAGCTGTTACCCTTTTATCAGGACAGCCATACATAACCCCCTTCATTTTCAGAACATTTAATGTATCCTTCCAAATCTTAGTGGAACAATTTTCTAGCCTTTTGGATATGAGAAGAAAACAAAGATGAACAATATTCTGGAGTCTTCTTGATATTTACATCCACCTTGGGTAGCCACAACACTGATAGAAAAGCATGCCTGCCAAGATGAGAAGCAGCCTTTTAAAATCAGCAGCTGCTGACCCATAACTAATTTGCAATAGCAGTGTTTTTCAACCTCATTAATGAAGCAGGATATAGAAATGAGAGATACTGGGAGGGGGGAGTTAAATACAGCAAAAGCAGCTTCCTAAGCAAATTAGGAAGCTTCTCCCAGGCAACCAGCAACAGAACAAGGGGACACAGTCTCAAGTTGTGCTGGGGAAAGTCTAGGCTGGATGTTAGGAGGAAGTAGTTGGCAGAGAGAGTGATTGGCATTGGAATGGGATGCCCAGGGAGGTGGTGGAGGCACCATCCCTGGAGGTGTTCAAGAAAAGCCTGGATGAGGCACTTAGTGCCATGGTCTGGTTGAGTGGCTAGGGCTGGGTGCTAGGTTGGACTGGATGATCTTGGAGGTCTCTCCCAACCTGGTTGATTCTATGATTATCAGGGTCTTCTTATGGATGCCTTGCCTGGAAAGCTTATAACAGACTTGAAACAATAGAAATGAAAATTTGCATTATGAAGCCTGGAAGATTTTCATTACTTTCTATGTACATCCTTTTAGCAGTACCTTACTAAAAGGGCATTTTATTATAAGCTGAGGGGTATTTTTGTGGAACTCTGGCACTTTAGTCAAAAATAACTGAACGAAGAAACAGCATGAGTAATAGAGCCACTTACCACACAAATAAGTATGTGCAGATTTCTCCTGTAGTAACCAATCACATCATGGAAAAGTTCAAAGCTTATTCCAGGTATATACAGAGTCACATTTTAAAATGTTGGTCATGATTGTGCTGCTTGATCACAAGTACCTGTAAGTGTAGGCTTTTTGATTGCTGCCTTTTCCTTAGGGTGGTGAACAGGACTGTCAGAAGCCATCAGTATTAATTGCAGAAGCTTAAGTATATGAATTTATGATCATTATACTAGCTGTGGGCATCAAATGTTAGAAGTATTGCACATCTGCTGAAGACCTTGAGCAGTCATTGCCTTGCTAGAAAAAATGCTTCATGAAGATTGCAGGACACAGCTACATCAGTGCTGGACTTCACTCAAGTACTCGCCTCTAGTCCTCTACTTCTCTCCATGACTCCACAAGCTGCTTCTGTACACTGAAGACACTGTATAGCAGTATTATTCCTGCTATTTTCTGTCTCTGCAAGGACATCTCCTCTGTCCTTTTGTCTCGTTATGGAACAGTTTCCTTCCTTTTTGCAGTTGGTCTCACTGGGATGGGGTTAACTTGCCCCACAGAAGACCTCACAGTACTGTGCTTTTGAGTTGTGGATAGGGCAGTGTTGGCAACACACCAGCATCTTGGCTACTGCTAAGCAACACCCACACAGGCTCTTCAACATCCCACCCAAGAGTTAGCAGGCTGGGAACAGGCAAGAAGTTGGAAGGGGGATGCTGCCAGGACAGCTGACTCCAGCTGACCAAGAGGATATCTCACACTCTATGATGTGATCAGCAACCTAAGTTAAGAGAAAGGAGGAGTTGGAGCATTTGGTGTTAAGGCATTTGTCTTCTGAAGCAGCTGCTTCAGAGCAAGGGGAGTGTGTGGGCAAAGGGGGGAACAAGAGAAGGAGGAAGGTATAAAATGCTTCAGAACAAGGAGACACAGTCTCAAGTTGTGCTGGGGGAAGTCTAGGCTGGATGTTAGGAGGAAGTTGTTGTGAGAGAGAGTGATTGGCATTGGAATGGGCTGCCCAGGGAGGTGGTGGAGTCACCATCCCTGGAGGTGTTCAAGAAAAGACTGGATGAGGCACTTAGTGCCATGGTCTAGATGACTGGCTAGGGCTGGGTGCTAGGTTGGACTGGCTGATCTTGGAGGTCTCTTCCAACCTGATTGATTCTATGATTCTACACATACCACAACTCTGCTTCCTTCCAAGTGGCTGGACATTGCCTGTTGATGGGAAGTAGCAAATAGACACTCGGTTTGCTTCTGCTTGTAGCCTTCACTTTTCTTCATTACTTCCTTTACCTCAACCCAGTGTTTTTTCACCTTATTCTCCCCCCCAGTCCTGCTAAGAAGGGCAAGTGAGCAAGTGGTTGAGTGTGCATCTGGGTGCCACAACTTTCCTCTCTCTTTACAGAGGAGTTCACAGGCCAGGAAGGCTCCTCCAGTAATGCCACCAAGAGGCCACTAAACATTTAATCGTTGGAGCTTCTCCACTTGTCCCAGCTATAGGTCACACAATTTACAGTTGATAATGTTCTCTCCCATGTGTGCTGTAGACACTAAGTATGAAGTCTGAGTAAAAGGGCAAACAGCTGCTGCACTGCTGCCAGTCTTTGTGGCAGCACTGATTAAGCACTGTTGTGCTAAACAGTGCTGAAAGACTTATCACTTTATTCTGCATGTTGCATACACGTGGAGATCATCCTAAGACTACTTTACCTTTCTTCACAGTCCATTTTAATCCTAGGTCATTAGTGATAAACCGGTAAGCTGATGTCTTGCTTTTATAGAAGTCCTCAGGCAGTTACTTGTTACCAAGAAACAAGGAACTTGATCAAAGAATCTACCAAACAGACCAGATATGTATCTAGTTGATGTATTTCCTCAGAGATGATCAAACATCTGAATGCAGGTTGCTTGGAGAAGGCACCTTGCAGCATTCACACTGGATTTATGCCAGCAGCGTAATTACTGCTTGTTAGTAATAAGCCTTATTCTCTCAAGGTATGTTTAAAAAATCCTAATTCTGGAAAGCATTCCCCACAAAATATTAAGTCAGGTCATCAAATTTGCTCTGCTTTCTCCCAATGGTGATTCAAAATTACGGTTTCTAATGTAATTTTTAGCATAATCATATTCCTGTCAAAGAGGAAAACAGGCAACCGTGGTACCACTAAGTCTGACCTTGTGAAAAAAGAGGGACAGGTTTCTCAGCAGGGAGAGGGCTGGGATGCAAAATGAGATTAAAAGAGAAAGCTGCAATGGTTCTTTCATGGAAAGGATCTGAAATTTGCAAGGAAACAGTTGTCACTTTGCTAAAATTGCTTGGCACAAATGAGTCACTCAGAGAGCATATAGGGTGGGCAAAGTAAAAAAACCCAAAACCCACCAGAAAAACAAACAATCAACAAGATCCTGCTGTTTCATTCCATGCAAAAAGTCAGCTCCCACTGGGTATTTAAACAACATTTCCTAGTGCTCTCCATACAACCTTACTGCATTATCATGTATAATGGCTTTACTTGTACATGTGCCCTTCATCATGCTGCTGTGTTGCATTCCTGCAGGGTACCAGGACATCTGTCTTCCCCAAACTGGAGCTAGAGGATCTCCTGGCTTTTCCATAACACAAAGATCTTGTCCTCTGTTTGGTAGTGCTTAGAGACCACTGCATCTTTAGTGTTTTCACATAGTGTTAACAACAAACTGGTCTTTATAGTGCCAACTTAGAAGTTCTTGCCAACTCCCCAGACAAGGTAAGCTCGAGTTTTAGCAGGGAGTAAAAGGCCTCTGTTCAGTGTGGCTAATATGATGCTAACATAAGCATGCAATTCCTGTTGCACCATTTTCACTTCTCTACTGAAAAGCAAGAAATATATGTTCCTACCTCATTGTTATCAACAACTACTTGAAGGGACATTGTAGCCAGGTGGGGGTTGGTCTCTTCTCCCAGGCAACCAGCAAGAGAACAAGGGGACACAGTCTCAAGTTGTGGCAGGGGAAGTCTAGGCTGGATGTTAGGAGGAAGTTGTTGGCAGAGAGAGTGATTGGCATTGGAATGGGCTGCCCAGGGAGGTGGTGGAGTCACCATCCCTGGAGGTGTTCAAGCAAAGACTGGCTGAGGCACTTAGTGCCATGGTCTGGTTGACTGGCTAGGGCTGGGTGCTAGGTTGGACTGGATGATCTTGGAGGTCTCTTCCAACCTGGTTGATTCTATGATTCTTTGCAAGAAATATATGTTCCCCTGCACAACCACTGAATTTCTGAGTGGGGACACTGCAGAAAAGACCATTCTCTAATTGTGAGAAGTTAGCCAAAACTCACAAGAATGTCCCAAATTCCATTACAGTATGTAGAAATTGTTGTTTCTGCAGACATTATTTAGGATGCTTTGTATATCCTGGGCAATGCAGAGCAGTGAGCTTTACTTTGCCAGTTTCTTCCCTCTACATCACGGTCTTTTTTCCCCTCTACATCACCTATGGTTATTTTTATTCCCAGATATCTGTGTCTTCACTTTGATTTTCAGTGTTCATACTATGCCCATTGTGCTGGTTTGGGTGTTCTCCACTCCCCCACCACTCTGGAAATCACCCAGACTAGACTCAGCCAGCTCTGGAAATTGAATGAAGCTTATTAATTACAGCTTAGCACAATAGACAAGCAGATATTTACAGTAGATAGAGTTATAGACAGAAATAGACAACGGAAAAGTTAACACAGAAACACAACAGCCCTCCCAGAAACCTGAGTCCCCAGGAGGGGCTCCCAACCTCCCCTTCACCTTCCCCCTACCCCTCTCAATCTTACCCCAGTCCCAAGGAAGAATGGAGGTTCAGCCAGGGGGGTAGGAAGCAAAGTGGTTTAGTCAGAGAAAAAGCAGAGAGGCTAGAGAGAGATGCAGCTCGGAGCTCTCCAGCAGGAGAAGTACCTGATCTATGTTCTTATACATCTTGTTCTTATACATCTCAGCAAGCCTATGAGGGAAGTAGACATCACCCTTGTTTTCCTTCCACAGCCTGTAACCTAATTATTCTCACCAAAACATTCCAGCTAGCTTCAAACAATCAGATTTGTGTTTGTCTTTGCTTCCAAAACCACACAGAAAACCCACTAAAAGGAACTTGAAACTATTTGTAAATAGGAAGCAACATCACCACTAATTTTCTCTTGAAACTAACAAAGATTCCCTAGGGACAACAGCAGGTGGTGGTGGGGAAGTCACCTTTTCAGAAGAATATTTTCAGCAACTAGTAAGAAACTTTAATGGGCAACACTGTAATTTAATAGTTACACCAGATAGCTATTAACATATAGTATTGCATATTAAAACCTCTCACTAGTCAGTGCATTTTACTAAGCAAAAAAAAAAAAAAAAAGCTGATCATTACAGATGAACCATCAAATTTAAGTAGCAAGAAGCTGTTGTTCTGCTGTTTCCACTGGCCAAGGATAGAAGGAGCATCAAGCTGTAAAACAGACCGCAGGAAGCATCTTTCAAACTGTCAGTTTCATGCCACTGGGAGACCTTGCTTGCCTCCAACTTTTTTTCCCCCCATTAGTTTGGTCAAAAGAAAATACACCTCTACCTCAGTAAGCCTCACTCTGGAAATAATGAATTTCAGAGATAAGCCAGGGTCTGTGAACTTACTGCTTAAAAACTCCTATTCATTCCTCTAACTTGGAAGAGAGACTCGTCAAGGTTAGAAGAATTGCCTCCATCCTTAAAATATCTGTACATATGTTTATAGATCTCAACTGTGTAGTGCTTTCAGGATAATCAAAACTGATGTACACCACATCTTTTTCCACACTTATTTAACATCCTGGTTTCCCAAGGAAAGTGCTATGTGAAATGACAAAGCCCAAACTGCAACAAGAACAAATTCACCACTATGAAGTGATACAAATGATTAAAATAACACAGTTCAATTAAGGGCATAGGAAATAGTGAGCACACAAATAAGCAAAGAATCACCTTGGAAACAAAGTTATTTCAATTACAGTTTGTTTTGATCCCTTTATGACACACTTTGGAAAGGAAAAAAAAATAACTTGCACAGTGACAGCTAAAGAAAGTTGTATCCAGAGATTTTCACTAACCCTAAGTGAACAAAACCACCTTTGTAACAGAGCAGTTTCTGATAAAACAAAAACTTCACTAAAATAACACTGTAACTGCAGTTTATTAGAGACTCTTTTGAAATATCAAGTGAGGATCAAATAGTTCTTTACTCAAACTGGTCAGGCCACACCTTGAGTGCTGTGTCCAGTTCTGGGCCACTCAATTCAAGAGAGATGTTGAGGTGCTGGAAGGTGTCCAGAGAAGGGCGACAAAGCTGGTGAGGGGCCTGGAGCACAAAGCCTATGAGGAGAGGCTGAGGGAGCTGGGGGTGTGCAGCCTGCAGAAGAGCAGGCTCAGGGGGGACCTCATTGCTGTCTACAGCTACCTGAAGGGAGGTTGTAGCCAGGTGGGGTTGGCCTCTTCTCCCAGGCAACCAGCAATAGAACAAGGGGACACAGTCTCAAGTTGTGCTGGGGGAAGTCTAGGCTGGATGTTAGGAGGAAGTTGTTGTCAGAGAGAGTGATTGGCATTGGAATGGGCTGCCCAGGGAGGTGGTGGAGTCACCATCCCTGGAGGTGTTCAAGCAAAGCCTGGATGAGGCACTTAGTGCCATGGTCTAGTTGAGTGGCTAAGGCTGGGTGCTAGGTTGGACTGGATGATCTTGGAGGTCTCTTCCAAGCTGGTTGATTCTATGATTCCAAAATAATAAACACCTAGATAAGTGTACCCTGTACAGAAACTTGAAAGCCCACTGCAAGGTCCATTTCCTTTTTGTCTTGTACTCAGAACTGAGTTCAGGCTGGGCTGAATCCAAGGTGGCAAGAGCTGGCAATGGGCATGTTTTAACTAAATTTGTGGTACTGTAAATGAGATCTTCTGCCTCTTGGTGCATGTTCGAGTTCATGTATCTATGCTTGGACACTTAGTTGCACGTAGAGGCTATAAATGGCTTTTCTTCATTAGTACCTGGCAGAATTTCATCTGCTGCATATAGTCACAGACCTGACCATGGTGATGAACCACAGTTGCTTCCAAGAACGTTTCCTCCTTACAGCTGGCAATGTGAGCCACAGCTTGTAAAATATGCAACCATATGTCTCCAAATTTGAGATAGTGGATATGGAATGAGTGAAACTATTTGTTCTATGGTTTGTTTTGTGGGGTTTTTTTTTTAATCACCTTTGTGTTGCATACTTTAAAATTCTTTCATAACCAGTAGAGAATTAGGGTCTGGCTATCCTAAGGAAAATGCCTTCACACAGCAGGAGCTGGGATTGGTTAGCCTGGAGAAGAGGAGGCTCAGGGGAGACCTCATTGCTGTCTACAACTACCTGAGGGGAGGTTGTGGCCAGGAGGAGGTTGCTCTCTTCTCTCAGGTGGCCAGCACCACAACAAGAGGACACAGCCTCAGGCTGTGCCAGGGGAAATTTAGGCTGGAGGTGAGGAGAAAGTTCTTCACTGAGAGAGTCATTGGACACTGGAATGGGCTGCCCGGGGAGGTGGTGGAGTCACCGTCCCTGGGGCACTTCAAGGCAAGGTTGGACGTGGCACTTGGTGCCATGGTCTAGCCTTGAGCTCTGTGGTAAAGGGTTGGACTTGATGATCTATGAGGTCTCTTCCAACCTTGATGATACTGTGTGTGATACTAAACCCAGTGTGGATCACACTGCCAAAAAAAAAAGGCTAACAAAAGACCTAAAAGCAAGCTGCTGAGCTGGGGCACTTCTGCTGAACACAGCCAGAAAATCTGATTGCAGAATTCCCTCTGTTTAAAAGCAAGACAAGATAATTTATTTGCTATAACAGAAGTCACCATCTCATAATTGGGAAGATTGTTTCTTTCCCCAGCTGATCTGCTGGTAAGGAATCATCGCAATCAGTGTATGATGGCTCCTGCATAGGAAGCAGAGAGCATGACCCTCAAGGACATCCTTGTGTACACACTGTCTAGACCCACATGATGAAGACACAGATGCAGACAGACCTCATCTGTTATGAATGCACGTGAGGAAGCTGCATGTCTGAACTCCAGTGATAAATCACACGTAAAGCTACACTGTTCTATGTAAGGCTCCTTGAATCTAAGCCAGCAGAGAAAAGAAAGCTAGAGCTCGCTGTTAACCACAGACATAAATGTGTTCATGCCAGCCAGCCCAAATCAGGAACTGGCAGTCAATAGCCTGCAACAGCTGACACTTCTTTCTCTCTCAAGTGGTTTGCAAAGATATACTCACGGGCAAGCCACTGCAACAAGCCAGACTGCATCAAATGGAAATATATACAATAAGATTCATCTCCACAAGAAACTCCTGAAAGGACAAAAAACCCAAACCAAACCAACAAACAAAAAAAACCAAAACACCCCACAACAATGGAAATGGGCATTTGTGCCTGACTCTGAAGTGCACCCACAAAACAAACATGCTCTGGGTGAACAGCAAGCAAAGCTGGAAAGCAAAGGAGAGGGGTGAGATGAGATAGAAAGCAACTCCCTCTCTCTTTGCCAAGCCCTCTACTTGTTTTAACAAATGAGTCATTAGCATCTCCAAATTATCTGGCCCAAGCTACAGCCAGCTCCCTTTTATCCAAACCCAGGCCTCAGCCAAACATTGGGAAATTACCAGCTGGGTCCAGTGCAAAGGCAGCAGGCCTGCATATCATCAACACCACAGTATCAATGAATCCCAAGCTGCACTTCCCTTCGCTACATCTATCCACCCATTAAATGCATGTGGTCATGGCAAGGAACCTACTTGCCTAAACCTCTCACTGCAAAGCCTAGAGTAAGTTATTAGACACTGGGATTTCTCTGATGGAACAAGGAAGCAGAAAGAAACAGATTCATAACTAAAAAACCAGCTATCTTTGCCAGACTTAAAGAAGCACATTGAAGGAGCGATCTGCATTTGCCATTCTGTAATCAGATATCTGTAGTAGGCTGAAAATGAGCCAGCAGGTGGCCAAGAGAGCCAATGGCATCCTGGCCTGCATCAGGAACAGTGTGGCCAGCAGGACAAGGGAGGTTATTCTGCCCCTGTACTCAGCACTGCTCAGGCCACACCTTGAGTGCTGTGTCCAGTTCTGAGCTCCTCAATCCAAGAGAGATGTTGAGGTGCTGGAAGGTGTCCAGAGAAGGGCAACAAAGCTGGTGAGGGGCCTGGAACACAAACCCTATGAGGAGAGGCTGAGGGAGCTGGGGGTGTGCAGCCTGGAGAAGAGGATGCTCAGGGGGGACCTCATTGCTGTCTACAACTACCTGAAGGGAGGCTGTAGCCAGGTGGGGGTTGGTCTCCTCTCCCAGGCAACCAGCAACAGAACAAGGGGACACAGTCTCAAGTTGTGTCAGGGAAAGCACAGGCTGGACTGTATGAGGAAGTTCTTCACAGAGAGAGTGATTGGCATTGGAATGGGCTGCCCAGGGAGGTGGTGGAGTCACCATCCCTGGAGGTATCACAGTATCACCAAGGTTGGAAGAGACCTCACAGATCATCAAGTCCAACCCTTTACCACAGTGCCCAAGGCTAGACCATGGCACCAAGTGCCACATCCAACCTTGCCTTGAAAAAGCCTGGATGAGGCACTTAGTGCCATATTCTAGTTGAGTGGCTAGGGCTGGGTGCTAGGTTGGACTGGATGATCTTGGAGGTCTCTTCCAACCTGGTTGATTCTATGATTCTATGATCCCATGAACTGGTGTGAACACTTGCATGGTCTTTTCTAAGAGCAATCCACACAACAGGCAAGAACCTTCAGTCTCTATGGTTGTGCCATGCACAGGTGTGAACCTGACTCATAGAACTAAGAAAGCAAACTTCCCAAATACAGACAAGTATCTCACTGCCACTTCTTAATCTGTTTCAGAAAGAGAAAGTAGAGACAGAACAACTACAGCTAGTGCTACATTGCCATACCTGTTAATTAAGTGATGGCAATAGCCAACAAGGCAAAAAGAAATTCCTTGCACCAAATACAAAAAAAAAAGAAGCACAAAAATATATACTTAAGTTTTTTGCTTACTTAGCCTTTAGACATCTTGGGAAGAGCTTATAGACATCACTTGTGGTAACTTCCTACACCTCAGGAAAGAGAAAAACATGGACACATTCATACTGAGTGCAGTACTCCCTGTTACAAGGCAGTCAGCATTACTTAGCTATAAAGTGGTATACCTTTTATGACACTGCAGAGTACTTAGGACCCAGGGCAAAAGAAGCCCTCACATTAAAAACAATCAGATTAGCATAATAAGAGCAGAAAGCAAAGCTGCAGGAACATTTGGGGAGCTTTTAAATTTGTCTTTTTTTTTTTCCTTTAAAGCTTTTCAACTCCTCCAGCCAAAGTAAACACACCACAGATTAGTTCTCAGAAGTGCCCTCAGCCAAAAAGCAAGCTATTGTAATATGGTGAATGATACTGGGAGCTAAGCTAAGCTTTAATAGCCTCCATGGCATATAATAGATTTGGGGGGCTCAGAACACAGACTGAAACAAGCACATGCTGAAGTATTCAGATCCAATAAAGGCACTAAAAATACAGTGAGCTGTTTGGAATACCACTCCTCCTCCTCCTCTTGTGGAAGTAAGCATGTATGATGCCAGTGTACACTCAACACAATTCCTGCTGCAGAAAAGGCCCCACGCAAGACACAGCCCTCCTTGACCCCACTTGACTCTCTCTGCTGCTGAACAGACAAAGAAATGCGATATAGCAGCGTCCTGGGATACTCATCACAGCCAGACTTCTAGTCTACAAGTGATCAAGAATAATTACAAGGCTCTGAAAATTAGTGACTTCTTCACAGATAAATTTACAAGAGGGGGAAACAGGAAAATGAACTCTCAAATTCATTTATTTTTTTCAAGCAGAGCTTAATGTTTTACTTCTTAACAATGACTCTTAATGACACTTTCCAATTCTGCAACTTAACAATGCACCAAAATTGCTGTGCAGTACTAGACCAGTATCCCACTGCCAGAAATCAAACAACGAAGATAACTACATAGGTGAAGCAGTTAAAGAATAATCTGCCAACTTGAACTTAACAGGAAACTCCCTTTCTGATGTTAAAGTTTGAGCCTGGCAGCTTTCTGATCTCAGGGCATCCCTGTCTTTCAGCCCACCCCATGGGCCTGGAGTCCATTCAGGTGAGGTACACCCTGAGGCAGGTTGACAGGCTCATCCCTGTGCTGCCTCTTTAAGAAGACTACATTTCTCCAAGGCCAGTAGGAAAGAAAGAGCCTGATTTCCAGAAAGGTCCTGCTCTGTCACGACTAGGACAGTGGAAATGTCCATCAAATATGAAGCACATGGTAAGAAAAGTGTCCACCCAGCTCCAATTGTGCAAGAATGCCTTCAAAGTCATTATTCCTAAATATCAGTGCAAGTTGTATTCCAGAGGCTTTGTTGTTGTTGAAGCTATGCCTACCTCCTCGCTGCCTACCATTCATCAAAGAGTTCTGGATCAGCAGTGTTTGTTCTCTGACCAATCTGTTTCTCCTTACCATCTTCTGTATCGAACTTCAAACTACTCAGAAACAACCCTGAGTTTATTTAACACCAGCTAGCAAACACAAAGGAGGCCAGACACTGCAGAGGAAAGAGCTAAATGAGATACTGAACTTGTGGACACAAGCTGTTTGGATTCTGTCTCAGGAAGGTCCCCTAAAAACACTGTGCCCTATGGGTGTTATTAACCTATAGTTACAACAAATTCCAGTCCTCCTACCTGATTATTACTTAGGAGGAAGACAAAGATAGGCAAAAGGCACAGAATCACAGAACTTTAGAGGTTGGAAGGGATCTCTAGAGATCAAGTCCAACCTCCCTGCCAAGGCAGGACCACCTAGTGTAGTGTGCACAGGAACACATCCAGGTGGGATTTGAAAATCTCCAGAGGAGGAGACTCCACAACCTCTCTGGGCAGCTTGTTCCAGTGCTCTGTCACCCTCACTGTAATGAAGTTTCTCCTCATGTTGAGGTGCAATCTTCTATGTTTCAATTGGTAACTGTTGCTCCTTACTGCTGCTTCCAAAATCACACAGAAAACCTGCTAAAAGGAGCTTGAGCCTACTTGTAAATAGGAAGCAACATCACCACTAATTTTCTCTTGACCATCAAAAAGAGATTGGCCTCATCCACTTGACACCCACCCCTCAGATATTTGTACACATAGATAAGATCTCCTGCCACTCTTCTCCAGACTAAGCAGCCCCAGGTTTCTCAGTCTCTCTGTAGAGGAGATGCTCAAGTCCCTCAGTCACCATTGTGGCTCTTCGCTGTACTCTTTCCAATGGGTTCTTGTCTCTCCCGAGTTAGGGAGCCCAAAACAGTATTCCAGATGTGGTCCCACTAGGGCAGAATAGAGGAGGAGAAGAAGAACCTCCCTAGAGTTGCTGGACACACTTTTCTTGCTGCACCCCAGGATGCCATTGGCTATCTTGGCCACAAGGGCACATTGGGCATGTGCTCAGATCACCCAGAAACAACATTATTCTCAGCAAACTCCATGCAGTAGAGTAATGCTTACTCTCTATTTTACACAGTGCTTATATTAATTAATTGCTAATCATATACAGGTATTGTCCAGTCCATTTATAATTAGTGACTAATGTTCTTCAATAAAATATTAGTAGTTAAATAATCAAAAGTGTAATTTGCTTAACTTGCAGTGAAGTTGCTAAAAAGCTTCTTTTAACATATTTCAACTCATTGCAATACGAAATATATGTGGAATACTGATCCCTTTGTAGACTTACCCTCTAATTCTTAATTGTCCACCTTGCAAAGGCAACTCTTTTGTTCCTTTATTCTCCTCTGAAGGGCATTTTTGATGACACTCAAAAGGCAGGTTACCTCTTTAGACTGAACAAATCAGTGACGTGCCTTTCCTTACTCTTCCTCAAAATAGAATCATCATCTGAAGATGAGGCAGCAGTGTGCCCAGATGGCCAAGAGAGTCAATGGCATCCTGGCCTGCATCAGGAACAGTGTGGCCAGTAGCACAAGGGAGGTTATTCTGCCCCTGTACTCAGCACTGCTCAGGCCACACCTTGAGTGCTGGGTCCAGTTCTGGGCCCCTCAATTCAAGAGAGATGTTGAGGTGCTGGAAGGTGTCCAGAGAAGGGCAACAAAGCTGGTGAGGGGCCCGGAACACAAAGCCTATGAGGAGAAGGTGAGGGAGTTGGGGGTGTTTAGCCTGGAGAAGAGGAGGCTCAGGGGGGACCTCATTGCTGTCTACAACTACCTGAAGGGAGGTTGTAGCCAGGTGGGGTTGGTCTCTTCTCCCAGGCAACCAGCAACAGAACAAGGGGACACAGTCTCAAGTTGTGCCAGGGGAAGTCTAGGCTGGATGTTAGGAGAAAATTGTTGTCAGAGAGAGTGATTGGCATTGGAATGGGCTGCCCAGGGATGTGGTGGAGTCACCATCCCTGGAGGTGTTCAAGCAAAGCCTGGCTGAGGCACTTAGTGCCATGGTCTAGTTGAGTGGCTAGGGCTGGGTGCTAGGTTGGCCTGGATGATCTTGGAGGTCTCTTCCAACCTGGTTGATTCTATGATTCTGATTCTATGATCTCTTCCACTGGATTTGGGCAGACTTAAGGAAACCAGAACATGAGCATGTAATTTTTCAGCACTTAAAGTCACTCTTCACAGTTGCCTAGCAAGTTTACAGAGAAGCTGTCACTTCACTACCCAGCTCTCAGCTGTCTTGTCTACTCTGTACCTCCCAAGGACTTATCAGAAAGCATGAAAGAGTTACATTTGCTCCTGTGTTTTTGCTTCTGCTTGCCATAGGCCCTGAATAGTCAGCATTGCTTTCAGAGCTTCACCTGTTCCTTTTGGCAACACAGCCAAAGTTCAACCATTATCTATCCCGATTGTAGAGGTCGTCCATATATATCCAATTGCTGCATGACAGTATGCAGCTGGTGAAGAAAGACTGGAGAGAAGGGGCTGTTCACTACTCTCACAGTATCAAATTAAGATTCCACTTGAATGCTGCTCCCAGCTAAGGGACGTGAATTAAGTATGCAATCATCCTAGACTCTGTCTAGTCAATGCAGAAAAATCACAGGATCACAGAATTAAGCAGGTTGGAAAAGACCTCTAGGATCATCAAGTCCAACCTATTCCCTAACCCTTCTAATTAACTAAACCATAGCACTAAGTGCCTCATCCAGCCTCCTTTTAAATACCTCCAGAGATGGTGACTCCACCACCTCACTGAGCAGCCCATTCCAATGGGAAGCAACTCTTTCTGTGAAGAATTTCTTCCTAGTAGAAATAGTTATCTTTAGAAGATATCAGCCATACTAAGACCAAAATCTATACTTACAAATATAGACTACAAAAGGTTTCTGCCTCTCTTCACTCAAAGGAAAGTTGTGACATAGATTTCTAGAATGCATAGCCTTAATAAACACTTTAAAAACGACCTGGGATGAATTCAAACTACTTTTGCTCAGGATAGAATCTTAGAACCATAGAGTTATAGAATGGTTTAGGTTGGAAGGGACCTCAAAGGTTATCTAGTTCCATCCCTCCACCATAGGCAGGGATACCTCCCACTAGAACAGAGATCAACCTCATCCAACCTGGCCTTGAACACCTCCAGGGAGGGAGCAGCCACAACTTCCCTGGGCAACCTGTTCCAGTGTTTCACCACCCTCACTGGAAAGAAATTCTTCCTACCATCTAGTTTAAATCTCCCCTCTGCCAGGTTAAACCCATTACTCCTCATCCTATCATTACGAGACTTTGTAAACAGTCCCTCCCCAGCGTTCCTGTAGGCCTCCATTAGATATTGGAAAGCTACAACAAGGTCTCCTGGAAGCCTTCTATTCTGCAGACTGAAGAGCCCCAACTCTCATAGCCTGTCTTCATAGCAGAGGTGCTCTGCTCCAGCCCTCTGATCATTTTTGTTAGCCCTCCTTTGGATCCAAAATACCTCCTCACTTTCTCAGTGCCATCAAAGACATCAAGAGCACCTAGGATGCATATCAATTTTGGTCATGTGGACATCTTAGAAACTGACTCATACAACAGAGAAGGGCGACAAGGCTGGGGAGAGGCCTTGAGCACAGCCCTACGAGGAGAGGCTGAGGGAGCTGGGATTGGTTAGCCTGGAGAAGAGGAGGCTCAGGGGTGACCTTATTGCTGTCTGCAACTACCTGAGGGGTGGTTGTGGCCAGGAGGAGGTTGCTCTCTTCTCTCAAGTGGCCAGCACCAGGACAAGAGGACACAGCCTCAAGCTGCACCAGGAGAAATTTAGGCTGGAGGTGAGGAGAAAGTTCTTCCCTGAGAGAGTCATTGGACACTGGAATGGGCTGCCCGGGGAGGTGGTGGAGTCGCCGTCCCTGGGGCACTTCAAGGCAAGGTTGGACGTGGCACTTGGTGCCATGGTCTAGCCTTGAGCTCTGTGGTAAAGGGTTGGACTTGATGATCTGTGAGGTCTCTTCCAACCCTGATGATACTGTGATAACCCAAGAAAATGAAAAAAGAAGGCAGCTTTGCTTACATCCTCACACACAAAGGCTCTCAAATAGACTGCCTCTTTTGCTAACTTCTCTAGCTCCAAGAAATGGCAGTCTAGATTGTCATGCCCTGTTGGCTTTCCTGCAGAAATACAAGCAGATGATTGATGGGGTTTACACTACGGAAGCCCTGTTTGCTGGCAAGTGCACGCTTGAGAAAGGATTACAGATCTCTGAGCCACAGCAGGAGCTAACAGGGTCTGCAAACCATTTCTTTCAGATTTACATTTGGTATATGACAAGTAACCACGCTGCTATCTGGTTCTTCATTAGAAGAATAGCTTTGGTTCACTCGTGAAGAAGGTGTTTGCTCTAATTCATGGTGAAGCAGGTATTTAGGCAATGTTTGGGAAGGGTTCCCATGGAAAGCTTCCAGAGGATAGAAGAGCTAGCAAATTCTTGGAGTTTTTCAAGAATGCTGTATTGGAAGCACAAAAAAAAAAAACCCAGTGAATCCCTCTTAAATGTAAGGGAACAGAGTGGGTCAGGAACTTTTCCCCCACTACCAGCTGGAATTTAACAGACCAGCTCAGATGGTTTGGAAATAAGATAAAGGTATATTTGCAGCAAAGCTAAATTTACAAGCATACATACACAAACTATTCACAAGTGCTTACAATTAGATACAATTTACAAATAATACAGAAATCCAAACTTTCCTCTCAGACAAGGAAAGTCCAGGTGGGGTTGGTCTCTTTTGCAAGGCAACCAGCAACAGAACAAGGGGACACAGTCTCAAGTTGTGCAGGGGTAGGTCTAGGCTGGATGTTGGGAGGAAGTTGTTAGCAGAGAGAGTGATTGGCATTGGAATGGGCTGCCCAGGGAGGTGGAGTCACCATCCCTGGAGGTGTTCAAGAAAAGCCTGGATGAGGCACTTGGTGCCATGGTCTGGTTGAGTGGCTAGGGCTGGGTGCTAGGTTGGACTGGATGATCTTGGAGGTCTCTTCCAACCTGGCTGATTCTATGATATGTCCTGTTCACAGACAGATCTTGCCATCTTGCAGAAGGGACTCAATGCCACCCTCTCTCTTTCACCAGACAGAAAACAACCAGCAAAACTTACACATTATCTCTTAGCCCAAGTTAGTGGAAGAGATTACAGAAAGAAGCTAAAAGATCCAGAGCTCAGAAGCAAAGAGAGCAGAATTATTTATACTTTGGCTTTTCATCCCTTTTAGCAAGCCAACAAATGATATAGATTTTACCATTATTTTCTTTTTATAACCAATTATCTATTTTCTCTTATTAGAATATTCCAGTAAGCCTTAAACCACCACAAGGAAAAAGCCAAGAGACCCCCCTCAGCTTCCTTGCAAGCTTCTGACTTCCCAATGTCATTATACAGACATATGATGACATATAAAATTAGGCCATATACTGTTCTTCATAAGGCATTTTTTTACCTCTTAAACTGGCCTAAAATTACTGTCAGATGCCACAGTAAGATCTACACTTCCTTCTGAGAAGAAATTTCCCTGCACCATGATACGTGTATGACATACAAGTTTGTGCAGCCAAAGAAATGAGATTGGAAATCAAACCTTAGTCTGAATGATACTTTTATCACAATGTAGCAGCAGTCTGAAGATACAAACACTATTTTTTCCCCCTCCTTTTGGATGTGTTTTTCTCAGAGCTGGTAAACAGGAACACCACCATTTTTTAATGTAAAGAACACTGAAGATTCTGTCAAAACACCTAAAATCTGGCAATAAACATTTTAAATAGAAAAAAAAGTACTTCACTGCACAAGGAAGAAAATAAGTGGACTGCAAAGTGGACTGCAAAGTGGACTGCAAAGTGGACTGCAAAGTGGACTGCAAAGTGGACTGCAAAGTGGACTGCAAAGTGGACTGCAAAGTGGACTGCAAAGTGGACTGCAAAGTGGACTGCAAAGTGGACCGCAAAGTGGACCGCAAAGTGGACCGCAAAGTGGACCGCAAAGTGGACCGCAAAGTGGACCGCAAAGTGGACCGCAAAGTGGACCGCAAAGTGGACTGCAAAGTGGCACAAATGGAGGTTTTGAGGTTGGAATTAAAGACCTGAAAGCAGAAAAACATAATCAAAAAGGACTTTCCCTCTTCTTGCCTTCTTTCACATACTTATAAGACACCAAAAATTGCTTTTGTACAAACGGTTACTTTCTACTGTGCACTCTTTTCTTGTCACTTTTAGGTCCCCTAGACACCAATCTATGAATACTCAAGACACATTAGAACAGATTACCTTCAAAATTATAAACAGCAATTATCAATGACCTTTACAGAGAGAAGGACTGTAACAGGCATCCACTGGAATAATTCTCTCATGATTTAAGGAAATGACACCACATATGGCACACAGAAGTGAAGTTTCACCATACATCTCTTTTCTGTCACTGTACTGACAACTCAGAGGAGTGTGTTGATCCCACAAATGTTCTTATCCTGATCTCATTTTTCTGAGATGGAAGCTCAAATGTTGAAAAAGGAAGAGCATCTTCTAACACTAGCTCAAAACACTACCATGTTTGTAGCTTAAAGTTTCTGTGGCATACACAGAAAGACAAAAAACACCAAACAAGGTCTCATAAACTAAATATCTGCTTTATTATATATGTGAGGTTCTGCTCTTTAGCTCATTTGTAACATGCCAGCTTTTAGCTCCAAATGCTCTGTCCCCTTTTTAGGTCTTGGACATTGCCTGGGAGTCTTGAGCTGTGAAACTGTCATTTTTCTCTTTGAACTGCTTAGTTCACCAGTACTAGGAAGAATCATAGAATCAGGCAGGTTGGAAGAGACCTCCAAGCCCATCCAGTCCAACCTAGCACCCAGCCCTAGACACTCAACCAGACCATGGCACTAAGTGCCTCAGCCAGGCTTTGCTTGAACACCTCCAGGGATGGTGACTCCATCACCTCCCTGGGCAGATCATTCCAATGGCAAATCACTCCCTCTGTGAAGAGATGTGTGAAGTGGTGGCCTTTGCCTTTTCATGGCTTAGAGAACCTGCATATGCATAGGGCAGGTCTAAGCAAACTGAGTTAGGGGGAGGATGCACACTGTGGTTTTGATTCCTATTAACACCAGCCTAAAGAATGACTTTTCTACATGATCTCTGGTGTTCACTATTCTATTTAAAGACCCAGTGTCCTGTCATGATTTGTGCAATAGAGGTGCACTTCTATTATGTTAGATGCAGAAGGAAGGATATCAGCAGCAATAAATGCTGTAGTTTTGCATTGTTTTTTCAGTCATAAACCCAGGTATCACTGAAGATCAGGCTCTTAACAGCCTTTTCCCTACATGTCTCATTATCCTACTCACAGAATCATAGAAGCAGAACTCTTTTAGGCTGGAATGGATCTCTGAAGGCCATCTAGTCCATCCTCTGCTCAAAGCAGGACCAGCTGGATCACAGGCAGTTGAGTTTGAGAATCTCCAAGAATGGAGATAGCAGCTCCTGTGGGTATGCACTGCACTGTATGAGCACTCATATGGCAGTCTCCCCCCTTATATTCAGTGCAAACATCCATTACTGTAAATTAGGTTAGTGTTACTTTTTGGGTCTGTCTTTGGGAAGAATTTGGCTTTGTCTTCTCTGTTAGGTAGCTGCAGACAGCAGTAAAAATACTTCCTTAGCCATCTCTACTGAAGGCTGGAATAAAAATAGTTTCTCAGCCTCATCTTGTGTGCCACTTTTTCTGGAAATTAATGTTTTTTGCAGACAAAAGTGTAACATGGTGTGACTGAAAACGTGCCTTCTATTTTTAGAAGTTCAAAAGAGCTCAGGAACAGCCCTATCCAATCAACTAGACCATGGCACTAAGTACCTCAAACATTTCTCCTTCCACCTCAGA